>NC_045503.1:955000-1555000 GCF_009650955.1 Corvus moneduloides | reverse complement strand
TGGTGTTCCTGGAAGTGGTGCTTGGCAAAGGGAGCTTTGCTCCAAATGGTTTCAAACTATTGCTTTTCTCCGAAGTGCTCACATTCCTGGAAGTTTCATCTTCAGATTTCCCCCTTCTCTCTCACTTTCCAAACAAACCACACTTGTTCTAGGCTGGTTTGAGTGTTTAGGGTGTCAGCTTTGCTCTCTAATAATTTGAAGTTTAATTAGTATTTGGGTAAGCTTGCTCCTGTCCTGAGAACTAGGCTTGCTGGGTGGGGACAGGTGATGTTCAGCCCAGAAATAAATGTAAAATAAATGAAGCTTTGAAAAAAAAAAAAAAAAATTGGGCCCAAAGTGAGATGCTGCTTAATTGCTCTGAAATTCATCTGGTGCTCTGGGTGGTAAAGATAGAATGGTGTGACATCCCATCTAAGGATTCTAGAGATTTTAGTAAAACTTGTCCGTGTGATGTTACAGTTGGGATATCCTGGTGATTCATGGAGTACTGTGGTTATTTCAGAAACAAGAGAGCTTAAAATAAAACCACCCAGACCCCTTCTGTGCTCAGTTCTCCCACAGCAGCTTAACAGCAGAAGATACTTTGTGCTGGAATTGAGTTGCAAAGCAACTGTGAGTTCCATTGGAGAAGTGCTGTTTTGCTTCAGTGACCAGGGAGGTGTTGGTGCTTTGTCAGATGTCTGAAATCATAAAATCACAGAGTTATTGAAGTTGGAAAAGACCTTTAAGATCATCAAGTCCAACCATCAGCCCAGAAGCACTAAACCATGTCCCCAAGTGCCACATCCACAGGTTTTTTTAACATTTCCAGGGATGGTGATTCCACCACCGCTCTGGGCAGCCCATTCCAGTGCTTTACAAATTTTTCTGTAAAGAAATTTTCCCTAATATCTCATCTAAGCCTCCCCTGGCACAATAGTGTACAGCTCCCAGGTAGTCTGGTTTAATTGTGTAAATTTTCAGACCAAGCCAGGTACAAA
The DNA here is from genome assembly GCF_009650955.1 of Corvus moneduloides. Taxonomy (NCBI): domain Eukaryota; kingdom Metazoa; phylum Chordata; class Aves; order Passeriformes; family Corvidae; genus Corvus; species Corvus moneduloides. Next base: position 1,554,020 of record NC_045503.1, on the reverse strand, counting down.
GCGTGATTGCAGGAGGAGCAACTTCTAAATAGGGTTCTTGGACAGCTCCTCTTGTTGCCTTGAGGAGTGGTCTGCAGCATCCTACCTGTCATCCTTGGTATGCCTTCATGGTGTGCTAGGAATGGCTTTGTCAGCAGACTGGGAAGCACAAATAATCCGAGAGATGCAGTCCTGTGGGAGCTGGAAGTGATGTGCAGGTCATCCTGGTCAGGCTTCTCCAGGATGGAGCCAAGGGGATATGGAGGGTTTGTAGGTTGAGGTAATGAAGTGGCATGTGCCCAGTGAGGACAGCTGATGTTGTCCACAGGTGCTGGTACAAGGAAGAGGTTTCTGACATAGCTGTAGGTTCAGGTGTGTTTCTGAGTGTGCCTGGCAAATTCAGTTAATGGCCTTAATCTGAAAGGAGGAGACATTTAGATTAGATATCAGGAAGGAATTCTTTCCTGTGAGGGTGGTGAGGCCCTGGTTGCCCAGAGCAGCTGTGGCTGCCCCTGGATCCCTGGAAATGTCCAAGGCCAGGTTGGATGGTCTTGGAGCAGCCTGGGATAGTGGAAGGTATCCCTGCCCATGGCAGGGGGTGGCACTGGATGGCTTTAAGGTCCCTTCCCACCCAAGCCAGTCTGGGATTCTGTGGCTCAGCAGTTCACATCAAGCCGCAGAGACAGACAAAAGAAACTTCATAGAGCAACTAAGAGCAAGCATTCATTTTGTGTGTGAGAGCCAGTTTGTAGATAAAAGGTGTAAATGAGCTGGACTGAAGGGTCGCCTGTCCAAGCATCTGCAGCCCTGAGAACATCAGGTGTTTTCCACCTGGAGGAGGCTCCAGACCCTGTGGAAGTTCCTTGCCTGCTCTGGAGCAGGCCCTGTCTCTGAGCCTGGAGCTCGTTCCCTCTTGCTGCTGAATCAGCCACGAAGAAGACGGGATGGCCTTAATATTTTTCAATGTCAAGGCTGGGCCGAGCAGCTGCCTTGAAGCTTCACGGCGCCAGCATGACCAAGGTCAACACATTGATTAGACCCAGCAGTAAGAGGGAAGGGCTTTTTGTCTTTCCAGATCTGCTTCATTGAGCACAATATCAATGAGATTAGAAATGTCTAAACCTCATCAGCCAGAAGCTGGATGGGTGTCATAATTAAACTTGTTAATTGGCCAGAAAACAGGGCCCGAGAGTGAGCAGGGCAAGTGTGTGGGGATGCAACCCTGTGTGTGCTCCAGCCAGGGAGATCTAGAGTTTGGAGACAGCCTGAGTAATACTTCGGCTGTTGTTTCCAGAAGTCTCTTCTGAGCCCATCCTGTCTTTTCTTGGACGTGTATTCACTCGCAGTTCCTGCAGCGTCGTGTGCCGAGGTGTCCCATGGCTCCTGCTCCTGGGCAGGGCTGCTCCTGCCTCCTGCTCCTTTTGCCTGGGGTCTGCATCCTCTGCAGCCAGCACACAATCATCATCAGCAGCTTCTCATCACCTACGGTGTCACCGAGCTCCAGCACGTCACGTGTTGCTCTGTTCCTGTGCCAGCTCTTCTGGAATAGATATTTTAAGGTTTCTCCGCAGTGGCGCGGATGGAGGAGGGAGCTGGTGCAGCAGCAGTGGGGTAGTTGTGGGTTTTGAGTGGTTTCTTTTATTATTGGTGTTACTGCAGTGCCTAGAAAGGGAGCAGCACTGGTGGGCGTGCAGATGAAACCAGGTGACGAGTGGAGGTGCCAAGGTGAACATGAAGCAGTGAAAGTTGTGGTAGGAAGCAAAATAGCAGAAGGAGACATTTGCTTGCAAGCCTTCGACAGCCTGTGGAGTCAGCTTTGGATCCTTTTGAAGAGAAATCAAATTATTAACCTCAAGGAAGTTCCTGTGACTCTTATTGCTGAAAGTCAGTTTACTTTGGCTCTTCCTGGTGCAAAGGGAATGAGGAGAAATCAGGTGTTACTTTCTTAGTTCTTCTGTTTCTGCTGATTTCTCTGCCTCCTTTCAGTAGTCCACTCTGTTTTGGCCACGGAAGTGTTTAAAAATAACCCTCTGCTGGATTTTCCCATCTGAAACAAGCCCCATCTCTTCCTTCTGCAGACCTGCGTGGTTGGGGAAAGCTGGTGGATCGTGTGGGAGGAATGGTGTGCATCCCTGCTTTTCCTGGGGTGTCTTCAGAGCAGCTTTAAATGTTCATTTTAGGAAGAGTAAGAAAACACTGGAGAGAGAGGGATTTTCTTATGTTGATTATGTTCTCTTAACATTTTAAGAAAACTTCAAATGTGGAGTCCTGTGTTTCTCTGGCACCTCCCGGGATCCTATTAGGGCTCAGCAGTTTACAAAATCCAACTGATTTGTCCCCGACTGAAATGGAAGCAAACATTTGAGAGAATGCCCTTTTCAAATAGCTTCTGAAAGCTCTTGCTCGTTGAGGACCTATACTGTGCTGGCTGTGAGAATGAAAATTTGAGAGTGCAATTAATATATGTTAATTTTTAGTATCAGACAAAGCCAGCGATTGTTTTGCCACCGCCGCTGCTTTTGGAGGAACAAGGATTTTTGTTTCATCTGGCAATTCTGGTATTGTGAGGAAGGTTTTTATTTGTTCTTGACATTTTTCTTGAGAATGGTTTGACAGAAATATGCATGTGTGTACTTTTTTGTAGCCACTGTGGTTTGTCCCGAGCTCCCTGAGCCCATCAGGAACAATAAGCCGGCTCGTCAGCCAAACTTTGTCACAGCAAACGAGCCTGGCACATCCATGGAGCTTCACTCCATTGTATCCCTAGGAAGCCTCCTCTGGATGGGAGGGGAGTGAAAATAAAAGCATTGTTTAAATGGAAATTTCCTACTTCTAAAAGGTCATTTCCTACTAAATCTGACTGAAATTCCCCCTTAGTGCTGGACTTTCCTTGGGCTGGAGGTTTCATGGCCCCATGCCTGCTGTCTTGTATGGATTTCTGCCTACAGTTCTTGCTGCTTCTCTGGAAGTGTGCATCACACCACTGAAGCAAGAGTGTGGAATGTTCCAGCTTTTTCCTTTTCCTAGTTGGTGGAGAAGTGGTTGTAGTCATCTCCTGCAGCCTGGGCTGCTCTGCTGCCTCACACTGCTGAGCTGTGACCTTCAGTTTAACTTCATGGAGCTGCATGGTGGCAGACACCAGGAATCCTTCATGGCAAAAGCTCATCTCTGTATTTTTGAACAAGAAAGTTCTCAAAATGGCTAAGTCCTGAGGCAGGTACAGCAGCTTAAATACACACAGGCCCCTCAGCAGCCCAGGTCTGGGCCTCCTCCTAAAATAGGAGATGTTGTCTATCGGGGGGGAATCATCTTCTTTGCTGAGATATAATTTTTGGTCTCAAACCTGTTTTGTGCAAGTTCCTGCTTCCAGTCTCTTTAGAGCCGATAACGTTCTTCTCTGTGCCAGTAATTACCATGTAAGCTTCCAGCAGTGCTGAAGGGTTTGTGTGCACCTCACTGTGCTGGTTTGCTCCTAGGGAGGTTTGTTCTTCCCTCTGGGCTAAGCCCAGAGCAGGTTATCCATGGAAGGACTCACCAAAATGCCTGGGGAGGGCAGCTCCCGTGCCGGGGATTGGGATCTGCAGCTCCTGGTGCTGCTGCTGGTGCAATTTTGTGTTTCGGGAGCTTGCTCTGCCATCACCAAAGATGTGTGCCTAGGTCTGGGGAAGAGGATGGGGAGTGTGCAGTGGCAAGTTTTCCATAAGTGTTTCCAGTAGGTGACTGTGGGGAATTGCAGCAAGACTTGGGCTCTGTTTACTGAAAGAACTCGAACTCCTTAACTTTGCTGTTTCTTTGCTTCTCAACCTCAGGATGATACATAGGCTCCTACAGGAGCTCTGCAAAACAGCCATGTGTATTCTATTCCAAAATTCCCAAAACCTGGCCTTTGGGGAACCATTACTGTGCTGTATCCCAGGACAGAGCTCAGAGAGAAGTTCCTTGCAGCTTTGGTGCTTTGCAGTCCAGGAGCAGCCAGCCTGACCCTCCCTGCTCTTGCAAAACACTTTTGCTTTAACTCCACGAATGATTTGCTTTCCCTGAGGGTGGTTTTGGGGATTAGCAACCAGCCTGGGATTTTTTTGGAATATAAATATGATTTAACATAAGGTTTTATTTGCATGTTTGTTTTTTCCACGTTAGGTTCGTGCTGGCCGTGGGCAGCGCTGTCTTCGATGCGATGTTTAATGGTGGGATGGCCACAACCTCAACAGAGATTGAGCTGCCTGACGTGGAGCCTGCTGCCTTCCTAGCTCTGCTCAAGTAAGCTGCTTCTAAAGCACAGGATAACTGGGATGCACGGATTTAGTGTAGAAAATAATGTTTTTAATGAAAGCAGGGAAGTATTTGTAGAGTGGAGACTGTTAACTTCCAAAATAAAATGCCTCTTTGATCTGTTCAAGGGTATTTAAATGCTGGTATTAAATCCCTGTTTTCCTGGGTAAGAGTCTAGTGTAGCTACTGCATAAATATATATATATAATATTGGCCATTGTCTTACAGATCCTTATTCATTAATTGGTTTGGTTTCATCCAAATGCTCTTTGAGAGAGGAGGGGAAAAGTGATCCTCTGAAAGCTCTGTAAGTTACAAATACTTGGAGCTTGTTTAGGTTATGAACAAGTTGTAACAGGTAAGCAGGGGTATGCAATAAATGTCAGCCATTCCATGTGGTAGCACCCTTTGTGTGGGTTTTATTCCTCTTTTGGAGAGCTGGATTTGAATTTACATTTCCAGTGTGCGTTGCAAGTCTGTGTGCTGGAAGAGGAGGAGGAAGGGGCTGTAATGTCCTATTCACCAATTCCTTTAAGCTCGGCTGGTGCTGTACAACATCCAGCAGCAGTCCTGAATGGATGCTGGAAAGTCATTGTCCTGTTTCTATAGGATTTCTGTAACCTACTTCCAGGGGTTTCCAGTCCTGTGCTCTTGACATGTTCCCCCCTTGCTTCCTATTGGGAGCAGTGACTATATATAGCTCTGGCACACTTTTTGCTTTACCTTCAGAAAGTGCTTTGGTCATGCCTGTGCTGTCTTGGAATATTTTAAAATTGATCTGGGCTACAATGAAAGGCCAGAAATAATTGGGAGCCCCGAGCCCCCTCCCCTTTGGCTCGCTTTAAACCAGACATCAGCATGTGGGGAATCCCTCTAATTGGTGTGTGCCTATCAGCCATGTGGATCTCTCTGGAATGCAGAGCTTGTAACTATCTTTAAGTCTTAGTGAGGCCCAAATATCCAGTGAACTGGAGGCAAAAATCCTGGTTTTTCCCTGCCAGTGCTGAGATTTCAGCACTTAATTAAACAGAGGGATTTCAGAAGAGACCCATCATCTCAAAAGACAAAGTGATGAGTTTAGGTGGATTTCAACAGAAATATTTATATTTTTTTATGGAAGAAGTCGTTGGTGGATTACTTCAGTGCCTTGGAGCTTGCAGTTATGCTGCAGTAGCTGTGCCCATGGTCCAGTGACATCTTGGGTGCTTGAATCTAGAACTGAACTTTTAAATTGTTTTCAAAATGCTCAGAGCTTAAATGTGCCGGAGGAAGTTTGGGTGCTGCTTTCTAGGAGAAAACTGCCCAAGTATGTGGTATGTGTTCCTGGAGTAAAACCAATCCCTCCAAACACTGATCTGGAATGGCAGCTGATCCTTACATGTGTCTCTGGACTTGGTCCAAGCCATGATCTAATGCTGTAGGATCAGGAGCTAATCCAGGGACAAAGTGTCCATCCTGAATGTTCTGCAGAAGGTCCCATCTGGATGCTGGATTGTGATGGAGTTCGTGGGCTAGTGACCTTTAATAGTTCTGCTGTAATCGTGGAAGAAATTATTTTTCATTATTATTATTATTTTCATGTTAACCCAAAGATAAGAACACTTCTGATTGTCTGGGGTTAGTCTAAATGTTTTTTTAAATTGATACTGGGCTTTTGCACAGTTTGAGCCTCTCTTGTTGTCCCTCTTAGCACACACTGGACTGTGGTAATCAGAAATACTGACACATCCCTGCAGTAAACAAATAATTGGTTTTAGAGCCACTGTGTGCTTTTGATCTTGGAATAGAAAGGATTGCTCAGTGCAAATGGGGCTGGGATGTGTGCAAAATACATTGATGAACCTGTGGCCTGATGCTGCTATTGACAAATGCCCTGGAGCAGCACAAAAGCCTGCTTTCAGCAGTGAGAGTGCTTCCCTTCCTGTGGATCCCACTGTTGATGCTTCCCTGAATGGCATCCTGGTCCTCTCTAGCTGGAGGAGCAGGAGTTCCTCTGCTGCAGATGGGAATGCTGTCTGGCATTCCCCTGAAAGAGCCCTGCTGCTGTGCGAAGCTTCCAGGAACAGCAGCCACACAACCTGCTGCTGCTGTGTCCCCTTCAGAGAAATGCAGAGCAAGAAATTGCTGGAGTTTCCAAAATATCCCGTGGAATAGGAATGCCAAGCACAGTTAACACAATATCACATCTCTGTGCTTTGTGCCTGTGAGATCCCGACTGGCAAACTGCTCCACTGGTTAAAGGAAATACAGTAAACAAAAACTCTGCATGGGCTGTTCAGCCTGGGCAAGAGAAGGCTCCAGGGAGAGCTCCGAGCCCCTTGCAGGGCCTAAAGGGGCTCCAGGAGAGCTGCAGAGGGACTGGGGACAAGGCATGGAGGGACAGGACCCAGGGAATGGCTTCCCAGTGCCAGAGGGCAGGGCTGGATGGGATATTGGGCAGGAATTGTTCCCTGGGAGGGTGGGCAGGCCCTGGCCCAGGGTGCCCAGAGCAGCTGGGGCTGCCCCTGGATCCCTGGCAGTGCTCAAGGCCAGGCTGGACATTGGGGCTGGGAGCAGCCTGGGACAGTGGGAGGTGTCCCTGCCTTGGCAGGGGGTGGAACAAGACAGTCTTTTAAGGTCCCTTCCAAGCCAAACCGGTCTCGGATTCTGTGAAAAGGACTAACTAACACCAGTGTGTCACTGGTTTTACTGAGCTCAGCCTCTCAGTTCCTGCTGTCTCTGGTCAGTGAGTTCAGGTATGAGGGGGTTCAGTCAGGTTTCCTAGGAAGACCTTTGTTTTTCAGATCGTGAATCTACTTCGTTGTTTTGGCCTAACAGTGAAGGCTGGTGCTTTGCTGCAGCGTGGCAGTCCTTGTTTTTCACTGCAACTAACTCTTGCTTTATGCTGAAGTTACATTGGGAGCTGTGCCATGAAATGAAACAGTTCAATCTATAAAGTGAAGAGATGAGAAAGGGGAGTGTGGGTAAAGCACCTCGTGCAGTGGATGGATACATCTGAGTGCTTCTCAGCACTTCTGAATTAGTACTGTAGAATGGAGTTTCTCTTCTGAGGGAGGCAGGCAAGGTTGAATTTTTGTCCTTGTTTATTCTAATTGAACAGCCAAAAAAATGAATTTTAAGGGGTACACTTGGCCAGAGACTGTTTTAGCCTGGTGTAAGTGGCAGGCTAAGAGCTCACTGGTGGTGGGATGCAAGGCAGCTTGAGCTGCTTCAGTGGAAATCCCAGCTGTTAGAAGTTATACTGTAAAATGTCTGTTACAAAAAAAAAGAAAAAAAAAATCTTCTTCTTGGTAAAGCGGAGTGAGTGGAAAGGATGTGAAAACCCTTCTATCTCCCCAGTAGAGGAAATAGACCAGGATGATGGGCAGAGGCACAAACATGTTTTCTATGAATTGCAGGGGTTTTAGTCTGTTACCTTAATTCACCACAGCAATGTTTGTTTGCGTGTTTTCAGATTTCTTTATTCAGACGAAGTTCAGATCGGACCAGAGACTGTTATGACAACACTTTACACAGCTAAGAAATATGCAGTTCCAGCCCTTGAAGCTCATTGTGTGGAGTTCCTTAAAAAAAACCTCCGAGCAGACAATGCATTCATGCTGTTAACTCAGGTGAGTTTGTGATCATCTGCTTTCAGCAAGGTCCAGCACAGTCAGAAAACAGGAGTTTTCTTGGTGTTACAGAGTTGATCATCCAAAGTGGAGCAGTTCTGGGTCGTTTTGAATTCTTCCTCACATGAGTCCAGCACTGCTGAGCAGGGTCTTACAAAGAACAATAAAACACAGCAAACGTTGCTGCTGTTTCAGATCTTTCTGTTTCACTGTGGCAGGTGGTTTCCTCCAGAGTGTGAGCTGGGGATGGAGTTAACAGGGTGGAAAGATTTCATCTGCCAAGAAGAAAAGTGGAATGAGAGGATTTCCATGTGTTACAGAATCAGGACTGGTAATGCTGAGCTTTCTCTTGGTGCTGTGTCTGGCTGCTCAGCCATTCCTTGAAGGACTTTTGTGCACCCCCTGAAGTGGGGGTGAAAGAAAACTTTTTCATGAGTGCTTTGGTTTATTTTCCTGGGAGAGGAGCAAGGTGCTCTCTTCCTCAGCCTGTTCCAGCTCTGCCTCCTGCACTGAAGGCTCACAGACCCAGTGTGTCAGAGCAGCTGTTCCTTGGCCCTGCGTCTGATCCGGTCTCTGAGGGTTGGGCTCCTCCACCTTCCATTTGACTCTTGAAGCAGCAAAGTAGGAGACAGTGTTCACAACTTCTGCTTAGGTTGGAAAAAATCAGACTTTGCATCCAGGTTGATTAAATGAGTATCACTGTCCTTCTCATTTCCCGCCCCTATCTTCTCTCTCTGGTCCCTGCCACTCTCTTGGATAGCTGATGCCATGTTGGTGACATTCTCAGTGCTGTCACCTGTATGGGGGAGTCTGGCACTGCCAGGGACACCCTGTTCTGGGTGCCTGTCTTGCCCAGCATTCCTGTCTGCTGGATTATTCCCCCTTGTCAGGAGTCCAGGTATCTCAGGTTCTGGCTGTAGGTACCATGTGGGTGGCAGTGGCTACACCAGCAGTTTTGCAGATATTGAAGCAGTGCTGGCCTGAAGCAGTCACTGCTGAGCTCTTTGCTCAGGATTAGGCTGGGATTTTTTTTCAGTTTAAATATTTGGACCAGTTCTCAAAGTAGTTCCATGTCACACTGCTGTTGTAGGTAGGCACTTGTCTCACTGCTTGGGTTCAGCTACTGCTGCAACACTCCATGGCCTTCTTTACACATCCTCTTTAATCTGGCCCCTTTCTGCGTGCCATGAGCAAATGAGGCAGCCCCCGGGATGTGGAGGGATCCACTCTGCACTTCCCAGATGCAGATTCAGGACTTGAAGGCTCTTGATTGGGCGATGGCAGCCAAATCTGTGCTCCTGTCTGATGCATGGTAGGACGACTGCAGCTCCTTGGCTGCAGCTCTCCCGTTTGTTGGGTTCAGCAGCTGCAATCTGAAAGATCAGGAGCTGTTAGTCAAGGGCTGGGAACAGATCTTTCCCATAGGCTGAAGTTTTGGGGAGGCATCTTAGGCTACCCATTGCCTCATGATGGGTTAGAGGTATTGGGTTTTGGTGGTATTCCTTATGCAGAGGTTTTTTGTGGCTTCCTGTGTCTCTGCACTTGAGTTTGTAGCTTTGGCAAGGTAATATTTAGGTTTATGGTGACTTCCTTACAGGTCACATAGGTCCTTCTTTGGCAAAGGAAGGTTTCCTTGTGTTTGAGGTGCCAAAACCAAAATACTGCCTGGCACTCTTATCAGTGCCACTGAGGTGGGTGAAATGCCAGAAGGGGAAAGGCTTTCCTGATTCCTTTTGTTTGTGGCTTGTCCATTCTGATTAATCATCAGTGGTGATTCCCATCTAGCTTTATGTTCATTGTTGCTCTGTATCTAGTCTGAGATGTTTGAGGCAGGTGTTGTTTGAGAAATGTGCCTGATCTCAATGACTGGCTGCACCTCACTGAAAGGATCTCTTCTCACAAACCTCTTGTTTCTGGTCCTGCACTGTGAAAACCTGCCTGTTTTCTGCTTTCACTGCATCAAGCCAACAACCTCTTCAGTAAATTACAGACCTGACATAATCTTGTACAAGGCATTGCACAATAGCCTTAAGATCATGGACCTGAGATCTGAGGTAGAGCCCCAAACCTCCTTTTGTGTGTGTCTGCCCAATCTGCTGGTCCAGCAGCTGTGTCACTGTCTGTCTCAAGCAACTGCTGATCAGTGGCAGAAATATCAGAGGCAAACAGCTTTCCTAAATGATTGTGCCTCGTAGAGAGCAGTGATCCTCTTTCATGCCAGACGTACATCCAAGTGTCACTTTGATCAGCAAGGAAATAAAGCTTGCCTGGAGCTGCTGTGGGGGAGAGCTCTGCGAGCGTAGTGAAAGTCCTCACGTGTCCAAAGAGCCACTACAGTAGTAAAGTCTGAGTCAGTCACAGCTCTTGATGCCAAGAGTGTAAAGGCACTGGCAGCCCTCCAGCCCCTGGAGCAGGTGACAACTGCTGAAGTTTCCCTGGGCTCTGAGAAATTGTTGTTTCAGCTTCTTGAGGTCTCAGTGCAAAGGTTGGCCTTGCTGAGCTCTGCATCCCACAAGCAGGGGTGAAGCAGAAGATGCTTGAAGGTGCCTCCTGAGTGATGGAATTCCCAGCCCAAAACATGAGTTTTAAACCTTACCTGTGGCAGCGAGTTCAAGTCCTGGTGTATTCTTGTTAGGTGTAATGTCAAGGCAGTTCCTTCATAAACAACAAAACCAAAGCACTGGAAGTAAGAGGTCATTTAGTGTTTTTTGTGTGTTCCACCCCATTTCTGCTTACACTGGGCACAGGGCTGGTAACACGTGGCAGTCCAGGGTGGTCTGAAGTGGCAGCAAAATTGTTACAAGACTTAAGCTGAGCAGAGAAATTCTGAGCAGCTCTCCAGGCTGTGTGCAGGCTTTGCTTGGAATAGTAACCTATTTTGGGACAAATTCTTTAAGGTAACTGGATTAGAGTAGCTGTTTCTGTGGAAAACATGGAAATGCACTAAGCAGGCTGTGTATCCTGCAGGGCTCCCCAGGACACACAGGCACTGCTGCTGCAGCTTTTTTGCTAATACACGAGATCAGTGTGGCTGTTCTTACGGAATAAGCTGCCTCTGCATTATTCCTAGAGCAAGCAGGCCTGGAGTCATTGGGCAAAGCTTTCTTGTAAATAGAAGAGTGATGTAAAAATTGCCCATGCTCAGCTGACAGGGTCAGTATGGTGCTAGAAAGCACGATCGGTGCCTGCACCCAGGCCCTGTTAGAACAAAGACGTGCCTGAAGACACGCACAGCTGAACCAGGGCTGCTGCCAAACACAGAATTTTCTAGTGTTTGCCTTGTCATGCTTAACTGCTTGTGAAAGGCCCAGTGGATGCCTGGTGCAGTCAGGCATGGTATTGCTAATGAAGATGGGCTGTGGCAGGGGAAGGGGGGTTCTGTGTAAACTTTAAAATACCGTTTCTGTTAATGATGCTCTCTCCTGCCTAGGCCCGGCTGTTTGATGAGCCCCAGCTGGCCAGCCTGTGCCTGGAGAACATAGACAAGAACACCTCAGATGCCATCAATGCAGAGGGGTTTACAGACATTGACCTAGGTAAGCTCTTTTCCACCCCTCCCTCTCTCTCCCTGCTTTCATAACCAGCTTGTCTCCAAAGTTGTTACAGGTTAATGCTTGGCACTTTGTGGCTTGGCTGTTCTGGAGCAATCAGTTGAACAGTCTCTGGCACAAAGTGGCTGGAGACAGGGAATTTGCCAGAGTTTGCTGCCTTGCCTGCAGAAATACCCTGGAATCTGCTTACTTTGGTGCAAGTTGAGTTTTCTGGGCATGACATAAAGCCCGTTTCCTGTGTTGATGTTGGCAGGTTTTGGGTGAGTGTAAACTTGCCTTTTTTTGTAGAGTTGGCTTTGTTCCCCAAGTCTTTGTCAGGTTTTGGAGTTAAAAAGGTGTTGTGCTTTTGGAAGCAAGAACTGGCTATTTTAATTACCATCTGCAGTTTCCAAACTTGCTGGGCACAGTTAATGAACATTAAAATTCAGGCTTTAACCTTCTTCTAATGAGATGGGCTGTGGAGGTAAGGCACGGGTCACCTTCTGGCTTTCATACTGCTTGTTTCATCCAAATTTGACGTCAAGCAAGTTGCAGTTCATCCTCCTGCACTTGCATTTACATGCCAATTAAATGGGCTCTGTTTGCTGCTCCAGTGAGTTCCTTGCTGATGGAACACACAGATAAATCTTCCTCAGAGGCTGCAGGCAGCACTTTTGGGAGATGCTGTTGGTTCAGCCGCTTCCTCTTCTACCTTGGTTGTGCAGGGGGTACTCCTGACGAGGTGAAAGGGGCTGATTTGGGGTTAGAGCCTGAAGTTGTGCCTGTTGTCCTGCCCTGCAGACACGCTGGTGGCAGTGCTGGAGAGGGACACCCTGGGGATCCGGGAGGTTCGCCTGTTCAATGCCGTGGTGCGCTGGTCGGAGGCCGAGTGTCAGCGGCAGCAGCTCCAGGTGATTCCAGAGAACAAGCGGAAGGTTCTGGGCAAAGCTCTCTCCCTTATCCGCTTCCCACTGATGACTATTGAGGAGTTTGCAGCAGGTAACTCAACAAAGGTGTTTCTGGCAATCCTGGTCTTTGCTTTTCCTCAGCTAAGTCACGTGAAAGAGGGTTTTCTCTGTGTATCTTGTAGTAATTGAAATATGAGATTCCCCTACATTCCTCCCCATTTTCCCTCATTCTCCCCTAAAAAGGGGCTTAAAAGAAGGCTGGAAAGGGACATTTCATAAGGGCGTGGAGTGACAGGACAAGGGGGAATGGCTCCCTGAAGGAGGAGGGCAGGGTTAGACTGGATATCAGGAGAAAATTCTGTATTGTAAGGGTGCGAGGCCCTGGCACAGGGTGCCCAGAGCAGCTGTGATGCCCCTGGATCCCTGGCAGTGCCCAAGGCCAGGTTGGATGGGGCTTGGAGCAGCCTGGGACAGTGGAAGGTGTCCCTGCCCATGGCAGGGGTGGCACTGGATGGGCTTTGAGGTCCCTTCCAACACTATGCTGTGAATCTATGATTACAAAATTTACTGTCTAAATGCCATTTCCATCTATGCTCATTCATTCATTTTAAAGCCTGTGGTGCTCCCCTGGGAGAGCAGGGGGATCACAGCTGTGTTTGCTCTCACAGCGTGGTTGGGTGGTTACTGTCCTGTTCAGCTGAGAGCAAAGATCCAAACTGGGGTTCACCTGCTCCCCTTTCCAGCCATCCCGAGCATTTAAACTACACAAAGCTAATGGAGTTGCAAATAATTGCTGTTGATCATAGCCTGTTCCCAAAGAGAAATGGGGATGTTTCTCCCCATCCTCTGCCTGTGGTGGTGTTGGCCCTGTCTTGCCAATGCTCTTCAGAACAGAGCCCCATATCTGCAAAACTTTGAAAATGTTCTTTGAGCTGAAGGCTTGATGTTGTTTAGTCTGTGTCTCAAAGCATTTTTCAAGTTTACATTAAGATCTTGATCTACAGAGATGTCTCACTCATTTCACAGCTTGGACTATAGATTGCCTTGTTTTGTTTTCACTGCCTGTTGTCTTTGACTTCATCCTCTGGTGATTCCCCGGGGATTGGAAGCTGGCAACGGCTTAACTAGTTTTCATGCTAAAAAGACACAGTGGAGCCATTTTCCAAACTGCAGCTTGTTTCAGGCTGCAGTGCTGTGCACACAGAAGCAAACAGGGGCACTGACCCCCTTCCTTTGCAGGTCACTTCTCAGGGCAGTGCTGGCGTCAGCTGGTCAGTCCTTAATGTCCCTGTTCCCATGTGAGGAGGGCTGTTAGTAAGGAGAAAATCGGTGCTTCAGACTTGGTCCCCACTCTCTGTCCTGTCACAGCTGTGATGTGGCCTTAGGGATGTGGATTTCTTGGAAAGGAGCTCGCTTAGTGAAGCAGAGATCTTTGTATTTTTCTGCAGATCCCGTTTCTTTCAACCCTTCCTTGCAACTTTGTATCATTCTCTCACTGGAAGGAAAGTGTTAATTTTGGCATGTTTGGGTTGCAGGCTTTGAGCTGGGAATGCTGGTGCCCCTCCCCATGTTGTCTGTCACAAACTGCCTGTCCCCCTTGTACCTTTGTGCTTTAAGAGAAATTCTTGTGTTTTCTCCATCCACTTTAACCTAAAAGGTGAACAAAGCCCCCAAACCTGAGGAACTGCAAAGATCAGCTGTTCCTTAAACAAGGAATTAATTTGGAATTCCTTCAGCTTTGTCCTCCTTCTGAGTGACTCTGATTTCTGTGGTGATCACAGCAGAGGCAGGAGAGGGAAACCTTTCCCCTCCACACCCCTCTCTCCCAAAAGCCAAAAAAAGAGGGAATTTTACAGCAGTGGTTTCACCAGTTTATTGTATAATCTGGTATCAAACGTGGGGTTTTGCATGAAGATGTTTTAACTGGCAAATGTGTCCCTCCCTCCCCTTAGAGCAGGTAATTTGAAACATTGCAGAAGTGAGTTGCAGCAACACGGGATAAGTTCAGACACGATCAATGAGGCTAATTTTTTGCTGAACAAAGTATCCAAAGCTCATTTAAGTTTGAGGAGTCAACTTCCTTGAATTCATGAGTCTCTCCCCATTGCAGCATTGGACCAGGATATGTCTGGGTAACATCATGCTGAATTTAACCAGCTACAAGTAGTTTTGGACCTAGGAGTAGCTGGGCATTTGCTCCCCACATTAAAGAGCCTTTAACTGCTGTTGTTTCCCCAGTACTCAGTGGTCTTGTTTCTGTTCAAAGCCTTGTGCAAACAGAGCTGTAGAGAGGCTTTTGAGTCTTAGGCTGACAGACTAATTTTTATCCAGTTTCACTTTTGAAAGTGTTTGAAGTCATTTGCAAAGATTGAGTTTAGCATCACTGAGTTGGTTGCCCAGAAGTGTCCAGGGCCAGATTGGATGGGGCATGAAACACCCTGAGATAGTGGGAGGTGTCCCTGCCCATGGCAGGGGGGGCACTGGATGAGCTTTAAGGTCCCTTCCACCCCAAACTGCTCTGTGATTCTGTGATCACTTTGGAAAAAATGTCTTGTTACTGGAGAAAAGATGAGAAAGTGCTCCAACTCTTACTAAAATAATTAGCATTTTCTCCAAGGTTCTACAATAAAGGTATAAAAATGCAAAATGTGGGTTAAATGCCTGAAGGAATGAGCTGAACCACCTTGGTCTTGAGTAAAAATGCTCTTAAACTTTTTGAGTTGATGGTAACTGGGTGACAGTCCCTCTCTCTTGTCCTCATGGTCTTCCATCGTGTCTGAACCACCGGTGTGGATGTATGGAAATCCCTGTCTCTTACCAGTGTTATTTCCAGAGGGAGTGGGGCAAGGATCAGCTGCATGCTTTTGGGTTTTTTTTTGGTAGCCCAGTGCATTTGGGCTCCACAGAGCTGGGCACTTAATCACAGTTCCATGTTCCATGAAAGCTCTGCAGCCCAGGACTGCCATGTGGATAAAGGGCAGCACCTTTGGGATTTAATGTCCTGATGCACCACTGGGATCCCATCTGTGATGGGGGTTTAGCCTGCTCCCAGCTGCAAGTCAGGCTTGTTTCCCCATGAAAATCCCAGAGGGATTCCTTCTGGCTGTGCAGTTTTGGGGCCCATAAGATCAGAAGGGTCCAAAGCTGTTGGAGAGTGTCCAAAGGAGGGACACGGAGCTGGGGAAGGGTCTGGGGAGCGGCTGAGGGCACTTGGCTCGTTCAGCTGCAGCAGAGGAGACTGAGGGGAGGCTCCTGGGGGCTGCAGCTCCTCCCGAGGGGAGGCGGAGGGGCAGGGGCTGAGCTCTGCTCTGGGACAGGGACAGGAGCCCAGGGAACGGCTGGAGCTGGGTCAGGGCTGGGCATGGAGCTCAGGGAAAGGTTCTTCCCCCCGAGGCTGCTGGGCACTGCCCAGGCTCCCCAGGGAATGGGCCCGGCCCCGAGGCTGCCAGAGCTGCAGGAGCGTTTGGACAGCGCTCTCAGGGATGCGCAGGCTGGGGTTGTTGGGGTGTCTGTGCAGGGCCAGGGGCTGCACTGATGATCCCTGAGGGTCCCTCCTGACATGGATATTCCAGGACTCTGTGGTTCCCTAAGGCTGACGGCATCGCCACTTTCCTCCCCTGCGCAGGGCCTGCCCAGTCGGGGATCCTGACGGACCGGGAGGTGGTGAGCCTGTTCCTGCACTTCACCGTGAACCCGAAGCCGCGGGTGGAGTTCATCGACCGGCCCCGGTGCTGCCTGCGGGGCAAGGAGTGCAGCATCAGCCGCTTCCAGCAGGTGGAGAGCCGCTGGGGGTACAGTGGGACGAGTGACAGGATCAGGTCAGCTCTCGCGCTCATTCCCACCCCTGGACTGGTGTTCCTGAGCTTTCCACTGCTCTAGCTCTAAACACGCGAGATTCTGTGCTAGACCCTGACTTTCCACCGTGTCAGCCCCACAGGGAAGGTGTTTTGCTGGGCAGAACCACCCCCTGATGCACTGACCTGCACATTGCTGCCACTTTGCATCTCTGTTGGCAAAGGTTTCCAGAAAACATGGCCCCCCAGCACAGGCCCCTGGAAAGGGAGGGAAGTGACCCCCGCAGCTATAGGGACACATGAATAAGGAGTCACCAGTTGTCCCCCCTCCATGCTCTGTGGGGGACAGGTAACCATTGCTCCATCAGGTTGGTTCCCTGCTCTAGGTGTCAGTGTGGCTTGTTGAAGCCCCTTAACCTCTCCTGGTTGGGATAAAGTTCTGCTGACACCCAGTTTGTTCAGACCTGAGCTTGTGGAGAACCAGCAGAGCCCAGTCATGGTGAAAGGGACTGGCAGGTGTGGCTGGCAAATGGTGCTTTGCAAGGCTTGTGGGGCCAAGGAATGAGAGCAAGACAGGAGGGAGTCAGGAAGCCTTGGTTCTTTCCTGATACATGTTTGGTGGAAGGGGACTCCCAGCAGTGTAGCTCGTCACAGTTTCTAAGATGGTTCTGTTTCACTGGAGCTGTTGGTGGGATCCTCTGGTCTGTTCATCCCCAGCAGTGGGAACTGCTGCCAGCTCCAAACACTTCCTGTTCTCGCCTCGAACGCTCACAGACCTTTTTGAGCTTGGGTTTGACTTCAGGTTCAGCCTCTGCAGCATCAGGGTCAGTTCCAACACGGAATGTTCCATGCTGGCTGCAGAGCAGAGGCTTCCAGCCTGCCCCAGGTGTTTGTTCTGGAAATACAACAGGGCTAAAAGACTTGGTGGACGGATGAAGAAATGCTGTTGGCAGCTTGGCAGCACTGAGGCTTCTGCTGCCTGAGAAGGTGGAGCTGTAGTGGGGTAAATATCCTTCCCCTTCTTCCTTGGGCAGCAGGGATTCCTGCACTCAGGAGTCACTGAATCCTTATTTCTGCTCTTGGTAAATTTGGAATGCAGCAAATACCCAGCAGCACATGAACAATTCCCCAGGGCTCAGCAGTGAAATACCCAGTGGCACTTGAGTGGTGTTTGCTGGACCACTGTGAGGTGGGCACTGTTCCCTGCTCCCAGGCTGCCCTGCCCGGGCCTGGCGGGCGTTTGGGGATGCTGATGTTTTGCCACAACTTGGAAACACTTCCTGAGCCTGGACCCTAACATTTGGTGATGGGATTGTGCAGCTTTGTGTTTCACACAAGCCCACTGGGCCAGTCAGAGGTGTGAGTGTGCAGCTGATGGTTTCTGTGCAGGGTTTCACCTCTTAGTAAGGGCTGCACTTAAATCTGTATAGGTTTGATTAAACCACAGATGTATAATCAACACAAGTGGAGATACCTGTGTATCAGCTTTGTACTGGAGCAATACAGGAGTGGCAAGTTTGGACTGACTTCCCTGCTCTGTTCCTGCAGGTTCTCAGTAAACAAAAGGATATTTGTAGTTGGGTTTGGATTATACGGATCCATACACGGGCCAACGGATTACCAAGTAAATATACAGGTAACGCTCTCAGCTGCCTTAAAAATCCTGGCTATTTTAGGGGCTGACAAACGTGTTTTAGTGAACCTGCAACAAAACCTGAAGTTCAGAGGGACTCTGTGTGTCCCTGGGCAGGGGGGCTGGCAGATGTAGCAAGGGCCAGATGGGGCACTGGGGATCAGAAGGATTATTGCTCTTGATTTTATTGCATGTCACTGCAGCACCTCCCCCGCTCTGCTCCCAGCTTTGGGGCAGTTGGGAGGCAGTTTATGAAGAAGCTGTGCATGATTTCCCACCCCAAGCAGGCTGAGGGAGGCTCAGTTGTCTCAAGTCCATCGTGATCTTGTCCAAAGAGCAGGTGGATCCCGTGGATCCTGTGTGCCTGGTCTGGGTGCACGTGTGTCACCCCAGTCTGGGTCACTGGAGGAGGACTGTCCCCAGGAGAGTTACTGCAGCACACGGGGCTGGTGTGATGGGCACAGGCTGTCAGCATTTCTTCCTTGATTGTCAGGGCTCATCCTGCTGCCCTGAGCTCTTGGGGGAGAAGGGTCTAAGCACAGTGTGGGCCTGCAGCGCTCTGCCAGCCTGGGGGTGAGGAGGGGGTGTCCTGTGCTGTCTGGGACTTGAGCCCACAGCTCTGTGGTGAGCTCAGAGGGGCCCAGAGCAGCTGTGGCTGCCCCATCCCTGGAAGTTCATGTCCAGGATGCAGCTTGGAGCAACCTGGGATAGTGGGTGGCATCCCTGCCTGTGGCAGGGGGTTGGAGATGGATGATCCTTAAAGTCCCTCCCAACCCAGATGTGGGATTCTGCAGTTCTGATCATAGTGATCATTGAGGAGGGACATGAGTAATGGACAGTGCAGTCATCACAGGGCTGGGCAATCTGGGAGTGCCTGGGGCTCAGCCCAGCGCGGGGACACACTCGTGGGCAGGGCTGGCAGTGTCTAACCCTGCAGGTGAAAGGCTGACCCTGTGTTGCAGATCATCCACACGGACAGCAACACGGTCCTGGGGCAGAACGACACCGGCTTCAGCTGTGACGGATCGTCCAACACCTTCCGGGTCATGTTCAAGGAGCCTGTGGAGATTTTACCCAACGTCAACTACACAGCCTGTGCTACTCTAAAGGTACCACACGGGGTGGGGTGAGGTGCAGGCAGGTGAGGGCACCTGCTGTAGGTCTTCAGTGCAACCTGGGCCTTGCTCTGTGTCCTTCGAGGCCAGTGGTACAATCTCCAGGGTCTCTGTGTGACCTGGTGCTGCCATGAGCTTGTTCACCACCAGCATTCAGAGATGGTTTTTGACTTGTCTCACAGCCCTGAACAGGTGTTTCTCTGAGGAGGGGATGGGGTGATTTTTTGGTGTGTACAGCTGAGCTGTCAGTTCTGCAGGTGTGTAATCCAGAGCCTGCTGCAGTGGCCTCAAAAAGTTCATATTTAGCTGTTGAGACCTGGTTAAATTAGTGTTAAGTTCTGATAGAGATGAGATTGAGCTCAGAATACCTGAGGTGCAAATCCAGGAGGAAAAGAGAGGAACTGAGATCTCCAAAGCTCCGAACCCACCAGAGAGCCTGGGCAGCAGCAGGGTCCTGACCTGTTCTTGTCTTCCGTGACCCCCACAGGGTCCAGATTCCCACTATGGAACCAAAGGACTGCGCAAAGTGATCCATGAATCACCAACAACAGGAGCCAAAACCTGCTTTACGTTCTGTTACGCGGCTGGGAACAACAACGGCACCTCCGTGGAGGATGGACAAATCCCAGAGATCATCTTCTACACATAGTGCCGCTGCCCAGCCCAGCCTGGACTCGACTCTTCCCCATCACCTCCCAAACGAAATCTCTGGCTGAGTTTGACCACACCAATTGGAGCCACACTAGCCAAAGGTCTCAGTGAAATCATTTCAAAGCTCATGTTCTGCCTTGTGCTAGTGCTGCTGCTGCTCTCAGGTGCCAGGCCAGCTGGTGTCCCAGTGCAGGCCAGCTGGTGTCCCAGTGCAGGCCAGCTGATGTCCCAGTACCATTCGTAGGTTGTCTGTGGCTTGTTGTTTTTCACCTCCTGATTAACCCTATCTAACAACGTGCGTTTTTTGGACTGTAATGAATGTAGATGCTTTTCCACCAGTCAGAAGCGAGGCAACAAGTGGCTCTGGTTGTGGTTTCACTTGCCATGAGGAGATGGTCCTGCAGACAGACTCGGTCAGGGCTGGGTGGCCCCTGCTCTGCTCCAGCTCAGCAGTCCAGGCCAGACTGCAGGGCTTGGCCAGCCCGTGTCCGGCACCTTCCCTCCCTGCCAGCAGCCTCAGCACACACAGCCGCCTTCAGAAGTCATGGGAAGTGGCCTTTTCCCTGAGGCTTTGCTGTTCCAGCACTACACAGGCTTGGAGACCTCAAACCTGAGCTCCTCCGGAGGGACCGTGGCATTTTCCTGCCCTTCTCACTGATCTGTGACAATCTTCCCCTCGGGCAGTTGGTGACAGCGAGGTGACCTCCCTACAGCGTGGGAAGGGGCAGCAGCCTGGCCAGGAGGGCCCTCCTGCATTCTGAGTCCCCATGGTGCTGCTTCCAAACCCCTGGCACGTTCCAAGCGCTGGGTGATGCTCAGCTCAGCCCTGAGCAGCCCCAGCTCTGGTTATTACTGGTCGTTGTCCTCTGCAGAGTGCCAGGGTTTGTCGGTTGAAGCAGAAGGGCACCTGCCTCACCTGTTCCCGGGCAGCCCTGCAATTTCCATGCACGTTTCCATGCGTTTCCCTCTGTTCCTGTGCATTGCTGCCCCGTCCCTGCTGCCCTGATGGAAGCAGGAAGAGAGGCTGGATGTGCACCTGCCTGTTACCTATAATGCAGCAGCTGGACAAGGATTTACCAAACGGTTCAGGAAAACGTGGAATATTCTCTGTGCTGGTATGTGTTTGCACACTGCCTGTTGGCCAGGCACAGGAGGGAGATCACAACCATCACCTGGTGAGCTGTGGAGCCCTTGAAGACACCCCTTGTACCCGTTCAGGGCCAGCTGCTGGTCCCCGTGGCTGTCACAGAGAGGGTGGCTGGTGCTGGGCTGCCTGACCAGCCCCACCCTCACTGCCCACAAGTGAAGACCACGAGACTCTTCCTCCCCTCCTCTGCAGAGGAAGCTGGAGTTAAGCTCAGCCTGGCAGTGAGACTGGAGCCACCAGAGTCTGCAGGGCACTGGCTGGGGTGGTGCTGCCTCAGGGCCCCTTCTCCGACCTCCTGCTCCAGCACACAGAGCCATTGCCGCTCTCTGGGAGCTGCTGCCTCTGGATTTCACTTCTGGAAGTCGAAACCTGGCCGTCCTTGGCTGGAGCACGGCTTCTCCTCCTCCTGCTGCCCCAGCCAGGATCCTGGGGCTGTGCTGGCTGGAGTCTCCTCCTCAGCTGTGCAGCAGCAGCCTGGGAATGCCCTGAACCTCCTCACCAGTAGCTGTTAGAGCTGTTAGTAGCCCAGAGCGTGTTCCATGCTCCAGGGTGATGGTGTGAGCTGTGTGTTGTCAGCCTGCTTCCAGGTGGGATGGTTCTAATATGGCCAGTACTAAAAAAATAGAAAAAACCCCAACCCTGGGTCCATGACTTGGTGACTGAACCCGACTCTGTGCAATGCAAACAGTGTTGTGAGATGGATTCACAGCCCAGGCTCCGTGTCCGACGGGATGTCCGTGACTGTGCCCACTCCTGTCACCACCCCTCCCCCAAAGGTGGTGGGACTGTCACTGCTGGCCCCGTGCTGGGGCCTGCACCTTCCCCGGGGGGTCTGATCTGGGTTCTGCACCTCGGGGCATCAGGTACAGGTGGAAATAGTGGAATAATTGGAATTTGAGAGAAGCAGAGCAGTGCACTTGGCTCTGGGAAGAGCAGGGCTCAGACTGGCCCTGCCCAGCTGCAGTGGGTGCCTCCCGCTGGCTGCTCCCTGGAAGTTCTGTTCTCACTATTCTTTTGTGATGCAAATTCTCTTCCCAAATGCCACCTTCCTGCCCTCCCCGTGTGGGGCAGGTCTGGCAGCTTGTCCTGTCACAGAGGGAGAGGAGTCAAACTCTGAACTACACCTGAGCAATTTCTGTTCTTACAGCTTTCCCGCAGTTTGATGCAATTCCGGCTTTTGTAGATAGATGAATGTAATTCCTTGTTGGACATGCCTGTTCCCAGAAGTATGAGCCATTCTGTTGTACCACGTCACCTTCCGAGCAGAGCGGGCCCGGCCCGGCTCCTGTGCTATTTGATGAATGTATCCGATGCTCTCGTCCCGTGTTCACACTCTGCTTTTGGCCAGCTTTGTGATTTGTAAATAGGAAAACAATAAAGACATCGAGGTTGTCTTTCCGAAGTTTCTTTGTGATGGGAGGAGAATGATGGCCACTGGAATGGTGGAGGGGAAATCTGGGCCAAGCTGGCTCCTGGCCCATCTGCCACAGCCGAGGGTGTGGGGTCCTCAGCTTCCCCATCCATGGAGTGTGGGATGAGCCGGATCCTTAGGAATCCTGAAGCCCAGCAGTCACCAGAGGTGGTAGTTGGAGGGCGGCAGGGTGGCACAGGGTGGGCACACTCTGGTCTTTGTGATGTCATTTTATGACTGAATTTCTTGACCCTTAATTGGAGGTTTTTGACAAATGCACTAAAAGCTGCCGCAGCCTTTGCAGGGACCAGTCCAGGCCTGGGGGGGAAAGGCAGCTCCTGTGCCCTGTGATTCACAGCACAGAGAGGCTGGGGGGGGCTGCTGGAGCAGGGGCGAGGGCTGGGCTCACTCAGCACCGCGGGGCCACCAGAGCCCTGCTCTGGCCCTGCCCTTTGCCTGCAGGGAACAGCGGGGCCGTGGTGAACGTGAGCCCCTGGGCAAGGGGCAGCTTCCCAGCGCTGCAGACTCTGCTGGAGCTCATCCTCGGGGCCCTGCAGTGCCAGGGGGAGTCCAGCCCGGCCCGGCCTGTCTGGGGCTCTCACCCTGCCCACACGGTGCTGGGGCCTCGGCCGGATCATGCTGGGCTCAGCACAATGTCCTGGCTTTCCTCCTCCTCCTCGTCCTCAGCCAAGGGCTCCCGCAGCTCCCGTACCCGGCTCTGGGCTGTGTCCTCTTTCCAAGCGCTGCCCCTGCTGGAACACGGCTCCAGCTGGGAATTGCCCTCCTGCACCATCGCCTTCCTCACTCACGGGCTTTACAGGAGCATCGGCCGGGAGCCTGGGGAGCGCTGCCCGGAGCCATTGGCTTTGCTGCTCTTCCCCCGACCTGTCCCCCACAGATTTTCTTCCTGCTGCTTCAGGAAAGGCTCCTGGGTAGGGAGCCCCTGCGAGGGGCTGGGGCTGCTCCCACCCTCTGTTGGGGGAGCCTCCAACGAAAAGGGGGTGCTTGGGCAATGTCCTCAACCTTGTGAGCCACACAATGAAGCACAGAAGAATGTGTTGGGTTTTAAAGATTTTTTTTATTTTATTTTTTTTTTGTTTTTATTTAAAAAAAAAGCCCCTAAATTCTATGGCTTCCAGGAAGCATCAGAGAAATTGAAATGCCGTTTCTGTACACTTGGTTTTAAAGCAGTAACTAAACTCGCAATGGAACAAACGCTCTCACGTACAATCGCAGTATTTTGACTCCTCGCTGGAAGGACAGAGAGTCCCGGGCTCGGGCCACGTCCCCGGCGGCCGAGGGTGTGTGGACAGAGCCGGGCACTCCGGGCACACCCTCGTGGCCGCGTTCCCTTCCCCTCCGCGGCTCCTCTTCGGCCTCTGCCGGGGCTGCTTTGAGCCGACGCGCTGACAAGGGGCCACTTCCAGTGAAAATTTTAAGGCGATTTTTAAAATTCGTTTGTTCGCCTCGCTGGGGACACGAGGTCAAACGTTGCACGTCCCCTTCCCGCCGTGGCCAGGGACGCAGCAGCAGCTGGGGCTGCCCTGGCTGCCGCAGCCCGGACAAGCCAAAGCTGGGGTCAATCCCGAATTTAGGATGAAGAGGGGGCCCTGGGGAGGGCACGGCCCCATGGGAGACCCCACGCCCCCCCAGCCCCTCCACAATCCGGGGTCTCCAGCCCTCCCCCCCCCCCCCCGAGATGGTCAGTTTGGACAAATGTTTCGAAGCAGCCACAGATGGTCCCATCCCTCCCCCGCCCCCCCAGCACAGCCTCAGCCCCTTCTCTTGGGGCAGAACAACAGGGTTTTGGTAAAGATAAGTGTGTGTCCCCCCCAATGTGTCACGATCAATACACACGACAGCGCACGGGGTCAGTCAGTGGGGAGCTGCAGTGCCCTGGGGGTGGCGAGGAGCACGGGGGGTGCGGGGTGTCCGTGTGTCAGTTCCAAAACCTCCTGTTCCCCCCGCCCCAGGAGCGGCCGGGCCCTGGCGCTGGCGGGAGGATGCCATGGAGGGAGGATGCCATGGAGGGGGGATGCCATGGTGGGGGATTCCACGCTGGCAGAGCCGCTCCACCCCGGCGCCCTTCCCCGCCCGGCCCCCTGACCCGGCCCCGGCCCTCCGGGAGCGGCTGCGGGGCCTCGGGGGTCTCAGGCTGTAAAACCAAGAGGCCGATCAAGCCCTGCCCACACCTACAGCTGTTTTGGAAACATCCGGCCCCAAGACACGGCAGCACCAGAGACGAGGCTACTTTGCTTCCCCTCCCTGCTCTGCCACCGCCATTCATGGGTCCCTTTGGTCTCGGCCGTCCCTGTCCCTGTGTCCCCCAGCCCCTGGGAGTCTCTGACCTGCTCTCGGCGGGACAGGACGGCGCCTGTATTGCTCGCAAAAGTGCATCGTAAATGAACTGTAAACGCGTTTCCTCTCCCCGCCCCGCGCGCCCCCGGCTCTCCCCGCCCGAGCGGGGCCGGAGCGGAGCCGTCACCAACGGCCGGACCGAGGGGGACCCGGCGGGGGACGCGGGGCGGGGCCGGAAGGAAGAGCAGAATTCGGTAACACTGAAGATGATGGTCAAAGACTGACGACTCAGCACTCTGCACCGAGACTCACTTTAAATTAACTTAAGAGACAAAGAAGCAACAGAAAAAAAAAAAAAATTCCTCCTTAGCCCACTGCTCTCGAAATTGTCTTCGTCTTCTTCTGACAGCGACGGGTCAGAGTCTGTAGTTGATCCCCATTTCAGACTGGTTATAAACTCAAAGCAAGTGACGCCGTGGGTTTTTCTCTTTCTCTTTTTTTCTGTTTGACGGACGCAGGAACTTCAGCGAAGTTGAGCTTGGTTCGAGTAAACGGCCACAAGTGGCGGAGGAAAGGACAAGCAGTTTGGGGAGGCCCCGCTCCCCACCTGCGCGTGGGGCGCTGGGGGAGCCCGTCCGGCCCGGCCCCCCAGTCCCCGTCCAGCCCGAGGGGCCGTTGGCTCCGCGGGTCAAGATCCAGCCACGGCCAGAGGGAGAGGAGCCATCGCTCGCCGCTCCGTCCGGCCCCGGCAGCTCACTTGCGACGCTTGGTGGTTTTCCTCTTCCTTCTCTTGAAGAAACAGCAGCACCTGGGGACAGAGGGGACCTGTCAGTGCCTGAGCCATGGCACGGAGGGCGCAGCAGCCGCGGGGTCAGGGAGGACAGAAAGCCCTCGGTGCCTTGGTGAGCCCCACGTGGGCAGAGCTGCTCCGGGAAGTGCCCCTGGTACACGGCAGGGGCTGGACTGGGAGCACAACGGCCACCAAAGTGACACCTGCCACAGCAAGGGGCGCTGACCAGGGGAGTGACACCGACCACGGCACACAAGGCTGGCCACGTGGCCAAGAGCCAGGGCCAGGCAGGGGCTGCAGAGAAGGAGCAGTCCCAGATCCGTCCACGGCCTGCTGTGCAGGAGCCTTGGACAAGGGGAGGTGGAAAGGGCTGGGGGTGGTGCTGCAGGGACACCCCTCGTGGGGTGCCAGGGGACAGCTGGGCTCTTGCTCCCCGGAGGGCACTGGACAAGGCATCCCATGGCAGCTGCTGACCCCTCCTCCAGCCTGGCACTGGCAAAGGGGCAGTGAGGCTGGGGCCTTACTTTGTATCGTCTGTCACCTCCACCTCGGTGGGGGCTGTGATGGGGGCGTTCGAATGTCCTGCCGTCGGGTCGTCTGTGTTCAGCTCTCCGTTGGTGGAGCTCATCACCTGGGGAGAGATGAGTGTCAGCAGGGGCAGCCCGGGGCTCTGCAGCCCTTCCCCTCCCCACAGGGCACAGGAGCCGCCCAGGAGACCACC
Source organism: Corvus moneduloides (assembly GCF_009650955.1). NCBI lineage: Eukaryota > Metazoa > Chordata > Aves > Passeriformes > Corvidae > Corvus > Corvus moneduloides. The sequence goes on along the minus strand of NC_045503.1, from coordinate 1,528,160 downwards.
CAGCTCTGCCTGGGAGCACCAAGGTGCCCTTGGCGGCAGGATGGTGCCCTCGCCCAGACTGCAGTGTTTGGCCTCGGTGCTGAGCTCTCCCCAACAGCCCCATTGCACAGAGAGCTCTGAGCCCCTCAGCCAACGCCCCTGGAAGGATCCCAGCTCCTGGGAGCCCCTGCACCAGGAGAGGGGCTTGGTGGCAGCCAGCTCCAGCATGGGCAGGAGACAGGGCCTGGGAAAGCTGACAGCTCCAAGGAGCCCTTCCCACAGCTGAGCATCTGGACACAACTTCGGCTTCCCAGCACCAAGACTCAGCCCAGTGCCCACCCTGCAGGCCCAGGCGTCCCTGAGCTCCTGCCTGCTCACCAGGGCAGCAGGGTCAGCCACAGTGCCGGGGCCAGGAGGACCTCCAAGCCACCAAGGCCATGGGGAGGTGCCTGAACCGCCAGCCTGTGCCTGCTGCCCACAGGCAAAGCCAGGAGCTCCCTGGGGATGCACAGGCCAAACACTCTCCAAGCTGCTCAGCCCCAGCGAGGAGCCTCAGCCTTTCCCAGCCCCACGGAGGAGCTGCCACCCGACAGCCAGTGCCCAGCCAGCAGGGCCACGTCAGGCTACAGCCCCTGACACCAGCACAGAGACCCCCGCGCGTCACCCCCGCAGTGCCGGGCGCAGGCCGAGCATGGCAGGAGGGTTTGCGGGGCGGGAGCGGGGAGGAGGAAGGGAATGTGGGACAGGAGGAGCTGGTTGGTCCCTCAGAGTGCCCGGCCCCACGGCCTGCCTGGCACCACGGAGTGCCCGGCCCGTGACGGCAGCAGTGGGAGCTGTGCCCAAGCCTGGGGCCGAGCACCAGCAGAGTCACTGCAGAGCAGCAGGAACGAGCAAGAGCGGCGGGGAGGAAGCAGAGACGGAGGAAGCAGCGCAGGCCCAGCCGAGGGGACCCAGCATGGATGTTCCACCATCCATACGGGAGGGACCCCCAGGCCAAAGTAGGGCTGAGCGGCAGCGGGCAGGAGGCGGCGAGGGCGGCGAGCACGGGGCTGACGGTGCGAGCACAGGACCGAGGCAGGGACACGGCCAAGGAGAGCCCGGGAAGGGAGGAGAAGCAGGACTCGGAGCCAGGGCTCCAGTCAAGGAGGCGCAGGGAAGTCCCTGCTCATAGGAGTGGCACTGGGGGCAGAGCGATGCCCACCCAGCTGCCGTGCCGCAGTGTGGCATCCATCCATCCATCCATCCATCCATCCATCCATCCATCCATCCATCCATCTCCAACCACCCTCTAATTCCTTGTGGCAGCACCAAGGGAGCCCAGCAGCCCCCGGGAAGCAGCACCAGCCTCGTCTGCGAGCCGTGAGCGTCCCGTCGCACCACAGGGACAGGCAGCACGCGCTGCAGCCGGGGCAGGACCCCGGGATGTGTGGCCCCAGGGCGGGGGAGCGGGGCTGATCCCGGCTCCGCGGGTGGCCACGAGGCCCAGGGTGGCTCCGCTCCCTCCCGCACCCGCCCCTGCCCCAGGCGCGTGGTTTCGTGTACCTGCACGGACCCCCCGAGCCTGCCGGCTGCCAGGTGAGCTCCCAAAGGCTCCTCGGCAGGCTGCCCACCGGCCTGAGGATCCCACAACTCCGTCCCCTCGGGCGGCTGCTCGCGACAGGCAGGAGGAACAGAATGAAAAGAAACAAAAGAAAAGAGGGAGAATGGGGAAGAGAAGGGAGAAGTGGAGGGAAGGGGCGGGAGAAGTGGCAAAGGGAGTCGAGAAAATAAGACATGCAAAAGCAAAAACATGACCGGAGCAGCTCGAGTTGGTGATTGCGGAGGGCACCCGTGCAGCACCGTCCCGGCGGCTCCCAGAGCGGTCCCTGCAGTGACAATGGGGGTCTGTGTCCCCCTGCCACCTACACACACAGCCCCCACGGCCAGCCCCCAGCAGGGCCACTCCACGGAGCAGGGCCAGCCCCCAGCAGGGCCAGCGGCCGTGTCTGGGAGCGAGCTGGGGCAGCAGAACCGGGGCCGCAGCCAGGCCCAGGTGACACCATGTCCCCAGGACGACGCAGCGCTTGGCGGGGCCTGTGTGGCACGAGCTGTGCTGCTCCTCCAGGGCTCGGCTGCCCCACAGCCAAACCGTCCCCCAGTGAGCATGGCACAGCCCCATAGCTGCAGGGACACCCTGTGTCCCCAGGCTGGACACTGCTCCCACGCTCCAGGAGCTCTGTGCTTTGCTTTTCCCCCTGCTCTGGGGAAGGGATGTCCAACATGGCATTTCCCTGGTGCTGGAGGCAGAGAGCAGACCTTACTGGGAGCCAGTTCCCAGAATGAGCCAGAGGTGATCTGAAGATGTTTCTCTCTCCTTAGGAAGCGCTGCCAGTGAGAGCCAGGGCTGTGCCAGGCTCCCTGTGCTGGGCAGGAGCAGCCTGGGGAGGAGAGGGCGCTGCACCCCTGGCTCCAGCCCCTCTGCAGGTGCTCTGCCCCCAGGGAGGTTTGGGAGGACAAGGGTTTGTACAGGACTGCTGGGAAATACACCAGGTTTGCTGTTGGTGGCAGCAGTGCCAGAGATGTGTCCTGCACCAGGGCAGGACAGGCCACAGCACTGGAGCAGTTCTGAGCAGCCCGGCCCCTCTCCCACACAGCTCTTCCCAGGCTCCCTGTGCCCAGCCTGCTCCCAGAGCAAAGGCAGCCCCAGCGTGGGGCAAAATGCTGCCAAGCTGCCCCACCAATCCTGCCCTCCCTTGTCCTGTGTCACTGTCCCATCGATGGAAGGGCACCACGAGCAGAGCAGCGAGTCACTCCATGGGGACGCCGTCCTTAGCAGAGGTGGCTCAGCCTGCACCAAGCACTCCCCCACACTTCAGGCTGGACCCTCACCAGCTGATGTCCAGGCCTGGCACCCCCAGTCATGCTACAGCCCCCACAGTGCTTCCTCCCTCTTCTGCCAGGGGCACTGCCCTGGGCCCCTGGCAAGCTACAGACCCAGAGCTGTGGGAGGGAACTCCTTCCACAGACAGCACTGAGTGAAAATGATGCTCCAGCCCCTGCCACCACCCCTGCTGGGCTCCACGTCCCTGGAGCTGCAGCCCGAGCTGCCCATGCCCATGACCCCGTGCCCTGGCCGGGCTGTGCCGTTGCTCACCTGGTGTTTGGTGTGTGGCTGTGCTTTGTCTCTGTTCGAGGGCTGCACCTGCACCTCGCTGTGCATCGTGCCAATGGGGGTGGGCTGGGGGCACAAGGACAATGTCAGTGCAGCACGGAGCCCTCCCAGCACCCTGCAGCCAGATCCAGCCTCTGGCCAAACATGCCAAACCCCCAGAACCAGGGCCTGATCCCAGCCCCTACCCCCACCCCAGCAGTGCCACACTTGGTATCTGGCTGCAGCAAGTCCATGGAATGTGCCCATGGCTGAAAGTGAGGTGCCAGCTTGGCTGCTGGGGTCCCCTTGGTTCCAGGAGCCGCAAATTCCCATGTCACAGCCCTGAAGCCGGTGACTGGTGAGGAGGGTGGAGCTGATCCCTTGGACACAGTGTGTGGCAAGGATGGCTGAGAGCCTGGCTGCTGCCACCGACCCCCCTGCCCCTCCTCCCTGGGGTGCCTCAGCACTCACCAGAGGTTTCCCTGCCCAGTCGTATTCGTAGTCGAACACGTAACCGTTCCTCTCGAACAAGTCTGTGAAGAGCTTCCTCAGGTAGTCATAGTCGGGCTTCTCGAAGAAATCCAGCCGCCGCACGTAGCGCAGGTACGTGGCCATCTCCTCTGCGGGGACACGGGGGCTCAGGGGGACAGGGGACAGGGGGCTCAGGGCTGGGGGCTGGGCTGGGCAGTGCTCTCACCTGGGAAGTTCTCACAGAGCACCTCCACCGGGGTGGCTCTTTTGGTGTCACCAATCTTCTGGTACCTCTCCTTTAGCGTGTCGGCCTGGAGGGACAAGGAGCGTCAGCACGGGGGAAGGCACTGGGTGCTGTCACACCGTGTATGATTTCTTGGACCCCCTTTCCCAGGTAACTCCTTCCCAGGGAATTCCCCGCCCAGGGCAGGTCTGGAGGGCAAACCCCAGGGTTTCCAGGACAGCCACTGTGAGAGCAGCTGGGAACCCCACACAGTGGGGGGACACAGGGAGACCTGCAGCTGCTCAGCACAGCAAGGGCCTGGCATGCAGCTCAGAGCTGGTGGGATGCCAACCCTCCAACACTCCAGGGGCCAAACCTTCTCCGTCTCCGGGCCAGGGCAGAGCCAGGCCCACAGGCAGCCATGCCCAGGGGCAGCAGGAGCTGGCAGTTACCTTGAGGCCTTGCCAAGGAAGGCTCCCACGGAGGAAGTACATAAACATGTGCCCTAATGCTTCCAGGTCATCCCTGCGGCTTTGTTCTGCATGGAGAAAAAGAGACATGGGTCAGCTCCCACTACAGCCACAGGCCCTGTTCCCCCCCCTCCAGGTCCTGGAGCACCCCATGTGTCCTGCCAGCACCCTGAAGAGCAGGAGAGGCAGCTTGTCCCCAGCCGACCTCTGGCACCCCTGCCCTGCAGTCCCTCCCCTCAGCCAGGGGGCAGGGCTGGCTGCCTGTGCCCACACACCTTTCCCCAGGTGGGTGTTGATGCTCATGTAACGCGCTGTCCCTGTCAGGCTCTTGTGCTCTCGGTAGGGGATGTGTTTTTTGGTCTCGGGGTCAATATACTCTTTGGCCAGGCCAAAATCGATGATGTGGATGGTGTGCTGCCGCTTGCTGCCCGGCCGCCCCACCAGGAAGTTCTCTGGCTTGACATCTCTGTAGATCAGGCTTTTGGTGTGGACGTACTCCATCCGTGTGATCTGGGGCAGAAGGAGACATCAGTGCCAGAGCAGAGACCCACCCCGTGTCCTGCACGCTCCTGCCCTGGGCCCTGCTCCGGCCACCTCACCCCTGCTCCCCTCCGCCTGGCCCCAGCCCCAGGGATGGGCACATCGGCTCCTTCCCACCACGGGAGACAGCCCCAGGCCAGCACCTTGGGCACAGCGAGAGGCTCTGGGCACACAGCTGCTTGTCTGGGCTCAGAGAGGGGCTGTGAGGGGGAGGAGAGCCCTCCCTCAGCAGGGAGGGGGTGAGGTATGGGTGAGCTGGGCTGGGATGTGCCAGCATCTTTTCCCCATTCCCTGTGGGATGCCCGTGCTGCCTGAGCATGGTGCCCACACATCCCCTGCTGCCCGGGGCAGCCAGGGGGCCAGGGGACCTGTGCAGGGCTGCAGGGGAGGTGGAGGTGCTGTACTCACCAGCTGGATCGCGATCATCAGGACGGTCTTGAGCGTGAAGGTCCGATCACACAGATCAAAGAGATCTTCCAGGCTGGGTCCGAGCAGCTCCAACACCATGGCGTTGTACTTCCCACAGGGGCCAAAGTAGTAAACCTGAGGAATTCCTTCTGCAAGAGATGGAGCAGGGGCTGTGCAGGGCTGCAGCAGGGCCATGCTGTCACAGCCACGCTGCTGCCGGCCAGGGGCTGCAGAGGGGGGATGTCCCTGCGCTGCCCTCCCTGCACAGCCAGCCTGGCTCTGCTCTCGGCAGCAGGGGGAAGGAGGCAGCTCCATCTGCATCCCTGACTCTGCCGCGGGGGCGGTGGGGGGAAAGAACTAAATCAAAAGAGATCAAAGATGAGACGATGCTTCTGTGTAGAACCAGCCTCTCCCTGCGGAGCAGATGGGCAGGAGCTCAAGCCGGGAGCGAAGTTGCAGAGTCACATTTAGGGAAAGCCTCTCTCCCAGCAGTGCCCCTGGCAGGCAGCTCCCCAGGGCAGCTCAGCCTGGCCCCGTACCTGCATTGCCGAGCTGTTTGTAGAACCGATACTCCAGATGCAGCTGGGGGGCCCGGGATTTTATGGGTTCCTTGGAGGAGAGAAAGGAGAAGAGTTAAGTAGGAAGCAGGATGTTCAGGGTGTCTGGTGTCAGACACCTCCTTCACATGCTGGCAGCAGCTGGACTGAGAGCATTTGGGGTTGGGAGCAATGGGTATAAAATGGAGATGAAGGCTTAGGGGATGATGAGAGAAAATCAGCCCATATGGGAGCCAGATCATCTCATCCGGAGAGGGGAAAACATTAATGGGAGCAGGTACCAGTGGGGCCACCCCCTCTGCTGCTGGCACTGGCTGAGCACAGCACAGGCCATGGTGAGGGCTGGGAGAAGACTCAGCTCTTCTTGCCCAGACCCGGACCATCCCATCTGCAGTGATGTGTGTTCCCAGCCTGCCCTCGATTCTGAGCAGCCACCCATCCACCCATCCATCACATCCCAACCTGCTCCACCCACCCCAACACCTGGGGAGGGGGAGAAACCTCCTTCCCAATGGCTTGAACATCCCCCATCCCGACCATGGAGGAGCTCCCCGGGTTGACAGCTACTCACCAATTTGATAGCTACGTATTCGTTTGTGTAGAGATTCTTTCCTGCAGGGAGAGACACAAAAAGGAGATGAAAAGCAATCCCTGCATCACCCCCACCACACATTCGCCGCGGTCCCTGAGGGCTCCTGGGCTCACAAACATCCTGAACAGGTTCTGCAGCTCCCACGACACCTGAAGGGGCCTCAAGGCACAGCGGGGAGCAGAACCCACTGTGGGGAGTTGTGACATGCCTGTTAATTATCCCCAGGTGGGGTATGTGGATTCCTCTGCGACGGGCAGGCTCCTGGGGGCTGCAGCCAAGGCTGATAGGAGAGGCAGCAGCAGGGATGCGACTGGGCAAGGCAGGGACAAGGCTGGGACTTGGTGCTTCTCCCAGACACAGCCCCACAGGGAGAGGGGGCTACAGAGGGATGGCCAGAGTCGGGGGACACTGAGTTACGGCCAGTGGGACCCCACGGAGGGCAGCAGGGAGGAAGGACCCCTGGGAGCACTGGAGCAGCTGGCAGCAGTCTGAGGGCACCAGAGGCAGGTGGAAATCTCTCCCCCACAGCTGGGGTCACTCCTGGGAATGGCACACGCTTGTGTGTGTGTGTGAATCAGCCTCATCCCTGGGGATGCTCCCGCCCACCCAAGGGCACAGGGCAGCCAGGAGCAGGCCCATGGCACGGCCCACACTGTACAAGGAGCTGAAGGCTGCAGGGAGTGCCCAGGGGAGCTGAAGGAGCAGCTGTGGCACCCAGCACCCTGTACATGACCCCCCACACATGCATGGGACCCTTCACACCCATAACCACAGGAAGGCTGAGCTCAGAGTGCCTCCACAACCCCCCAAAACCAGGGGGCCGAGGAAAAGGGGACACACCTGGGAAGCGCCAGCACAACTTCTGCCCAGGCCCATAAAGGCAAAGATTAAAGGTCTGCAGGAACAGCTCCGGGTGTTCCCTGTGCCAGAGCCCACAGGAGCCCGGGCAGGTGGGAGTTAAGGGCAGCAGGGTCCCTCCAGAGCCAGCTGACTCTAGATCCCAGCGATCCCACTGCCTGGCATGTGCATATCTGACGGAGCTGCATCTGTCTCCTCGGATTTTCTCCAAGCAATTTGCTTAGGGAACAAGCTCCTCCTGGCGTAAGATTTCATCTGCTCCACCTGAAGCAGCAATAAATCCTCGCCGGGTGACATCAGAGCCAGCTGCTGAGCGCCACAGTCGGCGGCAGGATTACGGGAAGAGGGATGAATGGGAGATATTAATGGAGCAGCTCCTCCCAGGATGGGCTCTGCAGCCAAGGAGGGGCTCAATCCTGCTGCCTCCCTGACCCTCTCCCATCCCAGGGGATCTCTGCCAAGCCACTATGTCTCCTGCCTCTACGTAAAGTAAATCCCTTCACAGCGATTAGGGAGGAGGGGATTTGGGAGGGAGGAAGGAATGTCTGGTGAACACAGTGTGTGCCAGATCCAGGGGGTTTGTCCCATCACGGACTGACATTTCCTGGGGAGCAGGTGGGACGCCCCCAGACCTGTGCATGGCTCCACAGGGCTGTACAGTTCAGTCCAAAACAATTACTGTTGCCTTCAGGGCAGCAACATGCAACCAGAACACTCACAGCTGGATTTTCCCTGAGGTCAGGCAGGCTCTGAAGTGGGAAAAAAATAACATGGTAGGAAAACTGCCAGAGGGACACTGCAAAAGGGACTCAGCCCAGCAGGGAGGGAGAAGGGATGGAGGCAGGAGAATCCCCCACAGTGGCATCTATCCTGTCCCTGCCACACGAGACCCCTGTGGCTCGCTGGCACAGAAAGCTACCAGCAACAAGGCTCTGGAGCTGGCAGCATTCTCCCAGCCCAAAAACGAGTCCAGAGCATTTGGTACTCCCCTCGTTCAGCCCTTCCTTGGGGGGCTTGGACACAGCTGATGGACAAGATGGGGAGCAGAGAGAGTATGGACTGGTCAAATCACCACCCTCCGCTTCCCCTTTCCAAATTAAAAAAGGTGCAAAGAGCAGAACTGGCCTGTCATGAAATTAATAAACCAACAGAAAAGAAAAAGAGCAAGGAGGGAGGATTCCTTCCACGCCAGGGAACTCACCGCTCCAGCTCCTGAAGCCACTCGCTCTGCCCAGTGTTCACAAGGGGGCAACTTTGACACCCAAAATGTGCCAGAGCCCAGGGAGTACCTGGGAGGACTAGAGCAGGCAGGACTTGGAGCACAAAAGGTGCTTTTGAAAGGAAATAAAAGGGAAAAGTGGTGAGATGGGCGGCAGAAAGCAAATATTTGCATTGCAGGGGCCTTTGCCCGGCTCAGTGCTGGAGGTGTCTCTGAATCCAGCTGCCAGCACCTGCAGGATGTGTGGGATCAGAACGGGCCCAACGCTGGGAGCAGGCAGCCAGGCCGGGGGTGTTAAAGCCAGAGGTGGCTTTCCCGGCTGTCCCCTCCCCAGGGATTTGGCAGCGGTGCCCGGCACCTGCTCCTGCACATCATGGCAGCCCAGGAGGAGCCGGGCTCTGCGCTGGGCTCCCAGCTGGGTCCCCATCCAAGCAGCTTAGAATCACGGAATCAAAGAGTCATTAAGGTGGGAAAAGACCTTTAAGATCACCACTCCAAGCAGCAACACCACCATGTTCACATTAGCCCATGTCCTCAAGTGCCACATCCACACGTTTTTCAACGCTTCCAGGGGTGGAGAATCCACCCCTGCCCTGGGCAGTCTGTTCCAGTGCTTGACAACCCTTTTAGTGAAGAATTTTTCCCAATATCCAGCCCAAACCTCCCCTGGCCCAGCCTGAGGCCGTTCCCTCTCCTCCTGTCCCTGTTCCCTGCGAGCAGAGCCCGACCCCCCCCGGCTGCCCCCTCCTGTCAGGGAGTTGTGCAGAGCCACAAGGTCCCCCCTGAGCCTCCTTTGCTCCAGCCTGAGCCCCTTTCCCAGCTCCCTCAGCCGCTCCTGGGGCTCCAGCCCCTTCCCCAGCTCTGTTCCCTTCTCTGGACATGCTCCAGCCCCTCAGTGTCCTTGCTGTGAGGGGAAAAGTGAGCACTGAGGCTGTCCCTTGCCCGTGGCACAGCACCAGAGTGCCCATGCCAGGACCCTTTGTGCAGCAGCAGTAGCAGCAGCAGCACAGAGCTGTGCTGGGGCACCTGGATGGGAATTTGGCTTCCCAGTCCCTGGCAATGCAGTGGAGGAACATGGGACGAGGCAGCTCCATGCAAAAGCAGCCGGGCCCAGCCCTGCCAGCACTGCAGCTCCAGTCACACTGGCTGCACCAGGCCAAGCAATGACACCTCTGTGGAGCGCTGGGGTTTAACACCATCGGAAGAAAAATGTTATTTTAGAGCTTGACCTTCTTCTAGACGAGGCTCTGAACAACCAGGAGGAAAAAGAAGTCCAAATCTTCAGCAAGGGAGGCAGGAGCAGCAGGGATTGTGTGGGTTCCTCTCTCCCAAAGCCTCCAAAGACACCCGTGTGCCACCTCTGGCATGTGGTGGGTCCGTGGCTCCGGCTTCTGGGAGGTGGCCGAGCCCTTGGCCACACTGCAGGTGCTCAGAGGGAGGTCTCTGCAGAGCCCAAGACAAGGAGGGTGTCCTTGCACGAGCTGACCCCAGACATTTTCAGAAGGCACCTTTTGTGGCCCCCAAGGAATTCCTTGTGAATTCCTGGGAGGCAGCAGGACAGGCCCGAGAGCCACAGCTCAGGAGAGCTTGGGAATGTCCCCAGCACCTGCACGTGACCCTTCAGCTGGGGCCTGCTCCTGGCTTACACACTGCCCAGACCCACTCCCCGTGTTCTTCCCTCCAAGATCCTGAGGTCACTTTAAAAGATAATTAACTTCCAGCTTTTAATTTTCAAGGAAAACAGCTGCTGGGGCTCCAAGCTGTCAGCAGCAATGCATGCAGCAGGCTGGGAGAGAGGGGTGGGCACTGAAAAGCTGCAAAAAGCCCCTTTGCGGAAGTTTATTGCTGGAAGAACAGAAGCAGCAGCTGCTGCCAGGTCCTCCATCCTTCCCTGCACCCTGCTCTAGGCTGAGGCTGCCCTGGGCAGCTCCATGGCACAGCCTGGCAGGAGCACCAGCCCTGGGCCAGGCTCAGGAAGGGGCTCTCAGGGAGCACAGCAGGACTAAGGGCAATTCCTGGCTCTGAGGCAGCACTGAAGAAGGGAAGGACCTGCACAGCACTCAGGTGCTTTAGGCTCAGTTTTGACCTTTCTGCTTAAATGTCTGGGTTTTCTTCCTCTCCCCCTGCCCCAGCCCATCCCAAGCACTCCTGAGCAGCTGCTAAGGGGAACCTGCTCCAACAAATCCTCTCTGTGAGTGTGCTGGCCCCGCTCCCAGGGCACAGGGAGCTGGCAGGGCTGCAGCTCGGCTGTGCCCAGGGCCAGGGCACACGAGCCACCAGCCACACTCCGGTCACCCACTGCCACCAGCGTCCTGCTGCCTTGTGTTTCAGAGGGCAGTGTCCCACCCTGGCATGGAGTGGGGCTGGCTGTGGGCAGCACATGGGCAGGGGGAGCTCAGGGGGCTGCAGGCAGCAGGCACTGCCCAGGGATGCTGTTGGAAAGGCCCAGGAGGAGCCGGACCACAGCTGGAAGCTGGCAGGGGGAGGGATGAGCACCCACCAGCTCAGGGTGAAGCTCCAGGACATAAGAAGGTAACAGGACCCAACACCTGCACAACATAAACCTGCCCCTCTGTGCCAGAGGGCTGGGGCAGCCACCCCGCTCCAGCTCCCAGCACAGCTCTCCAGTCACACTGGTCCAGTGCGGAACTGGCTGGCAGCGCTGCCAGACTGGGACTGGCACCATGTCCCTGCACTGCCCAGGATGCCAAGGCCAGCGGGGACAAGGAGAAGCAGGATCCAAACACACAGCCCTGGCAGCCACAACTCCTGCCCACGTCATTCCCCTTCTGGCTTCCCACAAATGCCTTATGCCAATTGGTTTTTTTTATATTTCATCTTTAAACAGATCACTTTTGATTTTGGACACCTCCTACATGGGTGGACACTCATCTCTACCTGGGGCAGCTCAGCTGAGGCACCCGAAGGACAGATCACCACATGCCTCTCAGTGTGGTGGAGAAATAGGGCAATGTGGTACCTTTTTGAGGAAGACAGTGTCCCCTTCCTCCATCCCCACCACTGGGAGCCAGAGGAGTCACCTCCAGGTACATTTTTGCAAGATCTCCTGGCCTCTGTTATGAAAGGAAAAAGACCAAAGAAGAGCTGAGAGCTTTTAAACACGGAGCTACAGTTTGGCCTCTAAAGCCTTGAGGACTGAATTCTCTGTTCCCAGGGGAAAGCTGAGTGCCCAGTAAGAGCTGGGGAGCGTCCCTGCTCACGTCACCACTTCACAGCAGGAGCCCTCTGGTCCCTTGCCATTCATCTGCAGTTGGAGGAATCCCTAAATCCAGAAAGCATTCCTGAGCCCTGATGCAGTTTGAAGGCACACCTAAGGAAGAGAGATGTGATTTTAGGAGAGAAGCCACGTCGCTGCGGCTTCCAGTGCTGTGATGCGATCTTGTGCTCAGGCCTGTACCACGTTATGGCCAGGCACTGCAGGGTGTGACAGAGCAAAAAAGCCACGTGAAGGGACTGGAAGCTTCTCTTGCTGGTGGCAAGGACAAACTCTCACTGTGAGCATCGACCACTGCAGAGCCCCAGAGCGAGAGCTCACTGCTTGTCCCTCCAGCCACGAGCAAACTGAGCCCAACTGCTCCCAGGTCCCTGCAGCAGCCTGACTGTCAGTTTGACAGACATTCCTCAGGTCCATGTGAGACTCGTGTCCCCTCGGTGCTGCCCCTGGAAAATGAGGGGGAGGCCAAGGCAGGGGGGTCACACTGACCCTCAGTGCTGAGCACGGCAGAGCAACACGGCTGCAGCCTCCTGCATAGAACAGGATCCTGGGATCCAGCTCACCCCAAAACACGGATCCACTGCGGGATGCTCACTGGCAAGCAGGGAAAATGAGGTGCAAGGACACAGGTGGAGCTTGCACAGCTCAGGGCTCTCTGTCCACTGGCCATGCAGGGAGGCACCAGCAGCAGGAGTGTCCAGATCCACCCAGGGAACTGAAAGGAGCAGCTGGTGTGGCAAAATCCCCCCATACCTCTCCTTCCGCAAGCCTTGGGTCTGGAGGAAGGCTCAGAGCTCTTCATGACAGAGAAGACAGACCCTCGGCTGCTGAACTTGGGAACTGCTCGGCTGGATTTTAACCAGAGCATTTCCCCAGCTCAGCAATTATGCCACAATCCCGCCGGGAAGCGCAGGGACGGGGCGGGCGAGCCTGGCACCAGCCAGTCTGTCACGCTGGGAAGAGCTGACATTAACTCCCCACACAGGGAGGTGGGGAACTGACCCCACCCGAGCCGGGGCTGCCGCGGCTCCTCCCCAGGCCCACGGTCAGGGCAGGTTTAGCTCAGAGCTCGGTTTGAGAAGGCGCTGCTTAAAATATCACGGAGCAACAAGGCCTGTGGCTGTCACAGGCTCTGGGGACTGCCTCTCTTCCCTCTTCCCAGAGCACAAGCCCCATCCCAAAGCACTCACAGCCAAGGACAGTGCTACAGCTGGCAGGGACTCCACCCGCACATCCAGTATGAATTCCTGGAGACAGCCAGACTGTGCTGCTGGCACAGAGGTGCCTGGCACTGCCAGACCGCTCCCAGCTGCCTGATGCCAAGCAAAGGGTTAACAGCTTGCTGAGTCTCCAGGGACATTCCCAGTCCTGGGAGAGGAGCAACCTCCCCACCCTCCAAACCGGAGTTTGCTTGAGGAGTTTTCTGATCAACTTGGTTCAAAATGGAAAGTGACCATACAAAGTGCCCTGAATGGAATTTCAGGAGAGTCTCTCAAACAACCAGTTTCAACAACTGAAGAATTCACCCAGGATAAAAGATGGATTCTCTTCCCCAGACGTTTGTCCCAGCAGAGTGAACATCCCTCAGGCCCCCACGCTCCATCCCCTGTCCCGAGGCACAGCAGAAGGGGAGCATCCAGGGCACAAGTGGAGTGAGATTTGGTAAGCACACAGGGGCATCTCCTGAATCATTCCTCACTCAGTGTTCCTGGATTTGGGGGACACCCAGATCTCCACAGCCACCACCACTTACAACAGACAGACTCGAACTGCAGCGCTGTCCCTGACAGACCCAGAGAGCGACAGACACGGGGAGGAAATGGGAAACACCTCTGCAACCAGTCCTTTGGGCTGGGATGGGCCTTGGTAGGTCAAGCACAGTGTGAAAGGATTAAGGGAGTGGAACCTCTGTGACAGAACAAGAGCTACCAGCGAGGGGCAACACTTCAACTCTGTGTGGCCGGTCAGCACCCTGGTGCCCATGGCCACAGCCTGTGCCAGCTCCTCCTGCTGCAGGAGGAGGATGCCAGGGCAGTCCTGGCACAAGTGAGTATGAGGACAAAGATGACCCTTCTCACCTAGACGGAGCTCCCCGAAATTGCCGCATCCAATCTTCTTGCCGACACGGAAGTTGGGACCCACCATTAAGACTCCCGAGTTGGTTCCAGCACCCCGGCCTCCATGACCACTCCTTCCTCCACCTGTCTTGGACATCCTTTTACCTTCCTCCAGCTCCCCTTTCCCTCCTCTCTTATCAAAATCCATAAGTTTGTGATACCCCGGCCTCTCCACGGTTACGCTGCTGCCATACAAATCCCAGAGCTGCCGAAAATGGAAGGGTGAGGAAGAAAGAAGCAGGGTTCTTCTTGGTTAATACACCATCCCGGTGAGCGGTGGGAGGGCTGGGGTCTGGAGGGTAAGGAGGGGTAAGAGGCCGTCCACGGGTGCTGGGCTACTGAAATGTTAGTGCTTCCCAAGGTCCCGCCGGGACTGTCATCATCGTCGGTCACAGGGAGTTCTTTGGTGGAGAGAACATCCTGCAGACAGGGTCCTCCCAGCGCAGCTCCTCGGTCTCCCAGCTGTGGAAAAAGAGAGGGAGAAAATCAGTATGAGGAAGCAGAGGACAGCAGAGGGTTGTGGGCTCTGGGTTCCTGCCCCCAGCTCCACAGAGCCCCTCCAGCACCTTCCCTGCAGACAGGTGATTCCTACAACAATGACAGTGCTGCAGTTGAGGGGTGGGAGAAGCTGGGATAAACATCAGGATCATCCCAGAGTGCCCCATGCCTGAGATGTTGGCATAAATAAACAAATAAATGAATTTTAAAAAAGCTTGGTTGGCCGGAGGTGAAATGGTTGATGAGCCAAGTCAGAACCAGCTAAGAGTGATGTGGGGACAAAACTGTCCCCATGGGGAAGGGCTGCTGGCAGCTTCTGGAAGCATTCAGAAGCACCAGCCAGGGACTCTGAGAGTCCCCAAGAGCAGAGGACACATGTGAACCCAGCATTACGGGCACACCATGCCAGGTGTGGGGCTTCCCATGGAGTGGAAAGGATGTTCACCTGGCTGGGAGGGTCCCTGCAGATCCAGGGGCAGGGGCCAGGAGAGTTGGAGCACTTTCCACTCCAGCACCAGCCTCTGCTGGGGTGGGCTGGGATCTCGTGCCAGCAGCCCTGCCCAGGACATTGTTTCTGGGGAACAGCCACACTCAGGTGCCCACCACAGCTCACCTGGGCTGGGGGAAAACACCCACTTGGCAAACAGGAACTTACTAACACCCCACTGCCTCTTCCTCTGCTCTTATCAACCAACCTTGATTTTAATTGCAAAGCTGGGAGCGAGGCCCCTTGGCTGCAGCCTGGGCCAATGCTGTGACACTCACCAGAGCAATGGACGCTTGGGGAGCTGGTTTGCTCAGGGGTGCAGCACTTTGCCTGCCTCATGTGCTCCCAGTGAGGTTACTAGGAAGCCCCACGCTGCTGGTGGGGTTATCTGGGTTCCCCTCAGCTCCCACAAACAGGCAGGACTCAGCTCAGCCCCCTGAATCAGGGAGCTCCTTTCTGTGTGCACAGCCCTGCTCATGGCAGGGGCTGGATGAGGTGACCTTTAAAGGTTCCTCCAACCCCAACTATTCCATGATTCCATGACACCAGCTCCACGCACATCCCAGTGCAGCTGCCTGTGCTCACGTGGGTACAACAGCCCAACATCAAGGCCAAACCAGCTCCTTGCTTCCTTCTGGACACAAGACTGGGACGACAAGAACCATCGACCGGCTCCGTGCTCAAGAAACCAGGTGCCCAAGAGGGAGCTGCGCTCTCCCTCCCTGCAGCATTCCACCAGGGTGGGACTGCCCCTGCACTGGGGGAAGGTCAGGCTGGGTCCCTCCTTGCAGGGATGCCTGTGTGGGAGGCAGGAAGGACAGTCAGGAAGCTAAACATGGACAGAGGGGGTCAAGCAGGAGGCGGGTGCACACAGGGAGGGCACAGGAGAGACCCACACACCTCCATTTCCCCCCCACTCTGGTTTTGCTCCCAGCTTGACCCTCGCCAGCCTCCTACCCCTCCCTCCCAGCCCCACTCTCCCCCTCACCACCTTCCTCTGCTCCTCTCCGGGCCCCTGTGACAGCACTCAAAGCCTCCCAAGAGCCCCCAGCGCCGCAGACTCCCGCTAACCCTGCGGGTTATCCAAGCAAACCACCCCCTCCAGTGCTCGGCTCCAGGAAATGAACACACTGCGAGCTCTGACGCTTGGCCAAACCCCATAAAACTTCTTATTGGCTCTCAATAGCTATTAATAACAAAAAAAAGCTTCTTGTGCTCAAGGGTGCACAGAGGGAAATGTGGGAGCTCTAAGAGCAACAGAGGGAAAAAGACACCAAAGCCAGAGCTCAGCAGGGGGAAGGACGGGCTGTGCAAGGTCCAGGGGCACGACAGCCCCTGAGGCAGCTCCCTGGGGCTGTCCTGCTCCCAGCCCTCTCCTGACACTGAATCCTCACTCTCCACAGCATCCTGGCACACTGCCACTGCTCTCCAGGAGGGACCAGAGCTGCTCCAAAGGCGCAGAGTGCTGGGGTCCCACTTGTGGGACCTGCCTGTTCAAGCACAGGGGAAGAGGGCTTTCATGTGTTATGGGAGCCCCCTCCTGCCCCCACAGGCTCCAGCCTCCATCCAACACGTCTGGAGCATCCCTAGAGCACAGCAGCCTGGCCTTCCAAGGCCAGCCCCAGGACACCAACACCTGGGGACCATCCTGCTGCACCCAGCACACCTCAACCAAGGGAAACTGAGGCACACGGAGCCCTCCAGCTCTCCCGAAGGTGGGCAGCCCCGGGCTGGCTTCTGCCCTGATGCTCCCTTCCCCCAGCAGCGTCTCCGTGCCAGCAGGAAGCGGGGTGGGAGCGGCAGGAGCAGGGCTTCCCTGAGCTTTGTTCTGCCCCAGCCCCGAGTGCGCACGGCCCACACGTGACATCCTGCTCATTCTTTGCTCCCCCAATAATTTCCGCTCCGGGTTCAGCACATGGTGCTGCCCTCCCGACCTCCTCATGCTTCTCCCACCTCCACAGGACACCCGGAGCCATTCTCCCATGGCCTCCCAGCTCCCAGAGCAGGCAGCTCTTGCCCGGCGTTTCGGGAGCCACTTTCCCTGGACATGGCTCCAGCCACACACTGGGAAAGGGGAGCAGCCGGTGATGCACAGGCCCTGCTGCTCCATAACCTGCTTTCCTTCTGAATCAGACCTTTATGCTCAGTCCCAGGGGATTCCAGGCCCAGACTGTTTGCACAGAGTCAGGCGGCCGACAGCCAGAGCCGAGGGAGTTCCAGCCCCAGCGCTTGGGATTATTTTCTTTGAAGAGTTATGGGCCAGCCTCTGCAAGGGAATTTCAGACAATGAAGTGAGACAGAAGGGAAAAATTAAATCCTGTTTCCTGTGAGCACAGGGAGACTGTGCTGCCTTCTCCCAGCCCAGACAAACGCGGGGAGCAGCACAGCACCACTGGTCCTGCCTGCGGAGCCTCAGGAGCAGCCCTCCTGCAGGGGCCTGGCTCCAAACCCCAATTCCAGGCATCTGGGCCAGATTTGCACCCAGCGAGGCCACAGCCCAGCCCCCCACGCCGGGGCTGCCATGCTGCAATTCTCCCTTTCCCAAAGCCGGGCGGTCAGAGCAGCAGGAAGTCCCTGAACCGCATCTGTGTGAGTCAGGCCAGGGCAAGTGATGCTCCCTCGCACTCTGCCCACCAGCCTCCCCTGTGGATGAGCCAAGGGCTGGGAGGAATTTATTTTCTCATCCCAGGAGTGCCAAGGAGACACAGTGGCTCCCTGGACCTAGGGACAAAAGCAGAACCCACCTCTGTGCAATGTCAGTGACTGCTCAGGTTTTCCACCCTGTGCCATAAAGGGATCACTGGCCTTTAAAATTGAGAACAACCTAATTAGAAACAGAAACTTTTGGTAAAATCCCAGGACTCCCACTGCTCTGGAGCAAAAAAACCCTGTGTTTGTTAAAACACAGCAGCCTTTGGATGGGCAACAGGGACCCAGACCTGACTCATCCTCCCCAGGCAGCAGCACCACGGAAGGAGGACTCCCTGGATAAAACTGATGTCACATCGTTCCATTTTGTATAGGAATCCTCACCCAAAGGGTCACAGTGAGGCAAGCAGCCTCAGGAAAGCACCTTCTAGGCTGGATTTGTTGGCCTGGAATCAAATCTGATGCAAGATGAGACTAAGAAAACTTGTTTCTCTCTTTGGGAGGGAGTGGGATGAATAAGGAAAAAAAAATGAATTTGCCTCAAATTTGGCAGAAGAAATTCCAAAGCAAGCTGTGGTCTTAAAGCAAATAAGCAGTGCCCTGTGGTGTTTGCAGTGCCAGTGCTCCGAGCCAGGGAACCTGGAAGGGAAACAAACTGCAGGCAAGTGCAAGTGCCTCAGCACCCCCAAACCAGAACCTCAGAAGCACAGAAAGTGCCACAAAAAGGGGGCAAGCCCACACATCCTCTGATTCCCAAGGAGGGAGCTCATCGTGCTCTCTCTGAAATATTGGGTCCTTTTTCTTTGCCATCTGGTTTTAAGCAGGTCAGAGCTGCTCCAGTCACATTTACAAGCTTTTGCCTGCAGATGTAAGGGTGAGAAAAGGGGACTTGGGGTTGGGGGGGGGGGGGGGGGGGGGGGGGGTTTTTTTTTTCCTTAAAAGAAGAAAAGCTGCAGTTGTAGTGCTACCCCTTGTCTCTCTGACTTGGACCAAAATATCAAGGCTCGGGAAGTTCCTGCCCACATTTGCAAGCATAAGATGCTGAGGAGTTGTATTTTTAAGAATTTCTTTCCTGTAGAATGAAACCCCTTTGCTGCCGAGAAGGCACTTGTACAAACCATCTGGGGCACATTGTTCTCAGCCCTTTATATGAACACACACACCGTGTTCCTGCCTGAAAGAGGTTACAGCTAAACGGGGCAAGACAAAAGAAGGGAAGAAGAGGGGGGAAAAAAAAATAGCGGCCTGGAGCAGGGAAGTGGCTGGTGAAGGTCAGGGAACAGGTCCATGGTGCTGCTTGGTACAGGGCCCAGGTGTCCTGGAGCAGCCGGCATCCCCGGGTGCTGCTCCCTGATCCCCACCAGCCTTTGGGATGGTCCTTGGAAATGGTTTCCCCATGTACTCTGCGCTCTGTGAGCAGAAGGGAAACACAGCTGCATCCAGATGAAAGAGAAAGGAAAGCTTCTTGAGAGCGCAAAGAGAAAAGCCCTTGACACTCTGCAGCTCCAAGTACAGATCACAGCCAATTAAAGGCTAAAAATAATCACAAATACCCCGATGTCCCAAAGGATGACCCATCAGCTGGCTCCCAATGGAAAAACCCAGACCAAAAAGCAACCAGTGGCCTTACACAGCTGAAACCAAATCCCAATAAATTCTAAAAGTTGAAGAGGCTGAGCTTACAGGGAGATCAAAAGTCTTAAAACAAAGCAAAGTCTTAAAACATCTTTAAGAGAGAGCTACAGATGGTCCCAAATGATGTCTGCAAGGGTTTGTTGTTAAACACATGTTCCAGCCTGCAGAGCCACAGCCAGCCCTGCTCGTGATGGAGCAGGGAAAGCTGTGCCTGTGCCACCACATAGAGGTTTCCCAAAACAGGGGGTCATGGAAAGCCTCACCAGGCTTCCCACGGGAGCCCTGCACTGGGTACAGCCAAGCCAGCTGCCAGCGCACAGGGCTGCATCACATCAAGCTTCTCATCCATCAAAGCTCCCAATCCTTCTCTCCAGGGTTGATCTCCATCCATCCTTTATCCAGCCTGTGTCTGTGCTTGGGATTGTCCCAGCACATGGCAGGACCTTGCACTTGGCCTTGTTGAACTTCATGAGTTTGGCACAATCCCACCTCTCCAGGTCCCTGTGGATGCCCCATCCCTTCCCTCCAGCAGGTGACCGCTCCACACAGCTCTGTGGCACCAGCAAACTTGCTGAGGTGCCCTCAGTCCCACTGTCCGTATCACCAGCAGAGACATAAAACAGCACAGGCACCAACCCCTGAGGAGACCACTTGTCACTGGTCTCCACTTGGACATCGAGGCGCCAACCACAACACTTAGAGTGTGACCATGCAGCCAATTATCCACCAGGTGACCATCCAACAGGCTCCAGAGATCTCCTGAGCTTCCTCCACCCTTGGACATGCACCTCTCCTCCGAGCTGGGCATAGCAGCTGAAGACGCTGGAACTCAGGTCCCTGGGATGTGCTGTTCGGAGAAAACTCATCCTGACCCCACAGGGAAGTTTTCTCCATGGGCTTGAGAGGCAATGGGGCCGTGCAGTCCCCAGAGCTCACTCCACCTTGCACCTCCACCAGCGACAGCGTCAGTCACGGGAGATTCAAGCAAACCTACCAGGGCAGCAGAACATTCCTTATGGCAAAAGAGGACTGGCTTGTTCTGGCCCCACTTCCTCTGGATCCCTCAAGAAAAAAGGACTTTCAGTGCTCTGACTGAGGAACTCCAGGAACCTGGTGCAGATGGGAGTTCTGGATGTGAACATCTCACATTAGGAGCTGTGAGAGCTGTGCCCACCCTGTCCTGAGACAGCACCTGCAGAGGAGTTCCAGCAGCAGGGCAGAGGGTGAAGGGGCCTTTCTCCATCCAGAAATTCCCTTAAAAACCAGGCAGTCCTGGAAGCAGCCACTTTCCCAGCAGTTTCTGCCAAGTGCAGCCACAAGAACATCATCCCTGGCCCAGCAGGCTGGGTTCAGAAGCCATGGCATCCCAGCCTCCTCCTGATCTCCAGCCTCCAGCGAGGCAGGAGCCAGCACAGCTGTTTACTCCGCTTGCTCCTTTGTACGTTGGTGGTGGTGTCAGCACAACAGGAAGCTCTTGTTAAATAGTTTGTTACTTAACTGCTGATGCAGAGCCACCGGGGAACCCAGGCGGAACGTGCAGCGCGTTCCGAGAGCTGGGGGAGCCTCGCAGCTCAGCCTCAGGGATTTAAGGGCTCTTGGCTCTGCCACCCCTTCCCTGGCGATTTGGGCATGTACGGAGTCCCTGGCCCTTCACAGCCCACCTGTTACACTGGGATAACTTCCCTGCATCAGCCTCGTCTATTTGAGGTCCCTGGAGAGACATCTGGTTCTTTTTCAGCTTTTGAACGGTGCTGAGAGCTCAGCAAGCCCCCCCCTGCCTTCTCCAAGGCATCTGCAGAGACAAGAACTGAGAAGTGAGGGAACTGCCCCACCAGCTGGAACACCAGAAACCCACCCACCCCACCTGTGCTGCTGTTGCCCGCACGCAGGGTCATCGGCCAGTGCCAGGGAACATCCAATGGTCACAAATCTGCTGTTGGGATCCCCACATCAGCCCCACAGCCGGCTGGTCCCACAGAGCAGCCCTCAGCCCACCTCCCTGACCGCTTCCTGAACCTGCTGCATCCCTCATCCCCCAAACACGGACCCCGGCTCATCGTGCGGTGCCACCGGGCTGAGTCATCGATGACACGGCAGACACAGCTCTGTCACCATGGCCACTGCACCAGGAGTGTTTGAAGCACTGACAGTGCTGGCTGGTCTCCCCCTCAGCAAAAAAGCCCAGCAGGGTTTCACTCTGGCACCCCAATATTTACAATTAAGTAATCTGCATGGGCAGTTTGTCCAAAACATGGTTTTTTCTATCCAGATTCCTTTTTGAAAAGAAGACAAGAAAAAAGCCGAGGCTAATGTTTCTACCAGAATTTCTTCTGTGTTCAGAGGAAAAAAAAACCAACAGAAACAACCAACCCACAAAAACCCTGAACTGTGGCAGCAAAGCTTTTAATCCAACATGATCCCAGCATCCTTGTTCCAAACCTCCCCTCCCTTCCTGGCTTCCCGGCTCTTTACTGAGAATACAGCGTGTCCGTGAGGAGAGAGGAACCCACCCAGCTGCCAGAGCAGTGGGCACAGGACACTTCTGGCACCTCCAGCCCAGCCAGTGCCCCATGGCCGGGCTCTGGCCCTCCCCCTGTGTGGCCCCAGGGACAGACACAGCCAACACCGCTCCCAGCACCGGAATTAAAAACATAAATCCACTCTCAGAGCAAACAACCAGCCACACCATCACCTCCAGCCACACCAGTCACACAGAACAAACAAAAATGACTTCAGCAAACGAGGCAGGAGCGTGCCAAGCCCGTTAAGACACTAAAGGAGTTACCACGTGCAGGGGCTGCCCTGCTCCCAGCACAGGCCATCAGTCAGCCCCAACATCTCAGGGTTCCACCCAGGTATCCATCCATGGCTCTAAGCCACATCCATAAAAACATCCAAGTCACAGAACCACCAGGATGAAAAAAAAAAAATTAAAAGATAAATTAAAAAATAATAAAGCATTTGGTTTTTTCCCCACAGTTAAGCTGTGCTGTGAAGAAGATGGATTTTTCTTTCTGGCTTCCTCTTCCAGCTCTCATGTCTATTAAACTTTTCTCTAAATTAGAAATGTTCTCTTGTTATTACTGGTTATTCCCTCCCCCACGAGACTTTTATGACACTGTGAACTCTGGGCAGCTCTCAACCCACAACAAATCAAGCTCCAAATTGTTTCAGTTATTTTCTCCTAGCCTCTGAAGCCAAATATGGCTTTTTAATGGATTGCTATGAATTTTCAGTATTTTTTTAAATGTTTGTGCCACACCATTCCCCCTGTAAAAACGAGGAGAGTGGACTTTCAACATGGCAGCAGGGAAATGCTTCTGCTGAAGGGGGGGGGTCCTGCTTCCCACCTCAGAGTCTCACCCACAGATTCTCACAACACACACCCAGCAATGACTTGCATGTGGTTTCACAGAGATCTCTAAAGGACACCAGGTGACATTCAAAACCATCAGGATGCCTTGAAAGCAAAATCTCAGCTGTTCCTCAAACTCCAGCCCAACCATCCCAAACTCCTGCAGCCCATGAGCTGGGTGTGCCCACGGACCCAGAGCGGGCACAACATCCCCCATGCAAGGGCTCCTAAAGGGAGTGGAAGCAAAACTGCAACTGTTCTCTAAACATAACGAAATTAAAAGAGAAGTAAAAGATGGGGGCAAACCACCAGTAGCAGAGTTTTCAGTTTCCAGTGGAACCACAAGGTACCACTCAAGAGCTGGTGTGAATTCCCTACACCGGTGGGATCTTAAACCAAAAAATTTCCTCCTCTCGAGATGAGCACGGAAAGGCTCCACAAGCCACATGCCAGAACACCCCTGGGGCAGCAGCTGGAGAACTTCACCCCAAAGTCTCACCGCTCACACCACAGCTCAGGGTGGACGAGGAGAATCCCTGCCCGGCAGCAGGATGTGTGTGCAGTGTCAGCTTTCCAGCACGTCAGCAGGAGTCATTTTGCACCCAAAAATATCTAAGGAGGAATCGGGCCCCTCTTCAGCCAACAGGAGTGGGACTGTTTGATGACATTTGCTCCCCACACATATGAGCAGAAAGAAATCAATGTACTTTGGACAGTCCAAACACAGAACTCGGATCCTCAACACCCAAATTCAGAACAGCCCAGATCTTCATGCCAGCCTGCAGAGTAAGGACACTTTAAATCTCTTAGCAGCCACAAAAAAAACCCCTCATGAAGCATCTCCACTCCCATGAGCTGCCAACTCACTCCCAGCCCAACGCACAATTTCACTCTTTTCCTTGGATCCTCATCCAAAACAGCTACACCTGGATGGAAAATATTAAACTGTGCTCCACCAAGGAGCCGGAAATACCACGATGGAAATTTCAGCAGCAGCACAGGAACCAAGCAAAAAGCTGAAAATACTTCTCTAGGAAAAATAATAACAGTAAATACACACATGCTAAAATAAGACCAGATCTGAAAACTAGTCTGGAAATAACAAACCCAGCCCAAGTCAGACAAACCCATCCATGAACCAAGTGCCCAAGAGAGTTGACTCAACTTTTTGGGTTCATCAGGCACAAATTTAGACTTCCAGCTACAGAATTCACAACCAGAAAACACACTGAAGCTCTATGAGAAATTAAAGGAAGCAGCTTTTTGGTTTACTTTACAGACTCCACAAAAGGGGTCTGCATTTGGATTCACACCTTTTCTGATGTGAATGTGCCCAGCGAAGCCCAAGGACAGCCCCTTCCCAGTTCTTGGCCATGTCCATCTTGGGACTCATTCCCATGGTCGCCATGCCGGATCCACTGCATGGAAACAGCAGGAACACCAAAGCAGTGTGGGTGGTGGGAATGCAAAACCCCTGATTGCAGGAGAGAGTCAGGGAGCAATTGGTACCCGATTCCCACCTTCCCATCCAGCCCTGCCATGATGCCTCTGGGATCTTACCATCACCTTCCGCTTCAGTATCGTTTCTCCACGACCAGCAACAGCCGTCCTCAAGGCTGCTAGGCCAGGAAAAGTTCTGGCATGGAGCTGGAAGATGTCAAGATGAGCAAATGACCCGGCTTCAGCCCACTGCCCCACTGCTCGTGCCAGCGTCACTCCGGTATCCCTGCTCACACGGGACAATTTCTGGCTTGGGAACTGCAACTTGCTTTGCTCTTACCGTAAGAGGAAGGGCACAGGTAGCAGACAGGTTAGCAGAACAGGAAACCTCCTTCTGAACAACAAAGGCACAGGTTTGCTTTCTGCCCGTGCAGCAATTCTGCAGAATCTATCTCACCAGTTCAACGCAGAAAAAGCCAATTAGGATGTCAAAGTGGTTTCGGTTTTACTAAGGCAGAGTTTGTAGCACTGGAAGAAAGGAAGTTCATTACAGACAAAGCTGAGTCTCTGGCTGGGAGACCTTAAAAGGACAGTCCAGCTCCCAGCACTTCGTCCCTTCCCATCTACTCCGGCGTTTCCGCGGGACACGCGCAGCCACCCCGGCCAAGACGTGACGTCGTCTCTCCAGCCCCCGCTCGCCACGGCAGGAGCTGGATCCAGTCACAGCCACTGACTCAACCCAGTGGTCTCAGCCCTCAGCCCCTCGCATGCGCTGGGTTTGGCGGCTCTGCCACGGGGTTTTCCGTTTAAACGAGACAATGCACCCCCAACGCAGCAAGCTCCAGGGAGACACCGGATACTAATTAAATCCATACTGCTGCTGGAAAACCGAGCTGCAGAGGAACCAGCTGCCTTCCAAAAGTCCACAGCAGTTGGCCAGCAAAAAGCTGTTTACCAGTCCCATGGCTTCCGCTTCTCCTGCTCCCCCATCCACACATTTACATTTTCCAACCAGTCCCATCCTGCCCAGTTCTTGCACAGATTGATTATCACAAGTGTGCTGATCTCAGGAAGGAGCCTGCAAAGGTTTCTAGTCAAGACCCAACACTGCTTTTAATCCACTCATGCCCAGAGCATAAAGCCCAAGACTCAGCTGCACAACCAAGAGCGAATCTGAGAAGTTTCAGAGCAGAACAACCCAGGCAGGTCTGACTGACACACTGGGAAAGGGCAGGTCCCCAGTGCTCACCTCCTGCAAAACCTGAGCTTTGCTTTCACACCTGGTAACTCTCCACAAAACAGGCTTTGTCTGCAAGCAGGTGTCCAAAGCACTGTCTGTATCCCAAATCACTGAGTCACATCTGTGCCCTGGGAAATAGAGAAGCCCAAGGAGAGCTGCTGCTCACACAGCTGCTGAGCACAGACTACAGAGCCCACAGCACCCTCAGGGCAGGCAGCCCTATCCCGTACCTCACCCTCTGCCACTGGATGCTATGGGAAAGATACCCAAAGCCTTGACAGCTCAGGCACCCTTTTACTTCCCTGAGAGGTTGAACAAGGACAGATCCAAGTGCCTGCCTGTCCTGCAGGACCACGGGGATCCAGCCCAAGGGCAGCTGGCTGATGAGGAATGGGAGCTGCACAAGCACAGCTGGAACAGGCATCGCTGAGCCCTCTCCATCCCCAGCTCCACAGAAGTTTCAAGAGCAGATTTACCTTCGGATTCAGGTGGCAGCTGTAAGACTCCCCTGCAAAGCCTGTCTGTGAAAGGTATGATCCTACATATGTCACAAACACACAAATTCATCCCCACCGTAACCCACATCACCAGCCTGGCCATGACGGTCGCTGTGCTGGGCCACAAGAATCAGGCAGGAAAGCACTGTGTTCAGATGGCAGGTTTCTGAGCAGGCAAGTTCCCCTTCCACGTCCTCCCCTCCCCAGAGCTTCACAGTCACCAGGCAGTGGGACAAAACAGGCTTCTAGACGAATAGATAATTTTCACCCAGCAGCTGGGAACAACAGCTTCCATTTCCATCTGAGGCTGGAACACCTCCTCCTGTGCTGCTGTAGCCTGAAATAAGGTTAAGACCATCTCTACCAGCATGCTACTTCCCCAGCCCTGTCCCTGAATACTCCCACGCCTTTAAAAGCCAACACTTTTCATAAAAACAAGATGCCCGCCTTTCCCTTGATAAGGGATCTTAATGCACTTCCGGCAGCACGCACAGGAATGGATGTGGAAGAAGAGCTGCCATCAGTTTCCCAGGGAGAACAGGGGAAGGCTCCCTCCCCACCTCCACTGCAGCCAGAGATGTGCTGCACCTTTCCTGTGCAGCCACAGGCACGCAGCTGAGAGCTGCCCTGGCTCTGGAGAGCTCCAGGCACGGGCTGCAGGACATGCCCAGCTGAAGGACAAGGCTTAGAACAACCTGCTGCAAGAGGATTTGACAGCAAGCCCAGAGGAACAGCAGGTACAAATGCAGGCAGCAGCAGGAGGAAACATCAGAGGAACATGCCTCTGGCCCAGAATGGCCCAGCAAAGCAGAGAGGGGAACGCTGCAGCAGCTGTGAGGCCACAACGTGCCCATCCAAGAGCTGATCCTGAGCCCACCTGCTCAGCATCTCCCGGAGTCAGTGGGCACAGGGACCCACGGAGAACAGCACAGAGCTGGCACTGCTGACACACCTCACCAGGGCTGGGGGGGGGCAGCTGTCTTAGCAAACGACCATCCGCTTCTCAACACGCTGGGATGGGCTTATTTCCCAGCCTGGCATCCAGGCCACTTGTTGCACTGCTTGCTGTTAAACTTTGGGGTCTTCCCTCCCTCCCCTGAATTTTCAGTAACACATAAGAGCACACACATGTATTTAAACATTAGCGCCAAGTCAGATGGTTGTAACAGCAAACTACCAGAGATCTCCGAATTCCAGTCCATGAAATCAGTTCTTCCCACCAAAGCAGGAGGATGGGAAGGTGTCCTGCTCTCCCTGCCCTGGGACAGCCCAAACGTCACCACAAGGCCAGTCCATCACAAAGCCTCATCACACACAACGCTGTGCACAGTGCCACTGCTTCTCTCCACTGCACTGACAGCACAGCAGGGTCCACACTCTCCACTACAACCCACTGAGAAGGCCCTACAGCAAAAGCTTCCTCCTTTATGCAACCACAGGCCCCTGAGGACAGAAACTGAGGCAGGACATGACAGCAGCCATTGTCACAGGAGAGAATGCCCCAGGAGGGGCTGCAGTGCCACTGTCACCCCTCGCCACAAGCTACAGAGTGAGTCTCCACCTGTGGCACACAGCCCTGGACTCTCAGCCATCAGCGCAGCCAGTGCACAACACAACAGCTCCCTGCTGACACAGCTTTAGCAACTCCTTTATCAATTCCCACACATGAGAAAGCTGAGAGCAGCTCTCAGACAGCGAGGAAGGGGACCCCCTGCAGCCCCCAACACCCTGAGTTATGGCTTTCTCTGTCCCACAGGGCTCCCTGGAGAAGCACTGCTCTCCCCAGCCAGCCCTGCCTCCCACCCACCCCCTCTCCTCTGGGAGCCACCCCGCTGGTGTCGTGGGCATTCTGGAGGGGGACACTGCCCACGGGATGATCCAACCTTGTCACAGCAAGATGAGGCTCCAGAGGAAGCCCAGGCAGAGGCGTTTTGGTGTGCATGAGTCAGAGGGTCTGAGCACACAGTGGGGTGGGATGTCCCCCCACATGCTGTGGGAGAGCTCCTCGTGGGACAGCTCTGCTTCCAGAACGTGAACCACGCTGGCATCCCACGGGCCAGGAGCAGCAGCAGGGAGGACACGGGATGACAGGGCCATCCAAGCGCTGTCTCACAGGGAGTGCTGTCAGGTGGTGGGAGATGTGCAAGAGCAGAGGAAGAACACAACCCATTCAAGGATGTCCTCAGAGATCCCACAGCCTCAAATCCCACAGGTACTCCTTTTGGCATTGCAAAGGATCAGCTGAAGTCAGGGTGAGGGGATCAACATTTGTTCTCCAAAGGATAAGAGACATTTTCCAACACCTCTCCCATAACAAAAGCACATTTCTGGATGCACGTGTCTCTCTTTGCTTCCCTTCCTCCTCCAAGCCCAAGCTGGGTCTGAAAACCTTTCATCCACCTGGAAGAGATTTCCTCCCCACAGAGGAACTTGACTGAAAACCAGCACAGGCAAGCCCAGCACCCTCCTCCCCACGGAGTGGGACACCACAGTGACACACTCAGGACTTGTTCCTCTCCACAGCCTTTGGATCAGCTCCTAAATAACCTCAGGAGCAGGAGACTGGGAACAGACTGCTGCCCCCAGACACTCACACCACGAGCCTCCCCACAGCACAAATGGCTGTGGAACAACACTGAACAACCCAGGGTATCCCAGCTTGCTCCCAAACTTGCAGGGAGTGGGAGATCAAAATTTAGTAGAGAACTAGAAGTGGTTCCATTTCCCTTCCCTGCAGCCTCTAATGAGCACAGAATGAGCAAAACCACTCCCTCCACTCTGTCTGCATGGCCTCCTCGTGTGCAAAACACAGGGAGCAGGGGGATCCCAACACAGCCCCTCCTGTGCAAGGCACAGGGAGCAGGGGGATCTCAACACA
Source organism: Corvus moneduloides (assembly GCF_009650955.1). Lineage (NCBI taxonomy): Eukaryota > Metazoa > Chordata > Aves > Passeriformes > Corvidae > Corvus > Corvus moneduloides. The sequence continues at coordinate 1,499,682 of NC_045503.1, read as the reverse complement.
GCCCCTCCTGTGCAAGGCACAGGGAGCAGGGGGATCCCAACACAGCCCCTCCTGTGCAAGGCACAGGGAGCAGGGGGATCCCAACACAGGAGGACAGACAAGGAATCTGAGGGATACCATCAGCAGATTGCGCCCGCCTGACAATTTCTGTGCTAGGGACACAGGTGACGTTCACTCTTCTGGAAACCACCATCTCTGGAGGGCAGGACATCCCCACTGCTCAAGCTGCTGCATGGCCACAGCAGACTGCCTTGTCTTACCCGAACCACAGCTTTCCAAGCATCCATGCATGAGAAAATCCCCTCTGTTCCAGGAGAGTCCAGGCCACCAGGGAGAGCAGATGACACCAGGTGTGGATGCTGCCATTTCAGATTTACATGCCACACCAGGTGGGACACCCCAGAAGAGACCCCATCCGCTCTCCTGTGTTGGCATCCACACCATATGGCTCCGGGGGTTGGACACACACCTCCTTCTCTCCCAGCAAGCTGGGAAACAATCCAAGCAGCAGCATTAGCCATCTTATCTTCCCGATGTCCCTCGTCACAGGCTCCAGGGGCTTTCCAGACCAATGCCCCCCCAGCTCTTACATCGCTCCTTGCAGCAGCTGGTTCAGAGTAGGTCACCAAGGAAGTGTCATTACAGAAGAGGGAACTGAGGCACAACACTGCCACATGTCACACAGAAAGCAGTGGCAGGAGAGGCAGAAAATCCCAGTCCCCAAAGGCTGCTGTGCCCTCTAAGGTCACCTGCAGGGAATGGCCGCCCTGACCACAGGTGACTTCTGCAGGCAGGGCAGTAAGCTGGCATAGGGCAGTAACCCGGCACAGCCCCAGAAGCAGGTCAGAGGCCTGACCTGGTGATTGCCAGATTGGTTTCAGATTTGTTTCCTGGTTCACATTTCCAGGAGGTGGATGGAGCAGATACTGCAGCCCACAACTCCCTCCTCCTGCTCCTCCTCACCAGTGCCACCCCAGGCAACCACCACCTCTTAAGAGTTGCTGCTCTCCTGCCAGGGGATAGAGGGACACCACCCAACTCTGCCACTCCAGGGCTGTCACCACAGAGGTGTGGGAAAGGAGGGACTCCCAATCCAACAACTTTGGGAGGGTGAGCTGTTCTGTACCACCCAGAGAACCCAGTGCAGAGCCAGGGAAGCACTGGGAGCACTCGCAGGGTATCCAAAAGCTCAGTCAGAAGAAGGTGCCATCCATCAGTCCAGCAGCTCCAGGCAGACCCAGTGAGGGGCTGGAAATTCTGTGCGGCAAAGCAATCAGCTCCTGACAGGAGAGCCAAAGCCCACCTGGGTGGCTCTGAGAAACCAGACAGCTTTTCCCTGTCACCTTCATCAACGCAGGCTGGATATCAGGAGGAATTTGTTCCTTAAAAGGGTTGCTAAACACTGCAAGGGGCTGTCAAAAGAGGTGGTAAAGTCACCACCCCTGAAGGTGTTTAAGGAAAGACTGGACATGGCACTCAGTGCTCTGAGCTGAGTGATAGGGTGGGGATTGGTCACAGGTTGGACTCAGTCTTAGGGATCTTTTCCAGCCTAAATGATTCTGGGATTCCGTGCTCACTTCCCATGGGCAAGAGCTGTAACACGGATTTGCCCAGTACTTCAAGCAACAGGACTCCTTTCCAGCCCTGCCTGGGACCAGGGGAGGAAGAGGCAGAGACAACACACAGCACTGGAGGAATGAAAACCACAGTTTCATCTCCCACCTCCAAGACTTGGGATAGCTACTCATCCCACAGGGAATGGGGGCAAGGGGCGAGTTGAGTACTCTGGAAGGGGTTTTTAATGAGCCACCTACACACCAGCCACAGTTTAAAGGGAGAAACGGACCCACAAAGACTCCAACTCAGCAGATTCAGAACAATTCCAGCCCGGCTGCCAAAGGCCTGAGCACTGCGATGGCGAGAGCTGTGTGTGCCAGCAGGGTTCCCTGCTCCTCAGCCATCTGGGGACTGTCACTCTGCACAGATCTGCTTGGCCTCCTGTCATGTGTAGTGCTACCAACCCCTTTCCTGTCAGCAGGATCTGGGTTGGCAGAAACACTTTTAATTGTAGGATTTTTTTTTTTCTCTTAACCCATATCCTCTTGACAGAACCAGGTTAGGAAGCAGCTGCACTGGCAGATCTGGGGTGGCCTTTTGCGAGGCGAGGCAGGGGAAAAAAGGGGTGCCTGAATCCAGTTATCTCTTCAATCACCAGACCACAGTTAATCACAACTTCCCCACCTCTCCTAAGGTCGCACGGAAAGGGGGAACACCACCAGCTCAGCTCTGTCCCAGCCCAGTCCCTTTGCTCCAGAGCAGACCCTTTGTCCTGGAGAGTCCTGGAGCAGGGTGGGCGGAAGGGATGTCATTCCCACTGGTGACAAGGACTGTTTCCATTTCTAGGTGGCAGAGCTGCAGCTCTGCCAAGCTGAGCTGTCCCACATTCTCCCCTCTGTTTTTTTCCCCAGGCTGCTCCAAGCCCCACACATTTCCCCTCAAATAACTGCCAAATCCTACAAATTTGGCGGGGGGACAAAAAGGGGAGGTAAGGGTAAGCATCCAGCAGGACTAACCAGGAAACCTCTCCCCAAAGAGCTGTCAAATTCCATGTGCTGAGACGCCAAAATCACTTCCCTGCTGCAGAGCCACACAGGAGCTGACTCGGTGTGGTCCTGGCTCCCAGCTCTCCTCCCCAGCAGGGACAGTCACCCAGCAGGGACAGCATTCCAGGGCCACAGGCAGGACCCACAGCCCAGACCATGAGGAGGAAGAGCAGCACCATGCAATTAATCTTTCCTGCGGAATAACTGGGGCAGAGGGATGTTCTGTGGCACAACAGCATCCATCAGCTTCCGTGCCAGAGCCAGCAGCATCTTCAGGGAAGCAGCGAGCGATCCACGAGGCGTTCATCTTCCCACCCCCTCTATTACAGGACCATCAGCAGCTCAATCCATCACAGTTTTCCTTGCAACCTCTCAAAGGTATGGAAGCGACCTGCTTATTTCACAGATGGGCATGGAAGCATCGCTGATCTCAGAGGCAAAAAAAAGAGGATAGAGAACAGAGATTCCCAACTAACTGGAGACTAACTGGGACAAATTCCTGAGGCCTAGGCAAGCACCCGTCTGCTGGCCTGCAGGGAGGGAGAAGCTTCAGAACAGAGGGACCGGAGACCTACATCCCATTCCTGGTCACACCACAAGCTGTGCAGGATCTCTTCACTCCTCCATCCCTCACACAGAGGATCACAGCCTCACAACCCTTTATTAAGCACTGGGACAGCTTTGTGGATTAAGGGCTCAGTCTGGTTTGCACCAACCTCCACATCACAAAGGCACATTCCAAAGGTTTTTTTCTCATCTTCCCTCATCCCCCACCTGTGTGTATTTTGCAGGGGATGAGAAGGCAAGGACTGAAACAGGAAGAGCACAGGACTGGCTACAGCTGAAGAGGTGGTGCTGTGCACTGGGAAAGGAAACTTTCAAGGGGTTCATCCAAAATACTCTCTCAAACAGGTACATCCAGTGCAACCTCACTGGTTCCTCCCTTCCCCTTACCTGCTTCTTTCAACCCTACACAAAGGGCTTAATTTATAAAATCAGAGGGATCGTTCCAATGAAGGAACATGCAGGATACACCCCCAGGAGGACCCATTTCATCTTGCTGCTATTAATACCTGGAACACTATTTGCACGAACAGACTGTCCTTTCTCCCTTGTTTCTGGGCTCTCACTTCTCTGGTTTGTCCCAGAAACCCCAGCCAACACACGTTCACCCTCCTCTAGTACACGCTTCCATCCAAAACCCCAACCTTTCCTCTTTTTTTGAGTTAATTACTCACATTTCTGGTTCACATCACCTCTTTCAACCCCTGCAGACAGGATACAGCTCCCCTGGCTCCCTCATTCATTAGGCAGCCAATTTGTGGGCCTAAACCCATCAACTCTCATTATGGAAAGGGACCAAGACTTCCCAACAGCTGCTCAGCATCCCACTATCCTCCAAGCTGGATGGGGTTCTCACTCCTCTTTGCTTCCCCAGCACCAAAGCTGTGACTAAGAGCCAGAGCCATGCTCTGGCTGGGCTTGGCTCTCTTTGGCACAGCGTTAGGCTGGGCCCGAGGGCTGCCTGCAAGCCCTTTGTTACACTGGCACGAAGAAGTTCTCAACCTTTGAGAGCTGTGCTGAGCTCTGCCCGCAGGAGCCCAGGCAAAGCCTTCCCCTTGCAAACAGCCGCGTGCCTTTGGTTTTGCTTCAAGAGGAAACATGTTTTCTCTGTATCCAGGCGTAAAACAGTCAAGCCCGGCCAAAACCATCCAATCAACAGCACAGAGCATGACAAGTCAGGGCAGAGGGTTACCATGGAGCTAAGGAAGCCCAGACTTCCCAGCCAGACCCAGAATTCCTGACCTGCCCTGTCTGCAGAGAGGGGTTGGGAAGAGGATCAGGCTCCTCTCCATCGCCGTGTCCTCACACACCACTACCAGCCCGAGCAGCCTGAGATGCCACCACAACCTGACCCGAATTGTGACATGCACCAGCACACAGCCCCGTTCAGCTGCTCTCCCAGAAACGTGGGACAAGCTCAGCACTGAACCAGCAGCAGGCTTTACCTGGTTGTTCAGGGCACCCTGCGAGAAAGATCACACACAAAGGTGAAGGATCACACTGAAAGGTGAGGAGAAGCCATGAGCACCTCATCAAGCCAGCCCAGGGAATGGGAAATCCTACTATAGCAGGCTCCACTGCAGAGGATTTCACAGCTAATGAACCCTTGCCACCACAGACCACAGCGAAAGCAAAAGCAGCAGAGCGTTTCTTTTCTGATAAGCTGCTTTTATCGGGAAGTTCAGCCCGGCTGCCCACACCAGCCCCAGCTGGAGAGCAGCTCCAAGCCTATGCCTTTAAATCCCTTGGTAGCGCAGGACGGGGGCTGTGGGAGCAGACACGCCCTGTACTCCAGCGCTGGAGCACACAAACATTTCCTCCCAGCCATTCCCGCACCGCGGCTTGACCAGAGCTGCCTCGTACCTGCCAGGGCCGTGCCAGAGGCAACGCAGGCTGTGCCACACAGACCTGGACGTGCACAGCCTTCGACTCATTTCCTGAATCCCTCCTGCTTCCCCGCCAGCACTGGACATTCTTCCCTCAAACTTCTTCCTTAAGGCAAATATTTGGAGTCTAACAGGCATTCCTCATGGAAGGCACAAGTTAAATATTGGCCCTAAAACAACAGCAAGTGCCTTTCAATGATTCTGGCTGGAGAAGCACTGCTCTGGACTTTGATTTCTGGCTCTGAACAAAAATAGGAGTAGAGCACTGAGCATTACACTCTTCTCCTGGGAGAAGTCAGGTTTCAGGCTCTGCCAGTCCCCTGCCAGGACCACAACCAGCAGTGGGAACTGTCCCTGCTCGTGCTTTCTCACACCTCGGGTGTCTGCTGTCACCCAGCCAAGGCTGCTGCAGTGCATCCTCTGCGCCGGGCACAGGATCAGCCTGAGTCTCGTTTCCAGGTCTGTGATTACAGATCCTCAGACAGACACTGGAGAAGACCTGCTGGGAACTATGGGTGCCATCCAGGGCATTTGCACACCTTGTCCTTCCCGCCTCTGGCTGCACCACCAGCACCGCCAAAGGTGCCCACCTCTCCATCCAGCCATGCCCAGCTCTTCAGTGCAGAAGATGCTCCAGGCTGTTCCTGCTCTGCAGGCAGCCCAGCTCCCGATGGACATGCTGGCTCTTGTAAGAAAACATCCCAGCAAGGTAGGAGTCCAAATAGCCAGAGAGATGGCAGCACAATAAAAGGGAGAGGGAAGGGTGAGGAGGAAAAAGAAACCTGCACTGAGGCCTGTACACCTGAAGCATGGCACCGGTCAGGCGCTGGGATGTCATGGGCATTTTCTACATGGATCAGGGGAGCAGAGCTGCTGTCATGACTCTGAAGCCAGAGCCCTGCAGAGCCAGGTTCGTTGCACCCCAGAGCAGCTCTGTGACGTCCAGATGCTGCTGATCCAAGCCTGAGCAGAGGGGCTGCTCCATCAACCCCCACTGCAGGCAGGTCCCAAAGAGCCCCTGCCAAAACCACCCCAAACCAGAGTCCGCTCCAACACCAGGGGTCTGCCCACTGCTTCTCCCGAAAACACCACAACAGTTACCCTGAGAAAGGTTACATGGCACAGATGTGCTACACACCAACTCACACTCGCAGGGTTTGTTCTACGTCCTGCTAAATTTAGCATGGGGTGTGTTAAATGAGCTTCCCTTTCACTCTCCTGTGGACCCAGTAAGCCCAGGAGCACCTTGCTCAGCTCTGCCCGGTCTGAGCAGGCCTGGGAGGCAGGAGAGGACTGAGCAGTGAAGAGCTGCTCCCCGGCAACATCCCCTGCTGTTCTGTGAGATGGGGAGCTCTGACGGTCTGCTGTGCTGGAATTCCTCTCTAATTCCTTTCCAAGACACTTACCATGGCACTTCAAACTGGGGAATCTGCTGGCGGCTCTGACAACCTCTCAGTGAGATGCCCTGATGGGGCAGATACCCCTCTGAAAACAGCACGGGTTTAAAACCAGCTGCGAGTCACCCTCGGGGAAATGTTAAAGCTCTGAGCACTTCCTATTCCTTCCCCAGCCACTGAAGCCCATAGAGCAACGAGCTCCAGCAAGTTTGAGCAAGAATTTCCAAGGCTCCAGGCAGAGACCAGCCTGTACCTGTCAGCAGCCACACCTCCTCATCCCACAGCACACTGACCCTGCACTCCCAGAGCTGACTGCTGCTCCTCAGCTCCCGGCTCCAAGCAGCCCCTTCCAGCTCAGGGACCCTACCTCCGCTCCCAGTGCCTCAGTCCTTCCTTAACATTCCCTGTACTTGGCAACACCAAAGCCAGACTTCAACTCAAACTGCCATCGCCTTCGGGATGAGAGAAATTGGCAGAGATGGGGGTGGGGGGATTCCAGGAGAGCCTCAGCCTGCCCCTCACCCACACGCAGGGCACAGAAGGTGCTGGAAAGCACCATCCTCTCCCTGCATCAAACCAGGGAAACCAGGCAGAGTATAAACTTCATCACTGCCAACAGCCCCTGCTAAAAAACGGATAAGAGAAAGGGTTTTTTGCTTTGTTGTTTGTACCTCGGTGCTACCTCAAAAGCAGTGAGATTCTTTCACCTGAAAACATTGGGCGAGGACAGAGTCTGCAAGAATGGAGCTTTTGTAGCACAAACACAGCTCTGTTCGGGTTTAAATTAGATTTCCACTGACCTTTTTGAGCCCATCGTTCAGCCACCCACACCCAAGCAGCCCCTCTTAGCAAGACTCTGCAGCCCCCAGCCTGGGAAGACGAAATGAACCCCCAGAGACTTGGCTGTGCTCCCAGGGAACCCCCACACCCCTCCCAGCACCACTCCTGCTGCACAGAGCTGCTCAGCTGCAGGGCTGCAAAGCTCTTCCAAAGGAAAGCTGCACAAAATCCAAGTTCAAGCTCAACCTTAACCCCTGTTTATTAACTTAAGAACATCCCTCTCAGGGTGACAAAGCCCGTGCATCACCTGCCAACTGTCTCATTCACCACTGGGAAAGCAAAGGCCAGGCCCGACTCATTAAAAAGCATTACATAACATTAAGTAACAAAGGGCTACAGGACATTCTTTGCTTGGTGGACACATAAAAATGAATGACTCAAAAATTAACGCTCCTTTCCTCCAGACTCCCAGTGTCTCCAGCACCCTGGGAGGCCAATGGCACCTTATTTCCTAGGCAACAATGTCATGGTTCATCCCAAATCCTGCTCTCACATCCAACTTACTGCCATCCCTGCCCTGCCGACACTAAACACCACACAGCACTGCCCAGCTCTCTTTCAGAGCACAGTCCCCACCAGACCCCAGTGGATGTGTTTCTGCTGTCTCACAGCTCACACTGAGGGGAAGCCGAGATCTCGGCCTGTGGCACAGGGACCCTTCCCCAGCCTGGGGTCAGCTCAGCTGGACCTCACCGGACAGGACTTTGGGCTTTCCCCATGTCACCATCTCAGTGCAAGCCTTTCACAGACAGGACTACGAGAACATTTGGTTTCGCTGTCACCACTGAAGTGGCCTCAAGACCTGTGTTTCCTACAAGGAGGATGTTTCTGCTGCAACATTTCAAGTGCCAGGGGCCTGATGCGGTGGGGAAGGCAGATGTCAGCAGGGCACTGCTTGGAAAGGCCACTGCCACCAACCTCTCAGCAGAACACAGACTCCACAGGCACTGGGAGATCTTCCTGGACACACGGTGAACTTCTGTCCACCATCTCGCTGGAGCCAAAGAAGCCAATTTAAAGTCTTTATAGAACTAATTGAATTCCTCTACTCCAGGAGCAAACTCTCCTTACCGTGGGCAGTGGATGAAATCAGAGACTTCTTGCTCCACGTAGCATTTTGAAACACCCTGCAAAGCCTTACCTAGAAGTTTCACCTTACCTAAGAGCCATTTCCTACACCACACAGGGCTCGTTGTGGGTGCTGATCTGTTGCTGCCGCGCTCTGAGTGCAGCGAGCGGAAGGCAGAGAGACGTCCTGTGGTTTTACAGCCACTGCACCTCCCTCCCTCCTGCCCCACCAGGCTGGGGAGCAACAGCTTTGAGCACCACAGGTGTCACCCAGGAACCTGACAGCATAGGACAGACAAGGCAGGGTGTGCTGGAACACCTCGGCTCCACGCATGGAATCACAGAATGGTTTGGGTTGGAAGGGGCCTTAGAGCTCATCCAGTTCCACCTCCTGCCATGGACAGGGACGCTCCTTTGATCCAACCTGGCCTTGGACACTTCCAAGGACGGGGCAGCCACAGCTGCTTTGTGCCAGAGCCTCACCATTCTCACAGCCAGAAATTTCTTCCCAATATCCATCTAACCCTGCCCTCTGTCAGGGGGAAGCCATTCCTCCTTGTCCTGTCACTCCAGTTCCTGATGCACAGGCTGCTTTTTCAAAGCCAGTTATTAAGGAATAATGCATCAATGTAACATGCAAGGGAGGGGCTGCCCACAGGAAGGGCTGCGGGGTTACAGCCTGGGCAGGGATTTAGAATTCCCCAGGAGGAGGAGGGCAGCTGGCATGAATGGGGGAGCCTGACAGAGGACCCTGATGCTCCACACTCACCTGCCCCAGCAGCTTTTCACCTCCCTCACAACCAAAGTTGCTGCTCCTCTATAGCAACAGATCCACCAGAGACATCAAGTGCCAGCAGGAGTAGAAACAGCCTTTCTCATGAAACCCCAAAACTATTCACACAGCTTTTTAACAGGAAGATGACTTGTTCTCCAGCAGAACCCCAGAGCTGCTGAGACCTGCTCTCCCTCCCTGCCCTCCCAGCTCACACGGTAGAGCTGGACCGAAGCAGACTCCAGGTCACACCATGAGTGGGCCAAGGAAGGAGGCTCAGGTTTACAGCTTCTCACTGCACCCACAACGAGCCACGTCTGCCCAGTCAGAGCCCAATTACAGGGCTGTGGGCAGAGCTGTTCCCACAGGCTCTCAGAAAAAAGCCGTGGCAAACACACGAAGGAAGCTTCTGTGCTGGCACCCGAGCCTGTCCCCGCTCAGCAGCACTACAAGGGAAGAGGGTCTGACTCCTCAAACTGCAGCTGGAAGTCACAGGAGTAGCACAGGGCAAACCAGACCACTGCCCTCTGGTACCAAACCCCACAGTGCCGAGCCCTGCTGAGCAAGGGGAGGGTCTCCTCCCCAGCCCAGGGGCTGCACCTCTCCTGCACACCCCACAACAGCACATCAGGGGTTGCTGCTCACCCGAGGCTTCACTCACCCTTCCCACCAAGCCTTTAGTGCCTGTGGAGCTGCAGTTCCTGTCTGAAGGCAGAGATAAACAGCTTCCTACCCACCCTGGCTCGCACAGGGCCTGGGCCTTGCAGCAGTGGCCTGGATCGAGGGTCGGGCACAAACCTGGAGGGACCAGCCAAAGCACAGGAGTGCTGCTCCAGCACAGCTCATCCCAGCTCCTCCTAGCTAGGAAAACCACGGGGAGAGGGGGTGGGCAGGGGGAGACAGCTCCGGAGCACAGCCAGGCCCAAGTCCAGCAAAGATGTTTATTGGCAGCTGCTCTCAGACATTGTGTCTTCCAGCCCAGTGAGGCTGGAGGGGGGGGAAAATACTGATTGTCCATGAGCACAACCCTCATGTCATTCCCATTGATCCGCTGAGTCACTCCCGTATTAACAGTTTTGACAACACCCGGGCTGCACAGGAGCTCTGACACGGAATACAAAACAAGGGGCACTGCGAAGCCGCTCCGGAGAGCAGCACCCAGGAACCTGCTGAGCTGCCAGGGCCCGCTTCCTCCTCTCAGGAGCTGCACCAAGAGCAGCCAGCACACAGCACGCTGCAGGGGCAGAGCACACGGCTCCCTCCAGTCTGCCCGGGGAAACTGCTGGACACAAGGTCTGCCCTGCAAACCGCCACCAGCTGCACCCCATGGATGCAGGGGCAAAGCAGAACAGCTGCTGCTTCGGCAAAGGAACTACACAAGTGATTTTTAAGTGATTTATAAGGCCTCACAGATCTGTCAGATAACGAGGAGGAGATCAAACCCTAAGGCACAGGAGGGCAGCCACTTCTCCAGGCTGAGGGACAACCCCTAGAGAGCTGGGGGCTCCCCAGACCTCATGTCCCCACAGACCTGAGCATGCTGGCATTAGACCAGTCAAAACCACAACCCTCCCAGCACCCCAGAGGTGCTCAGGAGCGATAAAACACTGACCAAACAACATTCTTATCTGCAATGTACCAAATTAAAACAAAACCAACAAATCTTTGGCAAGTTCCTCACAGCAGCCAAGCCTATCCCACCACGGCGAAGGCTCCCCATGGAGGCCTCCTGGCCTAATTTGCAGCAATTCTTTGTCAGACCACTGGCAAACACCAAATGTTTGCTCCAATCTGTTACATAAGGCCCAATTTTTAAACCTGTGTGCAGGGAGATGGGGGCACACTGTGTGTGGCGGCCTGACAGGGCAGCCTGGCTGGCAGGTGAACTCACACACTCCTCAGAATGCACTTCCACATCTCCAACCACTTGTTGTGAGGAAGGAAAACAAATGTGTTAGTTAAGGAGGCAACTTCAAAGGTTTTACACATCTTTCAACCCAGTTAACTCGAACTCTTTGGAATGGACTAATATCATGGCAACTCGAAAGGGGTTTGTGAAACTTTGCTTTTTAACTTCCAAAACACACCAAACACGGCAAGTCCTCATGCTGCCCAGTGCATAAAAGAGAAGGCACCTTCCTGACCACCCCCACAACTTCCCGTGGTTTGCTCCCCGAGATCCAAGAGCCAGCTCCCTGGCTCGGCTCCCTCCTGCCAGCCAGCGACAGGAGCCACAGGCCTCCCCGGCAGAGCTGCTCCTCATCTGCAAACCTCAGGAACAGCTCAAGTCGGCTCCTGTCTGCTGGGGGCAGGAGGGGGAGGGCACTTTCCCCGTTTCTCACATTCATCCTCACCCGCTTCGTTGAAGAAAAAAAAGCCGTTTTAAATACCAGGTTCAGCACAGTCCTTTCCCCAAATAAACACTTCCCAACCCCTCCGGAGAGAGGAAAGCCACACACAAAGGAGCCAACATCCTGCGAGGCTCGGGCAGGCCGGGGCAGGGTGCGGGCCGAGGGCCACGGCGGGGAGGATCCGACCCCATCCCTGCCGCCCACCCGGCCTCGGGGGGCCCTGGGGGGCTCGGACCCCTTCCCCGGAGCCACAAAACAGTCACGGCCGGGAGGGGACGGGGCGAGGCGGCACTGGGCCCTCAGACCCCGGCCCAGTCCGACCCCAAAGCCTCCCTCACCCCCCGATCCCACCCCGACCCCCACAGCCCCCCCATCCCCCCGGCCCAGACCGACCCCCCCTCAGCCCCACCGGCCGGCGACCTCCCCAGGCCAAGCCGGGGCCTTCCCCGGCACTCCCGCGATCCCCACAGCCCCTTCCTCTCTCCGGGCCCTTCCCGGCTCTCAACCCCCTCCGCCACCGCCCCAGCCCCGCCGCCCCCGCCCGCGGCGCCGCCCGGCCCGGCCGCCCCTCCCCGGTGCCAGCCATGCGGAGCCGCGGCCGCAGGGCCCCCGCCGTCCCCCGGTGCTCCCCCGGTGTTACCTCGGCGGTCCCTCAGCGCCGGGCGGCGGCGCCGCTGCCCCGCGGCCGCTCCCCCATGGCGGCGCCCCCGGCCCGGCCCCGCTCGCCTCCCCTCCGCCGCTGCGCCAACGGCGTACGGCCCGCGCTGCGCCAACGGCGTAGGCGCCGCGCCGCGCCCGTGCGCGCCCGCGCGCCAGCGGCGCAAGCGCGCTTCGTGAATACGGCCCGCGGGGCGGAGCGCGGCGCAAGCGCAGCGGGCGCGAGGGTGGCGGCGCAGCGGCGCTGGCGTAGCGCGCGTTCGGGAATAGCGGCCGGCAGGCGGCGGCGTGCCTTTGCGGCAGCGCCGCGCGCTTTACGGCAGCCCCGGTTAACCCCGCGCTGCCCGGCGCCGCTGATCGCGACAAGCGCCGCTGTCGCGACAGGGCCAGCGCTGCATCAGCGCCCTGCAGGGGGGGAGGGCGCAGCTCTCACACAGGGAACAGGCCGCGCTGTAGTGTGCCTTGTAGGCTCCGGCGTGGGTTGTCGCGGTGCTGTCGCGACTTGGATGCCACCGTCCTCCGGGTGGGGTACGGGCCTGTTGCGGGGACAGCATGGGGTGTATCGACCCAGTTAGAGGGGACAGGCCCTAATATGTGAGCGAGCCCCTCAGCGGAGTACAGACCCCGTGCTGGGGTAGAGTCCCTGTTGTGGGGTACAGCGCCTGTTTTGGGGTACAGCCCCCGTGCTTGGGTACAAGCCCTGTTTTGGGGTACAGCCTCATGCTGGAGTACAGCCCCTATTTTGGGGTACAGGCCCTATTTTGGGGTACAGGCCCTGTTTTGGGGTACAGCCCCATGCTGGAGTACAGCCCCTATTTTGGGGTACAGCCCCCGTGCTTGGGTACAGGCCCTGTTTTAGGGTACAGCGCCTGTTTTAGGGTACAACCCCTGTGTTTGGATACAGACCCTGTTTTAGGGTACAGCCCCTGCTCTGGGGTATGGCCCCATTCTGGGGTACAGCCCCTTTTTGGGGCACAGTTCCCTCCTCACATCCATCCCCACCACAGGCCCTCTGGGGCAACCTCGGGATGGGGAATGGGGGTCCCGCAGAGGGGGCACAGCTGTGGTACCTCTCCGATGGGAACAGAGGGGAGTTGGGGTGGGATTTTACAGGCATTGCTGCCTTTTTGGGGACATCAGCTCTGAGCAAAGCCACTCTGAGGGAGGCAGAGCTGCTGCCATCCCACTGCCATCCTGCTGCCTCGCAGGGGACAGAGCTCCAGGACAGTGGGATCTGCTGGGACAGGAGCCAGGCAGGGACACAGGAACCGGGCAGGGATGCAGACCCCAGTGTCACCTCCTAAAGCCTTTCATTTTCCTCTGATTGATCACCTGGGGACAAATACTCCATCCCCGAACCCCCTCAGCGAAGGAGGGCACAGCCAGAGGATCGTTTCTTTCTCACCCCTTTTTTTCTCAACCCCCAAGTTTGAGAATTTCAGGGTAAGGTTGGAGGGAGGGGACACCCCTGCACAACCCTGCTGGTCTCACCTTCACCTCAGCATGGAGCAGATCCACCCCAAAAGGATTTTCAGGCAATGGGAAAGTGAGTTTGTGTGGGTTTGGGGGACAATCAGGTCTTCAGCCACCGGCATCACCCCAAGTACCCATTTCAGCATTTCCCACTGCTTGAGTTGGTTCTCTCTCCTGTGACAGAAATGTTGCAGGGAAGAGCTCTCCCCACAACGTTTGGCTGAAGGACTTTTTCCCTGTGGGTGTTTGCTCCTACAAAAAAATGCTGATTTTAGAGAACCAGGAAAATTCTGAAAGCATGAATTCCAGCTGCTCCCATCCTGTTCCTGTGCTGTGACACAGCTCAGGAGGGTGGTGAGGGGCCATGCCCCATGTCCTGCCCCTGGAGAGGATAAAACCACCCCTTGAGAGGATAAAATCACTTCTGGAGAGGATAAAATCACACTGAAACCCTCCCTTTCCTCTTTGCCCCATCCCACCCCCCCAGTCTGCGATTTTGTGGCGATTTCACACACTTTGAGAACTCACAAGCTGTTCAGACGTTTGGCTGCAGAACTGAACCACCCTCTGAAGCAGGAGAGTGGGGAAGAAGGGAGGTTTGATTTTATTTCAAGGCAGATCTCCAGCGGTGAGCACACGGTGTGCCAAAGGCCTGCAGAGACACGAGCAGCTCATGCCACGGAACCAGCGCGGGGAGCAAGAAAAGCCAGGGAATTTCTGCCGGGAAAGCATCCAGCCAGGAACCCTGTCCCTCTCCTGTGGGCATGAGACAATTCAGGCTCATTCACAAGCAGACAACACAAAGGGACCACTGTGACTGCACAGGAGAACGGGAGAACGAGCTGCTCCGGGGCAGGTGGGCAACACCTTCCCAGCTGGAACATCCCGGCCTGGGAAACTGGAGAGTGACAGAAACACAGCAGGAACCAGAGAAAAGGAGAAGCCAGGCTCTCACAGCGTCCTTCATGCCCTGATGCCAGGGATCCAGAGCTTTTTGGGAGCTCCTCAGGGTGGGGGGCTGAGCTTGGCTGCACAACCACCCCCATTCCCGAATCCGGGCGCGTTCCTCACAAACCCTTCCCAGTCCTCCTGCAGCAGAGGCAAAAAACCCCCTCATTCCAAGTGCCAAGGTCCTGCCTGAGTGGCAGCTGGAGCAGGAGCTTAAAATGTGCCTCGTGCTCAGATTTTGAGGCCCTGGAGCAAGAATTTGAGGAAAATCCAATTCATCCTCATGCTCAACACACCAGGGCACAGCAGCAGCTGTGGGGAACCACTGTCAGAGAGAGAGGGATGGTGAGGGCCAGGCAGGGGAACCTGGCACAGGGCTTTGGAGAAAGGGAAGACACTGAGTTCAGCAGATGTCCCATCAACAGCTGTGATGGAAATGGCTCTTCTAGGATTAAATATCTGCCACGGAGTGGTACTGGGGTGTGACACCACAATATGGTGATTTCCATATTCCCACCTGGAGTGTTGTGTCAAACTCTAGGGCCCCCACACAAGAAAGACATGGACCTGTGGGAATGAGTCCAGAGGAGGCCACGGAGCTGCTCTGGAGTCCCTCTGCTCTGGAGCCAGGCTGGGAGAGCTGGGGGTGCTCACCTGGAGAGGAGAAGGCTCCAGGGAGAGCTCCGAGCCCCTTGCAGGGCCTAAAGGGGCTCCAGGAGAGCTGCAGAGGGACTGGGGACAAGACATGGAGGGCCAGGACCCAGGGAATGGCTTCCCAGTGCCAGAGGGCAGGGCTGGATGGGATCTTGGGCAGGAATTGTTCCCTGGGAGGGTGGGCAGGCCCTGGCCCAGGGTGCCCAGAGCAGCTGGGGCTGCCCCTGGATCCCTGGCAGTGCCCAAGGCCAGGCTGGACATTGGGGCTTGGAGCAGCCTGGGACAGTGGGAGGTGTCCCGTCCGTGGCAGGGGTGGAACGAGATGGGCTTTAAGGTCCCTTCCAACACAAACTATTCTGGGATTCTGTGATAACTTTGGAAAAACATTTTGGGTAATAAATTCAGCCATGTGCTAAAGGGAGTCAACTCACCTTCACTGTCCAAGCCCATTTACTCCAGGGATAATGGTCTCCTTCCAGGCAGGAACTGGGGAAAGCAGACACCAGCACTGCCAGGGGCCAGCACGAGGCTCTCTGCACTGTGGAAAGGCCACAAAAATGACCTCAGTGCCTGGGAGATGGGACTTTGTCCACACTCTGCTCTCCAATCCCGTTGTTAGAAGATGGGAGCAAGAGCAGCACCTTTGGTCAAAGTTGATGGGGCGTCTCTGAGAGTACAAAGCACAACGAGCCACTCACACCCATCCCCAGCACAGAGGATGAGCCTCATCCATCAACGTGCTGTTCTTTCACAGAGAGAACAACATGCAGCGGGAGACTTTGGAGGAAAATAGAGCTTTTGCCATTTCCCTCTGCCAGATAACTCCGGTTACCTAGGAACAGACACTTCTCCAATGCGGCCAGTTCTCCTCATCAAGCACAGGATGAGCATTTATTGTCTTGTGATTAGGAGAAAAACACAAAACAAAACCCAGAGCTCCACGGGTGACATGAAACATTGCACACAGACACGCCACGTGACGCCCGACCACACCAGGAGCCAGGGCCGGGTTAATGGTGTTAAGAACTCTTAGAGATCTATTGTAAACATTTAAAAACATACAGAGGAGTCCAAAAAAAAAAAAAAATTAAGCCATGGCTGTTCAGGCAGCATGTTGGGTCAACTTTCTGGAATTACGGTTTCTGGCATTGAAGAGGAGGGAGGGGGGTGAGATGGCAGATCCCACCTGGGGGTGCATTGAGCTCCACAGGGATCTCAGGCAGTGCAGGCTAATGGGGGGTGGTTCTGGTGTCCAGCTCCAACCATTCCGCTGGGCAGGCTCCCAGGCACCTCCTCCCCTTGCATCAAGCATTTCCAGTGTGACTGAGGGTGGGTGCTTCAACACAGCCCCCATATTCTCCAAGGGGAAAATCCCAAAGAGAAGGAGGATGTGGAGCCCCCAGCAATGCTTCTCCTCTTGGTTCCTTCGAAACCTCCAACTTGACACACTAAAATGGGGCAGGAATCAAAGGGTTTTGAAGAATTTTGGCAAGAGGCCGAGGATGGCGAGGGGCAGGACCGAGGGACACGGATGCACCATGTCCTGGCTCCCAAGTGTGGCCAATCCCACCTTCAGCCCCGCTGACCCTCACCCCGTGGTGCATCCATCATATTTCCAGGGAGTCAACGCCAGGCAGTTCTTTCATCACTCCGATGGCAAGCGACAGAGAACACTTAAAATTACACTTGACACAGGACAAAGGCACCTAAAAGCTTCACAACACCATCAGGTCGTGTTCTGTTAAGAAGGCTCCAAGAGCTCATCCTCCCAAGTGCATTGCACACTCTCCAGGAAAAAGCCCTGGTGCTGGGAGCACGTTGGTGTCCCAGAGCCAGCGGAGGGCTGCTCCTGCAGCAGGGGGTCAGTGCGGCTGTAAACGCAAATTCGGGGAGGCTCTGCCCTCCCATCCAGGGTTGCTTTTGCTTTGGCCCTGGTAACACAGGGGTCGTGCAGACTCCAGGCTGTGCTTCCCTCATTATTTACAGTGTGACACAGGACGAGTTAATAGGGAAACAGGGAATTCTGCAGGGGCGAGGGGGAAGCGGGAGCTCTCCTCCATGAACTGTGATTTCATTAGATAAGGCACGTGTAGAGAAAAATTTTCAAAAGATCACTTGCAAATCAATTCCACCTAGCTAGGACCATGTCCCTGTCCCTTTCCAGGAGCCAGTTTTGTTTTCCAGTTGCTCACTGTGAATTTGGAGTGACCCCATCAGCAGCCTGCCAAGGCAGCAGGCTCCGGGTCTGATCCCCAGGGTGCCCAAACCCTCCTGGGTCTCCCAAATGGAGCACTCTGGATCATTGGCCAAAACTTTGAGCGCCAAAGACTTGGAACACTCACTCCCTATAAAAAAATTGGGAACTGACCTCCCAGTTGGGACGGGTTTGAAAAAATTCACAGCAGGCTGAGGGGGGAAGAGGAAACCGCAGCCTTTGCTGCTTGGATTGCTGTAGGACACTGGGAATTGGATGGCTCAGGCACAGAATGGAGATGAATGACAAGGTGGAGGATAATCTCAGGGAAAACAATCCCTCTCAATAGCTTCATCCTCCCTTCAGCTGATCCTTGGAGAAAGGCAGGAATCTCTCTCTCATGGAAGTGCTGCCAGCCACAGCCAACAGCAGCCATGAGGACTAACAAGCTTCCCTTGGTCTCCCAGACCCCACTGTAATGTCTGGAGTTCAACCACACCAGCAGAAGGCAGAATTAAACTATTCATTGTAACAGAAGCATTTCCAAACCACACTGGGGCCCCAGCACTGAGATCAATCATTATCTTGCATCCGGCTCCTGGCTGGGAACCCGGGAAAAGGGAGTCCCAACAGGACAAGGTGTGTCCAGTGCGGCATTCCTTGGGCCAGCACAAAACCTGGCTGGAAGTTACACAGTGGGGAGATCTCGTGCCGAGTCCCTGTACCAGGGTGAACATCACCAAGGCCCAGTGTCAGCTCTGCACTGGTTTCCACTGGGCTTTGATTCAGGCTTTAGTGAGCAATCCTGAACCTAAGGAGATGAATCTGCACCTTTGGAACGTGTGGATCCGGCGAGAAGTTCTGGCAGCAGGGAAAGCAAGACTTGTAGCATCACAACAGTCTGAGCCAGGCAAATGAGGACTCGTGGGGACTTCACATCCGAGGACTCACCCAGGGCACGCTCTGTTACCTGCAGGGATCCTCCCACGGGGGGTGGGGCTTTCACAAATCACGTCAGTGTCACCAGTACCAAGTAATTGAAGGGCTGCATTTCCCTTAGAGTGAAAAATTCCACATTATTCATCCAGGAGAGTAAACACCAGTTGCTACCAATGCTCTGATTGCATTTGCTGCAGACGGCGTGGTGCTGAGCTGTGCATTCCATGGAAGCTGAGCAGGAGCAGGAGCAGCTGTGGTAGTGTTGCCATCACGGGGAAGCTGAGCCTTTTCCAGGGATGGTCAGGAGAGGATTCCCTCAAGCAAGGGCAGTGAAGGGTTTGTTCTCAGTCTGCAACGAGGCAAATACTGGTGACTCAAGGCAAACAAAAAGCTTTCTGCCACAGCCGTGCAGTGCAGTGGAGGTGGGAAGGGCTGAGAGCACGGACATTCCACAGGGATCAGGAGACAAGAACCAGAGAGGTCCCCGAGATGAGTGGGGTGCTTGGGGGGAATGCAAATGATCTTTTCCAATAACAAGAATAAAAAGACCAAAAAGGAGAGAATCCAGGCAGTTTGCAGCTGTCGCTGCTTAAGGCCATTGGTTTCCAGAGGGATAGTTGGGCACTGTGGGATACTCTGGCAGGCTGTTCCCAGAAAAATTGCTGTACTGGGCCTCCCTGCTGGGAGGGTTCCTCCATGCGCCGCTGTTCCACTCATCTTGAGCCTTCTGGAAGCTTCCACCAGCCCCTCGGTAGATTTTATGTACCTAAGGGATAAAAGGGAGGAGAGGAGGAGAGTCAGCACCAGGAGCCCAGAGCTGTGCCCCTGCAGAGCCACTTGGGAACGGGATGGTGGATTTGTTCCTCTCTCCGTGAAGAGCTGGATTTCCGAGGAACAAAAGCACAAAAAATGCAATAATGCAGTGAACAGAGGTGCAGATAGAGAGTATCAACCCAACACTTGAACCCATCTCAGCTGCATGCCCAGGATTCAGGATCCCACAGCAAGGCAGCCAGCCCAGGCCAGGGGGTTGAAACCGCTCCAACACAGACACCACTGCTTCCACAGGGCTTCTGTTTTCCCCATCTGCCAAAGCTTTCCAGAGAGTCCTACTGCAAATCCTTCTTTCTGCAGAGACCCAATTCCCACCCTGCCACCTGGTCCCCACTGCAGATGCTTCACCACTGACCATCCCAAAGAGCAACAAATCATGGAATCACAGGATTGTTGAGGTTGAAAAAGACCTGCAAGACCACCAAGTGCAACCATCATGCCAGCTCCACCATCATGTTCACCACGAGCCCATGTCCCCAGGGGCTACATCCACTTGCAGGGATGATTATTCCACCACTACCCTGGGCAGCCTGTTCCAATGCTTTACAACCCTTTCTGTGAAAATAAATGCTCCCTAATATCCAATCCAAACCTCCCCACTTCACACAGCCTCAGGTTGCTCCACATGAAGCTTGCTTTGCATGACATAAAGCAACATCACCACACGACACCGTGACAATTTCCAGCCTGAGCTGTCTTGTGCTGTCTGGATTTGTCCTCCAGAAACTCTGAGAAACATCAGCTGACTGCACTGTGAAACCTTTCAAAGCAGTGATGCCTTGTGGTGGCTGCTGAGCTGCCTCTTTGCATTATTGTTACACACAGCAGGGATACTCCAAGTCAGAGAGATCTGAAGAATCCGAGAATGGTTTGGGTTGGAAGGGACCTTAAAACTCCTCTCATTCCACCCCCCTGCCATGGGCAGGGACACCTTCCACTAGAAGAACCTACCCTTAAAAGGCAGATGAGCATCGCGACCGCTGACATCGTGAACATGATGGCAGGGAAGAGCATGAACACAGCAGCTGCCACGCTGGTGCTGAAGAAGGTGATGGCTGCCAACCATCCACTGGAAGAAACAGAAAAAGAGATACAATATCATAATAATCTGCTTTTCAAAGTGTCCTTGTTATCAGAAAAACTGTTTACTTGCTTATAAGGCCCTGGCACAGGGTGCCCAGAGCAGCTGGGGCTGCCCCTGGATCCCTGGCAGTGCCCAAGGCCAGGCTGGACATTGGGGCTTGGAGCAGCCTGGGGCAGTGGAAGGTGTCCCTGCCCATGGCAGGGGTGGGATGGAATGGGCTTTAACATCCCTTCCAACCCAAACCATTCTCTGTTTCTGTGATTCGTAACCCAGAAATTACAAGGCAGCTTTGAAGCTCTTGAAAATGAAACGAACAATGAAGACAATTGACAGAATTCAATGCAGGTGTTTCCCCAAGATCTTAACTCTCACTTGCCAGCATCCCTCACTAAGCCAGTCTCAGAGCTTTAAGGGACAGCCAGCTGCATGGAGTTTGGGAAGAGAAGATATATTCCCAAGGTGCTTTTGGCTGTGCATCTAGAGACCAGAGCTGGGATCAGGGAACCCCAGGGTCCTGTGATTTACACTCCATCTCCATTCCTTTGCTGGCAAAAACCAGGTGAGGCATCAGCAGTTCTGAAAACAGAGTGTTATATGGAGTGCTAGGACTTTCCATTACTTGTAGCTTCAGCAGGAATTGCTCTCAAGTGTCTAAAGACAGGAAGCTAAAATGCCAAACAATTATAACACAACCAGGGACAGACACTAACAAGCTCCCATTTATTACAGGAGAACTCTCACAGTACTTCTCATAGGCCAACAGTGAGTCATACGCTCTGCTCACCGTGTGCTGCCAACCAGCTCTGAGGGCAAAGCTGAGCCTGACATGGGCTGGTTAAATGGTGAAAGAAATGGACACTGAGGGAAGAGCCTACAAAGAGCAACCAGCTGAAGATCACAGAGTGGTTTGGGTTGGAAGGGAGACCTTAAAGCCCAGCCAGACCACATGGGCAGGGACACCTTCCACTAGACCAGGTTGCTCCAAGTCCCATCCAGCTTGGCCTTGATTTCTGCCAACACAGCAATGAAACCTGAATCGTGCACCCCAAGAGCAGATACAGCTGTGCCACTGGGGAAATCAGAAAGCTTCTTCCTCTCCACCCTGTACAGACTCCCATCAGCCTCTCCAAGTCCTTGGAAACGGCCACAGCTCAGAGCTCCTGGGCCTGCTGGGACATTCCTGCTTACCACGCTCCCCATCCGGAGAAGCCGATCGCCTGCAGGACCGTGAGCAGGAACTGCGCCCCAAAGATGAAGAAAAAGGCCATGAAATTAAAGGAACTGTCCGACCTGTGGAGGAAGAGAGGAGGTCAGGGGGGCACTGGCACCTTGTGCTGCTTCACACCCATGTCTGACCCCACCACCACATTCAAACCCTCCACAGTGGGGACTCCAGAGGGATCCCTCCACAGCTGTGTGCTGGGAGGCTTCTTCCCCTTCCCTGGCAGTGAGAGCACACAGCTCCATGACTCAGCAGCACAGACTGTCTCCCAATAACCTGGCTCCTGCAGTTGCTCTCCCCAAGGAATTGCACGTATGATGACACACAAGGAGAGGCGGAGGGACACGAGTCTCCCACACAGAGAGTCTGAATCATTCTCTGATCAAACATCAGCCCAGCCTGATACCTGCCCAGCTCAGCCCCTGGCAAGGGGCACACAGGGGCCTGACACTGCCAGGTAGAGCTTGTCCATACACTAGAAGTGATCATTGAGCATGAGAATTCCAGCTGGGAATGTTTCCGTGTCTGCTTGCCATCATGTTCCCACACCCGTGGTAAATAATCCAGCTCTGGGACATCATAGGAGGGAAAGCAGCCATGAGAGAGCTGGGTGGTACCCTGAAAGCAGAGACACACTTCTCTTCCCATCTCTGCAGGCTCCCCATCCTCAGGATGTACAGGTGAGGTCCTTGAGTTTATGCAGGTACAATAATTAGGTACAAAATGACCCCAAGCAAGATGCTGAGCAGGGACATTCACAGTCTCTGTCATGGGTGCACTGGGGGCCCAGCACTGCCCTGCCCAAGTCTGGGCTCTGCCACAATGCATCTTCATCCCATCAAACCAGCCACATCAGGCACATTCAAAGTTCCTCAAACTATCATTTTTACTGATACAAATGATTCCCATACTCTAAGGAACTCAAAGGGCCAATGATTTATCTACAAAAAACATTTCAGGTGCTTATGAGGGAGTTTGGTGCAAAAGGGAGTTAACAAAAGAGCTCCAACCGCTGCCAGCTCCTGCTTAAGCCCTGAAAGTATTTAAATGCTTATTATTTTAATTATTTTTATTATGCTAATGGTTGTTAGTATTACAATTCTAGCCCCTGATGCCTAGGGAGGAGATGAGGGAGGTGAGGCACGTGGAGAAGCCTCCAGCCAGGCCCACGCTCCTCAGAGCTGCCCGTGTTGGTCTGGGTGTCTGTCAGCTCCCAAATGGTGGTTGTGCAAGATTTGTCATCCTTGAGTATCCTCACAATCCCACCCTTCAAATACCACCTCAGAGTACAGCAATGTGAAAGAAACACTTTAGACAGGGCCTGCTGACATTGGTGCCTGTCAGAATCCAATTAACAAGGATTAGGCTTGAGGCTGAGCCTTCAAACAGACTCTTGCAACTCCGACCTGAAGGGGCTGGAGGAGTCTTCATTTGAAAGGATCTGCAGGAATTAGTGAGGATACAGAGAAAAGGTGATTTCTCATCCAGCTTTCTGGTGCAGATTTGCTACAGCTTTGCCCTAGCGCCAAAGCTCTGCAGCTAATTTAATTTGGGATGCAGCGGGATGACGAAGGTTCTAGGGAAGCATCCTCGCAGGACAGGGTGCCAGCACTGAAGGGTGGCCCCCTCCAGGACAAGTGGGTCTGATTTTGCCTCTGGAATCACCACTTGTGATCCCATCAGTGCTGCCCCTCCGCGGTGATTTCCACGCCTCTTCCCAACTGCTGTCCCAGGGGATGATCCCTGGGCTCCCCTCTCTGTCCCTGGGGTTGAGTCTTTATTTAACTGCAAGTCTGTGCACAGAGTAACCTCGAGGACCTCTCAGCATTCACTTGCATAAACACATCCAAACAACGTTCAAGGAATAATGAGAAACGGCCCTTGTGGAGCCTGAGGGAGGTCAGCAGGGAGGAGTAATTTTTCCCAGACTTTAGAATGGAAATTCCTCTTTGAACAGAGCTCCAGCACTTGGAGGCCCTGGGGCTTCTGAGCTCAGGATGGGGACAAACTCCGGCTCCAGAGGGCAAGAGTTCAGAGCTGGGATTTTCATGTCCTTTAGAACTTTGAGACAAATCCAACCCTCCTGTTTCCAGCAGAAATGACCCTCCCCTGTACTCCATGATGCCACTGGTGTCTTATCAGTACCTGCCCAGTGCTGTGGGCATACAAAGCATCAATTCAGAAGCGCATTTAAACAATTTATCGTGTACTAAACAGACAGGACCCACCTGCCACCTCCCACTTCCATCAGCTGCTTCTGCTGTTACCCAAACCAGCTCATCACTGGGTCTGGTGAATCATCAAAATCCAGAGTATCCTACCAAGAGGAGCTTCACCTTCAGAGGGCAAAGCCCTGACTGGTGTGTGGGGTGTGGTGGTGGCACTGGCCAGGTCCTTCCTTTCCCTGTGTCAGCCTGGGAACTGCTCAGGACCCTCCCAGCTCTGCCAGGCTTTACACATTAATGTCTGAGTGATGCCTCGTGGTCCACAGCAAATGCAAATGATTATTAATTAAAGCAAAAATGTAGGATGGTTTTAAATATTTGTGGAGTTTCAGAAGGACTGACTCCAGGGAACTGCTTTTATCTAAAAAGCTAAGCAGACAAGCTCTCAAGTAGCCAGAGACAGAAATCAGAAGAGTTCTCAAAAACTAATAACTTAATAGTCTTCCATCAAAATAAGCCTCAGTGAAGCTTTACCAAATTAGCACCTATTGCACTAAGATGAGGGTGCTGCTAAGTTTGAGATATTTAAGTAAAACATGAATTTAACCACCCTAGAAGTGGCAAACTGCTCACCTCCAATCTTATGTGACCCTCAGTTCCGTATCTAGTGTTTAAAAGTAGCCACATTCTTCTTCATTTCGAAAGTAAACAAGACATTCGGACTTCAAGTGCTGAACCTTCATCCCAGTCAGAGAGATCTCCCCAGCAGCACCACCCAGTAACAACTGGGGAAGCTTCCAGAGAAAACTGGACCAGAAGCACCTCCTGGGCTCCTACTCACCGAAAGGCTTTGTAGGCAGGTCGGAACCAGCAGACGTAGCCACAGGGGCTGAAGAGGATCAGCCAGAGGATGGCCAGGCCAAAGTTGACCCCGTAGCCTCCCCCGATCCACCAGGCCAGGCAGGCAATGAGGTTCACGGCCAGCGTGATGCAGTAAACTGGGGAGAGGGCAGAGGAGAAAACGTGGGGTGGGGCAGTTTCAGGACTTCATGAGAAAAGGAAACAAAAGATAATGGCTGGAGCTGTGTCAGGGGGGTTGGGATGGATCTCAGGGAAAGGTTCTTCCCCCCGAGGCTGCTGGGCACTGCCCAGGCTCCCCAGGGAATGGGCCCGGCCCCGAGGCTGCCAGAGCTGCAGGAGCGTTTGGACAGCGCTCTCAGGGATGCCCAGGCTGGGGTTGTTGGGGTGTCTGTGCAGGGCCAGGGGCTGCACTGATGATCCCTGAGGGTCCCTGCTAACTCAGGATGTTCCAGGACTCTATGAAGCCCCCAGGATTCCAATGGGAAAGGTCCCTGGGGCAGCAATGCAGCTGCTCCAAGCAAGTCGCAGGTTCCTGTGTGACCCTGGAGCTGGGAGCACAGGAACATCCAGCTCCAGAGGGATCCTGCAGCAGAGGGATGAGGGAACTCTTTTACAACCTGTCAAAGGATGGAGAGCTTGGGTAGCAACTGATGTGACCAACACACGACTCAGGCCAGTGTTATTATGAATTATGAGCAAGGTCTAAGCTCCATTTGTAGCAAAACCCTTTGTGAGAGGAGAGGGGGGTAACCCTGCCCCTGCCTCTGAATGACTCTGTGCTTGCTGGGGCTGCCTCAGGAGCTATCTCAGAGCCAGCTCAGTGCCTTGCAGGCTCTCTCTCCACTTCCCTGGGCCTCTGAGGAAGCCTGGATACCAGCTTGAGGGCTTGAAGTGCTGCCTTGAGCAAGGGGATAAACAAATTCCAATCAGGCTGAGAATATGGGACCATAGGGGTGGCTTAGAGGCCTTTTCACATTCCTGTTCCTGTCACTTGGATAAAAAGGAAAGTTGACAAAGGCCCCCAGAGCACAGCAGTGCTGCAGTAAGTAGTAGTACGTGAAGGGATGCTGCTCCCCCATTTTTCTGGAGCTCACATCCCTGGAAAGGGGGTTCAGCCACAAGCCAGGGCTCCCTGCACCTGTCCCTGCATCCCCCCAGGCACTGCCAGGGTCAAAGAGGCCAATTTACAAGCTCCTATTTTGGAAAACTGGTGGTGACTCTTCAAACCCTTTGTGGTAACCTGTATCAACAAGCACAGAGAAAGGAGACAGTGGAAGGTCCAAACACCAAAGACCCTCCAGCACAGCCTGGTGATGAGCTCATGGGAACACTCTGGACCTTGGCCTCAGTTATTCAGGCAAAATTAAATCCCTGAATTTCTCTTCACCTGTGCCAAGGGTCCTGCCCATTCCCTGCTTCACCCCCTGCCATGGCTCTGCAGCTCATCTGCACATCACTGCCTTGGTCCTTCTGACTCTTCCCTCTCCTCCTGGGCACTGACCCACCTGCCTTCACACAGCCTGGGAGTCCTAAACAAATGCAAGGTTTTATGGTCACAAAATTATATTGACAACGCAGGAGAATGAAACCTACACCCAGCTGCTACTTCTGACTTACACTGAGAGTAAAATAAAACACTGTTTTACTGCAAAGAAAATGTCTTCTGAGTAGCCAACAAGGCTTAACACACAATGGTTTGGATGTGTCTTAATGTTGGGGGGGAAGAAAGAATAGTAGTTATTTAAATTAATTAATTTTAGGTATTTAAACTAACAGTTTGTAGATTCCCCATTCCTAGCAGTGTCCAAGGCCAGGTTGGAGCACCCTGGGATAGTGGAAGGTGTCCCTGCCCATGGCATGGGGTGGCACTGGATGAGCTTTCAGGTCCCTCCAACCCAAACTGTTCTGGGATTCCATTAATCTGATATTTCATTTATACACCAATTAGCTGTACTTCTCCAAATATTCATTTTCAGAAGGTATTTATTCTCTAAAAGTTACTTAATTAAAAAAAAAATCCAACAAAACAATGCCAAGCCAAGAGCATCTACAAAGTTTTAAGGAACTTTTGGCTCTCCCTGTGCCTCAGGTCGGAGCTTGTTCTCCAGCAGTGGGAGCTCTGGTACAGCCTTCCCCAAACCTCCCTCCACCTTAATCCAGTGCTCACATCCAATTAAAGTAACGAGCAATCACCCTTCCAGCAACGACTCGTGCATTTCTACTTTTCAAAACCGGCCTTTTCTTGTTTACCTCCTTCCCTCTACGTGTCTCTCTCGAACCCATGCCAAAAAATTAGGGAGACCCCAAAAGGAAGCGCGCTGCAGATGGAAATGTGAAACTCCTGGTGCAGATGGCAGCTCTCCTGGGCATGCCCAAATCCCTGGCTCTCCTCCAGCCTGCCATTAACTCGACTGAGGGACTCTTTGTTTTGGGAGAGGGGAGGACAAAGGCGGCTTTACAGCTTCGACATCGCACCAGTGAGTCTGGAGGGACAGGCAGCTTCTTCAGGCAAGAAAATTACAGAGCTCATTGCAGCAGCTCCACATAACCAAAGAACAATGGAGCCATGGATTATGCCATTATTTATGCACACAAATCTCTCTCCTACACACATCCCGTGCATCTGGAATAAAAGCCACGCCACCAAATGCAGAGCTGGCAGAAAACAAGCTTTCCTTCAGTGAGAAGGGTAAAGAGGATGACAAGCATTTGGGGAAAAAACGATAAGCAAGGCAAAAAAGATTCTTAATCTTCCAAAGCATTCCCTGTGGTTTCCTAGGCCTGCCACACCGATTTCATCCCTTGGAGAAGAATGGTCAATTTTCATTCCTGGTTTCTGAATGGCTGAGGCAAACAGGAGCCCAGGGCCAGGAGCTCTGTTCACACAGAGTATCAGCACATCACCAGCCATGACAGAGGATCAGCTCCCAACTCCAGCAGGATGGGGAGTGTTTGGGGGCTGTGGATAGCTAAGGAAGAGCCAGCAGGCAGCTAGAAGACACTGCTTTCATTGGGAAGCAAAATCAGGGGATAAGAGGAAATTTTAGCCTTCCTAGAGCAAGGTGGGGAGCCAGGTAGCAGCAAATGGGCCACATTTATTTTGTCTAAAATTCTCCTATTCCTCTTACCTTAGGGGAACTGGGAATTTCCTTAAGGTAGCTATTTTTGGGAGTTAAACAGGGCTTACAAAAAGGCTGGAGAGGGAATTTGGACAAGGCATGGAGGGGCAGGACCCAGGGAATGGCTTCCCAGTGCCAGAGGGCAGGGCTGGATGGGAGATTGGGAAGGAATTGTTCCCTGGGAGGGTGGGCAGGCCCTGGCACAGGGTGCCCAGAGCAGCTGGGGCTGCCCCTGGATCCCTGGCAGTGCCCAAGGCCAGGCTGGACATTGGGGCTTGGAGCAGCCTGGGACAGTGGGAGGTGTCCCTGCCATGGCAGGGGGTGGAATCAGATGATCCTTCAGGTCCCCTCCCACCCAAGCCAGTCTGGGATTCTATGATCATTTGACATTAACAAAGGTATCAAACATGCTCTGCTTTTTCCCTCTTCAGATTTACTAACAGACTTTGCCAGCACTGACACCCTCCTTTCTCCAAGATCCTTCAAGGTTTCAAGGCACAGTTTAAAATTCAGGCATAAAGTTATATCAGAGTATTCTAAGGGGGATCATTGCTCCTCACCAACTAATTGCAGTCAAAACTTTAAAGCACATAAATCATTGAGATCTATGGGGTTTTACTACACAAATACCTTTTTCCAGCACAAGTTTTTTTATTCAACTTACAGATCCACACATGATAGATTCTCTTCACCAGAAACTGGTAATCGATGGGAATTTCATCAGCAAAATTCTGGTAGAAACATGGTTTCAAAGGGATGAACTTGGGGAGCGGTGGGAAGTTATTCACCTTTTCTGGAACACAGAACACAGATTTCAGCTGGGAGCAGAAATATGTCAGATCCTCCACACCTTCCCAACAGTGCTGCATGTTCATGCTCTCCCTGGACCACAAATATTTTGGTTTTCTTCCTCAGCAGTCGACAGGACATTTATTTTACTACACACAAGGCTGAGAGAGGGGAATAGGAACAAGCTAACAAACATCAGGTGGATTCAACACCTTTACACATCAGTGTGAGGTTGTGTGAAAGGTGCTGCAAGGAAAAAAAAACCTTAAAATAAGCTCCAGGATGAGTTTCCTCAGGAAGGGGGAGGTGTCAGCAACATCTGGGGGAAACAGCTGCACAGAGGTGATAAGTTACAGCCCTTCAGAAATGCACAGCAAGAGGAAAGAAAGGCTGGTCAGTGTCCAGACAAGCAGAGCTACCTTCAGCCACCAGCTCTGAGCAGGCAGGAGCATGTCCTGGCCATGGGTCAGGCCTTGGGACATGCAGTAGCCTGGGACAATAAGGAAGGGTGCCTGAAGGCATCCCCAAACTGGAATTCTGTACCCAGGTACCATCCAGTTCAGGGAAGTAAGTCAGATGCTGGGAAGGAATTCCTGGCTGTGAGGGTGGGGAGGCCCTGGCACAGGGTGCCCAGAGCAGCTGGGGCTGCCCCTGCATCCCTGGCAGTGCCCAAGGCCAGGCTGGACATTGGGGCTTGGAGCAGCCTGGGACAGTGGGAGGTGTCCCTGCCCATGGCAGGGGGTGGAACTGGATGGGCTTTAAGGTCCCTTTTAACCCAAATCATTTTGGGATTCCATGGTTTTATGTCAGGGATGATCTTGTTTTGAAAGCACACATGATTTTTAATGGAAAAATGGTACATTCAAGTTTTTCCTTCAAGGTTAAGCCCTAGGGGGGGAAAAAAAAAAAAAGCAAAGAAAAAAAGCAAAAGCTTTGCATTCAGAGACAATAAATCAGCAAATGCTGCCAAAAGCTTTATGGTGAAGAAAACCCTACCTTGGGAAGAATTTCTGTTTTAAAACCAAGTAATTAAATGCCTGAATCCTCTGCTGCTGTCAGCTCCCGGATTTGTCTGTGTGTGCC
This sequence comes from Corvus moneduloides, assembly GCF_009650955.1. Taxonomy (NCBI): domain Eukaryota; kingdom Metazoa; phylum Chordata; class Aves; order Passeriformes; family Corvidae; genus Corvus; species Corvus moneduloides. Next base: position 1,470,179 of record NC_045503.1, on the reverse strand, counting down.
TGGATGTGTGTTCCTACATGTTTGGGAATGTTTGCTCTTGCCTTCCAGAGCTGATTAAAGTTTGATTCCAGGGCATTGTGACTAATTGTCTCTAGCCTCCTTCAGCCCCAGTAAACAGAATTAAAAACAACCAGAGGAAGAGATGAAGAATGTCCTGGGAAAACCTCCAAATGGCACAGGAGATGAGAGGAAATGTCTGAACAAGAACTGTCAGCACAAGAGTTCCCCTTCTCTTCCCATTATCTCCGGCTGAGGAGACATTTTGCAGGAGCAGCTCCTCAGCTCCGTTTGAAGGTTGGCAGGGAAGAGCCTAGAGCTGCAGCCAGGCTTTAGGAAGGAAAAAGGCTTTCCCTCATGCATATTTTCACGCAGAAAATATGGTGAGAACGCCCACTGGGAATACATCAGAAGTAGCTATGGAATAATGACTGAAGTCACCAGCCCAATTTGACTTCTCCTGATAAAAACAAACATCAAGCCTTCTGCCTCTCCTCACAAATCTCCCTTAAACCCATTTTACATTCATTCAGATGCCCTCCAAACTGGTTTGAGTTACTGGTTAACACCACTGCTGACTCCATCCCATGGAGAGCTGATGGCCCACAGATGCTTTCAAAGTCCACAGGAATTTGGACTCCTTTGCATTAATTTTTTGTTTGCTGAAAACACCTAATGGGATTTCTCCTGCACAGTGTGTCCCTGCAGCCTAGAAAGGGATTTAACAACGCTGGATCAAGGGAAAGGGGGGGACACAGCTTTTAAAGCTGAAGGGACAGCTCTCTAGGGAAGCCAGTAAGACCAAGATTAATCAAACACAGTAAAAGCAGATTCTCTAACCATTTTTTTTTTTCTGAGGGATGAGGAAACTTTTGCTCTGTTCCTCTCCAACAGCTGAAGCTGCAGATTGTTCCTCTGGTTCTGCTCTCTCCCATTTTCTGTCATGGAGAGCAGAGCTGCTGCCAGCTCCCAGTGCAGAGCTCCCACATGGTGGGGCCAAAACCAACCAGCCACTGCAGTTTGTCTTTTTTCAAGCTCATAAAATGGTCCAAATACCCCCACGATTGTTTGCTAGGTACACAGGACTGGGGATTACACCTCTGCTGCTGCCCACCTCCTCCCACCCCGAGACCCTGCAGTTCCCAGCTGTTCTGGGTTACTTCTGACATCAGACAAAATAAATTACATGAAAATATCCCCTTTCATGTCTGTAGAGCTTGGAGTGCTACAGTTCTCCCATCAAGGCTGGGATCAACCCATCAGATCAGCAAATGCACCCCATGCCTTCAAAAACCAAACTGCATCACCCATGAGCAGCAGCTGGAGGCAAATTCCAGACTTCCTCTTACTTCAAAAAAAGTTGGAATTTTGTTCCTAATTTCACTGCAAGTAAAATTCAGATGGATTAATGTCAACAGCACAGCCAGGAACACCATGGAAAGCCTATGGAAAGAAGGACTTATTCTCATGTACTTTTTTCTGAATAAATTCCACCCTCATAAAACTTTCAAGTGAGTCACACCTGAGCCTTTATCACTTGGGCAGAAACCTCAGGAGACAGATCAGGAGACAGCAGGAAAGTGAATGTGAGCAAGGCAAGAGAAGTAGCTGAAGAGCTTTAGGGATCACCAAGGTCTCGGGAAGGGACACAGGTCACATTCCTGACACGTTACAGCCACCACAGCATCATGAACAGCACTCTCTGAAACCACTCTCCCTCCTTGCCGGATCTGAGGTGCTCTTACCTGCCATGTCTAATACTTGTGTTCCCTCGTGAGGTTTCAGACAGAGCAACGGATCTGTTGGCGAAAAAAAATCAGGTCAGCACATGTCACTAACCAGCCCCCGGAGAACCTCCTGGAACTGGGGATGTTCCCAGTGTGTGACAAACAAGAGCTTGGGCTTCCCACTACAAACTACTCGTGTCCAGTCACCCAAAGGAGGAAGGCTGGAGCCTCACAGAAAGGATCCTGATTTCTCCTTGGGCAGAGGAAGCTCTGGCAGCACCTCATTCAGCCACTTGGAAGGTTTGTGTTGTCCAGCAGCAAACAAATGTGCCCCTGGCACTCCCTGGCAAAGGCTGAGGATGCTCAGGGAGCCCCTGCCAGAACACCTGCAGCTTCCAGGGGCAGCCACACAGGTCAGGGTGGGACCCAGCAGAGCTCATACATTGGAAGAGAAATGTGTAGAGCTCACCAGACTTAATGCCTCATTTAGGTGTTGAGATGATTTGTTGGCTCCTGGCTCTCTGTGGTGCTTTCCAGCTCCTGGAACAAACAGATAATCCCTGTTAGCTGGGCACTAAACTCCTGCTTAACAAAAAAATAATCAGCTGGAACCAAACCCAACACCCCTCATTATTTTAGAAATTCTGCACAAATGCAGATTCATTCTTCCTGTTACCACCACTGAGCGTGGCTGTAACTCTGGCAGAAGCAAATCCTAGGAAGTTTACCCAGCATCAGCTGTGTTGCTGATTTTGGCAGAGCTGATCCCACAGATGAAATACACAGAGAGGTCTTTGCTGAGCTTTAATTCCACCCCTCCTTCCTTAAGGACAAAAACACCATGTATCCCTGTGTCCCTACCTGCAAATCCCAGAATGGAAACACAGAACACACAAACCAGCCCTGCGGAGTCTGACAGAAATGAAGGCAGTCTAGACTAAAAACTGCCCCTAAGAACAGCCGACAGCAGCGGCAGCAGCGGGGTCCGAACAGCCACACTGTATCCAAATCCCTCCGGATTTACAGCAGCTGCTTCCCCTTTGCTGCACCTCCGTGCCCTCCTCCCGTGTGCCCCGGGTAAGGTCTGGAGGCTGCACGGTTCTGCACTGGCACAGTTGTTTTGCTGGGCTGCTTTGCTTTTCATTTGAGCTACTCTAACCCAGCCCGTGGAGACAACAGCACCCGGGACTGGACAAGCAGCCTGTTCTCCCTCTGCAGAGATGCACAAGCTTAAATAAGTCTGCACAGAGGAGAACATACCACTTTCCTGGGCCGGCCTCTAAGGAAGCCACAGAGTGTGGACAGGAGGTTCTGTCCCCTGGGAGCTGCTCAGGGATCCATCCCTGCCACAGCTGAGGCCTCCGGGCTGTCCCACAACACCGGCACTGCCCTGTGCCTGACAGCGTTTGTAACTGATGGTTTGGAAATGGGAGCCTTCTGCTTTGCATTTTTCAAATGTGTGAATAGAAAATAAAGGATGAAGACAGTTAAGAACACCATTAAAACTTCACCCCCCCCTTATGCAGCTGCTCCCGGCTGAGATCCGTGAATTTTGGGGGGAGAACAAATGGCCCATGAACAGCAGCTACACTAAAGCGCTAAGAGAGAGGAATCTTTTACTGAAAAATGAGCCAGTGAATAAGGTCCTTCTTCAGAAGAGGATTATTTAGCTGCTGCACTTCAGTGTTGGTGTCCTACAGCTGCAGAGAGGTGTCTGTCCACTGGAAAAGGGATCAGAAAGAAAGACTGAGGGGGACATTCCTGGCTTGACAGAGTTTTCCTGCAATGGCCAAACAATGGTTTTCCTGTTCCCTCCTCTCAAGGAGACCTGTGGTGCTGTTGAAAGGCTTTAACTCAAATAAATAAATAAAACCCCCAGACAAAGCAGCATTCTGGTGAGGTACCCCCTTCTCCTTTCACCCAGCTGTTGTTATCCACCTGCTCCTTTCCTAACAAACTCCAGCCACACTTCGGTGCTTTGAAGACAGAGCACATGAAATTGGGATTTTCTTGTGCGGGGCCAGGGCTTGGACTCGATGATTCTTGTGGGTCCTTTCCAACTCAGGAGATTCCAGGATTCTCACACAATGAAGCTACAACAGAAACTTCTGGATACTGCCCTCTTCAGCCATCTTGCTTCCATGAGTAATCTCACAGAAGTTCCTGGGACAATGACTAATTTCCCTACAGAAAGATGTGGTTTGGATCCACAAAGCAGCGTTAAGAACCCTTCTCTCAGCAAGGACAGGCACACAAGGCCGTGTTTTACACTGAGTAATCAGTTCCTGAGATGTGTTCACTTTCCCAGCTCCCGGTAAAAGGAAAGGGAGCTTCTTCCCAAGAATTTCTTCCCAATATCCAGTCTAACCCTGCCCTCTGTCAGTTTGAAGCCATTCCCCCTTGCCTTGTCACTACACCCTCTTATAAACAGTCCCTCTCCAGTATGTAAATCAGATCTCTATTCACCTGGACATTTTCAGTTTAACTGGGAATAGGTAAAACCCAGCACCCTGTACCCACTGCAGAGATTTTCTTCATCTATAACCCACTACTTGTGGAGGGAGGAAAATCCCATACACGCTAAGGAACCTCTGGTGTGAAGTGAACTTCCTTTTTCCACTGTGTTCATCCGTGGTCAATGAGTAACTCTGAAGTTCGCAGTCCAACGCACATGACTCAGGAGTCCACTGGAGACAGTCGGAGCTTTTCTTCACCAGGATCTCGCAGACAAAATGCCCTGTGTCAGTTCAAGGGACACCACTTCCCTCTCAAACCAAGACACGAACACAAGCAGTGCTGTTTTTCTAGGCAGACAACACCACCATTCCTTTGAATGTGACTACAGTGTGAGATGCTGCACCATCTCACATTAGGGAAAATGTTGTGAAGGAATACCTGTGGGAATCTGCTTTGAGGCACATTTTGGGTACCACAGAATCCTGGAATATCCTGAGTTGGAAGCGACCCTCAGGGATCATTGATCCAACCCCTGGCCCTGCACAGACACCCCAACAACCCCAGCCTGCGCATCCCTGAGAGCGCTGTCCAAACGCTCCTGCAGCTCTGGCAGCCTCGGGGCCGGGCCCATTCCCTGGGGAGCCTGGGCAGTGCCCAGCAGCCTCGGGGGGAAGAACCTTTCCCTGAGCTCCATGCCCAGCCCTGACCCAGCTCCAGCCGTTCCCTGGGCTCCTGTCCCTGTCCCAGAGCAGAGCTCAGCCCCTGCCCCTCCGCCTCCCCTCGGGAGGAGCTGCAGCCCCCAGGAGCCTCCCCTCAGTCTCCTCTGCTGCAGCTGAACGAGCCAAGTGCCCTCAGCCGCTCCTCAGACCTTCCCCAGCTCCGTGTCCCTCCTTTGGACACTCTCCAACAGCTTTGGACCCTTCTGATCTTGTGGTGCCCAGAGTGCCCCCAGCACTGGAGGTGAGGCTGCCCCAGTGCAGAGCAGAGCGGGACAATCCCTCCCTGGCCTGGTGCCCCCCAGGACACGGTGGCCCTTTGGGCTGCCAGGACACACCGGGGACTCAGATCCAACTTGGACCAACCAGGACCCCCAGGTCCCTTCCCACGGCGCTGCTCTCCAGCCTCTCGTTCCCAGTCTGTCCCTGCATCCAGGGCTGCCCCATCCCAGGGCAGGATCCAGCACTTGCCCTTGTCCCATCTCACAGGGTTGGGGGCTGCTCAGCCCCGGCGTTTGGCAGAGACTCTCAGTGGGGCCTCTCTGCCTTCCACGGGGTCAGCAGCTCCTCCCAATTTAGTATCATCAGAAATTAGTGAGTATCCCTTGCATTCCTGCTGCTGCATACGCTACTCCTCAGTCTCCTTCTTTATTCTGCCCATATCAAATAGTTCAAAAAGTTTGTTATTTCTCCCTACTGTTCTCTCCAGAACCAGAGAAAGGTGGCAGAGAATAAGCAAAGGCCATGCCAAAAGAGGAGCAGTGACAGGGCAGTGGGAGAGCTGAACTCATTCCTGCTTTGCCATAAACCCACCAAGTGACGTGGGGCACGTCCCCATGACCAGATTCACAGGACACTGGCTTCTCTTGTGCCCTGCAGATCCCAGCCAATCTCAGAAGAGCCCAATATCCCAAGCCTGCCATCCAACAAACCCCCCAGTTTCTGTACTGCTTTTTTATTTTCATTCTGATTTGATGACTCTGCTCCCAGGGAACAAGTGACAGGACAAGAGGAGATGGACTCGAGTTGTGCCAGGGGAGGTTCAGGTTGGACATCAGGTGGAATTTCTCCACGGAAGGAGTGGTCAGGCTTTGGAAGGGGCTGCCCAGGGAGGTCTGGAGTCCCCATCCCTGGAGTGTCCCAGTGCCCTGGACATGGCACTCAGTGCTCTGGGCTGCTGGGGATCTGTCACAGGATGGACTTGATGACCTTGGAAGCCTTTTCCAACTTTAAGGACTCTGTGATTCTGCGATGCAGTGAGGCCAAGAGCTTCCACACAATCCTGTACTCCGGGGTTTCATCCAGAGCACTCTGCCAAGAGCAAGCAGAGGGGCAGGATCCCAGCACAGAGCAGAACTGTCCACACTCCCTCATTAACAGGGATTTAATGATGGGAACACAAGCAGAATGAGGAACCTGGGCACAACACACATCTCCTGACGGTGGTTCAAGCTGATCCTTTGGGGAGGACCATCAGACTACCAGGCTTTCAGAACTCACCCTGAGCCAGCAGACCCCAGACCTTTCAGAAGAGCCTAAAACAAACGAGACTCTGCAGGGATCCAGGAGATCTGGATTTGAAATCACCCGGCTCGGCAGGGAAGCAACACAGCCTCCGGAGCTCCCACACAAGCAAACGCCTTTCTCATGATCTCTCCAGCTGAATTTAAAGAGAAAAGTGGTGGCTCTGCACTGGTTTCAAGACAAAAGGCTGGGTTTGAGCCTCTTTCAGATGCCCAGCTCTTACCAGGAACTTCTCAGAGAGCCCAAGGCTGCAGCAGCCACTCCAAAACAATCAACTCAGCATCATAAACCCAGAGCTGACACAGCTTGGGTTTGGTGGTGTTTCCTCTCCCTGACGTACCACCAGCCCTCACAGGGTGGGACACTGTCCCTGCAGTGACACAACCAGCCAAAAAATAACTCCAAAAGCCACCCAGCACAACCAGGGAGAACGGGGAAACTGTGTGTGTGTATGGCAGCAGTGCCCTGAGAAAAGGAGCAGGGAACAGTGAAGTTACAAGGGTTACACTCCTCCCACATCATTCCAAGATCAGCTTCGAATTCCTGGCTATACTGGGGGTTCTGCTGCCCCATCTCCCCCCATCCTGGAGTTGGGGAGACAGCAGAATTGGAAGCAATTCCCCTCAGGGCTCCCCCAGCCTGTTTACAGCCCTGCTGCCGCAGGAGGTGGGCAGGAGCCTTAATTTGGCTATGCAAAACCCACAGCAGACAAATATTCATTTTGGTACAACCACATCCAGGAGTGAAGCGTGGCCGCTCAGGAACAGAAACTCAAAAGGCTCAAGAAGACAGAAAGCACAGAAACACCTGTGCTTAGGACACAAGCCTGTTCCACCCCCTGCCACCTGCTCAGACTGGCCTCACACAGAAGAATTGGATTGCAGACAGCAGCAAAAATATTAATTAGCCCAGAATAACACTGACATGCAGATAAATCAATCCACCTATTGCTTAATTTCTAACCCACTGCTCTCTTCATCACAGGTTCCACAAAGGAGTTTCTTGAGAGAGTTACAGAACACCGGGACCAGAAATGAGAAGGGGAAATTAGAAGGGGAAATAAAACTACAACATCCAGGTGCTGTCTATCGAGGGCAACACACACATCTCCGGTACCCAAAGCACGCACATCAGAGAGGTTCACCCTCACAGCTGCTGGAGAATCCCTGTCACGAACCTCCCCAGCGGGACCGGGCACCCGGGCTATGTCACCCTGTCCCCCCTACGTCCCCACGAGCGCCGCCAGCCGTGTCCCAGCCGGGAAGGAGCCGCGGGAGGCAAATTCCCGAGCGCCCCCGGGGGTGGGGGTCTCACCCACCGCGGCACTCGGGACACGGCCCGGCCCGGCTCCTCCCGCCCGCTGCCCCCGATAGCGGCTCCCACCGGGGCCGCCCCCGATCCCTCTCCCGCCCGGGCTGTCCCCGATTCCTCCCCACACACGGCCCGTCCCCCCAGACCTGTCCCCGATACCTCCCCAAGCACAGCCTCCCCCATCGCCCCCTCCTCTGTCGCCCCCTCCCCGGGCACCTCCCGTTACACCCCCGGGCTCAGGGAGTGCCACCGCTCCCCCCCCCGCCCCCGCTACACCACGAGCCCCCGACACCACCCGCGACCCCTCCCGCCGCCCAGCTCCGCCCCCGCTCCCGGCTCCCCCGTCCCTCCTCCGTGGCCCACTGCTCCCCCTCACGTCCTCAGACTCCCAGCTCCCGCTCCCCCGGCACTCCCCCGCCGCCCCCCCGACCCTCAGCTCTCCCTCCCGGCCCCCAGTTCCACCTCCCCCACCCCGCTCCCCCTTCCCGACCCCCGTTTTCCCCATCCCTCCTCCCAGGCCGCCCCCGGCCCGCCCGGTGCCCCCGGCCCGATCCCCCCGCGCCCACCTCAGCGAGCGCCCGGTCCCACTCCTCCCGGGCCGCCGCGGGGCGCGCTGGGAAACAGAGTCCCGCCTATAGCCGCCGCCGCTGCGCGTCCTCCTCCGTGGACTACAACTCCCAGCGTGCTCCGCGGCGCACCCCCCGCCGCTGTCATGTGAAGGGCAGGGCGAAGGGGAGGGGCGGTGGCGCGGAACGGCGGCCGGGAGGGACAGAATTGTCCGAAGTACCGGGACCGACCCCGCCCGGAGGCTCCGCCGGGGAGAACCGGGAGATGCTCCAGGGGCTGGAACATCGCTCCCATGGGAAAAGGCTGCGAGAGCTGCCCGGTCTGGGGAGGAGAAGGCTGCGGGGAGACCTTAGAGCCTTTCCAGTGTCTAAAGGGGATCCAAGAGAGCTGCAGAGGGGCTTTCGGCAAGGGCTTGGGATGACAGGACACAGGGAATGGCTTCCCAGTGCCAGAGGGCAGGGCTGGATGGGATCTTGGGCAGGAATTGTTCCCTGGGAGGGTGGGCAGGCCCTGGCACAGGGTGCCCAGAGCAGCTGGGGCTGCCCCTGGATCCCTGGCAGTGTCCGAGGCCAGGCTGGACATTGGGGCTTGGAGCAGCCTGGGACAGTGGGAGGTGTCCCTGCCCATGGCAGGAGTGGCACTGAATGGGCTTTGAGGTCCCTTTTAACCCAAACCAGTCTGGGATTCTGGTACAGCTCGGTCCCGAGAGCACAGAAAAAATGAACATTTTTCCAATTAAAGACTCTGCTAAAATTTCTTTCTCACTCTTCGCTAAGATTTAAAATCACAATTTCCAACATTATTAGCTTGGGTTTTTTTACCTTGTAAAACAGACTTTATTTTTCTTCCTGTAAATTTTGTGCAATATACATCTATGTACCTACAGAACACACCTCAGTAAAAAGATTTTCATCCATACATTACATTACTTTTTATTTAATGTTATGAAAAATTCAAACAACATTTAACAGCAGTTTTGTAGTTAAATAAACATTTCTCCCTCCCCTGCCCTCCCTTCCTAAGCAGACTGGTCTGAAACAGGAAATTTAATTTAGTTTATTTATTTTTTCTGGTCCCTTCCAACCTGAACACTTTTGTTTGGTTCTAGAGCTCCTTACATTCTTATTTTCACCACATTAGACTCCTTAATGTCAGTAGGGATCCCCCTCCAAGGTCTCAGCTCTGCAAATCCTGTTAGTTTGGGTGTATAAAACCCCAACTCGGCTTTAAAAGTCATTTCCAAGCGCTGGGGCCGTGGTTTCTGTCACTCCCAGCCCCAGGGAGTGTCAGGCTCATCCCTCTCAGCTGACCAAATGCTGAGACCTCTCTCTGTAAAACTTTCCCTACCATTTCCCCAAACCCCACCAGGTTTCCCTGGAATCCAGCTCCCGGGGCTCACTGGTTGCGTTCAGCCCCTGCTCTGGGTGGGCTGCCCAGGTTTGCCGGGAATTGTCCCCAAAGCGGGCACGGGCAGTGCCACTGGCTCCAGGATTTTCCAGCTGGGCGGGTGTTTTTTTGGGAAGGAAAGGTCAGGTCTGCTGTTCCCATCCATGCGGATCATCGGCACGCCGGGAATATTTTGGGTGTGAACCAGCAGAGGTCACTCGGCCCCAGTAAATCCAGTGCTGCTGGACCAGTAAGAGCGGGAGCGCTGCTGGGGGACAGCGGGGCACGGACCCGGGGAGGGGACACCGCCCGGGCCACCCCCAAACTCCTGTCCCCTGGGACAACCACAGGGATCCCGTCCCACCACAGCCCACCCTGACCCCGGACTTCAGCTGTGAAACCTCCTTGACAATTCCCAGCTTCTCCCTTGGAACCATTTTTTCCCGAACATTTTTTTGCTTAAGGAGCAGCTCTTCGCAAGGAATTTTTAAACGGAATTGCCATGCTTTAATTTATTATTTTATTTTTGTGAAATACACCAAAAACCAGGATTTTTTGGGTGAAAAAAGAGACTTTTTTTTTTTTTTTTTTTTTTTTTTTTTTTTTTTTTTTAATGAAAGCCAAAATGTCAGCGTGCAGCAATCCAAGGGTGGCACCCCCAGCTCTGGTGGTCCCAGTGGGACACAGCGGTTCCCTGGACACCCCAGCTCCGCTCCCTCCATCCCCAAAGTGGGTGATGGCCTTTCCCAACATCTCCACAGGCTGGGCCCTGTTTCAGGCTGTTCGCAGCTCTTGGTAGCAGCCAGGATTTCTCCTGAACTCCATATGGGTGGGAAGGTGGAGGGGGAGCCGTGTCGTCCCCCGGGAATGGCCGAGGGCAGCAATGGGAACTGCGACTGACTGACCCTGACTGATCCAAGGATCCCTTTTCATGATTCCCCTCTGCTCCACAGCTCCCGGGCAGCCCAGCTGTGCTGCTGAGGGACACAGCCCTGGGCTTGCCCAGGCAGCAGGGAATGGGCACCTGGTGAGATTGGCAGGGGAAGCAGAAAGAAACGAGGATGAGATTTGCACATTTCACATCCAGTGATCCCTGTCTGCACCCAGAGCAGAGATTCAAAGAATCCTGGAATATCCTGAGCTGGAAGGGACCCTCAGGGATCATCAGTGCAGCCCCTGGCCCTGCACAGACACCCCAACAATCCCACCCTGGGCATCCCTGAGAGCGCTGTCCAAACGCTCCTGCAGCTCTGGCAGCCTCGGGGCCAGGCCCATTCCCTGGGGAGCCTGGGCAGTGCCCAGCAGCCTCGGGGGGAAGAACCTTTCCCTGAGCTCCATGCCCAGCCCTGACCCAGCTCCAGCCGTTCCCTGGGCTCCTGTCCCTGGCGTTGCATCCTTGTTAAATCCAGGACATATAGGTACATCCATGTATAATGCCCTGCTATATCAGGGGTATTTGTTCCTTCCTGGGGCTGGGAACTGTTTGAAAATGAATCCCAAATGCTCCTCGGCTGTCCCTGATTCCTTCCCACAGATGCACCATCCCTGCAGACCTGTCCCAAATCTCCTGCCTCAAAATGTGTCCCCGGTACTGCCAGGTGCTGTCCCTGTCCCTCAGCTCAGGGGTGCTTAAACAGAATTCCCAGATGAAGGACTTTCCCAGACCTCTGCTCTTCCTTGGAGTGCCCAGGCTGGAGCATGCAGAGGGGCTGGGAAGTGATTCCAAGGACTCCAAACCAAACACACACCCACAGGGCACAAATCCAGCCTCCTCCTGGCTCCCTTTGTTGTGTTCCTGGCATTAAGTGAAGCAAGAACATCTCCCAGAGTCTGAAATCTCCCCTTATGTCCCAATCCTGCACAGGATGGATGGGATCTTGGGCAGGAATTGTTCCCTGGGAGGGTGGGCAGGCCCTGGCACAGGGTGCCCAGAGCAGCTGGGGCTGCCCCTGGATCCCTGGCAGTGCCCAAGGCCAGGCTGGACATTGGGGCTTGGAGCAGCCTGGGACAGTGGGAGGTGTCCCTGCCCATGGCAGGGGTGACACTGGATGGGCTTTAAAGTCTCCTCCAACCCAAACCATTGTGGGATTCTGGTACAGTTGGGTCCTGAAAGAAGAAATTAAAGATTTTCCCATCACTTCGAGGGATTTGCTTCCACTCTCACCCTTTGCTAAAATTTAAAATCACTATTTCCAACGTTATATTTTTTTTTTACCTTGTAAAACAGACTTTATTTTTCTTCCTGTAAATTTTGTGCAATATACATCTATGTACCTACAGAACACACCTCAGGAAAAAGGTTGTCATCCATACATTATATTACTTTTTATTTAATGTTATGAAAAATTCCAACAACAGTTTTGTCCTTAAATAAACATTTCTCCCTCCCCTGCCCTCCCTTCCTAAGCTGACTGGTCTGAAAGAGGAAATTTTATTTAGTTATTTTCTTTTCTTTAAAAAAATAGAAATTACAATCTTACAAGACAGAACATTCAATGAGAACAGAAGCATTTTCCTAAATCTAAAAAGTAAAACATTTCCATAAAACCTGTTGGTATCTACAGGTAGGTGTATGTGGAGGGGTGGTAAATGGAAATAAAAGGTTTTCCATTTCTTCCTTTCATTCATAGAGATAAAAAATAACATTAAGCCGACTGAAACTTTATATATTTTTCTCTTTTGCACCAACATTCACAAGAATATATATTATATATATTTTTGATCCATCTTTATACACAGTGTGAGGGTTCTGTGGGTGGAAATGGACACTCAGCTAAACTGCCAGAGCAGACAAACAAACACTAAATTAATCTTGGTCTCTAAAAGAGCCATCGCTGGCAGCCGAGGCTGCCCAGGGCTGCTGGAAAGGAACACCGCACGTCGGGATGGGAACGCCTCCGAGCACGGAGCACCGGAGCCAGCGGGGCTCAGGGCTCCTGGGCACCCTCCCCACTGGCCACAGAGCGGAATTCTCCCTTTTTCAGGCATCTCTGCCCAGGCTTTGTCATTCGCCCTTTCCCTGCGAGCTCGGGGCTCTGGGTGGCCCAGCGGGGTGTGAGGGACCTTGGCACAGCCCTGGCGAGCCCACAGCAGGGCTGCCATCCCTTGACATCCCTTTCCATGCGCGGCGCCCGTCCCAGGCCAGGAATCACGGAATTGACACCGAATCACTTTATCCCCTCCCCAGAAATCATCGAATCAAGTTGGTTCCTTTAAAGAGAACTGAAAAGTGCAGGTTCCCGCGGTTTGGCAGGTCGAGTCACATGCATTTAATACTTCCAGTCTTCCCTAGGTTCCCACGGGGGGCTCTTATTGCTCAGAATAATCCCAAATCTCGCCCCACGGGATGGACGCTGTGTCGTGAGCCAGAGAAACGCGGCCGGCGGCGAGGGCTCCGCCTGTTCCCGAGTTAAGGTGCTTTCGTGGGTTCTTTGCCGGATGAAATGAAGTCGGTGGCGTTGTTGGCTGACGAATACTGAGGGTGAAAAGAAGGGTGTGTGCTTTTTTTTTTTTCCTCTTTGTCCCCAAACGTTTCAAAGCACCCGCAGGCTGCTCCCTCCGAGCACGGCGGCGCTGTGAAGAAGCACAGTCAGGTTCTGGGGGTGCTTTTCCCGGGAAGTGAACGGTACTGTCGGAAATGATGCTTCCAAAAAAAAAAAAAGGCACAACCCTCAGGACGTAAAAGGCAGTTCTGACTTCTCACTTCTGTCCAAGCTTTGCAGAGGGCAGGAGAGGAGCCGGGCACATCCCCACCCCGTGGACGCTGCGCTGGACAGCGACGCATTGGCACTGGACGTCGCGGGGGGCCGTGGGAGGGCCGGCAGCCTTTTCCCAGAGACCTGGCTCCAGTGGAGAGGGAGCCAAGGCTGGCGGGCTCCAGTGTGCTCCCAGAAGCAGTTCGGATGTGGTCAGCAAACCCAGGGAGCTCAGGGCTGCGCGAGGCGGGCGGCAGCTGCTGGGAAGGAGCGCGGTCCCAAATTTCCCTCTGCCTTCGAGCGGAGCAGAAATCCCATCAGCTTCCTGGGGAGTCTTCCCTCGTCAAGGTTGGTCCATGGTCTTCCCTAGGAGGTCTTTTAATAAAAGCAGGAATGTCCCTCACGTCACTAAGAAAGCTGCTCGTTTGGTTGAAAGGGTGCAGTTGTGGAACTGAAGGTTTTTGGCTCACGCTCGGGGATGATCCGAGCTGCCGCAGGATGGGATTGGGTGCACGAGGAATCAGCACGAAGCAGGAAAGGGGCTTGGGATTTTAGCCCTTTGTCAGCAGAAACTGGGGCTGCCTCGGAGCAGATTTTTCCCTTGTAGTTTTTGGCATTTGCTACAGCAGGAACAGGAACTGGGACGGAAAAATCCATCTGCAGAGCCACGGAGTCTCTCAAGCATCCCCTGCTGCTGTGGCCTATAACAGCATCACCCCACAAATCCTTCCCTTCATCCCCTTTTGAGCCTCCCAAAAGGAGCAGCAGGCCCCAAACACACCACGTTCCTTCCAACCACCCCTATTCCTTGGCGGGAAGGAATAAGGACCTTTCACTTCCCCTTGACTCCAGGAGGAAGTTTCTCCCCCTAAAAAGCTCCTAAATCCTGCTAACTCGAGAACAACCCCCAAAATAACAGTTCTAAGGAGCTCACTGAGGGGAAAGCCTGAGTCCAACTCAAGCAACAGCAGGCAGCCACATCTGTGCTCCCATGCGTGGTGTGGGAAGGAGGAACCTGGGAATGGGACCAGCTGTGGTCTGGGTGGAGGAAGGGTCACAAACCCTCCTCTGGGTGCTGAACTGTGGGGCGGCTTTAATGGGATTGATAAGAGAACTACACACACAGCAGTACCCAGTGAGCCACGGCTGCTGCGGCCACCGCGGGGATGGGGGCAGCCCTGGAGCCCCTCCAGTGGCCACGGATGGCCAGGATTTGATCTCTGGCTGAAGTCACACGGGCTTGGAAAAGCTTCTGGGATGCAGAAAGGTGGCACGAGGCAGGTGAACTGCTGAATGGACTCTGCAAAGTCAGGTGGTCGCCCAGCTGGACGAGGAGTTGGTTGGGAATTTGGGAAAATGCTGTGATGGAGGGCATGGAGACCCTGCAAAACTTTTCCCCTGCTGCATTGGGAATTCTTTCCCTCAAATCAGCCTCCTCCACAGGAAAATCCTGTGCTGAATCCCCCGCTGGCCACAGCCAGACCTTTCTTGGCCAAGCTCCCGTGGGCCCGCTGCACCCCTGGGACATGAAATAAAGCAAAGGCTCTGTCTTTTCCCTCTCCTCAACTCCAGCCCCAACCCCACCCAGCTGAGTCAGCATTGCCCCTTCTTTATCCCATGCCTGGTGTTTGGGTAAAAAAAAAACCAAACCAAACAATAAAATAAAAATAATAATTAAAAAATAAAGAAATAAAAATCAGAGGTGGAGAGTGCAACCAGGACAGCGGGGAGGGCGCTCCCTCCTCCCGTGTCACCAGGAGCAGCCGGTCCCTCACCACTGCCGGGAGCATCTCCTCTCCCGAGCAGAGATTTCACATTCATTTCACTGGTATGGCAAAGTCCATTTGCTTTTTCCTTCAAGGTGCTTTACATTCAAGAGCTATTGCAATCCACAGCGAGGAGACGGGGCCGGGGAGGCACCGCAGCCCCCCCGGGGTTCTCTTGAGTTTGATTATTTGATTTAAATAAATTGCCCCAAACCTCTGAAGTGCAGTTCGTCTCCAAGTTTTGGGGAACTCGAAGGGGACCGCTGGCTCCCGGCCTTAGCTCTCCCGGGGGTCGCTGTACTGAAGCTCCGAGTTGAAAACCTCCTTATAGAGGGGGGGGAAGTTCATGGCAGTCTCCGGGTGCAGGAGACGGAAAAATTCCAGCTTGTCCAAGTGCAGGTTGCAAATAGTCTTCATCAAGGGCAGCTTGGAAACCATCTGCAGGGAGAGAAGGAACTGGTGACCGCTGGGATCCTGAGTGTAGTGGCCCTGCTGCCACCACTCCCCCTCCCTTGGGAACAAGCAGGGGGGTTTGGGGACCACTGGGTTCCCAATGAGTGTCCCTTGCACTGCTGTTCCCCCTTCCCTGGGCACCGCGGGTGGCTTTGGGGATCACTGGCTTTGCCTGGCACTGGGGCACCAGCAAATTCCCCACCTTTGGACAGCCCGGCAGCAACCCGGCCTCACCCCCAAACCCACGTCGTTCCACAGGGGGGGCTCCTCCCCACCACAGCTCCAAGGCATTCCCAAAACGGCTCATTTTGCCTAAAAATCCCCACTCCCCGATGCACTGCCAGGCTCAGCAGCACGGTGCTGCCTCTGACTGCACCACAACGGAGATTCATGGCCCTTGGAAGGAGAAATTCTTCTCCTCTGACAGGTTTGAGGTCTCACTCCCCAAAATGTCTGTGTGTGGCTCAGGAGCTCCAGCACAGCTACGTCCCCCAGCTCAGACACCTCCTGGCACCCTTGGCTGGGTTTCCTGTGCCACTACCTTTGAGAGCTTGTCCTCAGCGGAGTGTTTCTTCTGGATCTCGTGCTGCAGGGCCACGTAGATCTTGTCCTGGAGCTTTTGCACCTTCTTGGACTCGGTCAGCCACGGGCGGTCTGCGAGAGGCAAAAGACAGAGTCACCACAGGGTCAGAGTCACCCCAGGGTCTCCCCCAGGCACAGGGAAGTGGCCCCTGGCTCTTTTAAGCCTTCCCGGTCTCCAGGATGGTTTTGGGGACGCTTGGCTCCTCTCTACACTCCCTGCTGTGTGTGACACAGTTCCTCCTCCCACTGAGGAGATTTGACAGATGCATTTTGTGCATCTTTAGATGCATTTTTCCCCCAAGTTCCTCTCCCAGGAATAACAGAAATCATCCACCAAGGAAGCAGCGTTGAAGTTTACGGGGTCAGCTCTCCCCACAGGACACCCCCGGATGCGGGGCTCTCCCCACGGCCCCCCAGTACCTGGGGAGAGCAGGACGGCAGCGGTAAAGAGGGCGAGCTCCTCGTCCGACAGCTGCAGGCGGCACAGGGTCCTCCCCAGCTCGAAGATGGCACCGATGAGGTCGTCACAGCCTGAGCAGGGGACAGCAGGGACATCACTGTCACTGCTCTGCCCAGCCATCAGCAGAGCCCAGCAGCACCCAGAGCTTGGAAAGGTTTTAGGAGACGAAATGGGTGAAGGAGGGTCCTGGGTGCTCACCTGGCTGCAAATTCCAGCCTTGCCTGGGCTGCAGGGGGAGAGGAGAGGGACAGACGCAGGGAGGAGAGGGAGAGGGAAAACAGAGGAGAGGGAGGGGGAGAGGAAGAGGAGAAGGAGAGAAGGAGAGGAGGAGAGGAGGAGAGGGAGAGGTGGAGAGAGGAAGGAGAGAGGAAGGAGAGAGGAAGGAGAGAGGAAGGAGAGAGGAAGGAGAGCAGGAGAGGAGAGCAGGAGAGGAGAGCAGGAGAGGAGAGCAGGAGAGGAGAGCAGGAGAGGAGAGCAGGAGAGGAGAGCAGGAGAGGAGAGCAGGAGAGGAGAGCAGGAGAGGAGAGCAGGAGAGGAGAGCAGGAGAGGAGAGCAGGAGAGGAGAGCAGGAGAGGAGAGCCCCGAGGGAGGGGCAGCGAGGCAGCTCTTACCGAGAGATTTGAACATCTGCATCCCACCGAACTTGCCCTCGAAGAGAATGGTGTTGTTCAAGGGGTTGAACGCGCGGATCATGCGGATCAGGAGCACCTCGAGGCAACCTGATGTAGGCAGAGAGAGCGCAGACGAGGGCAGGGCAGGGCAGGGTGGGGCGGGGAAGGTCGGGGGGTTTCCATCACCCCAGGACCAAATGTAAGAAAGAGGAAAGCCCCCAGTGCACGTTTGAGGTCCAAATTGTTCATTCCCAAGAGCAGAATGCGTATTTCAACAAATCCAGTTTGGGTTTTGGGATTGGTTGGGTTTTTTTAGGTGTCCAATTGTGACCACAATATTTCACCAAAGGGAAATATTATCCAGTCATTCGCAGCCAGGCACAGAGAGACCGAGGTTGTGGTGGAGCACCGAGAGAGAGGAAAGGGTGAAAACAAAATAAATAAAAAGAAAATGGAAGGAAGAAATGAAAGAATGAGTTAAACTCCAGCGCATCAGGCACGGCCAGCTCTGGCTTTGGGGTACAGCACCCCGCTGGGACACTGGCACATGTCCCCAGTGCTGGGTGCTAATCTCAGCTCCCCAGCTCTGACAGATTAGAAACTACGAGGTTTTTCCACTGTTTTGGGGATTTTGCACATTCAGCTCCCCGGCCTGGGCACAGCATCGCCAGCTTGGGCAGATGGAAGGGTGGGGAACGTGGGTGCGCGCTGCCATCATCCTCCTCTTCCCAGTCTCTTGCTGGGAGAAGAGGCCAATCCTTTTCTCTCAATCCTTCCTGCTACCGTTTGAGTTTGGCACCCCTTCTCCCAGGGGAAAACCTTCTGTTCCCATTTCCATCCCAGTTTCTGGGTGACATTTGGATGAGGGCGGCTGTGGAGAAAAGCCTCTGCCCAAGGCAGCCACTCCCCACGTGCCCCCCTTCACCATCGCCCTTAAACGCGACCTTCAGCTCCTTCCAGCCCAGCACCTGCTCCCCCAGCACTGGGAGAACTGGGGCAGCGAGGGAGGGGACCCCCGAAAGGAAAGCACCAGCCAAGAGAAAAGATTTGCCTCTGGCCCTGCAGCTGCCACTCAGGAGAGGTGTTGGGGACGCGAGGGGGACAGTGGGGACGTGAAGGGGGGCGGCAGGGACGCGAGGGGGGTGGTGGGGTCCCCCCCTCTTACCGGCTTTCAGGAGGATGATCTGGTCATTCTGGCAGAGCTCCATGAAGCCGTCGATGCGCTTGGCGAACTCCACCACGTACTGGATGGCGTTGGAGATCTGCAGCGAGCACTGCTGCCACATGGCCTCGCAGCTCTGCGGCACGGGGGACACTCTCAGGGTGTGCTGGCACCCCGGCACCCCGGCTCTGTGACCCCATGGGGCAGGGACAAGACCCCAGTGCTGTGCCATCCATGGGGGATGGTGGCATTAGGACACCTGGGATGTGAGCTGCCACCCCAAACTCCCCATCCGGGCAGCTCCCAAAGCACTGACAGACTCTCCTCACCCTCCTCACCTTCACCCTCAGCTCGGCATAGCCCCAGGGGACACTGGCTGTGGCAGGGGCTGTGACAGTGGCACTCACCTTGCTCTGCAGGGCACGGACCTCCTCGGGTGAGTAGAGGCTCCACGCCAGGCGCTTGAGCTCCTCCGTTGTGTACTGGCATGTCTCCAGGTGTGACTTCACCACGTTCTGGGCCACCCGGTCTGCAAGGTGGGGACAGCGGGAGGTGAGACCTGGGGACCCCAACCCCATCCTCTCTTGTGGGGCGGCTGGGGCTGAGGGCTGAGGGGTAGAGGGGCTCTCACATGGTGTCACCGGGGTGTGAGGACAGATTGGGCAGCAGGGGCTGAGCCTAAAGCAAGCGAGGGATGTGCCACATGACCTTGGGCGTGCTGAGCTCCATCAGGGAGCCCTGGGGCTGCTCTGAAAGCTGAGGCTGGACTCACTATCGTAGAATCCCAGAATGGTTTGGGTTGGAAGCTTAAATCCCATCCACTTACTCATCTTAAACCTCGTTCCAACCCTCTGCCGTGAGCAGGGACACCTTTCCCTAGACCAGGTGAGTGTACCCAGAGCTGGGTGTGTCCTGCAAGGTGCTGGGGTGGCCCCAAGCACCACCCTCGGGGCCCTGCACCGCACTGGCGCTCACCGATCTCTAGGACAGAGATGTCGGGGGGCAGCTGGGCACCTTCCAGCGCCCCGTGTGCCAACAGCGCCGGCTCCAGCATCAGCTCGTAGATGGACTCCTGCTTGATGAGCGTGGCATCAGCCACGTCCAGGCTGGACTGGTCAGGCGAGGGCTGCGCCGAGGCCAGCAGGTCCAGGTTGTAGTAGGTGCTGCTGCCATCGGGGGTCAGGGGGAAGTCGAAGAGGAGCCCGTCCGACAGCGTGGAGATGTCGTCCAGGTCCGAGAGGCCGCTGCTGACGCTCGTGGTGTAGACGCGGCTCAGGGGCTCGGGCTCATCCTTGGTGCCGCCGCTCTGCTCCTGGCTCTGCTGGTGCTTCTGCACCTCGGCGTAGAGGCTGTCCCGCTGCTTCTTGGACATGCGGCCGAACTTCACCGCTGCCCCAGGGGGAGACAGCGGCCGTGTCAGGGCAGCTTCACCCCCCAGAGCAAAGCCACGTCCGCCCACTACCCTGGGAAACGTCCTGGCTCCCCGGGGAGGGCCTGGTTTGGGGGTCTGTGAGCCCCGAGCGGGGCTGGGACCCCACTGGCTGCACCCCCCCGCCCCAGACCAACCCTGGGTCAAACCAAACAGAACCAGTTTAGATTTTCCCGTGGAAAACACAAAAGCATTTCTTGCTTCCCAAACTCTCCTTGCACCGGGCTGGCCCTGCGGGGAAAGCAGCTTCACCCTGAGAGCCTGACTCGCTCCGAGGAGGAGCAGGTGGCCCCTGGGGACCCCGGGGCACCTCGGGTGCACGACTCACCGTCGCGGGACATGCCCAGTGCCAGGCATTTCTGCAGGCGGCAGTGCTGGCAGCGGTTGCGGTTGGTGCGGTCGATCAGGCAGTTCCTCTGCCGGGAGCAGGAGTAGCTGGCGTTGTTCTGCTGGCTCCTCCGAAAGAAACCCTGCCCGGGATGGGACGGGAGGAGTTGGGAAAGTGCCCGGCTGGAAGCCAGACCCCGTGCCCACCCCCCTGCCGGCACCCGGCTCCCGGCGTCCCCGGGCTCACCTTGCAGCCTTCACAGGTGATGACACCGTAGTGGATCCCTGAGGATTTGTCTCCGCAGATCTTGCACGGGATCACCTCGATTTGGGCTGCGGGGGATGGGGAAAGGGGGGAAAGCACGGTGCTTAATAATGGTCACTGCTGAACGGGAGGAGGGAGGTGGCCTCCCGTCCACGACAGCCGCGGGCTGGCTCAGCACCTGGGGAAACTGAGGCACGAGAGCTGGACCCACCGGCAGCACAGCCCTTCCCACAGAATCCATAAGGATTCTTGCACCTCTGAGAGGTCCCTAAAAAGCTCAGACAGGGCGTGGGGTACCCCCATCCCATCCAGCAGTGAGAGACAGGGTAAGAAAGCCCTTGGATCCAGGAGACCACGGGATGTTTCTTCCCCAGCCTGCCCCGGACCCTGTTTTGGAATCATTCCCCTTGTTTTTCAGCTGATGTGTGCCCCGGACAGGGACAGCCTTGGCACAGGGACCATTCCCATCCCTGCAGCAGCACATGCTCTGCCGCTGGAGGTCTGACCCAAGCAGAGGGTCTGGGCCCCCCCATCCCCCCAGCAGCTCCTGTGAAACCCAGGACCGATATAGCCATCCCCAGCTGAAGGTCCCAGCCCCCTTCCCCCCACAAATCCGCTTCCCTCCCCGCTTCTGCTTCGCTGGCACTGAGCTGCTAATAGGCTTCGTCCTCCTCATTTTCCAGCTGCCCCAAATCTGGGCTGGCTCTGCCCTCCCCACCCGTGCGGGGGGGACGCACGGCACTCCCGGGACTCGTACGTGCCTCCCGGCATCTCTGCACCCTCTAATCCCCGCTCCAGCCCCCACACCCCCATCCGGGCTCAGCCTGGCGTTGCTCTCGAGGGTGCTGGGCAGCCACCGCCGCACCAAAATAACCCCCCTGGCCAGATTATGGTTATTTCCAATCTCCTGGGCGTGTGCAAATCCCTGCTCGGGTAATTCCCTTCTGCCTCTCTTCTCCCCTGGGAGCCATTGGCTCTCATCGAGGGATGTGTTTTGTGGGGCCGCCTCTGTGGGTGACAATCCCAGTGCTTGGCCAGTGCCACCCGTACCCCAGCACCCGGCAGGGTCCTGAGGTCCCTTGCTGCTTGGGAGAGGCTGGCATGGGGCAGTGAAGCCTCACCGGGCAAGGAGCAGCCAAGGTGCCATTGGTCCCCCAGGGATGCCATCGGTCCCTCAGGGCTGCTCAGTTCCCCAGGGATGGAATTGGTCCCTCCCAGGGACACTATCAGTCCCTCAGGGATGCTCAATGTCCCAGGGATGGCATTGGTACCCCCAGGGATGCCATCAGTCCTCCCCCAGGAATGCATCCCTGTAGCCCCTGGGGCAGGTTTGCTTCCGGCCACACTGGGGAAGGACTCGCTCCGAGTCCAGGTGTAAGGAGAGGGATGGATCCCTCCTACATCCTTTGACTCACTGCTTAACCCAATGCCCCATACGCACCAGGGGATTTGGGGGCTCACCCCTCCTTCCCCAGGCTGCTGAGCTGGGCTTCTCCCAGGGCTGTGTGTTGTCCCCCACCCTCCGACTCAAGGGAGTCACATCCCATCCGTGCCCCTCCCCAAATCCTCTGTCGTGGTTCTGGGCCTGGGAGAGCAGAGCTGATTTCCCTGGGCAGGGCAGGGCGGGGATGTCCAGAGCATCCTCACATCCCCCACAGCTGCACCAACACCGCAGCCGCAGGGCCACCCCTTTGGCAGGGGGACGGAGGCACCAGGAGGGCCACGTGTGGCCACCCCCAAATCATCACCCAGCTCCGATGACCCCCCAATTCCCTGGATCCTGCTGCCATCTTCCCCCACGCTGCCGGACCTCAGGGACCCCGCCCCACTCCGACACCCTGCCCCAATCGCCCGGATGGGACCGAGGTGGTGGCATCGCGGGGGGCACAGGGAGGGGGTGCCACCCCCGGCAGGAAGCGGCGTCGGCTCGTTATGCAACGTTAATTGCAGCCGCCGGCAGCGCGGGTGATGCATCGCGGCCGCCGCGCCCTCACGCCCGCGGCCGATACTCCGGTACCCGGAATTACCGGCACCGGCAAGCGCCGGGGCTGAGCACGGCCCGGTACCGCCGGCACCCACCCAGCAGAGCCCAGAGATGCCGCCCCGCAATGCCTCAAAAGCACCAACGATCCCAAAAGCTTCGTGTGATGCCGATGGCCAAATCCCGCCCCCGCGCCGGAGGGGAGCCCCCCGAGAGCCCCCCGAGCCGGAGCCAAGGGTGATGGCGATGATGCTGTCCTGGCGAAGGAGAAGCCCTGAGCACCTGCCGTGTGGCTGCAGCCTTTTGAGGCTCTAATTACCGTCCTGCTAATTACCCGGCCGTGCCCGCCGCTGGCACCTGACCCGCTCGTAAGACGCTCGCCCCAAATAACTGACGTGGAGATAGGGCCGTAACCTGGCGATGGCAATTACAGCCCAGCACGGTTAATTGCTGCTCCGATTGTAAACCCGGCTGAATCACCGAGCCGGCTCCATCCGTGTCCCCTCGTTCCGCAGCCACGAACCCCCAGAGCGGCCGGACCATCTCCCCTGCGACCCCCAAACACCCTCCTGGGGCAGATCCAGAAGGATGAGGAATGCGGGTGTGGGTGAGGTGGCCACAGCAGCTCCTGCATCCCCTAAATCTCACTGTGATCAGGGGAAACATCACAGTAGACCCCAAATCCCGGATAGTCCTCCCCCCCCCGCGCCCCCCCCCGTGCCTCAGTTTCCTCACCAGAGAGTTTGGCATCTCCTCCCACCACAACCGTGCCAGCATCGGCCACACTGTGAACGGGGCGGGGGGGGGGCATTTAGGAGGGGGTGAACCTCTTCCCCCTCTGGGGAAGGAAGCAGGGAAACTCCACCCTGGGGCCGATGGGGCTAAAATAGGGAGCAGGATAAAAGAAACAACAAAAGGGTTAAAAAAATAAGTAATAATGATCTCCAGCCGGCAATTAAAATGTCCCGGCGGTGGTATTTGCTCTCCTCCCACTGTAAACACTTCTTGCCCAACTCCCGGCCCGCTGCCACCGGCCGGCCCTTATGTAAGTGGCCCTTGTGGCACGGTCCGGCCACGGGGCCCGGCCGTGGCGGGGCGATGGCCCCCGGTGCGGCGGCTGCGCGTGGCCCCGCGGTTGGAGCCATCCTGTCCCACTGACACACTTTCTGCCCGTGGCCACGCGCGCTTGTGTAACCACGGCCCTTAACCCTTCCGGGGCCGCGGCCGCACCGGGACCGGGCCGGGGCTCCGGGCAGCAGCCCGACCTCCCGCCACGGGGAGCGGGGATATTGGGGCATTTTGGGGTGATACCTCCCGTTTGCCACCCTGGGCTGCAGCTCCAGGTGAGGGACGCAGGTCTGTCCCTGCACAGTGACTGGGTCGCCTGTCACCCCCCAGACCCCGCTGTGTGTGTCCCCTCCAGCTCAGCACCTCTCGCCCCAGACCATGCTGGAGGCTCCGGTGGTTTCGGCAGAGCCAGATCCGCCCTCCCCGGAGCAGGAACCAGCCTTGGTGCCACGCCGGCACACCCTCCTTTCCATCGCCTCCGCCCCAAGGGCGGGCATCCCTTGCACCCCAAAACAAAACAAGGTAGGCCCTGCAGGATGCAGCCACGGGGGGCTGGACCCCCCTCTGTGGTGCAGGGAGGACGGTGGCCCCATCCTCCTCCTCCTCGTCCCCCCATCCCTCCCCTCGGCCGTATGATCTCACTGCTTTGGGGAATCACCCCGAAATCCTCAGCACCCCATTGAGCCTCGGGATATGTGGTGACCCCACTGCTGCTGGAGGCTTTTTGGAGCTGCCCCCGCTCCCATCGGAGAACTGGGTGCCCCTGGCTGCGGGGTGAGGACTCCTGGGAGGGGGATGTTTGGGGTGCACTGGCAGATCCCTGCACAATCCTCTGCACAGTCCCCCAGGGTGAGCCTGCACAGCTGTCACCCCGTAGGGGCAGAATATGGCCACCCCTTCCCTTGACTGGGGCCACGCGAGGCCGTGGTGCCCTTGTCAGAGGTAGTGGGGTGAGCATCCCAGCTCTGAGTATTTCAGAGGTGTCTCCATGCCTCTGGGGCCATCCCTGCCCCAAATACCCCCGGCACTTCCCCAGTGCCCAGGCTCGTTACCCTGTGATCCTGCTGGGACAGCAGCTCTGCGCCTCATCCATCTGCCGGCCTCGATCGATGCTGCAGGACAGGCACCTCTGGTAATTGGCAGCAGCCCTGCCAGCCCCCCTGGACACCCCAGCCCCAGCCAGGGCACCGGGATGCTCCGATGCTTTGCCTCCACCACTTCTCCCCTTCCAGGGCGACTCAGCATCCCCCTGGTGCACCCAGAGCAGGGAGAGGAGGATGAGTCCAGGCTGCACAGGGACACGCAGGGACCCACAGGGACATGCAGGGACCTACAATGCCACCCCATCTTCCCATTCCTGCCGTAACCCCCGGCTCCGCTCCTGCATTCCCTGCAGCAACCTCAACCCCGGGAGTGACTGTGCTTCCCCACAGCCCCCATCCACAGCTGTGTTTTGCTGTTGGGGTAGGAATAAATAAGGAAATAAAGGGAATTATCACCCTTTACATCTGCTGTTGGCTTTGCTATTAAACAGACTCCAGTGCTGCAGCACTCCGGGGTCTCCCAGCACCGAGATTTTTGGCCATCGCTGCCAAAAAATCCCATCCCCATGCATGCACCCCGGGGAACCCCAAACAAGCCAGGTGTTCACAGCCCCGGCTCCAGGCACAGAGACACGGGCAGCACCGGCAGCACCGAGGCCAAGTGGGCAGTAGGGAAAATTTAGATGACAAAACCACGGCCCCGTGCCGGGCTGTGATGCTGGAGGGGGGAACTGCTTTCCTAATTGATTAGCAAAGATTTCCTGGAAACTTTGGGCCAGAACAGCGCTCAGCTGCTCTCACCCTGCCCTGGGGCAACCTCTGGCCACCTTCCCTTGCAGCCACGCGGACGGAAGTTTTGCATTCTCCCCAGCCTCCAGCAAAGTGCTGTTTTTCCCTGTCCCTGTGTGCCCCCAACAGGGAAATCGTAGCGCCGGATGGGCGATGTGGCTCCCCCAGGGCCGCCCGGCTCCTGCCCGGGCCGCTCCGGTTCAGCAGCTCCGGTTCAGCAGCTCCCGTGCCACGCAGCTCCGTGCCAAGGCCAGCCCCGCCGGCGCAGGACGCAGCCCTTTGCACTTTGGCTGGTGGAGAAGGGTGGCAAAGGTGAGGCAGCGGGGAGGGGGGTGGCAGCCCAGGGTGGGGACAAAGCTGCGGTGGGAGAACCCCTCCAGCACTGCTGCTAAACCGGGGGGAATTATCTCCCTGGGGCTAAAAAAAGGCAGGAGAGCAGCTCTGCTCACCACATCCGATAAACCGTGCTGATTTAGACATTAGCAGCTCTTTAAATAGCCGCTGCGAGTTCAAAGTTAAACGTGACAGGGAGCAGGGACAGGGACGTTGGGCTGGGCACAGGGACCACCGTCCCCCCACCACTGCTCTTTCCTCTCCAGGTGCTGACTCCCCCTGGGGTTATCGGGGTGGGGGGTCCCAAATCCCGTCTGGACCCCTCAGGACCCCATAAAGCCAGTGGACAGCTTTCTCCTGCAGGCTTGTTTTTTGGGAAGTGCCAGGCACGGCCATCCCTGCGCTGTGGTACCCGGGACAGGCGCAGCCGTCGTGCGGGAGGGCCGGTGGGTGCCGGCCGCCCTCGGCCGCGCCAGCGTGTGCACGCCGCCGAAACGGGCAGGGAAGCTCCTCCTCCGCCCTCTCTGATTTTTCCAATGACAGATCTAGGTCACTAGGACAAGTCGCAAAGGCTGCCGAGCCACCGCACGCTCCTCGCCACGCTGCTTGCAAAACAAGCGAGCAGGAGGGCTGGAAACCGTATAGGATTATACAAGGCAAAGCCTCTTCCCCGGCCCCGGCGCAGCCGCGGCGCAGGGAAGGACAGGAGCGAGGAGCTGCTGTGGCCCCCGGGGAAACGGGGCAGAGCGGTGGCGGTTTTGGGAAGGAAAATGGAGATTGAATCAATTTGGCGTCGCCATGCGGCATCTGGGCTTCGAGAGAGATGAGGACGCGGGACTGCGGGAAAAACGCCCGACTGAGGGGAATGGTGGGATATCAGGAGGGTTTGGCCCTAAATTAGGGTCACCACACAGCAATTCAGGGGGGCAAGGAAAAATATTTTTTTAAAAAAGGAAAAGTTGTCCCGGTTGCTAATTAAGCCGGTGCTGGCTGTGCAAGTGCTACGTAAGAGCCAGGCGTGTTCGTAATTAGACAGGCGTTAATGCTTTCCTCCGTCCTAATAAAGGTGAAAACCCAGCATGTCGTGAGGCAGGAAGGGGATGTGGGGGGCTCTTCTCGCCCTCCTCAGCCACCCCGGCCCCACCGTTACACAAGAGTGCGGTGGGGGCAGAGCCGCAGCACCCGCGGTGCGGGGAGGAAACAGGATTTGAGGAGCTCGGGGATGAACGTCCTGGTACCCACACCCCAAAACGTGCCCAGGACCTGCACCCCCAAAACACACCCATGGAGGGGCACGAAGGAGTCCTGGCAGGGCGAAGGGCTCGGGGAAGGCAGGGGATGATGGAAAAATGATTTAGAGGAGGATGAAAATCGCAGCCCAGGTTGCAGCGGTGCTCCCAGCATGTTGGGAACAGAGCTGAGCCCGGCCACCGCTGCGTCACCATCACCAGGCCCCGCTGGATTGTCCCGCTGGAGCCTTCCTCCCTCCATCCTCCTCCTCCCCACCGCCTGCTTGGCAAAGCAGAGGGGTGAAAAGTAGGAATTGCCTTTGGTAACGGGTAAAACCAGGCAGGTGCTGGCACGATTCGCCCCTGCCCTGGACAAGGGGCACCCAAAATTGCACCTGATTCCTCGCCCGTCCCTGTAGGAGCCTCCCAAACTGCCCCCCACGCCGTGGGGAGGGGGAAAAGGGGGAAAAAACTACAATAAATCCAGCCCTGGTGGGAGCAACATATTGAAGAGGAGATTAAGGGGTTTAGTGCGGGGAAAAGCTTAAGAGTGCGTCTAAGCCGGCGTCGGAAAGCAAAGCAAAATAAACAAGAATTTTATTCCTAACGAAGGGGGAGCTGGAGGAGGCAGAGCGGCCCCGGCGGGGCTGGTGCGCCTTCCCCCCTTGTTCCCCTCCGCGGGGCTGGTGTGGGACCCCCCTGTCCCGTTCCAGCCAGGCTGATGCGGGTCCCCCGTGTCCCCAGTGGGGCTAGTGCGGGGTCCTTCCCATCCCCTCCGCGGGGCTGATACGGGTCCCCCTCGTCCCCCTCCAGCGAAGCTGATGCGGGTCCCCCCTTGTCACTGTCCAGGCCGACACCGAGTCCCCCCGGCCCCCTCCGCGGGGCTGATGCAGATCCCCCGTATCCCAGTCCGGGCTGACGTCGGGTCCTTCCCGTCCCCCTCCTCCAGGCTGGTGCGGGTCCCCCCGATCCCCACCGGGACCAACTTCTGCCGCTGCCCCCCTCAGCCCCCAGCCCCCCGAACCCACCTCGCATCGTGTCCGCCGCGGTCAGGGCGCCGGCGGGCGCATGGGGCGGCGCGGGGGTCCGGAGCGGCGCGGGGCGCGGCGGAGAGCGGCGGCACCGGGAGGCACCGGGCGGCACCGGGAAGCACCGGGCGGCACCGGGCGGCTCTGGCACCTGCCCCTCCGCCGCGCCGTGACCCACTTCTGCCCGAGCATGCGGCCGTTCACATGACGAGCCCGCCCCGCCCCCCCCCCCCAATCGGTTTCACTTCCAGCCCCACCTCCTGCCCTTCGTCCTCCTCCTCCTCCCGCTCCATCCCCATCCCCGCCGCTCCGCCGCCCGGTGCTCGGCGCTGCGCGGGCGCTGCCGGCGCCTCCCCGGGACCGGGGTCTGCGCGACCCCTGCTCGGCTGTGGCCGCGGGGAGCTCGGAGCTGCCCCCCGGGGCTGCCCGCCCCCGGTAGGGCCGTGCCGGTGCCCGTCCTGCCCCGGCTCGCCCAGGCACGGGGCCGGCTGCGTGTCCCGCTGAATCACCGCTCCCTTGCTTCACTCCGCTCCCGTGCAGCCCCGCTGCCCCCGCCAGGCGCTGTCCCCGGCTCGGCGCGGGGACCCCACAAGCCCCCGACAGGACAGGGCAGGGCAGGGCAGGGCAGGGCAGGGCGGGGCGGGGGGCCTCTGCCGAAGGTGCAACACCTGGCGCTGGGGGGGTGTGGAGAGCAGGGGGACCCCCATGCGGCTGCCCCAGGTGCCCATGCCAGGCCGCAGATGCTGAGGTCTGGGGGCACATCCCACCTGGGAGACCTGCGGGTCGGGAATGGTGCCTTGAAAGTAGTGGGAAGCTTTGAAGGCGACAGGGAGGCATTCCCACCCTGTCCTTCATGCTGGGTTACACACGGATGGCTTTGGGGCCGGGGGTTGTACCCCGGATTATGGGACACTGGGACACACTGCCTAAGACATGCAGAGATGGTGGCTCTGGACCACGCAACGCGGCCTCGCTGTGCAGAGCCCAAGATGTCGGCACGGGGCAAAGTCCCCTGGCTGGGGTTTGTGGTGCACCAGGTCACCAGAGTCCTCCCTGGTGCCACATCACAGGGGTGGAGGCGGCTGGTCCTGGTCACGCTGGGCTCAGGTGCCAGGGTCAGTGTTCAGCAGTGCCCAGAGATGCCTGGGTCCTGGGGACAGTGGCACTGGCCTGGAGACCTGATGTGTGTGGAGAAGACATCTGCCATAGGCATGAGCACAACTCCCACTGCAGACATGGACCTGGCACCCAACATGGGTGTGGACCTGGCATCACCACAGGCATGGAAGTGGCATCTGCTGTGAGCATGGCATCCAGTCGTGGTCACAAGCATAGCACAGCCACATCAGCCATGGACATGGAGACAACACCCACCACAGGCACAGATGCAGCCACCATCACCACCCATGGCATCCCTGCCTCCTCCCTGGGTGGCCTCCTGCCCTCACAGCTAGGCCCTGTGGGGACACCTCAGCCCCCCAACACTCAAATCAAACCATTTAATCGCAGCTGAAGAGGGCAATTTCAGCCCACATCCATCCCAAAGGCTGAGCTGAGCCGGGGGTGCAGGGATGCTGATGGGCCGCTGGCAGAGGGGGTCCCCTGCTGTTCCTGAAACTGTCCCCCTGCTCTGGCACGGGCAGGTGGCGGTGGCAGAGGGACGCTGGGGCTGAGCCGTGGTGGCACTTTGTGTGCTCCCACCCATGTGCCGAGAGCCGCCCGGCTCTGCTGCGGTGCGGGAGCGGCTGCAGCAGGGAGGGGGACACGGGCTGGGGGCGGGAGGTGCGGGGGGCGGAGGGGCCGAGCCGCCCAGCGCGCTCCAGTGCTGCTGTCTGACATGATTTTGCTGATGGCGATTGGGAACGGGTTCGCTGCTCTCGCCGGTCGGATTCGCTCCTTCCTCCCGGCTTTCCTGCCCCCTCTGCATGGATGGGCACGCAGACGGGACGCGGGGCGACGTCTCGCCTCGCTCTTCGCAGGCTCTGCTTCCAGCACGGCTCCTGCTAGCACAGCCCCGGATGGAGCCAGAAATCCCACCCCGGTGCGCATCCCGAGCGCCCCGGGCAGGGGCAGCCCCTGAGCCGGCGGCGTGCGCGGCGAGGCCGCTGCCGTCCCCCGGGGTCACGGGAGCTGCCCGAAGCAGGTCACCCTCATTAGCCCCATTTCAGATGGGGAAACTGAGACCGGGAGCAGCGCAGTGACTCTTCGTGGCACGCAGGGTCCGGCCCCGGCGAACTCGCCCCTCCCAAAAGGCGGTCGCCGATTGCTGCTGTTGGGACAGCCGTGGCTGAATCGCGCCAGAGCGAGAGCGAAAATACTCCCCGAGTGCTCGGCGCAACCCAAAAGTATGAGGAGGTTACATAAGCGGCACCACACCTGCCGTGAGCAACGCGGGACCCACGCACCCATCCACGCTCCCGCTCCCCGCCGCCGTCTCTTTAACCCTTCGTGTGCGGCGCCCGGTCCGGCACCGACAGGTTCGGGAATGACCCGGGGAAAGACCCAGGGGAGAAGATGCTGCAGGGTTACCTGAGCAGCTGCTGGGTGCTGCAGGTCTGGGACTCGGCCCCGTGGTTTTGGGGCCACAAGCGTGGAGGTGGAGAGGCTCTACCAGAGCAGGACCCCTTTTTCTGGTGAGCAGGGTCTCACCCCATGGACTTGGCCGGGTTTAAATTGGGGTCCTGGCCCCAGGAAAGCCAGAGCAAGGTGGGGCCAGTTCACTGGTGGCTGAGCCCCTGCAGTAACATTTGTTCCTGAGAGAGGAGCGGCCTTGCCCGGGGCTGCTTCTGCTGTGGCAGCACTGGAGGTGACAGAACCTCCAAAAACCCTCTCCCCCTCCCCAGGCTGTGACAGGAGCTGGTGCAGCTCCGTTCACAGCTCGTTGGTGCAGGGACCCTCACCCCAGTATCTGCTGGTGCTGTTGCTGGTGATGGGAAGCAGTGGGGCTGGAGGGCCTTTGGTTCCTGGGTGGTGTCAGGCCCGGACTCGGTGCCAGGAGCTGCACCCACCGGGGCAATGCCGGGGGACAGGTCCAGCGGGGCTGGATCCAGCCCAGTGCAGGTGGCACCAGTGGCAAAGGAAGGAAATGGCCACCAGGAAGGGATAAGGAAGCAGAAACTGACACTTGCCACCATCCAGCACTTCTCCTCCTCGCCCAGCCTTGCTGCCAAATCTTTGTGATCAGGGCCAGGGCAGACGGCGGGGCACTGCCAACCTGTGGCAACACTGAAGTGGCCACCACTGGCAGGGCTCTGCCGCCAGGATCAGCCCAGCTTGCCTCTGGCTGACCCGGAGGTGAGCAGGAATTCCGGATGACACCATCGCGCCTTAATCACTGTTTGCTCTCCCTCGAGCCCCACCCAGCGAGAGGGGAACCTTCTGCCAGCATCGCCCGCCCCACACCCAGAGCCCCTCGCCCCACTCGGCGATCACCGCCAGGGCTGTGACAGCAGCCCCGAGCTCGGCGAGCCCCGGGCCGGCACGGCCGGACCTCGCGGAGGCTCTGCCGTGGGCTCCCTGCCACGGGCACTGCCAGGCGCCTGCCGTGACTCAGTTTCCCATGGGGAATGGTTGACCTGCCCTGCAGGGAGTGGGTCACGGGGTGAACGCGGCATTGGTGTCCCCAAACCTCATCCTCAGCTGCTGGCAGGGGGATGTGCCCCATGGATGAGGGTGCAGCCATGTCCCCCCATACCGGGCTGGGGGCGGGGGCAGCAGTGGGGGCCGGGGGGAACCCCAGCAATTGCAACCACTGAGCCTCATTGTGTCCCCCCGGCTGTGGGGGTGATACAAGGGGGCACCCCCTGCTCAGGGGCTGGGTCCCACTGCTTTGCCCTCTCCGTGGTGTCAGTGCCACCCTTCCTCCCAGCCCTGCTGCCGGAGCACCTCGCTGGTGCAGGATGAGGGTCCCTCAGCTGCGCCAAACAGGGCAGTGCCCTCAGACCATGGGGATGGGATGTGGCTTGGCCAGCTGTGCCAGTCCTGGCAGCCAGTGGGATCGGGCATGGTGCTGGGCACGTGGCCCCGCTGCAGCGGTGTGAGTCACTGCACCTCGGTGCTGCTTATGCAAAGGCTGGCACGGGCTGTGGCGTGGGGCCGTGGGCTAATGGGGCCATGGCAAACAGCTGTGGTGTGGGGCTGTGGTGTGGGGCTGTGGGGCCATGGGATGGGGCTGTGGGGCTGTGGTGTGGGGCTGTGGGGCCATGGGATGGGGCTGTGGGGCTGTGGGGCCGTGGTGTGGGGCTGTGGGGCTGTGGGGCTGTGGTGTGGGGCTCTGGGGCCATGGGATGGGGCTGTGGGGTCACGAGGCCTTGGGGGCAGGGTGGGTGCCACTCGAGCACACTGCGGGTGCAAAGCAGAGCATGGAGAAGGGGGAAACTGAGGCAGCAGTGGGGTGCACCCCTGACTCCTGCAGCCCGTGCGGGGCTGTCCCTGTCATTGCCCGGTGCCGGGGGCTGGGGGACAGCAGAGCCAGGTGTAACCGGAGCCCCTGGGCTGGCCTGACCCGCTCACGGCTCACGTAACGCCTGCCCGGTGCTTATGCAATAGCTGCTGCCATGTGGCTCTGAGGGACACCCAACGCCGCGGCAATTACCCGGCCCCTAATCAGCAGCGACGCAGGATAACGAGGCTAATTGGAGCCGTGGCCAGCAGAGCTGCTGGGGGAGGAACATTCAGTCTCACCCTGCACCCCGAGGGGTGTCCCAAGCAATTAGTAGCTGCTGAGCCTTCCTTAGGGGCTGGGGGGGGCGGCCGGGTCATGGCCGGGCTGGACCCCACTGTGCCCCGGGCAGCGGCTGTGGGTGTCCACTGGGGTGGAGCACAGCATCCCCATCCCTTCCTACATCCCCATCCCTTCCTACATCCCCATCCTTGCCTCTGTCCCTGTTTGCATTCCTGTCCATCTGCACCTCCATCCCTTCCTGCATCCCCATCCCTGTTTGCATTCCTGTCCATCTGCACCTCCATCCCTTCCTGCATCCCCATCCCTGTTTGCATCCCTGTCCTTATCTTCATCCCCATCCCTCTGCATCTCCATTCCTCTCTGCACCCCCAGCCCTTCCTGCATCCCCATCCCTTCCTGCATCCCCATCCCTTCCTGCATCCCCACCCCCCCCTGCATCCCCATCCCGCACTCCCGTGGTGCAGTGATGCTCCAAGTAGGTCAGTGGGCCGCGGTGTTGGGTGACCGTGGGTGGCTGCAGCACCTGCCCCGGGGGGCTTTGCTGCTTTTATCCCTGGTTGCCCCGGCCCTTGGCCGAGCCCACCCCCTGCTCACCCCACTGGGCTCCGTGATCCCCGGGGAGGGGGCAAAGGCATCGTCTCCCTGGCCCAGACTGCAGAGCCCTGACTCACCTCATCGCACAAATGATGCCCAAATTGGCACTTGAAGGACGGTCCTGGCCCCCCCACGCCACCCCCTCCCTCCCTGGTGCCCCGGGGGGCTCAGCCCGGCGGCGTGGGGTGCAGGGGGCTCCCCGGGCAGCTCCCCCCAGCGCTCGCCCCCGGCTCGGGCGGCGCAGCCTCCGCTCGGCACCGTCCCGGGCACCGCGCGGCGCTGCCGAATCTCCAGCGTAATAATTAGGAGATAAACAGGAAAGAGGAAAGGGGCAGATTTCATATTCCGCCCCGATCCCCCCGGGACAGATAAAAGCGGAGTGGGGGGACTCAAGGGGGCTTTTTCCCCACTTGTTTCTGCTGAATCAAACATTTTTCCTCCTGCTTAGAAGATTTCCTGGCTCCCTCCGTTCCCCCCGCTCCCGCCTTAATGAGGTTTTGCTGTAAAAGTCTCCGAGCCTCAACCATGGCCTTGAGTTAATCTCCAGGCACCTTCAAAGCCGGGTTGTTCCTGCCCCCCCCCCAGCCCCTCCTTCACCTCCATCTTTTTGAACTTCCCAGTCACAAAATTGCTGAGTTTCATGTGATGCTGCTTCTCCCGCGCCCGGCGGCGAGCACGGGGGTCCTGGGGCAGATGGGGCCATGTGGCAGGGACACATCCCTAGGGCTGGGGCAGGGATGTGGGATGGTCCCTCCAGGTGGAAAAGCCGCCTGCCTCCGAGGGGAACCCCCAGACTGGGGTGAAAAGGGGATATTTGGATATTTTACTTTGCCCCCAAATTGGAATATTGTGGAAACACTGCAAACAAATAGCCCAGGGCTCGGGGCCACCGAGATGGTGGCCTTATGTTTGTCACCAACAGTGAGGCTCTGGGGGCTGGTGACACTGGGGCATCACCCTGTGGGGCAGGCAGAGGATGTGGCAGGATGTGCAGGCTCGTTGGGTGCCAGGAGCATCCCCCCTCCAGGGCTCAGCTGGGCATGACCGTGGGACCCCAGGCTGCGGCTGGTGGCAGGAAAAAGGTGCTGGTCAAGGTCCTGTCCTGGCTGCCCACTCAGGGCTCTGCCACGGGAACCAGCTGCTCCCTGGGGAAGGGGCTTGGGAGCTGCACAGCCCCTGGCGGCATCCCTGCTGCCAGGACAGGGCCTGGTTCTCAGAGCACCCATCCATCCCTGCTGGGGGGCTCTGGGCACCCCACCCTCCCCATCATCTGTGTGGGTGTCCAGCCCTGACCACAGTGGGGCCAAAACCCTGGGAATGGGAGAAGCAGGAGCTGACAGCACCTGAGCTGCTCGGTGTGGGGTGCTGCCCTGTCCCACCCACGCTGGAGCCGTCGGACACCGCCGGGCTCCCTCCTCCTGCCCCCAGTGCCCTGGGCTGCCCGTGGCGCCCATACCTGGGCGTCCCGCTCCAGAGCCGATCTGGAGGCTTTAGTGCAAGTTAATCCCAGCAATCCCTTAATTCCAGGGACCAAAATAGGAAAGATCAGTAGGTCAGTGGGAAAAGCTCTTGGCCAAAGTTAACATGTTAATGCAGAGAGAAGGTGAGGGAAAGAGAGGGGAGAGGAAAGTGCCCAGGAATCTGCTGTTGGCCCACCCCGTGCCCAGGCTCTGGTCACTCTGCATCCCCCTGGTTTGGGTCCTGGGACACTGGTGGCCCAGGAAGGCTTGGCAGCTCCCGACCTGGTGCAATTTTGGGAAGGAAGGGGGGTTTTCCCCTCTCACCAAACACGCCAAGCCCAGCACTCGGTCGCCGAGGCGATCCCGGTGCGTTAAATCCCGGTCTCCAGAGGCGAAAGGTTGCGCATTAGCGCCGGCACCGCTGAGCGGCCCTAATTAGGGCTTGGCAGCGCCCGCCTTGGCCCCGTAAGCACCTTTTTGGCTGCTGCTCTGGAAAAAGCCGTGCCAGAGGGCTTAGCTTTTAATACAGCCAAGCCCAGATGAGCCACCCACCGCTGCCCGTGGGCCGGTCCCAGCCCCGGCTGAGGGGCTCAGCTCTGGTTATGGGTCCCAGCTCCAGCTGTGGCCTCTGGGGGCTTCACCTGGTGGCCCCACACAAGAACTCCCAGCACTGCAGTGCCGGTGCTGCTGCTGGTGCAACCCAGCAGGAACCTCCCAGGGCCTTTCCCTGCATCCCCAGCTGCTTTCCCTTGGGGTTGGGTGCTTTTGGGCAATAATATCGCTATGGGAGCAGTTTCCTTAAATCCATCTTTGTTACCACAAGCAGCTTAGCACCAGAAACTCTCTTCCTCTCTGTTCTTTTAATACGATCCCAGCTTAGCAAAGCCCTGGGCTTAGCCACTGCCCCTGCAGTGCAAGTGAGGAGAGGAGAATTAAATAATATGAAAGGAGAAAACAAAGGGCTCTGCTTGATTTAAGCAGCTGGAGGGGGGGTGGCAGCAGCCCACCCCTGCCTCGGGGGAGCCACTGGGGTTACCTGAGGAGGGGGATGCTCAGTGGGATGATACAGGGTGGGGCCCCCTGGGATGCCTCGTTTTTACAGGTCAGTGGGTCAGGGATGCTGTGATGCTCTCAGCCATTGCTCCTGCTGACAAATCCCAAGGGAGACAAGGTGCCTCAAATACCTCTTGGTGGCAAATATTCCCATTTTCAAGAGTTTTTCCATCTTGGGCTCATTTCCAGAACCAATGAACAGCTCGAGAGAACTCAGTGCCCTTTGCAGAGGCAGCATCACACCAAGATGTGGCCTTCCCCACGTTTCCCACCCCACCAGCCCGGGACGGTGCTCCCTGCCTGCCGAACAGGTCCTGTGCCCATGGCCTGGGGGTTCCCGCTCATCCCTGGCTCCCAGCTGGCTGGGCTGGCTCCCATGGCTGCCACCGTGGCTCACCTTGGACTCCGCTCCCGGCACAGCCCAGCGCCCGGCTGGGTTGCTGGGGAGACGGGCTGGTTTATTTACCATCGGGGCTGCGATAAGGAGTGTGAAAGGAGAGGAGGAGCACATGGTGTCCAATGTGCCTGACCCACTTTTCCATCGCCCGGGCATTGCTCACCCTCGGCGATTGGATTGCAGCGGCTGCAGAGTCGCCAGGGCTTGGGGCGTCCTTCCTTCCAACCCCCGTTTGCTCTGGCTCAGTTGGGAGCAGAGGAGAAGCATCCCTGGGCACCAGGAGTGGACGCCGAGGCGCCGCCATGGGGATGGGAACCCGCGTGGGAGCTCTGCGGGGCTCTCCTCGCGCCCGTCCTTGGCCGTGGTCGCGGCCCCCGCCGGCGCTGGCCCAGTGGCCCAGATCTGCCATTCCGCATGGCTTCCCCGGCTGTCCCCGGGGCCGGGCGCCGGCAGGCAGGGCGCTCGCTCGGCGCCTCGCACGCCCGCCCGCTAATCCGACATGACTCTTCCATTAGAGACGAGAGGCCGGCAAAGAGCTTTTCGGTGTAGGAATTAACTCCTTCTCCCACTCCGCAGCTCCCTGACCTGGAGTGTCGGCTCCGGCTCCGTCGCCCACGTGGCCTGGGGTCTGCGGGATAAGGGGGGGGTCCCCCCGTTGTCACCCCCAGCCTGGTGGCGGGCTGGATCCCCGGGGGAGCCGGCTGAGCCCGTACATGTGCATCTGCCATCCTCCCCCTCTGAGAATGCGGGATGGGAGCAGAGAGCCGGCGTTGAGGTGGCAGAGGGTGCCAGAGAGTGGCTCCATGGACCCTCTGGGTGGCAGGAGGGGCCACAGCCCAGTCCCTGTCCGTGGCTGCAGCACAGCCGCTTCCCTTATCGATCTTCTCTGGTTGTTAATTATCAGCTCCAGTCGAGCCTGATCAGAGCCATGGCTCCCTGCCAAGGCCCTGTTGTGGTTTTGGCTGTTCCTCCCCTGCCCTGAGGTGCTGGGGCTACTGGGGAACAGATGGGACCCAAAGGGAAACTTGGGGAGCTGGGGGCAGGTGGGATTTGGGGTGCAGGTCCTGGCCAGGGGTGCTCCCTAAGCAGGGGGACCTGGGACACAGTGGGGACGCAAGGAGGGGAAGAGCCCAAGCCCGGAGCCAGCACATGGACCCCTGACTGGCACAAATGTCCCAGAGCAGAGGTGCCAGCATCTCACATGTGACACTGGGGGACAGCAATGGTGGCTCTGGCAGAAGAGAAGGTCAAAACAGTGCAGGGTTCACTCTCCAGGACCAACCACTGCCCCAAGGACAGTCACCTTCCCTCACTGGGGCAGAGCTGTCCCTCATGTCCCTGCTCCTCAGGAGCCATTCAGGGGAGGTGACAGCAGTGCCCAGTCCCCTGCTTGAAGGACAAGCCCCAACATCCTTCCAGAAGGGAAGCAAAGCTGATCCTGCCTGGTGCTGAGCCCAGGGGAAGCACCCACCCTCTGCCTCCTCGTGCCACTCCAGTGGTTGAAGAGAAGGATGGGCACTCCTGTGCCGTGGCCACCCTTCCCATCAGTGTGCTCAGGGCTGGGGTCTGGCCCTGGGTGGAGTCAGGAACCCACGGATATCCCATTCTCTTGCCTGTGGTCCTGGAAAACACCCCGGAGAGAGGGCCCATCCCCAGCATACAGAGGGGAAACTGAGGCACAGAGTGAGGAGGGGATGTGCATCATGATGGGCTCTGCAGAGCTGGTGGCTCTGGGGCATCGTTGGAACCATGAGGGTGCTTGAGCCCTGTCCCTGCCATGGGGGGGCTCTGCTGCCCTCAGGGCTCCAGCTAAGGGGACTTCAGAGGCAGCCACCCCCCAGCAGCCCCCCAAAGCTGCTGCAGAGCAGGCAGGGAGTGCTCAGGAAGGGCTAGAGAGGGGCTGGGGAGGGGCTGCTCTCACCTGGTGTTCTCACTGTCTGCAGAGATCGCTGATGTTGTCACCATCACCTCCCCCACCACTGTGGTGTCACTGGGCTGGGGAACTTTTGCCATCCTGGGCTGGGTCGGTTCAGGTCAGGATTCTGTGTAACACTGGCTGTGAGCACCTGGCTCACAGTGGGGACGTCCCAATGGAGAGCTAACCTGGATCCCAGCCACCTGTGTGGCTGTCACCTCCTGTGCTGCTACATGGCCCTGGGACAAGGACCTCTAGCAAGGGAACAACCCTGCAACAGTCACAGAGGACAGCACTGCTCTCCCTGCCCCTCGTAGTGACCCCAGGACAGCCCAGCCCAGGGTGGGCACTCGAGGCACCTCTGTGGTGCTCTGGGACTCAGAGTGGGGGACACTCACCAAAGCCAGTTTGGGAGGTCACCCTGGAGACCCACAGCCTGGCACCTGGGTTCTCCTGATCCTCCCAGAGCAGGGAAATGCCCAAAAGGACATGACCTCTCCTCTCACCCTGGGCAGGGGCCAAAACATGCACTGATTATTTTTGAGGGACTCTTTGGCCGCAAATCAGGCTGTCATCACTCTTCCTCCACACTGGATAGCTCAGACTGCATGGCAGGGTGGGGCTGCGGTGGTAGTGGAGGAAACCATCCCCAAAATCCCAGTGCAGAGCCACCCATGAAATATTCAGGCTGCTCTGCACAATTCCTGCCTTGCTGCCGTCGAAAGCACCATGAATATTGCAGGTGGGCATTAAAGTTTCAGGGCTGCCATGTTTCAGGACCCTGTCACCACAGGAAGTCCCTCCGCTGGGATGTGCCACACCTTCGCCAGGCTCCAGTGACCTCTTTCTCTCTGGTTTACCCCAAAAACTGGTGGTGGTGATGGGCTGGGTCCTTGAAGTTCTACAAGAGCAAACCAACACGAAGCTCCTCACTGTGTCCCCAGAATGGATTGGCACAGTTCAGGGAAGAGTTGCAGGAGGTCCTGCAGGATGAGGGAAAAGCAGAGGTCATGGTCACCCCACCCCAAGGCTCAGCCATGGTCCCCACTGCCCCGACAGCGGCGTGGCCCCACTCCTGCGTGGCCCTTCTGGGCATGGGAAGAACTCCCTGAGCACCTCGGAGGGTTCATCCTCCATGTCATGAGCTTTCCAGGTCAGTCCCCACCAGAAGGGACCATTCCCTTCTCATCCACCTGCTCTCATAACTTGGCTCTTCCCGTGTTTATATAACAGCGACGTCTCCTGCGGACCGGGGAGAGAATTGGCCGGGAAGAAATAATGAGGATAATTCAAGTCATTTGGGAAGATGAGGTTTGTGAAGTGCCCAGCGTCTTCCACCTTTTACATGTTGTCTCTAATCATCCGCAATCTCAGATGGCCATTGATGGAGCTCGTTGCTGTGGTGACGGATGAATAGCCCTGGGATTGTACCATGCCAAAAAAGTGCTGTCCTTTCCATCAAAACAACAACAACAACAAAAATATCATTTTGTTCAGGAAATTAAGCAGTTTGCAACCAAATAGCAGTGCCTGAAAAGGCTCCTGCATCCGTCCCTTCCTCCCGGCTCCTGCGGCTGTGTTGGGTTTGTCAGGAACATGCCCAGCGCCCCGGAGAGTCCTTTGTGTGCGCCAGACAAGGAGAAGGTGGTAATTGCAAGGGGGTTTCTAACCCACTGAGCCTTTTAAAAGGATTTGATACCCCCCTACACCTCTCTGCTCACCCAGATGTGTGTCACGCAGGCAGGGAGCGCGGGGCCGGGGGCTGGCACAGCACTAGGTTAATGTGTTAGCTGTGCACGGCCGGGATCCAGGGGACAGGGGAGTGTGGATGGCCAGTGCCCAGGCAGGGTGTCAGGGCTCAGGTCCTGCTCATTCTCTGGGGAAGCAGCAATTCTCAGTGGTGAGGGCTGGCATGGGGCTCCTGAGATGCAGAGAAGTGTGGCCAAGGACAGACGAGGAACACAGGGCTCCTGCCATTGTCAGCCTCCATGGTTTCCCATATAAACTCCCTCCCAGGCAATAGGACCAGATCCCAGTTCTCCTTCCTCCCCAGATGCTTGGAAAGCATCTCCTGGGGTGGCTGCTGGAGATGCTGCTCTCGAGCTGTGCCACTGGATGTGGGTAGCACAGCCCTTGGGGACAAGGCTGCCAGGCCAGGAAGGGGAGGCCTTGGGGTCTGCCCAACCAGGGATTGACCCTGGCTTTGGGTTTGACCCTCTCAGTGCTGGAACCACACTGCCACGTCTCAAGCTGTACACTGCGGGTGTTTGTACAACCCCAGACTGGCTTGGGTTGGGAGGGACCTCAAAGCCCATCCAGTGCCACCCCTGCCATGGGCAGGGACATCTCCCACTGTCCCAGGCTGCTCCAAGCCCCAATGTCCAGCCTGGCCTTGGGCACTGCCAGGGATCCAGGGGCAG
Organism: Corvus moneduloides; assembly: GCF_009650955.1. Classification (NCBI taxonomy): domain Eukaryota; kingdom Metazoa; phylum Chordata; class Aves; order Passeriformes; family Corvidae; genus Corvus; species Corvus moneduloides. Next base: position 1,429,750 of record NC_045503.1, on the reverse strand, counting down.
CCCCAGCTGCTCTGGACACCCTGTGCCAGGGTCACTCGATCACTGTGTTGTGACACAGTGTATGGCTGATGAGTAACCCCTATTACTGCTCTGGGCTGCATTTTGAGCCAGGGATCTGGTCCCTGCTGGCATCTTTGGTGCTCCCAAACACCACCCACCAGTGATGGAATCATAGAATCATAAAATCGTGGAATGTCCCGAGTGGAAAAAGACTAACAAGGATCATTGAGTCCAGCTTGTGTCCCTGCACAGACACCCCAACAACCCCAGCCTGGGCATCCCTGAGAGCGCTGTCCAAACGCTCCTGCAGCTCTGGCAGCCTCGGGGCCGGGCCCATTCCCTGGGGAGCCTGGGCAGTGCCCGGCAGCCTCGGGGGGAAGAACCTTTCCCTGAGCTCCATGCCCAGCCCTGACCCAGCTCCAGCCGTTCCCTGGGCTCCTGTCCCTGTCCCAGAGCAGAGCTCAGCCCCTGCCCCTCCGCCTCCCCTCGGGAGGAGCTGCAGCCCCCAGGAGCCTCCCCTCAGTCTCCTCTGCTCCAGCTGAACAAACCGAGTGTCAGGGACGGTGTAATTCGGAGCTGTGTTACTCGGACATCCATCCTGCAAGAGCGTAAGGAGCCGTAGGGCGAGTGGCCGGCTGGCAGCCTGGGAGAGCCCTGAGGCGCAGCAGGGTCGGAGCCAGTCCCCGCGCCTTGGGGCAGCGGGAAGGAGGAGGGAGAAGGAGGGATGGGCACACGGGGAGAAAACATTTTAGACGACCTGAGGAGGAGATATGAGCTAAGTTCCCGCAGCTCCAGCCCCTCGTCGGGCGAGAGCCGCGGGCAGTGCTTTGCCAGCCGTCCCCAGCGCCCTCCACCCTCCCTGGGCTCAGCGAGAGCCAGATGGAGGCACATCTTGGCTGCACGGAGAACGAGGCAGTGAAGCGGGCTGGGGAGATTAACTCCACGGGGAAAACAAGCTCAGCAGACGCCGCGGAGCTCAGGACCCGCGCGTCTGTGTGTGAGCACACGCGTGTGCTCCGAGCACACTCGGGCACACACGTACGGAGGCATTGGATGTGTTTGTGTACTTGGGTGTCTTTGACAGAGCTGGTGAGCCCGCGCCTCGCCTCGGAGAGGCAGCCGGCTACTGGCGATCTTGGGTTTGTCATCCTTTAATTGCTCTGCTTTGGTAACAGTGATAATTGGCTGGAAATCGATACTGTTTTGCTCCTGTTTCTCCCATCCTGTTTCACCCAGCCTCCCCTCCCTTCCCGGACGCCGTCGTGCTCTTTAGTGGGTGACATTTAAAGGCTCTGCCACAGCCATTAGATAACCCAGGCGGAGAAGATGCTGTGGAGAGGGCTGATGCCGGCAGGGATGGAGGCAGCTCCCCTCTCCTCTCCCCTCCTCTCCTCTCCCACGACTCAAGGACAGATGGAGATGATGCTCCAGCAACATGTCCTGGTGCTGTGAGAGTCACAGGGGTGGGGGACCGGCGGATCTGGGGGTGAGGGGAGAGCGGAGTGGGGAAGGGACAAACCCTGGCTGTGTCGGCCAGGAACTCCCTCCGGCTTTGGCTCTGAAAATTGTGCCAGAGCATCACGGGAAGATGTGTATTAATATCCCACTGCCCGGCCTGCTCTGCTCTGCGTGCCCCCCGCCTCCCCAGCACGGTGTCCCCAGCTCCTGCCATGCTGCCCTGGCCACGGGTGGGATCTCAGAGTCCCCAAGGTCAGGGACCTCCCAGTCCCCTTGTAACTGCTCTCACAGAGCAGCCCTTGTGCTCCACCTACCCAGCCGGGCTGCTGGGGCTTTGTCCCCCCAAAAGGTGCCCTGACCCCCAAAGCTGAAGGGCCTGGGGAGAGGGACAGCAGCACCAGAGGGTGCATGGGGAGCCCCAAGAGCCAGGGGCACTTTGTGCTGGAGCTGGCAGCCCCAGGACCCCTGGTCTGCAATAGCCAAGGGACCCTCATTAGCCAAGGGAGCCTTGTTAGCTGAGCAGCCCTCATTAACAAAGTAGGGTCCAGGGACCCCCTCTGTAGGGCTGGCTGGAGCATGGGGCTGGCAGTGAGCGAGGGATGCCTGGGAGGCTGCAGGTGAGGGTGCGTGAGTTACCTGTGCCCTCACCTTTCATGGGCACCTCTACGCCCACCCCCTCCGTTACCAGGGCACACACCTTCCCTGGTTACTCACGCACAAACCTACCCTGTGCATTCACCATCCCCAGGTAACTGTGTGCCCACCTCTATGGGAACCCATGTGCCCACCCTGGGTGGGTACCTGTGCACTCACCATCCCGGGTATCTGTACTTTCACCTTCCCCTGGTACTCGTGCACCCACCATCTCTATGTACCTGTGTGCCCACCTCTATGGGTACCTGTGCACCCACCTTCCCCCGGTACCTGTGTGCCCACCATCTCTATGTACCTGTGTGCCCACCCTCTGCGGGTCCCTGCGCCCACGTCCGTGGCTTCCTGGTGCCACCTGGTGGCCGCGCGGCCCCGGTCCGGGGGTGCCCGGGTGGGAAATGCCCCAACATGTCCCGGCAAGGACCTTTGTGCTGCCCCGAAGGTTCCGCAAGGGCACCCCGAGAGCGGAGCCCGGCCCGCGCCTCTCCTCAAACCAAAACCGAGCCGAACCCCGCGCCCAGCCCGCCGAAGCTCAGGGTAAAGCTCTTTGTAGTCCCCCTGGGTAGGGAGGTGCTGGGGAGACTCCCGAGCAGGGCTTGGCCGTGGCTTGCCGGGGGTTTTGCTCCTCGGTGTTCCCCAGCCCCAGCTCAGCTGGCAGCGGGCGTTTTCTCCTGCGGGGTCATCCCCGGGGAACCCCATCGCGATGGCCGTGGCGAGGACTGGACCCGTGGCACGGGCTCGGAGGAGAGTCCTGGACCCCCGGCACAGACACGCGGGCTCGGAGGAGAGTCCTGGATTCAGGGCTGGGCACACAAGCTCAGAAGTGAACGGGCTCCGTGACCAGCTGGGCCACCTGAGCACAGCTTTGATTGAATAAACCCTCACATCATCCAGTGCTTGGTGAAGAGCGACAGGAACGGTTTGTAGCCGGGAATTCTTTCCAGCTGGAGACCCCTGAAGCATCCCACCCATCCACATTATGGACGGTGTATGGCCCCAGACCCAGAGCTGGGGGTCCCAGCCCCGCTCCTACCGCTGGGGTAGAGCCGGCTGCATCCCGCCCCTGTGGATGGGGGGGGAGCAGAGTGCTGTCCCCCCAGAAGCTACAGCCATGTCCCCAGTCCTCTGCCCTACAGCTGAAGCCCAGCAGTGTCCCAGGCTCTACAGTCATGGAATATCTGGGGCCCAGCCCCAATAGCTTGAGGAACAAGGGTCTCGCCCCCTTCCTACAGCCTGGGTCTGATTGTGACCCAGCCCCTCCAGCAGGGGCTCCCAGATCCCTCTCTCTGCAGGCGAGTCTGGCTGTGTCCCACCCGACATACCCACAGGAGGGTCTCAACCTCCTCAGCTGTAGATGGGGCACACCTATAACCCCGCCCGATAGCCAAGGGGGTCAGAGCTCCCTCCCTTATAGCCAGGGCACACCTATACCCCAGTCCCTATAACCAGGGGGTCACAGCCATCTCCCCTGTTGCTGAAGCACACCAATACCCCAGCTCCCTCCCCTATGCCCCAGTCCATATAGCCGGGGGAGGGAGGCGTCACAGCCCTCTCCGCTATTCCCGGAGCACACCTTTACTCTTGTCCTTACAGCCGGCGGTTCACAGCCCCCTCCCCTATTGCTGGAGCACACCCACACTCCAGCCCCCTCCCCTACACCCCCGCCCCTGTACCGGGGGGTGTCGCAGCCTATCGCCCCCCGTCCCCGGGGCACACCTCCACCCCCGGCGCCGTCCCAGGCCTCGCGTCCCCCCCGTCCCGTCCCCCCCGTCCCGGGCCCTCCCCGGGGGAGGCGCTCGGGGCCCGCGCCCGCCATGTTTCCCGGCAGCGCTCCCTGCCCGCCGCCCGCCTGAGCCTCCCGGGGCCGGCCCGGCCCGGCCCGGGGCCGCCCGCCCTCCTCCGCCGCCGGTGAGTGGGGCCCGGCGAGCGGGGCCCGGCCCGGGGCTCCCGCTCCGCGCAGGCCGCGGAGCCTCGGCCTCGATTAGCGCCGCGGGCCGGGAGCGGGGCGCGGGGCCCGGCCGCGGGGGGGGTGGCGGGCCGCGGCCAGCCGCGGGAGGGGGCGGGCGGGGGTCTATCCCCGGCCGGGAGGGGGGTCCCGGCCACCCCGGGCCGCCCGGGCACGGCGGGGGCCGCGGCTCGGGCCGGCCGGCCGGCTGGGCCGTGCGGCGCTCGGGGAGGGCTGAGCCCGCGGCCCCGTCTTTCTGCAGGGACGCTCGATCGACAGCAGCTCCCGAAGGTTTGTCCGTGTGGCAGCGGGCGCCAGCCGGGACCCCCGAGGGATCCACTGCTGCTGGGGCTGCCCTCGCTGCGAGTGCCCGAGGAGAGGCCGGTTCGGGCCGGGAGGATCCCGGTGCGGTGATGGGAGCGCTGGTCTGAGCTCTGCGAGGGACCCCCGGGTGCGGAGCCGAAACCCGCATCCCCCAGCTGAGGACGAGGAGGAATAAACCAGAGGTGATCCGGTTCCGTCCCACGGGAGCGCTCCTTGGCAGGGTAATGGTTTCGTGTTCCTCTTGTTTATTCCCTTGGTGAAGCAAGTTTTGTAGGAGCAGGAAGGGAAGCGGCAGAGCTGGCTGGGATGTGGTGGGTATTTTGTGTATCCCACAAAGGCAGCACTGCTGGGAGCTCCTGGTACCAACGCCGTGGCTTTGTGCCCGAGCTGGAGCCACCCGCACCCACCATGGTCCTGCACACATCCTCTCCCCTTGTTCTGTGTCAGAGCTAGACCGGCTGCAGCCACGTTGTCCACACACATTGGAATTGTGTGTGGTTTTTGTTTGTGCCTCATGGTTCTCATTTGGAGCGCTGCGGTGGGTTTGGCCCTGTAAATGCTACACCGTGTGTGGCTGGAAGGGGCCGATTCCTGGGGTTGGAGGTAACTGCATGTGATCCAGAGAGAAATTATTAAGATTAAATTTAAAATCAGGTTCCACTGTGTCAGCCTTTTTTCCTGGGAAGGTGTTCTGGAATTGCATCTTGCTGCTGGAAAGAAAACTGTATCCTTAATTTCCAGCCTAACCATGTTAATGTTCCCCTTACCCACGTATGTCAGAACAGAGCGTCAGTGGGTTCTTTTTGCATTGCTTGCGTCATCTTCCTGAGAATTAAAAAACTAAACCAGGCTTGAAATGAAAACCAAAATGTGACTGACTGGGCCTGCACTGGGCGTTGGAGGTGTGGGTGTTCACAGGGGGCATCAGTAGTGCTGTGGGGGCTCATCTCGTACGGGTGGAGAGCAGATTGTTCGGGTCTGATGTGCTCGTCTGTCACCGGGAGTGTAGGGAGCCTCATGGTGCAGGAGGGAGAACCAGGAGCCAGTTTCTGTTGGCTTTCCAGTCTGGCTCTGGGCAACTCCTGGCCGCCGAGCTCTGGGGGTGGCTCAGGGCTCCAGGACACGGATTTTAGGAGCCCCGAGCGCTCGAGGGCCTGGGGTCGTGTTGTTGTGCACGTGCGGGAACCGGGCTCTCTTGGAATCCTTTGTGCTCCTTCCTGATCAGCTGCAGCACACAATGCCCGAGCGCTCCGGCCCTCACAGCTGTCCCGGGTTTATTTTTGCTTCCTGGTTGTAGCTCGGTGCCTCAGAGGAGCGAGGATGGCTCAGGAGACAAACCAGACGCAGGTGCCTCTGCTGTGTACCACGGGCTGCGGGTTCTATGGCAGCCCCCGCACCAACGGGATGTGCTCCGTGTGCTATAAGGAGTTCCTGCAGAGGCAGCAGAGCAGTGACCGGATAAGCCCTCCAGGTAGAGGATTTTTTTTTGGAAATCTGTCTTAAATGGGTGTCTGGATACAAACTGTGTTCAGCAACTGCGACAGAGCACGGCACTGGTACCTGGCTGCCAGCAGATTTACTCCCTCCTGGTAAAAATCATCTTTCCCTTTCCATGCATACCCAAGGTTCTAGGTCAAGGACCCACGCCCTCGAGCATTTCTGTTCCCTGTCAGGTGGGGCAGTTGTTTTCTTCCCAGTCTCACCAGTTTATGAACCCAGCCAGCACCTTCCAGTAGACTGTAAAATTTCATGTGTGCTCATGGCGATCCCAGCTTTTAGCTATTTCCTGCTCCCTGAGGTAGGAGCTGACTGCTGGGAGCCATGACAAAGCCCCACAATGAACTTTTATTTGGCCTATCTGTATAATTTTCTTACCTTAACAGTGTGACATGACTTTTTTTGTTTCTTGCAGTTGGGATGGGAGCAGGGGAAGGATGCTCTCTGCAACGTGAGCAGGGATTTCTTTTGCTGGGGGTTTGTGCAGATGCCCCATGTACAGAGTGAGAAATGCCTCTGAGGGTTCTTCCACAGTTTATTCCTGAGGGTAATCATGGCTTTCCTCGAGTCACCCACACAAAATATGCTCAGGAACGTGACTTTTCTTGACAAAGAGTTTTTCTTAGGACCCCAACTTAGATCCTCAGCTGACGCAAACCCACACGTGTCTGCTGAAGCTGGTTCCTTTCAGCAGATGAGGATCTGGTTCTTAGACCTTGGAGAAGTTGCAAAGTGCTGTTGGGTTCAGGATCCAGACAGCCCTGGTCTGTTAACCCCACAGAGTCCCATGCACAAATTTGGAGGGGAGGGTGTAGGAACAGGGATATGGGAGTGATCCCAACAAGGGTGTGCTCTTCCAGCTCCAGTAGGGAACAGGAGTGTAAAACCTGCTGGAAGTGCTCATTCTGCTTTCTCCTTGGCTGTCAAGCACCTGAGGAACTTGCTGACACTTCTCAGAGACTTGACCAAGCCTGCCCTTGTGTTGTAGCACCCAGTGGTCCCAGCAGCAGCCCCATGGCTTCCGAGGCGATCGCAGGACAACGCGCGGAGGGAGACTCCACACCTGAGGATGCAAAAGCCAGGTAGGGGCAGAGTCTGGAGGGGAGGGGATCTAAACCCTGCTAAAATCCAGCTCTGGGATACAAGGGACAGGCTGTCATCCTTCATGTGGCCAGTCTGTAAACGAGCTGGGTAAGCTCTGCATTGTGACTCTCGTTTATTTGTAAGATTGAGATGTCCCTGCTGCTGTCTGATGTGTACCAGAGGGTTGGTAGTAGATTCAGTGGCATCTTGGATCTCCTGGAGCCAGTGCACCTTGTCTGTCCCTGGCTCTGTTCAGCTGTTCGACTTCTGCTCAGTCAGTCGCAAGCAGTGGGATTTTTGGGGTTTTCCTGTGCAGGGTCAAGAGTTGGACTTGAAAGGATCATGAGGATCATCAACTCAGGATATCATGTGATTCTAAGTGAAAGCACCTGCTGCTGACCCAGTCTGGAAGCTGTGACAGCAGGATTAGAGACGTTGGGTCTGTTTGATGGGAAGGAGGACAGAGCTGCCCTGAACTCTACCATCACATTACAGCCCTGACTCATAACTCTGTTTCCCTGCCCCTGGACTTGTTTGGATGGGCTTTGAGATATAATTGGGTGGAAAAGGAAACTGAGATCATCACAGATTCGTTCCATTTATGTCTATAAAGAACTTTGATCCCAGATCTTCTGGGGGATTGACCCGCTGTACTCCTGACCTACTTTTGAATATAAGGAAATAAACTTTAAGGGCTGAAGGTCTCTCCCACATAACTGTCCATCAAATGAAGATACTTGTGTTTTCTCTTTTTGTTTGTCTGCTGCACATGCTCCCAGCGCTCAGACTCCTGTGACCCATCAGATGACGGCCATGAGCATATCCAGAGAGGAAACCAGCAATGAGACAGAGGAATTCAGCAAGACAGATGAAGCCTCATCAGCTTCTTCCTCATCAGGTAGGGTGGTTGTTTTGGCCTTTTCACAGGTCTGAGTGACACCGAGCTCAGGAGTCCACTGGAGCAGCAGGGACAGCTGCTGACCCCGGGGTGTGTCCCCTCCCGTGTAAAGGCACACCTAAGAGCTGAAGAGGAAACTCTTGTTTTGGTGACAGGGAGGAGAGCAAATGCTGTGCCTGAGGGCAGGCTGATAGAGATTTCTCTGAGGGCTGAGGGCTGAGTGGCTGCCAGCCCTCGAGTGGCTGGCAGGAGGATAATCTTCCATGACGCCTCTCCCAGGGAATGGCAGCGAGCCCGGAGCGTCCCACAGCCTGACGTGGCTGCTGCTGGCGGCACTCCCCTGCCAGCTCCTGAGGGGGAGGAAGGGAGACGGATCCACCCGAGTCTTGGAGAAGGGAGACTCGTTTGTGACAGTGCCTGGGGGTAGTGGAGGCCCGTTGTTGTCACCCCGTGTGATGGGGGCACCTGTCCCTTGGGGGAGTGTTACACAGTGGGTGCCCTGACGTGATTGAGGCACACCAGAGTCGTTGCCCAACGTGGCACATCCTCCAGCTGATGCCATAAGCCCGTGATCCTGCATGCAGACACCCTCCTTTGCTCAGCTGACAGCTTGCTTGCATTGAAAGCTAAAAAAACCCAGGAGCTGTTGGTTGCTAAAAAGCCAGGCTCTAGTCACCACACATGGCTGGGCATTTTGGGTTTGGTAATCCCTTGCCTGCAAGCCCAGGAGACAATTTACAACAGGCAGGTGAGAGACCGTAAAAAGAGGCTTGGGAGAGCCTGCCCCTTTCTTCTGCCTGTGTAGTTTTTAGGAGGCTGTTTAGGGTCAGCTCCACAAAGCTGTCTCTGTTTTGTCTCCTCAGAGCAGCCTGCACCACAGGTGCTCCAACGAGCAGTTGGAGCTACTCCCTCCTGTTGACTTCTCTAACCTGCTTAGGTGCTGGAGGAAATCCTGCTAAGCATCAGTGACCTTTAACAATCTGGCTTTGAGAGCTCAGTTTTCCCTTTGGTAGATTAGAGGCAGTGATGGATATCTGTGTAAAGCGTTCTAAGACCTACATATGGGAAACACTTACATAAGAGTCAGCAAAAATAATCAGTAGTACTTACAAGGGGTTAACTTTTTTCTTCTCCCTACGAAGATTAACTGTGGGCTCAGCTGACAGCTGTGTTGCTGTACAGCAGCTGAGCTGTAGTGACTATCCAGTGTCCAGTGGCCACTCCAGCCTTGGATTTAAGGCATTTGAAACAGAGAGAAAGCTGTGAGGTGGGGATCTCTGTGGAACAAGGCAAATCTCACAGTTGGGGGTATGTCAGCCAGGGCAGTGTGCACATGGAGAGTCATTAGAGCCTCAAGCAGCTCCTGTAATAAAATGAACGTTTGGTTTATCAAGAAGGGTAGCAAAACTCTTGCCTCTGTTTCAGGTACCCTGCTTGAGATATCCCAGAACACGGCTGAGGGCAAGACGGCTTCGGAAAAACCGAAACCGAAGAAGAATCGCTGCTTCACCTGCCGGAAGAAGATTGGGCTGACTGGTAAGTGCCTGGCTCTGGGAAAGCTTCCCTGTGCCCTAAGCAGTCCAGAGTGAGAGCCCTGTGAGCACATCTGCTAGTGCTGCGGTGCCACTGGGTTTGGGGGGTCAGAGGCTGGAGGTTGCCCCCAAATCCATCAGGAGAGGAGGGAGGGGAGCTCCAACCTGCGACAGCACTGGCTGAGGCAACAGCCTGGAGAACATCCCACTCGCTGCCAGGGTCCTGGCAGCCCTTGAAAGGAGGATTGGATGCAGCAGCACCTCTTTGTTGTCTCTGCTTCTTGGCAAAAGCTGCTGTCGAGGAAGGCAGAGCTCGCTGTGGATCGGAATATGCTCCCGGTCAGGTCTGCGGTAAAGCTTTCGTAACAGTGACATGAACTGAGTTAGACCCAAATGGAAAATCCCTCTCCAAGGCTCATCCCATTTGTTAATGCTGCCTGATTTCCACTCTTAGCTTCCTGAGAGCAGAATGGCTCTCAGCATGCAGCCTGTAAAGCCAGAGAGAAGTGCTGGGATGGTGTCAGGGCACTGCTATCAGTGGGAAAACTGCTCCTGGAAAGTGAAGCAATTCATTTGGCTGTGGTTTGTTAATAAAAACATAATTCTCCTAAATTATCTCTGGCATTTAGTGCTTCCCTGGAAGAAAGTTGACTCTGGAGCTGTGCAGGTCATGCTGTTCTGGCAGAGCACTTGCTTCTGTAGCCTCCTTGGTGCATCCAGCAGCCAGGGACTGGCTGTTTGCATGGATATAAGAGGCTTTGGCAAAGTCTGGACTGGGAAGTTTTAGCCTGAGCTTGCCTGGAAATCCACAGGCACTGTCCTAGAATAGGGGTGGGTTTATAAACCTGGAACTGGGCAGGGTACTCTGTGCCCAGCCTTCAGGTTGCAGAGAGGATTGTTTTCCTGGATGAGTGTTTCCTTAAGAGCTTTAAACTATGAGAAGTTCCCGTCTTTAGGATTCAGCTTGCAGAGAACTCCTGTGAATTCAGGGCATTTAGGATAAAATGAGTTCTCTCAAAGAGGAGTAAACTGGCACCTTGGAGCAAGGTGTTTGTGGGCTTTACAGCCTGCAGTTGGAAAGATGTGAAGGGACAGAGCATGATTCCCTGGCAGCAAGATTCCCTGCTGTCCTGCAGCACATCCCCTGCTCACTCCTGCCTTGGTTTCCCAGGGTGCTGTGTTAGTGTGCACTCTGAGCATTGCCCCTGGGTGAAGTGACTGCATTGGGAGTTTTGAAGCCTAAGGAGCTCGAACATGATCCTGACGTGGTGACAGTTCCCCTGCTTGCTGCTGTTCAGTCCAGGTGCTGCTGTGTGACCCTGGGGAGCTGGGCTGGCTCGGAGGGCTCAGCTCCAGCTCAGGCTGCCTGGGGAGCCTGGTCTGGATTAGCAATCTGGCACTCTGCAGTGCCTGGCATGTCCCTTGTCCCCGGGGAACATGGACAGCAGCTGCTCTGGGAGCGTTTCCCACCATGTGACAGCTGGGGCTGCCCAAAGCATGCGGAGCTGCTGAGCCAGAGGAAAGCAAAGAGCCACCCATGGCCTTCCCCAAATGAAAAGTCCCTTTGGCCTGTGGGGAACAGCAGCCCCCCCCTCCTCTGCCCCTCTCTCTGCATGGGTGGCATTTCCTGGCGTGGCAGGAAGGAGCCAGGCCCTGCCGCCTTCCTGCCCAGCTGGATGGGGCCTGATGTGGCTTCGTCCCTGCTCTTCCTCCCCTCAGGCTTCGACTGCCGCTGCGGGAACCTGTTCTGTGCCATTCACCGGTACTCTGACATGCACGCCTGCCCCTACGACTACAAGGCAGAAGCTGCCGAGAAGATCCGCAAGGAAAACCCCATCGTTATTGCCGAGAAGATCCAGAAGTTGTGAAGGGGTCTGAGCAGCTCAAACTGCAGCCAGGCGGCCTGGTGCTCCTCCCCTTCCTCCCAGCCTTCCTCCTCCTCCTCCCAGCCCCTGCAGTGGTGCGAGGGTGACTCCGGCAGCGCACACGAACCGGCACCTGGACATGGGGACTCCTTGCACCTCTAGCAGTCAGTTGGTGTTCCTCCTCTCCCTTCCTGCCTGTCCGACAGCCACAGCTCAGCTGATGTGTTCTCAACCAGCTTCCCAAAGGAAAAGGGACCGTCCTGCCCCGCTGCTCCAGCGCTAAGACCTTCAGACTTGCCTCTTGCCGGGTGGTTTGCACGGCGTGAGCGGCCGGGCTCTGCCGGGCAGCCTCTCCCTTCCCGGCGGCTCCGAGTCCTGCAGACCACCCAGGGCTTGTGGCCGCAGTCCCTGAGCAGCCGCTGGACTCTGTTCCCACTGCCTGTAAACCCGGGAGCTGGGGGATCCTGGCAGCCAGACTGCCGTCTGCTCCCTGGGACGTGTTTGCTCTCAGATGCAGAAAAGTTGATTCCGTAGTTCCAACACCCCAGACCCCCCTCCCCACCCTCTGTGACGCTGTTGGAGAAGCACCAAGGGGGTTGAGCAGTGATGCTGGCACTGGGAAGTTATTTTGTGGCTTGAAGTGACGTGGGCAGGACCTTCCAGGAGGTTCCGCTTGCTGCCTTGTGCCTCTCTCTGCAGGGAGGGAGCCAGGGACACCCCTGCTCCAGCCTCCTGCTTCAGCACCCCTGGTTCACCCCGGCTGCTTTCCCAGCAAGGTGTGTGTCCCTCAGCACTGTGTGTGCCTGCTCTCCTCTCTCCCGTCTTTCCTCTCCCCTTTCTCCTCTCCCTTCTCTCCTCTCTCCCTGCCTTCTGCCTTACACGAGTCACTCTCATCAGGGTTGTGCACAAAAGCTCAGGTCCCCACACCTCTGCTTCTGGACCTGCCCCTGCATCCAGGTGACAGTGGGGTCCCCTCCTCCCATGTGGGCCATGGGGAGAGCTCAGGGAGCCCAGCCAGCTGCCCTCTCCTGCTTCTTCCCTCCCTGTGGGCTGAGAGGCGGGGCCAGGTCCCCAGGAGATGCTCTGCAAGCCAGACAGAGGGAACTGGGGCACAGGGAAAGTCACAAGGAGGGTCCCAGGGTGCCCAGAAGTCCAGGTGGGGGCTCAGAAGCACCTGTGGAGAGCCCCAGGGAGCAGGAAGGGGTGCTTGGAGAGCTCTGGGCTCACTGAGAAACTCCTAGAATTCCCTGAGGTGCTGCAAGGCCCAGGGAGGGTTCCGGGGTGTAAGGGAAGGCAGAAGGAGAACTTTGGGGTACAGTGAACATACTCAGAGGCCTCAAGCACCCCAAAAGGCACTTGGAAGGCTCTGGGAGTGCACACACACACACACACACGAAGGGAGGTGTAGGAAAAGGCAAATGCCATCTCAGTACCGCTCCAGAAAGAGCACCCAGAGGGCTCTGTTGGGAGGACCTGGAGCTCAGGCAGAGGTTCCTGGGGCACAGCCACAGCCTCTTCCATGCCCGGGGGATTCCTGGGAATACCAGGAGCGGGGCTGTGGCTACGGAGCTCTGGCTCTCACAAGCAGAGAAATCCGGATGCGTCCCGGGGGACAAGCAGCAGCCTCTGTCCCACTGCTGGCCATCCCACGCTTTGGAAGCATTTCCCTTGGTGTCGGAGAGCAGAGCTGCAGGCCCAGCCAGGGGAAATCTCAGCAGCTCCTTCCTTCCAAGGGCTGTTTTCCTGCCCTGCTTGTGGCAGTTCTGCCCCAGTGCTGGTGGGGGGACCCTTCCGAGTGTTTGGTTTTTCCAGTCTGCTCCAGCCAAAGCAGTGTGTGCTGTGCCAGCTGCCAGCCATCCTGTGGTGTTACCGGTAGCATCCGATCCTCCCAAACTGATGCAAACCCCCCCCCTCCAGCACAGAGAGGAGCAAGGCTGCCTCTCGCCAGCCTTTTCCTCCGGTTTTTCCTTCTGGATAACATTGACATTATGTCTGGAGCACGCAAGTGGCTGCACGTGTTACCCCTGGACACACCTGGGCCATCAGCACAGAGCTGATGCGTGGCCAGGCTGGGTTTGCCACTGAGCTTTTGGCTGAGGATGATCCCTCCCTCTCAAGGGAAGCAGGAATTGCAGCCACCAGCCCCGAGGAAGTGCAGCAGCTCCCATGGATCCGTTGGGAAAGCCCACAGCTGCCTGCTTCTCCAGCACCGCCCTTTTCCCTGTTCCTTCCTCCCTGTCCATGAGTGTAAATACAACACAGTCTAGTTTGCTTGGATGCTGTGGGTGCTCTGTTACAGGCAGGGATGTCTGTGGGGGCACCACTCAGCTCTGGGCTCTTTCAGGGGGGCTGTGGGGCTCTGTGCCTCAGTTTCCCTGTGGATCATCATTAACAGTACCTGGCACTGGCCGGGGGTCAGAGCACCCTGGACCTGCACCCTCCGGATCTCAAATCCACCAGGGGTTGGACTGGATGATCTCCAGAGGTCACTTCAACCCTGACAATTCTCTAAGTCTGGGATTCTTCCCTTCTGGCTGAGTAGGAAGCTCCGGCTGGGGTTTGAGGGGCTCTGAGGTCCTCCCGGGTTCCTTCTTGGCTGCTGTCACCTCCCTGGGCTGCAGTGGGACCCCCGTGGGCCCCCAAAGCCTCCCCCCCCTCCCCATACCCATGTGGGGGCATTCGGGCGGTGTTTGGCACCAGGACTGACTCCAGCAAGGCTTTGGACACCGTCTCCCATGACATCTTCGTAGGTAGACTGAGGAAATGTGGGATAAATGGATTTGGGGGGAGGGCCTGGCTGAATGCAGAGCTCAGAGGGGCCTGATAAGCACAGCAGAGTCCACATGGAGACCTGTGGTCAGCCCCATCCCCAGGGCTCTGTACTGGGTCCGGCCTCGTTGAGTTTGTTTAGAAACGACCTGCTGAAGGGATAGAAGGGATCCTGATCAGGTTTCATGATGATTCAGGCCGGGGGAGTGACTGATTCACCTGAAGGCTGTGCTGCCATTCAGAGGGACCTTGAGAGGCTGGGGGAGAGCTGGGTGGGGAGAAACCTGAGGAGGTTCAACAAGGGCGAGTGTAGGGTCCTGCACCCGGGGAGGGATAACCCCAAGTGCCAGCACAGGCTGGGGGTGACCCATTGGAGAGCAGCTCTGCAGAGAAGGACCTGGGGGTCCTGGTGGATGACGAGCTGTCCCTGAGCCAGCAGCGTGTCCTGGGGCCAGGGGGACAATGGGACCCTGGGGGGCATCGGGCAGAGTGGCCGGCGGGGCAGGGAGCGATGCTGCCCCTCTACTCGGCCGTAGTGAGGCACATCGGGGGTGCTGTGTCCAGTTCTGGGACAAGAAGGACAAGGAGCTACTGGAGAGGGTTCAGCAGAGGCCCCAAAGATGATTTGGGGTCTGGAGCATCTCTGTGATGAGGAGAGACCGTGGGAGCTGGGCCTGGTTAGTCCAAGGAAGACTGAGAGTGTTGGATGTTTGGTTTTAAAAAACAAGACTATAAAATAGGACAGGATAAAGTCATAAAAGCTCAGAAGATACATTAGACAAGATGGAGAACAGACAGATTTACACAGCAACCTTGCTTGATACAAACAGAACACGAGTCCAGCTCCAGAGCCGTGACAAGCAGCCCGGTCATTTGGTCCAGCTGACTTTGGGAATGTCGTAATGCTCACTCAGAGTATCCAAGTGCCTGTTGAAGTCCTCCACTCGCTGCTTGTGGGTTTTCGACGCTTTCTTCAGGATCCGCTCCATTTGCTGCAGGAGACACACAAGGGCCGCTTACTGCCGGCCCTCGCAGCCCCCTCAGCGGCCCAAGGACTGGCGGGGGTTTTTAAAGCCTTACCCGCTTCTCCTGCATCTTCTCGAAGGCCACCTGCGCAGGAGTCCGCTTGTCCAGCCCGTGCTGCTTCTCCTCCTCCTGCTTCTTGCTGCTCACGATCTGAGCTTTGTCTTTCGCCTTCTTCTTCTTCTTCCTCCGCTTGCCGGCCCCCGGGGCGCCCCCGCTGCCCTTCAGCCGCAGGGGACCGCGCTCCATGAACTCTACCAGTTTCTACTCTCTATTCTGACCCCGCTTTATGCAGTCCAAAACCCATGAAATCAATTGGTTTAACCTTCATTGGTCCCAAGCCGGACAGCTCTTAGTAGCTGGTTTCCTACTGGATACGGATTTCTTCGCCTCTGATGTTAATTAAGTCTTCACTCCTGGATTTCCTTATCAGCCTTTTCCGGACCAGGTGTCTCCAACCAGGGCAGCTCTGGAGTAGATGTTCGCTGATGTTTGCTGATAGTTCGTCAATGGCCCTTGATGGCCTTTATCTCTTGTGTATCTCTTGTGCTGTTCTCAGTCCCCTGAGATGCTAAACTCATCAGGCCTCACCTGGTGGGAAAATGCTTTGGAAAGAAACTTCAGGTCCCTTCCCCCGGGGCAAAGGCGAACAAATGTGACTAAAGTTATAAAATAAGAGTTTTAAACTTGGTATATTTTCCAACAGGAGGGGATCTTGAATCGCCCCAAACCGGGCCAGGAGACACTTCAGAGACAGAGTCAGAGAAGTGGGTGTTTGCTTTATTCGGCGCCGGGTGTGTGGGGATCGCTCCTCCAAACACACACACCTGGTGCTCTCTACAACACAGTATTATGGGCTAAATTATGAATATTCATCACATTCCTTGGGACAGGTGTGGTTATACAAATTATTTCTGGAAGTCATTAATATCATTAGCATACGGGTCACGCATGCGCTGTGTGTCCTGGTGGTCGCTCCTCTTCTTCCTCGGGGGTCTCTCTGATGAAGATCAGTAGTCATCCTCACAGTGCCCTTTTCACCTTTCTCCCTGGGCATGCGTAGTCCTTTGAGGAATGATTCAGCGGTCTCTGAGATGATCCTTGTCCCCTCTATCTTGACAAGATTAGGGTGAATTCAGCTTCTTAGGTTTTGTAATTAACATCTGCTGTCTGAACTAACATTTGCTGTCTCCCAATAGTTAACTGTGCTTACATGAGTTAGCTATTGACTGCCCTTTCCTCAAGTTATAAAATAAGAATTTTAAACTTGGTATATTTTCCAACAAGAGGGGATCTCACCAATCCATATAAATATCTCCCACGTGAGTGCCAGGCGCCTTCCAGTGGTGCAATGGCCATACACTAAACCACAAGAAGTCCCACCTCGAGACGAGGAAGAACTTTACACTGAGGGTGGCAGGGCACTGAACAGCTGCCCAGGGAGGCGGTGGAGTCTCCCTCTCTGGAGACATTCCAATCCCACCTGCTCCACGTGCCAAAGTTGGACTGGATGTTCTCCAGAGGTCCCTTCCAGCCCCATTCGGGACCCAGGGACTGAGGAAGGGCCACGCCGCGGCCCCGCCATGAGGCGCCGGGGCGGCCGCGCTGTTCCCATGGCAACGGGCGCGGGGCGATGGCGTCACTTCCGGTCGGGGCGGGGCAAGCGCCGCCCCCGCCTGGGAGGCCGCAGCGGCCGCGGGGCCTCGGGCAGCGCCGAACGGGGCCGGGGGCCCGGGGGGCCGGGAGAATGTGCAGGTACCGGGCAGGGGGGGGCACACGGGGTGGGCCTGCAGGGATCGGGGTCCCGCCGTCCAGCGGCGGCGGTGGCGGGGGGGCGGTCGGTGTGTGTTTGTGGGGGGGTCCCACAGCGCGGCCAGAGGGAGGGGAGGCCCAGGGCCGCCGGGGGAGGTCACGCTGGGCACTGTGGTGGGGACACAGTGGTCAGTGTGTGTTTGTGGGGGGCCGCGCGCGGGTCAGTGGAGGTGTGGGACCCTCCCAGTAGGCAGTGAGAGGTGAAAGGTCCACGCCGGTGAGTGGAAGGGGGGGCCGGTCGGTGTGGTCAGTGTGTGTGAGAACCACCCCCAGCAGTCGGGAGAGGCTTACGGTGGTCGGGGTGTCCCACGGCAGGCGGTGGGGGCAGGGGGAGACCCACGCGGGTCTGTGTGTGCCCGTGGGGGCTCCTCAGTGGTCGGGAGGGGGCTCGAGGAGGTCGGGGGGCCTGTACGGGTCCGGTGGGGCTGTGGGGGACACACCCCCGTGAGCGGGGAGGGGTCCCGCTGGCCAGTGTGTGTGTTTGGGGAGGGTCCCCCAGCGATCAGGGAGGAGATCGAGGCCCGCAGCAGTCGCGGGGGCCCCCACGGGCCAATGTGAGTGGGGTCGGGGGGTCTCCGTGCTTGTCAGCAAAGCGAGAGGGCCACCCTGGACAGTGAGGGGGAGAAGGTCAGTGGTGGGGGAGCCACACGGGTGGGTTGGTGGGGAGGGGTCAGTGGTGGGAGGGAGGCTAAAAGCAGGCAGTGGGGGGAAGGGCCACCCCGGTCAGTGTGTGTGGGGTGGGGGTCCCATGCCTATCAGGGGAGGGGGGAGCACCCAGCAGTCAGTGGGGGGGGTCGCACAGGGGTCAGTGGCTGGGTACGGTGTGGATGCCCCCTGTGTGGCTGTGGGGTGGGTGTGGGGTCAGTGGGTGTGGGGTCAGTGTGTGTGTGGTGGGTCGGGCCCCCACAGCAGGCGTGGGGAGAGGGCAGGGGCCGGGCAGGGCTGCCCACCCACGGCGGCTGGTCCCAGTGGCACATGGGGTGCCAAACCTGGGGTGCCACGTGCCAGGTGTGACACCAGCCTCGGCCCTGCTGTGGATGGTCACCAGCCCGAGGGTGTCCTGGCCTTCCCCGGGGCACGGGGCACCCTTCACTCCCAGTATTTTGCCATATTTCAGTGCCATATCTCAGCTTCAGTGCCATATCCCTCTTCCACCCCTTCCTCCCCTTTCCCAGCCCTTCGGAAGCAGATGGAGCGAATTCCTCGGGGTGTGGGCTGGTTTGACATTCCTCAGCTCAAGCCTGTGCCCAAACTTGCAGAAAATAGTTGCTTTTTTTTTCTTTCTTTCTTTCTTTCTTCTTTTTTTTTTTTTTTTTTTTTTTCTTCTCCGTCTTTCTCTCCTCTTTCCCCTTTTTCCTCGGGAGCTCGGCACTCCCGCACGCTTGTGCCGGCACCTAGGTGGCCCCGGGGGAGCCGTGTCCTTTGTCCCAGCAGCCGTGTGGCTGCTGTGGGGGTGGTGTGTGTGCGATCCTGCGCTTGTCCTCGCCCCCGCCGCGGGGGCTGGCGAATGTGGCAGGAGGTTTGATTGGGGGGGGGGGGTGGTTGGGGGGCTGCGTGGGCTCGGTGGGGGCTGCGAGCTGCGGGGGTGCTCGAGGCGGGGGACACTGGGGGGAGCACGTTTGTCCCCGGCCGTGGGTCACGGAGGGGACAGAGCCCTCAGAGCCCCCGCCCTGCCCGCAGGCCCCCGCAGCCGCCGGACGGACAGATGGACACCGCAGCCCCGCCGCACGCCCCGGCCCGCGCTGCACGGCCGGCGCCAGCCGTGCCCAGGGCCAGCTGAGGACGGGGTGTCTCCGGGCCGGCGTCGTTCCCGGCCTCTGTCCGATTCGGATCCTCCCTCGCTCCGGGCGCGGCCGCCTCCCGCCTCGCCGCCGTCATGAACGGGCTGTCGATCAGCCAACTCTGCTGCCTCTTCTGCTGCCCGCCCTGCCCCAGCCGCATCGCGGCCAAGCTCGCCTTCCTGCCCCCGGAGCCCACCTACGCCGTGGTGCCCGAGCCCGAGCCCGTGGGCAGCACCGGCTCCCTGCGAGGCGCCGCGGGCCGCTGGAAGCTGCACCTGAAGGACCGGGCGGATTTCCAGTACTCCCAGCGGGAGCTGGACAACATCGAGGTGTTCGTCACCAAGAGCAGCCGGGGGAACCGCGTCGGCTGCATGTACGTCCGCTGCGTGCCCGGCGCCAGGTGAGTCACCCGTGGGTGTGCCAGCTGCCGCTCTGCTGGGCTGGACTGGGCTGGCGCCGCGCTGGGGGCTCCTGGCCCCTCTTGTCCCTCGGCTCAGTGTCATGGGAGGAGCTGGCCCTGCCGCGGGGCTTTGGAGGCGTCCGGTGCGATGGGCGAGCTGGGCTCCCAGGACCGGTCTGGCTTGTGGCCTCACTGGGAATGGGGTTAAAGCAGGAGCAGAGGCAAAGCCAGCGGCTACAGGGATGTGGGAATTCCCCAGGCTGTCTCACAGTTGCCCAGTGTCACGGCAGTGGTGCAACACTCCAGTTGTTTGCACAGAACTTGGTTCTCAGGGAGCCCCGGGGTGGCTGCACCAGCTGCTCCTCCCTGTCCCCAGCCCTGTGGTGACCATGGGAATGGACAACTGCCTGTGCCAGCCAGGAGAGCCTGGTTTAGTCAAATTCACAGAGACATTTGATTCCTCAAGGAAAAGAGTGATGGGAGTGAAAGCCAGGAGGGGCTTGGTCACTCCCGTGGGTCTGTGAACTGGGAAGCTGGAGAGAGGCAGCCTGGAGTGTGAGATGGAGACCTCCTCCTGCTGCCAGTGGCTGGGCAGGAGGGGACTTGGCAGCTGCTCCCCAAGCAGTGGCACAGTTTGGGGGTTCAGGTGCAGAGGGAGGCCAGGTCACCCCAGCTGACCCCTTTCCCATATCCTACCAGGAGCAGCAGGTCCTCAAGGACCAGCATCCCAGCTGCAGGGCTGGAGGGGAGAACCTGGGCTGGGGGGAACCAGACCTCCCAAACCCCGGGGTATCAGGTGCTGCTGGCTGTCTGACCTCCTGCAGCTCGTCCTGTCACTGACTTCCAGCTGGGGCTTCTTGGGCATCCAGGCCGGCGTTGGAGGCTCAGCCTGGCCACAGACCCCTCGGACCAGCTGCAGGGGCTCAGGAGGGAGTGGGTCCAGCTCCCTCCCTCTGGCAGAAGGGAGCCAAGCTCCCATCAATCTGCTATTAGTGTTAATTTTTATGATTAACATTGTTTTCCCCCTTATGGTGGAAATTTCTTGTGCCTTGTCACTCCCACAATTCACTTCTCTCTCAGCATCTGGTGTCTTGCCAGGCTCAGGAGAGAAAAAAACCCGCTGTCAGAATTCTTACTTGAAATCCCCATTGGGCAAATGGCCCCAAATCCTGAGCTTTTTACCAAAAATAGACTCAAAAACTTGAACAGAATCATCATCCTGCCTTCAAGCTGCCTGTTCCCGCTGGGAGCGAGCCCCTGGCTCCGGCAGCAGAAGGGTCTGGGTGTCACGAGGACCTTCCTTGGTGGCCAGAGGGGTGTTGGCCCTTTATGTCCCGGGCTTTGGTTGTTGGTCTCCAAGGCAGATGTCCAGGGATATCCGTGCCTGAGCTGCGGCCCCGCGGCCCAGCCCGGGATTAACGTTCCGTCCCCGTGTCCCGGTGCCGCAGGTACACGGTGCTCTTCTCCCATGGCAACGCCGTGGACCTGGGGCAGATGAGCAGCTTCTACATCGGGCTGGGCACCCGCATCAACTGCAACATCTTCTCCTACGACTACTCGGGCTACGGCGTGAGCACGGGCAAGCCCTCGGAGCGCAACCTCTACTCTGACATCGACGCCGCGTGGCAGGCGCTGCGGACACGGTGAGCCGGGCAGGCCGGGGCAGGGAGCACGGCCCTGCTGCCCTCAGGAAAACCCTGTGCTCCAGCAGTCTGGAAAACAGGAAGTCTCCCAGAAAGGGAACCCTGGGCCACTTGCGACAGGAAGGGGTGGTTGGAAAGCTGTAGAGGGAGCAGCTGGCGAATCCAAGGGGTAGGGATGCTGCGGGGCATGACCTTGGCACAGCTGTGCTTCCTGTCTCGCTGTGCCAGGCTCAGCCCTAGTTCCCCTGCCGGGTTTGGGATGCAGCCCCATGCCAGGCTCTGCCTCCTCTTCCTTGGGCCTGGCTCGCAGTGTGACCCAGAGGTGGGGCTGCCCCACATGGCTGCAGTCCAGGGTCTGTGAATCCCCCCATAACCCTGACCTGGTGAGGGAAAGCCTTGAAAACCCCCAGAACTCACCTGGCAGCTCAGCCCTGGCTTCTCCCTGGTCCTTTGGGAGTGCGGGGAACTGCACTGGGCCCAGCCATGGGGAACTGGGGGAAGGTCAGGGGGACAGACCCCAGACCCTCCCAGGAGCCTTGTGGGTGCTGTGGCCAGAGCGGAGTGACCCCTGAGTTGTATCTCCTGGCGATGTGCCTGGCCACTGACCTGCTCTGTCCTCTGCCAGGTACGGGATCAGCCCGGAGAACATCATTTTGTATGGACAGAGCATCGGCACAGTGCCCACGGTTGACCTGGCCTCCCGCTACGAGTGCGCGGCCATCGTGCTGCACTCCCCGCTCACCTCCGGCATGCGCGTCGCCTTCCCCGACACCAAGAAGACCTATTGGTTCGATGCCTTCCCCAAGTGAGTGCCCTGGGCAGAGGGAATGGGGGTTTTGGAGGGGCAGTGCCCAGACCAGCTCTGCTTACAGCCAGGGGACATGTGACACGTGGCCCCATTTTCGTCATAGGTTTAGGCATCCCCTTCGGCATCTTCTTGCCCTGTATTTGGTGCCCTCTGGGGGTCCTAGCCCTTCCTGGGATCACTGTGCCCCTCCTGAGGCCCGTGCCATGTGTGTGCCCCAGTACCCTATGGCATCACCTCCTGGCCACCCTGTCCCAGTGCCTTTGCCCGCCAGCTTTGGGGCTGTGCCACTGGCTCCTTGTCAGGTGTCCTGGGTGTCCCTGGGACTCCTCTCTCCCCCAAGAGTAATTCCTTGGGGATTTTCCTGCTCTTCAGATGGCAGGAACAGTGCTGAGGGGACGAGCTCTTCTTTGCCTCTCCCTTGCAGCCCGGCCCGTGGGGCCCAGGGGACAGTCCCCGAGCCGGAAGCTGTGGCAGGGAGCCACCAGCCCACGCTCTGCATCCCGATGGCCTCGTGTGGCCTCTGGGACCGGGCTGGGAACAGCCGTGCTTCCCTTCCTCGGAGCCCAGCAGGGCTGATCCCGGCAGGGAAGGGCTGTCCTGGAGCAGTTCCCATCAGCCCTGCCGAGGTCCCACAGGGATGTTGTCACTGTTGTCTGCTCCTTGTCTGTCACACCGGGGCAGATCTTTCCCTTGGCAGAAACTCTGTGTCACTCCCTGTCCCTGTGCTCTGCCATGATCAAAGAGTGTTTCCTGGTCCCTCTCCCAGGGGATGTTTTGGGGGCAGGAGGAATGGGAATGTCTCATTCCCTGTGCTTACCCCCCCTCTCTCCTCTCTTCCCCATCCACCCTCTTGGCAGCATCGAAAAGATCTCCAAAATCACCTCTCCTGTCCTCATCATCCACGGTACGGAGGACGAAGTCATCGACTTCTCCCACGGCCTGGCGCTCTTCGAGCGCTGCCCCAAGGCCGTGGAGCCGCTGTGGGTGGACGGGGCCGGGCACAATGACATTGAACTCTACAGCCAGTACCTCGAGCGCCTTCGGAAATTCATCTCCCAGGAGCTGGCCAGCCAACGCAACTAGCCAGGGGAACAGGCAGGGGGGTTCTGCTTGTTTCTCCAGTTCTCCCGGTAGCTCTCCCTAGGCCCTGCTGCTGGAGCTGTAATGAGTTTGTTCAGCCTCGGCTCCAGGCTCAGCAGAGGGCAGGAGGCCCTGGAATGGACAGTGTTTGCTCTCGGACACGAGCACAGCTCTCCTCCCTGCCGGTGCCAGCCCCGGCGCTGCTGGCACCACCGGCCCGGCTGGCCAGAGACGGCAGCTCCCTCCTTCCCCCTTCCCAGAGACATGAGCCCACCCTCCGACGGTGGATCCTTGGCTTCAGACATGTCCTCATCTCCTCTCCCGAACCGGCGAAGCCCCGAGCCCCTCCCGGCCGCTCTGCTGCTCTGACCATAGCAATAAGGCGAGTTGGAGAGGGGCTGGGGCCCGGCCCCTCCCCGGCGTCCCTGTGGGCGGGACAGAGGAGGTGGCAGTTCCCGCTCTCCATGGAGCTTTCCCGGGACCAGCGCTGGTGGTGTCCGGTGTTCACCCCGCGGCTGGGGCAGAGCCGTGTCCCCAAGGGGACTATGGGGATGCATGGAGGAGGTGCCCCCCTGCCCCACACCTCCTCCAGTCTGGCGCTGCTCAGCCTTCCCAGAGCACTCCTGGTGTTCGGGTCACCCCTGGAAAACCTCCTCCGGACCACTCGCCCGGGGAAACGGGGTGAGGGAACCAGGCAGTGAATAAAGAGCAGAGGTTTAACGTTTCACCCGTGTGTGCCCTTTCCCTGGGTACCCCTGGGGGTTCCTGCCCATGACTCAGCCCCAGGGTGTCCGGCTTTTCGACTGTTCCCCCTGTTCAGCACCTTCCCTGCCCTTGGCCAGCTCCCCAGCGCTTGTCGCCCTCCTCTGGGGACTGGGTGGCCCCAAGGAGCCAGCAGGAGGGGGGAAGATGCCCTTGGCCCCTGAGACCAGGCTGCAAAGGTCTATGTGTCCAGTGGGACCTGGGGACAGCAGGAACCCATTCCCCTGCCAGCCCCTGTCCCGTGTCATTAGGGGATCCTGTGGGATCACGGGTGCAGAGGTGGAGGATGGCCTCAGCCTTCCAGGAGTTGTGGGGGGCCGGGTGTGCCACAGGGGAAGGGGGACATCCCCATGGCCTGCTCTGTACCAGGCCAGCACAGCGAGGGACACAGGGTGGTCCTGGGGCACATGGGATGGTCCTGGGGGAGCAAACCTTATTTTTGACCTACTCTGTGCCCAGTTCTGTCCCCAGCTGTGTGGGGACCTCAGTGATTCTGGAGGTGCAGTGGCCATGGGGCAGGTGCAGGGTTGTCCCGTGGAGTCCTCCCAGGAGCACAGGGAATTTGCCCCAGGGAAAGGCAGAGGCTCAGGCTGATGATTTTTGGGACAGCGCCTGCTCTTACAGCCCCAGGAAGGGCTGTGTGTGTGTGTTTTCCTTCCTCCGGGACATCCCTGGCCCCAACCCAAACAGCAAAACACTGCTCTGCCCCTTCCCCTTCCCCTCCCTGTCCCTGTTCTGGTGTCCCCTCCCCGACACGAGGCCCTGGGTCCTGCCAGCCTCATGTGAGGAGGGATTTAATCTCCTTAGGGGCTCAGGGGCCGGGCGGGGGGGCCTTGCTGCACCCCCACGCTCCGAGCACTCCAATGCACCCATTGTTTGGGGCTGGGAGCTGGGGTGGGCCGAGGTGGGGGGCAAGGGACCCTGTGCTCCCCACACATCCCTCACCTCCCCCGGGACCACAGCTGCCTGTTCCAGAGGAGGAGGGATGACCCTTCCTTGCTGCTGGGGCTGTGCAGGAGCTGGAAGAGGATGCGAGTGGCTCTGGGGGGAGCCTCACTGCTTTTCCTGGGGGATTTAGGGATTTAGGAGCTGGGATATCTGGCTTCTCCCTGCACATCCCCCCAGTCCTTCCTTCCCCATCCCTCTGCCAGCAGTGGCCAGGTGGTTTGGGAGCCTTGGGCTCACACGTGTGCGGGAAGCCAAAGCTGCCCAGCCCGGCTCCCTCCGGCCGCGCTGTCCCAGGGCTCCCTAATCCCGGCACAGAGACGTTCTGTGTGCACCCAGGGTATTTTTATCCTCTTACTGCTGCCTGTTTCCTGTTGAGCTGCGGATGCTTCGGGGCGGCTCTGCCTCGCTGGCGGGACGTCTCAGAGCTCGTTGGGTTTGGGGGGATGTTGGGGTGGCTTGGGATAGTATTTCCTGTGCCTCAGTTTAAAACAAAGGCAAAAGGTCAGTAAAGTTCAGCCTGGTCTCCAAAGTTTAGAGCCAGCTTGGGAATATGGGAGTCCATGGAGATCGTCATTGCTGGGTGCCACCTCCATGGTGGGGAGCCTTGACTGGGATCAGGGCTTTGGATCTGGCTCTGCCACTTCTCCTGGCCCAGGATGGAGGCTCCATCCTCACCGAGCAGCTGGAGTGAGGAGAGGAACACTCACCCCTACAAGAGCTGCAGGGACCTCAAAGGGTGTGGGCTGGGGGTCCTGGGACTGAACTGGGCCAAGAGCCACTGGGACAGCACTTCTGTCCCTTCTGGGATGACACTTCTGTCCCCTCCGCTGGTGCTGTGGTTTGGGGCGAAGGAAGGGCACTGGGTGGGGGACAGGGCTGGACGGGTTTGGTGCCTGGAGGGGGACTCTGCAGTGTCCTTTCCCTGGAGGGGAAAGGCAGAGCCAGGCCTTGAGTGTCCCTGAAGTCCCTCCTGCAGCTGCAGCAGAGCTGGGTCAGGGCAGGTGTCCCCCTGACCGGTTTGAAGCCCTCAGCCAGGGGGGCACAGGAGCCCAGGCCAGGCATGGGGGATGTTGGGTGACTGGCCAAGAGGGGTTTAAGCCTCTTTTGGGGCATAAATGAGGCTTTTGATGGCCGGGGCCTGCGTGCCACAGTCATGAGACCCCGTTCAGAGGCCGAGCTCAGTCATGGGATCCAGGAAACTGAATTAAAGCATCTTAAGGAGCTTTTTTCCGAGCTCTGCTCTGGTTTTCCACGTGCTTGTCATATGAACAAAGATGGTATAAAAGGGCAGAGGGGAAGGATCCCGTTGGTGGTCGGGCTGGGAGAGGGGACGGCGTCAGAAAAGGGATGCCAGGGTGAGGGGCACAGCACGGTGCTGGCTGAGGTGGCGGGAAGGAGACAGGAAAGGACAAGGAGAGTGGAGAATTCGTTGGCTCTGCCCTGCCCGACGAGTGAGGCGGAGGCCTTGGAGACAGCAGGGACAGCAGGGACAGGGATGGGGGCGGATGTGGGGGAGCAGAGCCCGTGTCCCCACTCCCCGAGCAGCGCAGAGCTGTGAGAGCCCGACGCGCCCGCAGCTGCACCGCGACACCGGCGGCACCTCCCTGGCGAGACACGGTGAGGGGGCAGGGGCACGGGAGGCAGGGGCACCCACCACCCTGGAGGTACCCACAACCCTGAGGGGACACCCATAACTTTGGGGGGCACCCACACGTCATGAGCGGCACCCAGAACCAGGGGGGCACCTGGCCCTGCGCTGCTGGCTGGGACTGGGGACAGGGGTGGCAGGTGGTGGTCCCTGAGGGTCTCTGAGCTGGGCTGGGACCCTGGGCCTGGGTGGGAAACTATGGGATGGCCCCACCCTGCTGTGCCTGTGCAGATCCGTGTGCTCACAGCACACGTGTACCTGCACATGCGTGTGCACATGGATGGGTGAGCACACACAGCCCTGCACGCAGGGACCTCTGCACGCGTGTCCACACACACACACACACACACACACGTGTGTGCACAGCCCTGCAGAGACCTGCATGCACACACAGATGTGCACTCACACACACACGTGCACTCACACACACAGATGTGCAGAGACACAGATGTGCACACACACAGAGATGTGCACAGACACACAGAGATGTGCACACACAGATGTGCACTCACACACACAGATGTGCACTCACACAGATGTGCACTCACACAGATGTGCACTCACACTCAGATGTGCACTCACACACACAGATGTGCACTCACACAGATGTGCACTCACACACACAGATGTGCACTCACACACACAGATGTGCACTCACACAGATGTGCACTCACACACACAGATGTGCACTCACACAGATGTGCACTCACACACACACAGATGTGCACTCACACACACAGATGTGCACTCACACAGATGTGCACTCACACAGATGTGCACTCACACTCAGATGTGCACTCACACACACAGATGTGCACTCACACAGATGTGCACTCACACACACAGATGTGCACTCACACACACACAGATGTGCACTCACACAGATGTGCACTCACACACAGATGTGCACTCACACACAGATGTGCACTCACACACACACAGATGTGCACTCACACAGATGTGCACTCACACACACAGATGTGCACTCACACACACAGATGTGCACTCACACAGATGTGCACTCACACACAGATGTGCACTCACATACACAGATGTGCACTCATACACAGATGTGCACTCACACACAGATGTGCACTCACACACACACAGATGTGCACTCATACACAGATGCGCACTCACACACACACAGATGTGCACTCACACACACACAGATGTGCACTCATACACAGATGTGCACTCATACACAGATGTGCACTCACACACAGATGTGCACTCACACACACACAGATGTGCACTCATACACAGATGTGCACTCATACACAGATGTGCACTCACACACAGATGTGCACTCACACACACAGATGTGCACTCACACAGATGTGCACTCACACAGATGTGCACTCATACACAGATGTGCACTCACACACACACAGATGTGCACTCACCCCCTGAGCAGCCCCACACCCCCTCTGGCCCCTCTCCTCACCCCTCGGGTTCCACACGCAGTCCCTGCGCCCACCGGCACCGCTGGGCACCTCACACCTGCCACGTCCCAAACCATCCCCAGGGACCGCAGCGCTGCCAGGGCTCTGGGTTGCACCGGGGAGACCCACGGGAAGGTTTTCACCTCCTGGAGATGTGGGGCAGGCTGAGAATCTCCAGCTCCCTCTGATCCCGTAGCTGCCCTGGCTCTACGGAATCCCCCAGGATGCCCCAGCTGCCATGGGATCCCTCAGCTCCCCGGGATTCCCCAACTCCCCAGGATCCCCCAGCTCCCTCGGATCCCTCAGCTCCCCGGGATTCCCCAACTCCCCAGGATCCCCCAGCTCCCTCGGATCCCTCAGCTCCTCGGGATTCCCCAACTCCCCAGGATCCCCCAGCTCCCTCGGATCCTGCAGCTCCCCAGGCTCCTTGCTCTCCCCTCACGTCTCTCCTCTGTCCGCAGGAGCTCTCGGAGGAGTGCGGGGCCGGGCCCGCTGCCCCCTGTGAGCTTCCCTTTGTCATCCTATGCCTGAGCGATGCCTGGAGGCTGGGACGGCCAAGGGAGGCCCACGGGCTGCCACAGCCCCGCGGTGACAGCGCCTGGACAGCACACGTGGGACACGCACCGGGGCTGGGACAAGAGTCCTCGTGGGGCTGGGACCACCCTGTGGGACCGAAATGTCCCCTTGGAGAGCCAGAGCATCCCCGTGGGGGGCTGGGAGCAGCACCTCCGTGGTAAAAGCATTGCCTTGTAGGGGCCAGAGCATCCCCTTAGGACACCAGGAACATCCTGGGGGGATGAAAAATCCCACTGAGGGAGCGGAACATCCTGGAGGAGGGGCTGGGATGCATCCCCTTCATGTGCCAGGAGACCTTGGGAAGACAAAGCATCCCCTTGGGGTGCCAGGAGCATCCTGAGGGGCTGGAAACACCCGTGGGGAGCTGGAGCATCCCCCAGGGTGACTCGTACCCCGCTGGGCAGGGTGGGATGCAGCAGCCAGGCCATAGATCCAGGATGTGGAGGGGATTATGGGGTGTCACAGAGACCCCCTGTCTGGTGAGCAACTCCCATGGGGGACATGGACCGTGGGGGGTTACGTGTAGGGTGGTACCTGGATGGGGTGCTGGGGGTACTGGGAGTACTGGGAGCGATGTCACCATCCTGATCAGCCCATCCCTGTGAAGAGATGGCTCCGTGTGAGGATGTTCTGGCAGCTCCAGGGAAGACCCTGTTCTCCCAACTCTGTTTCCTTCTCTAACTTCACAAACCCCACCTGGCACCTCACGCCGAGACTGTGCTGGGACAGTGGAAAAGTTCCCACGTGGATGGAGAGAAAGTCCCCCCCACGGGGAGCAGAAACTCGCCCTGGGGCGCTCGGATGCGGTGATGCAGAACAAGGAGCAGGGAGCGGGGCTCTGTGGGGGAAGGCTCTGGTCACCCCATTATCTCCAGCTGGTTTCCATTGTTTTGGACTCTTCTCCCAAAACTCGAGCCCGTTCACCCAGCTGGGGGTTCACAGCAGGGCAGGGAGCAGCTGGGGGGGCAGGGCTGGAAGGTGGGGATGAGATTCCAGGGAAACCCTCGAGCCCCAGGGCTGGATGTGAGCTCTGCTCTGGGGAGTGAACCAGGAGCATCCCCGTGGCAGCCCTGGAGCCACGTTCCTGGGCCACATCCTCGTGTGGTCCCAGATGTGTGGGGGACACCCAGCAGGGCGTGAGGTCACCCTGGCACCAGGGCAGGTGCCTGTGTCAACCAGCACAGCACAGTGTGGTGTCTCTCTGTCACAGGGGACAGGTCCTGTGTCGTTGTCACCCAGCACACTGCGGTGTCTCCCTGTCATGGGGGCGAGTCCCTGTGTCACCCAGCAGCAGTAACAGTGTGGTGTCTCCCTGTCACCCCGTGTCACCCAGCACAGCGTGGTGTCTCCCTGTCACAGGGGACAGGTCACAGGTCCCTGTGTCACCCAGCACAGCGTGGTGTCTCCCTGTCACAGGGGACAGGTCCCTGTGTCCCCCAGCAGCAGGAAGGGCTGTGGCAGGGGTGGCTCCAGCCCCGATGCAGTGACATCACCCTGCCTGGCTCTCCTGGGGAGGCAAGGGCCAAACCCCCATCCCCCTTGTCCCTGCAGGGATCGAGGTTGGTGACAGCCCCACCCTGTGCCCACCCCTGCCCCAGCTTGTCCCCCTCCTGAGCTGAAATCAGGGGCTTTGGCTGTGAGACAGGGGGGCAGGAGGGTTGGGGACCCCTCATTTCCCTGCAGAGGGTCAGGAGCTTTGAGGGGTTGAGGTCAGTTTTGGGGGTCCCATGCTCAGTCAAGGAGGCTGGGGGGGGTTTTAGGTCCTGAGCAGGGTTGGAGGGATTCCTGTGGAGTGCTGAGCAGGATGGGGGAACTTGGGGGTTGTTGCTTTCAGAGGAGCTGCCTCAGTGTGCAGAGGGACCCTCGGGACCTTTCCCAGTGCTGTTGACTGGGAGCTGAGTGGGCATCCCAGTTAACTGAGCTTAGGTGGGGAGGCAAAAGCATAGCCAAGACCGCCTTGAGTTTGGGAAGCTTTTCCATGTGGGGTCCTCCAGGTCTGGGCAGAAACAAGTATTTTATTTTATGACTTATTTTATTGTTTATTTTATTTAGTTTAATTTTGCTGGTTTGTGAGCTGAGGAAGCACAGGATGAGAATTATAAGGCGGTGAAGTACCCCGTGTGTCTGTGCTTTTGTTTATGTGTGTGTCTTTCTTGAGGCTTCTCTGTTACAGCTGAAGTTTTATAAAATAGATTTATCCATACCATAAAAATAAAACCACTCTGTTTTTGTGGGGGAAAAATGAGCTTGCTCTCCCAGGACTGGTGGGAGAAGGCAACTGGCTGGGGAGGTGTGGGTGGGATCTCAGCACAGCCCTCCTCCAGTACCTGTAAAGAACCTTGTGCCAGGGCCAGGTTTCTGCCAGAGGGAAGGCAGCTCATCTCCTGGAGTTTCCTGCTTTTTAGAAGCTTTTTATGGATTATTCAGGTTTCCCAGGGTCAGCAGCTGCTGGTTCTGCTCAGTGTTGGGTTCCCCTCCTGGCATCCTCCTCTCCTGGACTCTGCTGGGATGCCGTGGGAGCAGCATGTGCCAAATTTGGAGAACAAAGCAGATTTTTTTCACTTAAGACTATTACAAACCACAACTTTAGCAATCTTTCCCTTGTCCCTCCCTTTGGCCAAGGCTGACTCCTCCTTGTGCACCTTTCCCTGCATCACCCAACTGTTCCTGGAACTGCCCTTAGCTTCCCATCTCATCCTTGCACAAGTGATGAGGCTCTCCTGGATCATCCCATCTCTCCAGGCTGGGGTGTCCAGCTCCACTCCCTGGGATTTCTCCTTGGAGGGCTCGCTCCTTGGAGGGATATCCTTGCTGATATCCCAGAAGGGCCTCACCTGCTGGAGGTGGAGTCTCCCTGCTCTGAACACCCAAGGCAGCAGCAGTGCCAGGTGATTCCCAGGAGCTGTGGATGGCCCTTTTCTGTTTGATCCCCACAGGGCTGGCTCTGAATCCCAGCTCTGAGTCCCTGCTCTGGCACAGGCTCAGCTCAGCCAAAGCGCTGCCAGTGCGAGCCTCAGTTCACTGCGTGCCTCAGTTTCCCCACCAGTAAATGCAGGTGTGGTGACTACCTGAGGCAAGGAGCAGGCTGGGCCCTCATGGGGTGTGGAACCAGTTCTTGCTCTGGCCTCGGCCTTGGGGGCACTGCCCAAACCTGTCCAGTGTGTCCTGCTGCTCTCCAGGAGGCCCAAGCTGTGTTTGAGGTGATCCATGCTGGGGCGGATGGGCTGTACTGGGGCTGGAGGTCCATGGCAGTCCATGCTGGGACATGCTGAGGCAGTGGGGTATACTGAGACCAGGGCAGCGGTCCTTGCTGGGGAGGTGGTTCACGGTGGTCCATCCCTAGGGATGATCCTTGCTGGGGAGGTGGTTCACGGTGGTCCATCCCTAGGGATGATCCCTGCTGGGGAGGTGGTTCACGGTGGTCCATGCTGGAGGCAGCAGGCTGTACTGGAGCTGGGGCAGCGGCCCATGCTGGGGCCAGTGATCCATGGCGGTCCATGCTGGGAATACTGGAACGTGCTAGGGCCAGTGGTCCATGCTGGGATCTGCAGGCTGTGCTGGTATGGTGGTCAGTGGTGCTCCACCGTGGTCTGTGCTGAGGATGCTGGGCTGACAGGCCACAGAGCAGGGAACCCATGACCATCACTGTGCCCACAGCCGGGGGACTCGTTCTGGGGCTGCCGGGGACTCTGGGGCTGCTCGGCAGCAGGATGAGGTGGCTGCAGCCCCGGGCTGTACCCGCAACCCCTGTGGCTCCCCTCGCTACGGGGATGTGCTAAACCCGGCCGAGCTTGGATTACAGAATCCTGGAATATCCTGAGCTGCGAGGGACCCACAGGGATCAAGGATCCCAACTCCCGGCCCTGCACAGACACCCCAACAATCCCACCCTGGGCATCCCTGAGAGCGGTGATTCTGAATGGCGGCTCCAGCTGCCCGGCCATGCCCCGAGGGAACGGGAACGCCGGGATTCAGCTGGAGCAGAGGAGACTGAGGGGAGGCTCCTGGGGGCTGCAGCTCCTCCCGAGGGGAGGCGGAGGGGCAGGGGCTGAGCTCTGCTCTGGGACAGGGACAGGAGCCCAGGGAACGGCTGGAGCTGGGTCAGGGCTGGGCATGGAGCTCAGGGAAAGGTTCTTCCCCCCGAGGCTGCTGGGCACTGCCCAGGCTCCCCAGGGAATGGGCCCGGCCCCGAGGCTGCCAGAGCTGCAGGAGCGTTTGGACAGCGCTCTCAGGGATGCCCAGGCTGGGGTTGTTGGGGTGTCTGTGCAGGGCCAGGGGCTGGATCCACGACCGCTGTAGGATCCAGCTCAGGACATTCCAGGATGCCGTCCCAGTTCCCGGCCCTCCCTCAGCCCCGCCCCAGCCCCGCCCCGCCCCGCTCTCAGGCGCGCCGTGGGCAGCCCTGTGCGGGCAGTGGCGTCGTGGGGTCCTCGCTGCCGCGCCCGGCGCTCCCAAGATGGCGGCGGGGCCGGCACCGCTCGTGTGAGGCAGGAGCCCGTCCCGGCCGCCCGCGGCTCCTCCGCCCGCCCGGCCCCGCTCCCGCCCGGCCCCGCTCCCGCCCCGCAGCCGGCGGGATGCTCAGATCCACCGGCTACTTCCGCGGCATCGACTGCCCGTTCCTCAACGCCGGGGGGTCGGGGCCGGGCCGGGGATGCCGCAGGCCCTACTGCCACTTCCGGCACCCCCCGGTGGCCCCGGCGCCGTGCGGAGCCTCCGGAGCCTCGGGCGACCCCAGCGTGGGGCTCTCGCTCGGACACGGTGCAGGTACAGCCCGGCCCGGCCGGGCCGCGGTACCCCCTCACCTTCCCCCTCACCCCTTCCCCGGGCTGCGGCTGTTCCCGTCCCTGCCGCCCCCGGCCCGGTCGCGCTTTCGCCCCGTGCCCCGGGTGTTTTCCCCCCGGCAAGGGCAGGCCGTGCCTGGCCTCCTTCTCTCCCCACTCTTCGGGGCCCGAATGTGCCTCCGGCTCCCCTGAGCCCTCGCAGCGCCGCGGGATCGTTCCCCGTAGCCCCTTCCCAGTGCGGTGACCGCCGGGGCTCTGTCGGTATCACCCGGTGCGGCCCCCCCGTGCCGCGGCTCTGTGGCTGCGTGTGCCCAGCCCTGTCCGGGCCGTGCGCTGTCACCTCGTCCTTCGTCCGAGGGAGGGTTTGAAGGAGCTTTGCAGCCGCACCGGGTGAGAGAGCGATGGGGGTCGGTGGGATCCTGTTGGACACAGGGTGGAGGGGAGCAGCTTCCCAGCGTGTCCGGGGACAGCCCCAGCTGCAGCAGGGCAGCGCTGCCCTGGTCCCGTTCTTTGGCGCTCCAGGCACTCGGCTCACGTGGCGCTGAGGTGTCAGCGCCGATTTCCAAACCTGCTGACAGCTCCCGGGCCGTTAGATCCCTTCAGGAGCTGCTGGATCGGGGAGGCTGGGCCCGTACTGGGGGGCTGTGGTCAGCCAGACACCCCCCCGTGAGGGGTTTGTGGGGCACAGAGCACTGCCAGGCTTAGCAAAGGCAGCCTGGCACAAAAAACCAGTGAATCAGATAGTCATGGAGTATCCTGAGTTGGAAGAGACCCACAAGGATCAATAGTGAGCTATTGTTGTCCATTCTTCCAGCAGCTCTTGTCTTTTTATTTATACACATTATTTGCTGTTCTCCTGATTTATTGGGAGAAAAAAGCCTTCATTCTTCTCCCTAGAAGGACCCTGCTGGCTTTCTTTTTGTCAAAGCTTTGTTGTTTCTGTTAGGTATAATGGCATAATAATCCTGGTGTGGACGGTCTCTAATAATCTGAAGCAAAAATTGCCAAAACAAAGCCCAGCTTGTGTTTTTTGTGTGTTTGCTTAACTTTGGGTTGCTCTCAAGTTTGGAAGGGGATTAATTCTTGATGCCTCCTGGTTACCAGGCCAATTTACCACCACTACTAGTTTAATTTAAAATAAAAGAAGCATTCTCAGGGCTATCACAGGCAGATAATCGTTAGAAAGACAAAAATTTTTGCTGTTTTCAGTGCTCTTTTGAATTTTAAAAGCTCCCTAGGATGCTTTAGGATGGTTCTTTAGATTATAATTATCTTTCAGTGTGCTGTTCCTGCATGTCTTTAAATATCTGTGGAGTGTCAGTTTTGGAGCTGGAATTGCTCATTTTGGCCTGCACCAGGTGCTGCTGTGCTTGATAACAGCTGGGGCTGGGTTTGGGGTTTGAAGTGGGGAAGGGAAAACCTCTGGGTGCCCCTGGAAAGTGTGTGAGGCTCCCAGAGCTGGCTGGAAGTGTTGGTGTAAGCTGAGTGTGAAGGGCAACAAAAATAACCCAATGCCTTGCTAGGCTTGGCCTGGGCGTGTCAGAGGCGTGGGAGAAGCAGACTGAGTTTTGGGGAGTAGGAGTTTATGTAGTCATGGAATTGTTAAGGTTGGAAAAGCCTTCCGAGTTCATCAGCTCCAACCTTCAGCCAGCCCCATCGTGGTCACCACTAACCCGTGTCCTCAAGAGCCACATCCACAGGTTGTTCCAACACTTCCAGGGATGGGGCTCCACCACTGCCCCAGGCAGCCCCTTCCAACGCTGGACAACTTCTTCTATGAAGGAATTTTTCCTGATAGCCAACCTAATCTACAGCACTTAGAGAAGAGTTTTTTTAGCAAATAGAACCCATAATGTGGGCCTGGTTTGCCAAGGGGAAGTTTCTGCCACTTGTGAAAGAAGCAGGATCACAAGGCTGAGCTCCAGCCACTGCCTCCTGCTCCCTGCAGCCGGCTCGGAGCCTGTTCCTGCCTCTTTCCCAAACTCTTGGCACGTTAGCACATGGCACGGCTGGCATAACAGGGATCTGTGAGTTCTGTCTCAGCTCAGGCTTGGCCTCCAGCCACTTTTTAATGTTGATTCTGTGTAGACGCCGACCTGCAGAGCTGCCTCCAGGCAGCTCTGAACATGAGAAGGACGGGGAGCTGTTGGAGCAAGTCCAGAGAGGGCTATGGAGCAGCTCTCCTGGAGCCCCTCTGCTCTGGAGCCAGGCTGGGAGAGCTGGGGGTGCTCACCTGGAGAGGAGAAGGCTCCAAGGAGAGCTCCGAGCCCCTTGCAGGGCCTAAAGGGGCTCCAGGAGAGCTGCAGAGGGACTGGGGACAAGGCATGGAGGGACAGGACCCAGGGAATGGCTTCCCAGTGCCAGAGGGCAGGGCTGGATGGGATATTGGGCAGGAATTGTTCCCTGGGAGGGTGGGCAGGCCCTGGCACAGGGTGCCCAGAGCAGCTGTGGCTGCCCCTGGATCCCTGGCAGTGTCCAAGGCCAGGCTGGACATTGGGGCTTGGAGCAGCCTGGGACAGTGGGAGGTGTCCCTGCCCATGGCAGGGGTGGCACTGGATGGGCTTTGAGGTCCTTTCCAACCAGAACGAGTCTGGGATTCTGTGATTCCAATTGAGAAATGGGAGATGAGCGATGGACCTGCTGCAATCTCAGGCTTTTAGAACCGACTCCAGCGGGTCACAAAATGTTCCTGATTCCTGTAGGAGCAGGAGACACTTCTGCAGTTAATTTTGCAGGCAGTGCTTGGCTCAGCTTCCTGGGAACGATTCCGATTCCGGTTGAAGTGCTCCTGTCACTTCCCTGCCTGCCTGAGGCTCTTGCCGCCTGGAAGGATCTGTAGGATTTACACTAGAGGGTGTAGTAGCTCAGCCAGAACCAGGGAACCATCTTCTGGGAGCAGGTTCTCCATCCCCCAGGACTTGCTCCCTGCCGGGGGAACTGCCTGTCTTGTTTTGAAGTAGCCTCCTGACCGTGCACTTGGGCAGATCTGACCTATTTAATCACATCACTCGATAAAGAAGCTTTAAGAGCGTCATTTTTTTGCCAAGGCAGGTGGGTTTCTACACCAAGAGCTACAGCACAGATTGGTGTTTTCTGGGATGGTGCCTAGAAAAAAAAGGATAACATCTAAAGGAGCGGCCTGCTAAGCATATTGATTCGAGGTTGGGGCTGGCTTTGATGTTTGAGGATCACCGGAGGATTGGCAGGAACCCCAAAACTCTTGGTGCAATTTCGTAGCTTTGAAAGGAGCTTTTGAAAACTGAGAGTGGAGCTGGCCCTGGCAGGCTGGGGGGGGGTGAGGAGGGCTGTGGGCATGTGCCAGATGGAGCAGAGAGGATGTGAAAAGATGAATTAGTGGGATGTAGCACTGTTCCCCTCCTTTTTTGCCCACCCTCACCGTTCCAGACTTCCCAAGGTTCAGGTGTTCGTAACAGGATCTCTGTTTTTCATGCAGTGCTCCTGTGCTCCCAAGCACTGGGGGACAGTGGTGAAGTGCCCTCCGTGCCCCTTGGAGATCTGCAGGAGCAGCAGGACTGAGTTTTCCCTGACTGCTGCTGTCTGGATGTGTCAGGCATTCTCTTTCCTTCCTGTCTGGAAGCAGCTCCATAAATACAAACATGCTGAGTGAGGGGCACGTTTGAACTGGGGTCTGAAACATGGAATGCTTGGTGTGGGAAATCCGTTCCTGTGTTTTACTGCAGGGATCTGCCTGTGTGGTAACAGAATGTGGCTGCCTTGGAGGTTTGGGAAAATTCTGTGCTGGCTGAGCACTGAGCAAGGGGCTGGGGCTGATGGGGTGTTTTCCATCCAGGACTGGGAATCTGGAGATTGCAAATTCTCATCCTGACTTGGCTGAAGTGCTCTTTCCATCTCTGAGACGACTAAAACCCACCTGCTTCAGAGCAGGATGAAAAGATTATTGAATGTGTGTGAAGTGCTTTGAAAGCATGCGCTGTAAGGAGGAGGGAAGAGCTGCCTTCAGTCCTAAAAGCGTCTTTTCAAGAGCTGTAGAGGGGAAAAATAGGTCTCTCTTTAAAGTCGAGGTCCTGAGTATGCTGAAAGACATAAAAGAGGCATAATACAGCTCTTCATAAATATCTTAAGGTAGGCAGCCCTGGTTTGCTGGTTTGATGCTGTCAGGGGGTGTTTCAGAGGTGGATGTTTTTGAACCCAGAGCAGAAAGCTGCTTCCAGGTCTGGGGCTCTGAGCTCTTTGGTCTGCTCTGATCACAGAATCCTGGAATATCCTGAGCTGGAAGGGACCCTCAGGGATCATCAGTGCAGCCCCTGGCCCTGCACAGACACCCCAACAACCCCAGCCTGGGCATCCCTGAGAGCGCTGTCCAAACGCTCCTGCAGCTCTGGCAGCCTCGGGGCCGGGCCCATTCCCTGGGGAGCCTGGGCAGTGCCCAGCAGCCTCGGGGGGAAGAACCTTTCCCTGAGCTCCATGCCCAGCCCTGACCCAGCTCCAGCCACTCCCTCAGGTCCTGATCCTTGTGTTCGTGTGAGATGGGAAGAGCCAGCCAGGCTTTCAGCACCCTGCCTGAAGTACTTTATTCAGCAGTGGGGTGTACCGAGCTGCTCAGCAGTTTTCTGATGTGGTCCAAAGCTTGTGGGGCAGGTTTTCTTGCTGTGTGGATTTTCTATCTGGACGTAGAAAGTTTTGCAGGTTAGACCTGGATCAAATCTGTGGAAGGTGTCAGGGACAGAGTTCTGCTCCTCTGTGTGATTGACACACAATGAGCTGCTGCAACACTGTTGGGCTCAGGTCAAGAGAGGAGAAATCCTTGGGCTTATCTCCCCAGTTTGATCTCCAGATCCTGTCACTGGTGCAGGAGGCACTTCACCTCTCCCTTCTTCTGCCCAAAAGCAGCCACATAGGATGGCTGTGACCAGATGATCCCCCCGAGGCTGCTGGGCACTGCCCAGGCTCCCCAGGGAATGGGCCCGGCCCCGAGGCTGCCAGAGCTGCAGGAGCGTTTGGACAGCGCTCTCAGGGATGCCCAGGCTGGGGTTGTTGGGGTGTCTGTGCAGGGCCAGGGGCTGCACTGATGATCCCTGAGGGTCCCTTCCAGCTCAGGACATTCTATGGTTCTGTGATACTTGGTAA
Source organism: Corvus moneduloides (assembly GCF_009650955.1). NCBI lineage: Eukaryota > Metazoa > Chordata > Aves > Passeriformes > Corvidae > Corvus > Corvus moneduloides. The sequence continues at coordinate 1,391,912 of NC_045503.1, read as the reverse complement.
AACCTAAAGAGTCTCTTTAATTAAAACCCAGCTTTAATCACCCCACATGTCCCCACAGGATCAGGGCTATTGTCAGGTTACTCACACAGGACTTTGCTGAGGGGCTGTGCCTGTTTGGTGGGAGCAGCCGTGGCACAGGCTGGGATGTAGAGCCTTGGCGTGACTCACATTGCAGGGCATGTTCACACCGTGCCTAAAAAGGATGAAAAAAAGGTCTTTCCCAGTGCATTTTCCTTCCTGGAATGGATGTTGTGCAAGATCATCTCAGCAAAGAGCTTTAATTACTGTATTTGCTACAGGAGAAGTAGAAGCCCATGAAGTGTTTTCAGTATCATTTCTCTGAGAGAGCAAAGCAGGTGTTCAGTGTTGGGTGCTCTAGTCCGTGAACTGGGAGGGGGCATCAATTCTGCTTTTTCCCCCCACATTTGTGTTTAGGACAGTAATTACCAAAAAGCCACCAGTGGATTTTTTTTTTAACCAAGTTTTGAAATGAAGAGTGAAAAATCAATTGATGTTGAGGTCGGATGTATCTTCTCAGCCGTTTGGGATTAGTGGTGATTTCCCTGCGCTGTCAGTTGGGGCAGTTTCCTGGGGGGGGACAGTGCAGGTGCCCTTTGTGCCGGGATTTCAATGTGGGCTCACAGGACACTTCCCATTTTTGATCTTTCTGTGACTGTGGGGAGATTCCGCCCCGAGTCCGAGTCTCCCCACGTGGGCCAATTCCAGATGTGTGAAAAGCAGGAGGCGGGAGCAGATCTCCATCAGGCCAGCAGGCTTTGGGGTTTGGCACAGCTGGAGTTGTGCCAGTGCTGGTGAGTACCCGGCTCCTCTCCACCTGCCCAGGAGCCCTTTGTCTGCGCTCCTGGGACCTCCCTCTCCCCTCTGGGATATCTTCCCTGACGTTTGAACACTTGCTCTGATTTATGTTTTTAATCTCTAGCCAAGCCCCGCCGCGCTAGTGGGAAGCACGACTCACTAATCCAGGGCTTCCCGGAGCGTGTTCCCTGTGCTGGGCGAGGCGGAGGCGCTGGGCTGGCTCACGTGGGCTTGGGCAGGCACCGACGGGCAGGGCCCGGCTGTGTCCCAGCCCTGCCACCTCCTCCCCTGCCGGCTGGAGAGCTGGGGGGGTGTTGGGGTCGGGCTGGGGGCACAGCAGCACCGGGGGATGGATGTTTGGGGAACCACCGCACACACCAACGTGTGGAGCTCAAACCAAGCCAAAAGCAGCTGCAGTTGGCGAGCAGCGAGAGGAGGAGGAGGAGGTCAGAAACTCCTCCAAGGTGAGAGGAGCAGCGCTAGGAGAGAAGAAAGGGGTCGGGAAGCCCCTGCAGACACTCCAAGCCCGACCGAGCTGGGAGCACACGAGGGTGAAGGCGGGACTCGGGCGGGTCCTGCCCCAGTTCCCACGAAGTGCTGTGTCAGCAGCCGGGCACCGCGTGCTGCCTGCAGCCCCTGCCGGGCTGTCTCAGCAGCACCGGGCAGCTCCAGCATGAACAAGTATCTGCAGTGTTTATTGACCCCGGGCAGCTCAGGTAACTCTCTGTGAAGTTTTTGGCTTCCTGCGGGGTGAGGTCGTGGTTTGGGGGGTGCGGCTGGGAAGGAGCAGCTGGAGAGAAGCGACTTCTCCAGGGAGGCTTCTCGCCATTCATTTCCCAGGAGACCTGAGTCCTTGGGCATCTGCCTCTGGAACATGTGGAGTGTGCAAAAAGCTCAGCTTGGCTTTGGAGGGTTTTCATTTTCCTGGGGATTTTGGGTTTTTATTGAAGTGAGGGTTGTGCTGGGGGTGTTGGGTTTTGTGGTTAAAAGTGGCCAAGGAGCTGCAGGTGTCTGAGTCCTAAAGGAGCTGCAGAGTTTTAATTCCAGCTTTTGAATTGTTTGAAGCCAGATAGGTTTTAAAAACAGCTTAGGTTTTGCTTTTAGCCTTTCATACATCGCAACTGAAGTGTTTTAATGTAATACAGCTTGAAAGGTGCTTTTCTTTAGCTTTTGACTTCGTTTTCCAAGTGTCCAGTTGTGACTGAGTTGAAGTAGTTGGGTTTTGGTTGTTTTTTTTTTTTTTTTCTTTTTTCTTGTCTTAAGTGGGAATTTTTCACCCACACTAGTTAAAGAAATGAGACAGGTGTGGAGAAGATAACTTATCTTGAGCACACTAGAAAAAGGCTGGAAAATTAAAGGACAGGTGGGTGTTGCTGCTTGTGACTGTGCTGCTTGAGGTAGGTTTTCAAGGTGGAGTTGAATAGAGGGAAAAGAAGACACCAGAATATTTGAAATATTTAAATACTTTTTTTTTCTTTGAAAAGAAGACTTGCTCTGCTAATTACATTTTGGAGTAGATCCTTAGTTTTATCCAACACTATCCACAGGAGATGTGGAAGTGTTTTTTGGTCTTTTTCTCAGAAACAGAAAAAACCAAATCTCTGTTAAGTTTGTTGGTTTTTTTCCCCCAAACAGAATTTCAACTTTTCTTGTATTTTGAGGAGTAACTTCAGAGCTAAACTGAGAGGGGGAATGGAAAGATCTCCAAAGAACCCAAACATTGAATATCCAGATTTTCAAACGGTGAGACTCCTTCCAGCCTGTGCATGACAGGCCATGGGGTCAGGGTGTATTTTGGGTGCCAGTCTTTGTCCTCTGCCTGTCCTGGCCAATCCACCAGTTGGGATTCTCACATCCTTTCCTAAGTTATGGGAGAAATGTGCCAATGGTGTGATTTCCTCTTAGGAAAATGTGTCACAGACCTCGATGCTCTTTGCTGTTTTCCACCAGCGTGGGTGGGACTGTCGGTGATTCTGGGGATAGAGGGATGGGAACGAGGGGTTTGTGTGGGCCAGGTCATCGTGTCCTGGCTTTGCATCCCTGGATTTAACTGGTGTTGCTGTGGGAGGCAGTGACAGTCCCAGGTGTCTCTGGGGGCTCTCTGTGAAGCCACCAGGAGGGTGAAGCTACCACGTTCAGTGGCTTGAGGACCTTTCAGATTCTTGTTTTGCTGCACCAGAGATAAAACTGCCCAAAACTGTGTTTTCTTGAATAAACTGAGGAGGTCGGTGCTGCATCCCGGGGCGTTTCTGTCTGAGCTGCTTTGTGGGATGTGCTCTCATGAGTTTCCTACTGAGTGAGTCGTTCCCTGATAACACTTCCAGCTCGGGAAGGACACTCTGGAGCTGCTCCTGCTGCAATGAACCCACCTGGGCAGGCCCCTGTCTCAGGAGAGCAGGACTTCGGACAAGGGCCTGGAGGGACAGGACCCAGGGAATGGCTTCCCAGTGCCAGAGGGCAGGGCTGGATGGGATCTTGGGCAGGAATTGTTCCCTGGGAGGGTGGGCAGGCCCTGGCACAGGGTGCCCAGAGCAGCTGGGGCTGCCCCTGGATCCCTGGCAGTGCCCAAGGCCAGGCTGGACACTGGGGCTTGGAGCAGCCTGGGACAGTGGAAGGGGTCCAGGAACAAGATGGGCTTCAAGGTCCTTTCCAACCCAAACCATTCCATGATTTCTCCCTGGCCACTGCCTGCCCTCAGTCTGGGATGGCTGAGCTGAGGAAATGGCTCAGAGTACAATGCAGAGGTGGTGTCTGGCTGCTCTGGTCCCTCGGTGTGACCCCCTCCCTGTGCTGTGTCACCCCTGGGGTTCAGCCCACGGGGACAGGTGGCCCATTGGCCACAACACCTGGAGAAACCAGCGCTGCCCAGGCTGGGTCCCAGCAGGGCTAAAAATACCTTGGAGTGAGAGATGACTGTTCAGGCTTTTTTTCAGCCTTGCTAATATCAGACTTTCTTTTCTCATATCTGCATCCGTTTTTCCACTAAAGAAATGACTGTGGAGGTTCATGGTGTACTTTGAGGCTGTGGCATGAAATAGCTCCCCTGGAGGAAGAAATCCAAGGAGTGGGGCGCACAGGATTCCTCTGCCTCCAATACCTCTCAAACCTTGCTTCCTGATGTTCCTTGACCAGGACAAGGTTATCTCTGCTTTTAACGCTTAATTTTATAATTAAATTTACTTCTCAAAAACACAAAAAAGGAGCAAAACAAATCCTTGGACTAGGGTTAAGTTTAAAATTGAAGAAACATTTCTCTTAGCTCCCCTTCCCTGCCCTCCTAACCCATTTCCTCTGGATGATTATTTGAAATGTACTATTTTAAATCTCAGTGTTAATTATTTCCAAGCGGTTGCATATTCTTGTTAAATTAATTGTTGGAAATTTGCTTTGGGTCCCGGCAAATGAGCTCTGTGCCAAAACCTGCCATTTCTTGTGTGCTCTTTAATTCTGAAGAGCAGCAGAACTCAGGCTGCTGGTAAAGCCTCTCTGAAACATTTTGTTCTTGAGGAACTGCTGTCTCTTCTGTGAAGTGTTAAATGAAAAGCTCAGAATGATTTTCCAGCGGTGATAATTCTCCTGCAATCACAGAGGTTGTCCCTTTGCTGAGTGCTGGCACTGTAAACACAGCGAGCTCTTAAACCAACAAAGCTGTTCCGATGACGTGAAGTAAAAATGCCTTTATTTTTTCCTTTTCCAGAGAGTCTCCAAACAGCTTTCACCTTGCCCACCTCGCCATGAATGCACCTTTTGTTGCCAGCTGCAGGTGACCCAAGGGAATGGGTGACTTCAGCAGCAGCAGGGCTTGAAAATCAAAAAGAGCTGTGAGATTGAGTCCAACAGTTGGCCACAGTCACCACTAAACCACATCCCCAGGTGTCACATGCCCACGATTTTTGAACACTTGCAGGGATGAGGACTCCATCACTGCCTGTGCCAGTGCCTGACAACCCTTTCTGGGAAGAAATTTTTCCAATATCCAGCCCAAACCTCCCCTGGCCCAGCCTGAGGCCGTTCCCTCTCCTCCTGTCCCTGTTCCCTGCGAGCAGAGCCCGACCCCCCCGGCTGCCCCCTCCTGTCAGGGACTTGTGCAGAGCCACAAGGTCCCCCCTGAGCCTCCTTTTCTCCAGGCTGAGCCCCTTTCCCAGCTCCCTCAGCCTCTCCTGGTGCTCCAGACCCTTCCCCAGCTCCAGCCCCTCAGTGTCTCTCTTGTGCGTTCACTACAAGAAAGGTTCAGTGTCTTTTGACCTGTGCTGGTCCCTCTGCAGCTTGGCCAGCAAAGCCTTTCATTTTGAATTCCTAATTGCTGTAAATTTGGAAGTTTTTCATTTTTGCTGCCTTTTTGTCTGGCAGCAGCTGAGCAGCTCTGTTGTATCTGGAAGAAGCAGTTGTCATCCAGTTGCTCAGAGCAGCTGTGGCTGCTGCATCCCTGGAAGTGTCCAAGGTTGGATGGGGCTTAGAACACCCTGGGACAGTGGAAGGTGTCTCTGCCCATGGCAGGGGTGGGACTGGAGGAGCTTTAAGGTCCCTCCTAACCCAAACCATCCTGGGATTCTGTTCCCTGCGTGCATTCAAGAGCTGGACTCCTTTTCCAAAACCTGCAGGTTTGCATTGGCCAGCACCTGTCACACATTTGGGCTTTTCTGTATTTAAAGCATCTCAGGTACATGCTGTGGCAGGGCTGGACAAAAAAAAGGAAAAACTTTTCTCTGGAATGATTCACTGTAAATTAAGTTTTACCTTCACCCAGGCGACCTTGTCCTCCCACTCTTCTTTAATGTCAGCTTTGTTTACTGCCCTTGCCTGTTGCCCAAACTAGAAGGACCAGTGAGGAGTCAGTCTCTGGCTCAGGGAAGCTTTGTAATAATCCAGCTCCACCTTGGAACTGAGGCCTCATGTTCCACAACCAGCATGACAATAATCAGGGAAAAAACCCATCAGCCCGGTTTTTTTTTTAGGCAGAATCTTGTTTTATGCTTCCATGTTTTCTGTGCTGCAATGGCTGATTTAAGCACAGCTCAGTTGGGTGTGTTCTAAAGCAGGTCTGGGTTAAGTAAAATGTTCGCTGAGGTTCTGTGTAAAATATTAATAACTTGTTTTCTATAACATTGATGGTATCCTCACCTTTTGTGCCTCAGGAGAGTTATTTCATATGTCTGAGGTACATTAATTTATTAAAATAGTTTGTACTTTAAAAAGTGTTTAGTTCACAATCCTGCAAGGAGTTGGCATCTCAAGTCTCATTATCTCGTGATTCCTGAGGGACAGAGCAGACTCTGCTTTCCATCCCTCCAAAAAGAGTTATTTCACTTGGAGTGCCTCAGGAACTGCAGCCATTGGTCCATCAGAGCAGCAACCCCAGTGTAGCTCCTCCTGTACACCCTGAGTAGCCAGGTTAGTGAAAGGAAGAGGAATAAAGGAAAAGGTGAAGCAGACTCCTTTGAGTGTCACATCCCAGTGGTAGGAAGATCCTTCCCTTTCCTGGTTCCTGGGAGTGTAGTTTGGCAGCTGAAAAGCTGCTCTGATTTCAAATAACAGGTTGAAGATCTCTGATTTGGAGACTTGTGTGTTTATGCCTCATCATTTATATATGTATATATATTTGTGTGTGTGTTTTCATAGAAATAAACCTCCCTCCTTCTGTGTTTCTGCTGCATTATCAGCAGATGCCTCGTGGCCAGAGGGGATGGTGCTGATGGCCATCGTGGAGCCACTTACACAAGTCTTTCATGGCCAGGCAGCCTTTGATCAGCAGTGCTGGAGAATCCATCAGGCCTCCCCCACACTTCCACAAGAGCTCTTCCCCTGCCCTGCCTCAAAGCCTGGGGATTGTCCTGAGGTTACCATGTGTGTTTTCATCTGGCCATTCCAGCCACAGAAAATGTGCCAGGAGTTTTATGCTAGAGATGAACAGCAGAGACCCAGACACCAGATCCGTGCTGGGGTTGCCCTCTGCTTTCCCTGATCCTGATACATTGAAAATAGTTTGGTTTTCTGCATGGACAAGATGGCTTTTGTTTGGTTAGGGTTTGTTGCTTTATTTTGGCACGTCTCTAGATCCAGACTCTGGGTTCTCTGTTTGCAGACCATCTCATATTTAGCCCTGCTTTCAGCAGTTCCCTTAAAATATTTGTGCCAAATTTTAGGTCTCAATTCTGATGTAGAGAGTAGTAGCTGACTCCTCCAGGCTTCAGTGCACCGGTCCTTTTGTCCAGTGTGGAGCTGATGTTTCACACCGTGGTCAGAGATGAGTGGTGGGCGTGGAGGGCTGTCTGCTCCTTACCACTTCTTAGGCTGATCTTACCCCTAATCATTTTGATAAGCTGTACATACCCTTGCCTTGATGCTGCTGCTGTTTGCATATGGCTTTGTTCGTGTTTCTTCCTTGTTGCCTGCTTTTCTTCAAGGTTTCTAACCAGGAATTGGCCTGTGCAGTGCCCACTGCCCTGGTTTGTCACCTGCTTCCTCCCTCTGTCCCTGGCTGTGCTGGCTGTCCAAGGGAGGAGCACACCCTGGGTTTGGAAATGCTCTTTGTGTCATCATTACAGCTCTCTGCAATAGCTGGAGGGGAACTGCTTATAGAAATAGCACCTTGTTCCTCTTCCCCCGTGTTTCTGGCTCTGAACAGGGCTCAGACAGGCCTGTGGAAGGTGGTGACAGCACGCTGCCCAGAGTCCCCGTTCAATCAGGAGCTAATTGGTTTGGAAAAAAACTTCACAAACCCAAAGGGTTAAAAAGCATTTTCTGAAACCGCTGCCTTTATTTTAACCCAGCCTCTTTCATTCTGCTTCCTTGGGGGCCAGTTCTGCCAACTGCTAGACAGATCCTTTTCCTGTTGCCAAAGGAAGCTGGGCATTCATGCATCCTCTCTAAAAAACCCCAAACCTACCCCTGCCTCCCCCTCCAAAAAACCCCAAACCCCTCAGTCTTACGAGAATGGTAGAAACAGCTCTTTTAATACAGTTTGTTTCTGACTGTTACAAGAAATTCTCTCATCCCTCTTAGACCTGAGAGGTTTTTTATTTCCTGTCTTCTATCTCTTTGCTTATTGTTTGGGTCTTCTGCATACCCATGTTGGAGAGCCAGTTTTAGTACTGTCCTTGTAGCAGAGAACAGAAGTTCCTCTGGAATGTCAGCATCCAGAGACGCTGTGATAAAACAAGGGCTGAAAGCAGTTCAGAGTCAAAAAGCAGCCGTTAATGTTCCTGTAGCTTCTGTGGGTTTGCTAAGTGCCACTGTCTTTGCTGGAGTCCTGGAATGGTGTGGGTTGGGAGGGACTTTAAAAATCATCTCATTCCACCCCTGCCATGGGCAGGGACACCTCCCACTGTCCCAGGCTGCTCCAAGCCCCAATGTCCAGCCTGGCCTTGGGCACTGCCAGGGATCCAGGGGCAGCCCCAGCTGCTCTGGGAATTCCATCCCACCCCTATCCCACCCTCCCAGGGAACAATTCCTTCCCAATATCCCACCCAACCCTGCCCTCTGGCACTGGGAAGCCATTCCCTGGGTCCTGGCCCTCCATGCCTTGTCCCCAGTCCCTCTGCAGCTCTCCTGGAGCCCCTTTAGGCCCTGCAAGGGGCTCTGAGCTCTCCCTGGAGCCTCCGCTCCTCCAGGCTGGGTGTGGAAGAGAGGCCACTGAAGGGACTTTCCTGAAAAGGGAAATATTTTGGGTGTTCAGTGTTCTTGTCTTGGTGGTTGATCTGAATGGCTGAGTTGTGTTGCCTGTTGTAATTTTTCCTTCCCAGCAGCTCTCAGTTTATCAGTCCAGATCAGACTGGTTTTCCTGCAGCTGCCATGAGAAACACTGAGCCTTGAGGAATATTGGATGCTCTTGGTGGGCTTTAGGTGTTGGCAGTGAGAAGTGAGAATCTAATCCACATTTTCTTGCAGGAATCCTCTTTCCTCCTTGGTGGCTTCATTGAATTAAGCAGATAATTCTGTGCACAATCAGCTCCCCTTGGGCCTAATACAGTGATTATTCTTTGGTGCCCTGAAGAATATTTAATTTATAGAGCTTTTCCATGAGTATTAAAAGCACTTTGTTAGCAGATCTTTAGTCCTGGGAGTAGTTTGTACAATCTGGTCTAGTCTAGGCCAGAGAACATCACTGGTGGCTTTTGGTATCCAACATTTATTTATTCTGTGGTGCAAGACTGTGGCTTCTGGTTGTGTCATTCAGTGTTGGGGTTTGATCAGAGCAGACCTTGAAAAGACCTCTTTTAAATTGTACTTGAATTGCTGGCAGTAAATGATTTTCTTTCCTCTTTCCAGAGCGAGGCTATGATCCCTACAACCCAGAGCTTCCCAGGCCCTCACTGGAGGCGGAGGATGGCACCCTGGCTGACATTACAGATGTCACACCCGGAATTCTGGAGCTGGAGCTGGTCAACAAGGCCATTGAGGCGGTGAAGAACGAAGTGGAGAGGGAGCAGAAGAAGTACGAGGAGCTCCTGGAAACCACGAAGGAGTTGGGTGCTTCAGAGGGCTCCTCACTCATTTCAAACTCACCTGTGTCAGCTGCTGGGCCTCAGAATGATTCCTTTGCCTCCTTGGAGTATAATCCAGGGAGCTACAACTTCAGTAATAACTCAGACTACAACCCCACTCCTCTGGCTGCTGCTGGCCGGTCCAGTAAATACACTCTGGATTCCTCCCGCTCCAAAGGGAGCTCACTGGAATATGTCCCCAAGGCTGTAGTGCAGAATAAAAAATACAGCAGCACTGTCACTAACAATAAATATGTGATTGATGACTCCAAGCCCTCCACAGACTTGGAATACGACCCCCTTTCCAATTACTCTGCCAGGCTGTTGGGCAAAGCCACAACCAAGGGGTCCAAAAGGGAAAGGGCCTCTGATTATGAGGAGTCTTATTCTCCATCAAGGAAGAAGCTCTGTGAAGATCCTGATGACGATGAGGTGTTGGCCAGGTTCTCCTCCTCTGAAGATGAGGCTGAGGTGGAATATAAAACAGCTTCTGGTAGTTCACCCTCAAAAGGTGGTTCTGAGGGTGAGTCAAACAACTCGAGTGAGTCCAGCAAAGAGCAGAGCACCAAAGTGGATGGCTCTGCTTCCCAGGAGAGCAAAGAAGCAGCACAGCGCAGGGAGGACCTTCCAAATTCACAGAAAAACCTTGCCAAGAACTCACCAGACAAGAACCCAAAAGCAGTGAAGTTGTGTTCTGGTAAGAACAACAAGGAAATTGAAAATAAAAACAAAGACTCCAAAGACAAAACAAAAAGGAAGAAAACAGATGGTAGTAAAACACCAGGCCTCAGTGAGGCTGGGAAGAAGGAGAAAAATAAAAATACAGACAAAGACAAAGTGCTCAAGAAAGAAGAAAAATTAAAAATCAAGAATGAAGAGAAAAACTGCAAAGACAAAAGTGTCAAAGTGAAAGCAGATGGGAACTTGAAGAAACCTGAAAAACAGAAGTCAGAAAAGGTGGATGGGTGTAAGAAAGAAAAATCCAAGTCCACCACCAGCAGTTCAGGGAAAAGCAAGAGCGAAGGTGTTACCAAGGGCACAGAGAAAGTGGGGAGCAGCAAGAAGGACTCGCAGAGCAAAGCAGCTGATGTGAAAAATGGCAAGGAAAGCTCTGGTCGTAAAAACAAAGAGAAAGGGACCAAGAGTTCCCTGGAGCAAAAGAAAGACAAGGTCAGTTCTGCTGGAAAAGGAGACCCGAAGAAGGGTCGGAAGCAGCAGAGTTTGAGTCACGTGGACCTGTTTGGAGATGAGAGTGGAGATGACGATGACAAAGGCCGGCCTTTGTCCTCCTCCTTACTTGATGTGAGCTCGGACTCGGATGGGGCCGACTCTGGCTCAGCCTCTGAGAGTGACAAGGACAGGACAAAGAAAGTGAAGCGCTCCAAGTTGTCCAAGTCGTCATCATCTTCCTCAACATCTGATGACATTGATTATTCCATCCTTGAGAAAGATGTGGACTTCGAGTCAGATCCCATGGAAGAGTGTCTGAGGATCTTTAATGAATCTAAAGATGTGAAAACTGAAGACAAGGGAAGGCTGGGGAAACAGGTAATGCTGGGTTGGGCTGGTTGTGTGTGTGCTCTCCCCTCCAAAGGTGGAAGGATTCTGGTTCGGTTTTGTGGTGTTGCTTATCTCAAGCAGCTGAAGAGGGAGATTCCGTGTGTTGGGAGAATCTCGTCCTTGTCATGACTGAGTGCTTGGAAGTGTTTGCACCTGAGTTTACCTGCTGGGTTGAAAGCTGCTGTGAAATGTGAGGGTTCAGTTCCCTTTTGTGTGGAAGGCTTTCAGCTTTCAGGGTTATCAGTTACTGCTGTCTGGCCTGAGAACCTTGGGAGTGTGGATTGCTTGGCAACTTTGGGAGAAAAGGCTGCAGGGAGTGAGTTTTGGGGGTTTCAAAGCCAATCTGAGATTGCCAGTCTGGGCACTGCCTTCTTGTTGCAGCAGAGTTTAAGGAACATAGGGACAGGTAGAACCTGGACAGGGTGTTGGTGCAAGTCCAGTATTTGTCACCGACACTTTGTCCCCAAATTCCTCTTTCCTGTTCTAAATGCATGCTGCAGGTAGTTCCTGAGGATCTCTGGATAGCTTGTGGGTGGTGCAAGCAAGAAATGGAGGGTAGAATTTCTTCCAGTGGTACCAGGGGCTTCAGACTAAGGAGGTAAAAAGACAGTATTTACATAAAAAGAGTTTTGGCAGTGACTGACTGGTCCCTGGAGGATGGAAACCTCTCGGTTTTGAAGATTAGAACAGAGTGGAGAACTCATGACGAGAAGGACATTGAGGGGCTGGAGCGTGTCCAGAGAAGGGAACAGAGCTGGGAAGGGGCTGGAGCACCAGGAACGGCTGAGGGAGCTGGGAAAGGGGCTCAGGCTGGAGCAAAGGAGGCTCAGGGGGGACCTTGTGGCTCTGCACAAGTCCCTGACAGGAGGGGGCAGCCGGGGGGGTCGGGCTCTGCTCGCAGGGAACAGGGACAGGAGGAGAGGGAACGGCCTCAGGCTGGGCCAGGGGAGGTTTGGGCTGGATATTGGGAAAAATTCTTCCCAGAAAGGGTTGTCAAGCACTGGAAGGGGCTGTCCAGGGCAGTGGTGGAGTCACCATCCCTGCAAGTGTTCAAAAAACAAGTGGATGTGGCACTTGGGACAGAGCTTAGTGGTGACCATGGTGGTGGTGCTGGTTGATGGTTGGACTTGATGATCTTAAAGGTCTTTTCCAGCCTTAACAATTCCATGTTTCTACATGTAAAAGGTTAGAAAGCAGCTTCTGGCAGTGATCCTCCCACAGCATCTGAAGCAGGGAAGTAGGAGCAGACAAAACTCATCCTTCATCTTCTGACATCCCAGTTTCACTGGGCAGCAAGACAAACCATCCAGCTGGGAGCAGCTCCTGGGCTCAGGCAGGGGTGTGTGACTTGCTGTCAGACCCAGCACCCTCAGCATCCCTGGCTGGGATGATTTTGCTGTACCAGGTGTTCAGGGAATGGGATTGGGAAGAGCTTTACAGATGTAAAAAGTGACAAATTTGCCAACATTGAGAAAACATCCCAAACTTGTATCTGTGTTTTCCATCTGACTGCAGTGCAGGGGTGCCAGGTGAGGCTGCTCTCTTACCTGGGAGGCTTCATAGAATCCTGGAATGGGTTGGGTTGGAGGGATCTCAAAGCCCATCCAGTACCATGGGCAGGGACACCTCCCACTGTCCCAGGCTGCTCCAAGCCCCAATGTCCAGCCTGGCCTTGGGCACTGCCAGGGATCCAGGGGCAGCCCCAGCTGCTCTGGGCACCCTGGGCCAGGGCCTGCCCACTCTCCCAGGGAACAATTCCTTCCCAAGATCCCATCCAGCCCTGCCCTCTGGCACTGGGAAGCCATTCCCTGGGTCCTGGCCCTCTAGCCCTTGTCCCCAGTCCTTCTCCAGCTCTCTTGGACACCGGAAGGGGCTTAATGAAGTGAGGTGACAAAATCAGGTGCCTTCTGTGTGCTGGGGAAGAGGGGGTCCAGGGGAGGAGCCAGGAGTTTATCCAAGGAATTACTGAGTGACTTCAGCTGCAGCTCCCCTGCATCCCAAAATAATGGAGGTACTGGGGCACCCTCAGGGCATCCAGTGTGTCCCAGTTTAGACCCCTTCACCCACAGACAGCCTCCCTTAGGGATGATGGATGGGAAGGAGGTGCAAGCGAGTGCAGAACGAGCCACACAACCACCCTGTGGCAGTTTCTCCTGCTGGAATTGATTGTTGACTTTGGCTCCAAAAGGCAGGAATTGGTGCTGCTCTCCAGGCTCGTGGAGCTGGGTGGGTGCAGTGGCCCAAGCAAACCCTTGCACTCAGGAGCATGGGTGTGAGGAGGGGGTGTGTGCTGCGTGTGGGGAGCAGAGCTCAGCTTTTGGAAAAGGAGCTGGGCTATTAAAGCTTTTTGCTGAACTCTCTGCTGCACTCACATCCCCAGTCTGGTCACAGGGAATTCTGTGTTGTTGACAATTAAAGACCTTTTTTACACTCACACAAAATGGGTGGAAGAAACTCTATATAAGGCTCAGTGTGATGGTTTTCTTCTCAGTTATTAAGCATTGCAGCTGTTCTTTCTTCAGGGTTTAGTTTAATTCTCAGCTAGGAAAGAACTCTTTATTTTTGGCCTTTTTTTTCCTCCAAGTTGCCCAGTTTAAGTGAAAAATAGTTGAAGGGCACATAATCTATAGCAGGAATTACTAATCACTGAATTCAGAAAGTGCTGAACCAGGGGCTGCCACTCACAGCAAACAGTTAATTGTGGCCTGGAGTGACAAAGCTCAGCAGCCACGTGTGGCTCCTTTGCATCCCTGCACTGAGGTTTGGTTTCCTGCTCCTTTGGGAAGGAGGCTCAGTGCAGCACAGGGATCCTTCTTTGGGACATGGGTGTGGGTGAGTAGGCACCCGCTGGGTGCGATTGGTCATGGGGCATTTTTTTTGTTTATGGAATAATTTTCTAGATGAACCCCTGTTGTGGTTAGACACTGGCCAAACACCAGGCACCCATGAAAGTCACTCACTCACCCTGCCCTGCTACAGCTGTGCAGAGGAGAGAAAAAATTTAAATGAAGGGTTCATGAGTTGAGATAAGGATGGGGAGGAAACACTCCAAGGGCAAAACAGGCTCAACTTAGAGGTACAAAGCGAGTTTGTTACTAAGAAAATCAGAGGAGGATAATGAGAAGTAAAATAAGCCCTTAAAACACTTTTTCTTCCCCCAACCCCTCCCTCTTTCCCACCGACAGTGGAGGCAGACAGGGGCTGGGGGGGTTTGGGTCAGTTTGTCACCCAAGATTTTCTTCTGCTGCTCAGGGAGAGGAGTCCTTCCCCCGTGAGGCCGTGGGGTCCCTCCCACAGGAGACAGCTCTCCTGAACTTCCCTGGCGTGGGTCCACTCAGGAGCAGCAGCCACATCGCCCCTGCTGTAGCGTGAGCCCTTCCCACGGGCACACAGCCCCCCAAAACTGCTGTGCCGGGGTCTGTCTGCCACGGGGTGCAGCGCTCCAAGGCCAGGCTGCTCCAGCCTGGGAGCAGGGCCCCTCTGCACCGGGACTGCCCCTGGATCCCAGCGTCCTGCAGGCACCTCCCGCTCCGGCACGGGCACCTCCCGCAGGGCTGCGGGTGGATCTCTGCATCCCCCTATGGATCCCCAGGGGCTGCGGGTGGATCTCTGCATCCCCCTATGGATCCCCAGGGGCTGCGGGTGGATCTCTGCATCCCCCTATGGATCCCCAGGGGCTGCGGGTGGATCTCTGCATCCCCCGGGGATCCCCAGGGGCTGCGGGTGGATCTCTGCATCCCCCGGGGATCCCCAGGGGCTGCGGGTGGATCTCTGCATCCCCCGGGGATCCCCATGGGCTGCGGGTGGATCTCTGCATCCCTGTGGATCCCCAAGGGCTGCGGGTGGATCTCTGCATCCCCCTATGGATCCCCAGGGCTGCGGGTGGATCTCTGCATCCCTGTGGATCCCCAAGGGCTGCGGGTGGATCTCTGCATCCCCCGTGGATCCCCAGGGGCTGCGGGTGGATCTCTGCATCCCTGTGGATCCCCAAGGGCTGTGGGTGGATCTCTGCATCCCCCGTGGATCCCCAGGGCTGCGGGTGGATCTCTGCATCCCCTGGGGATCCCCAGGGCTGCGGGTGGATCTCTGCATCCCCAGGGGCTGCGGGTGGATCTCTGCATCCCCTGGGGATCCCCAGGGCTGCGGGTGGATCTCTGCATCCCCCGTGGATCCCCAGGGGCTGCGGGTGGATCTCTGCATCCCCCGTGGATCCCCAGGGGCTGCGGGTGGATCTCTGCATCCCCCGGGGATCCCCATGGGCTGCGGGTGGATCTCTGCATCCCCCGGGGATCCCCAGGGCTGCGGGTGGATCTCTGCATCCCCCGGGGATCCCCAGGGCTGTGGGTGGATCTCTGCATCCCCCGGGGATCCCCAGGGCTGCGGGTGGATCTCTGCATCCCCCGGGGATCCCCAGGGCTGCGGGTGGATCTCTGCATCCCCAGGGGCTGCGGGTGGATCTCTGCATCCCCCGGGGATCCCCAGGGGCTGCAGGGGCACAGTTGCTCCACCACAGTCTCACCACGGCCTGCAGAGGAATCTCGGCTCTGGTGCCTGGAGCACCTCCTGCCCCTCCTCCACTGCCCTTGGTGTCTCCCTGTTGTTTCCCTCACATGTTCTCATCTCCTCCTCTTCTCTAGCTGGAATACAAATTACCCCCACTTTGTTTTGATTTTCTTCTTTCTTCTCTGTTATCACAGAGGCGTTACCAACTCTCTCATTGGCCCAGCCTTGGCCAGTGCCATGTCCATCTTCAGAGCCATCAGGGATTGGGTCTGCTGGACATGGTGGAAGCTTCCAGCAGCTTCTCACAGAAGCCACCTCTGTGGTCCCCCTGCTACCAAACACCAGCCTGTGCAAAACCAACACAGCCCCGTGTTGTTTGGCCTCAGTAATGTGTAGGGAGGATGGCATGGAGCTCAGGGAAAGGTTCTTCCCCCCGAGGCTGCTGGGCACTGCCCAGGCTCCCCAGGGAATGGGCCCGGCCCCGAGGCTGCCAGAGCTGCAGGAGCGTTTGGACAGCGCTCTCAGGGATGCCCAGGGTGGGGTTGTTGGGGTGTCTGTGCAGGGCCAGGGGCTGGATCCATGATCGCTGTGAGTCCCTTCCAGCTCAGGATATTCCGTGATCTGTGATTGCAGGAAGCTGTGTGTGGGCAGTGCGGTGCTTTTCCACCTGGGAGAATTGCACTGTGAGAGAGTTTATTAGGGATGTAACTGAATTAACAGGCTCTGGAGTTCCCAGGGAGCCAAGTGATTCAGGGTGCAGTGTTCGTCCAGAGTGCCCCTGTGGTGATGAACGCAGGCTTATCTCAAGTGGTGCCTGAGCTAAATCCCTAAATCCAGCCTTGGGCTCTGTTGCTGAGTTTCAGAGATTGTCAGGCTCATCTCAGAGTTTTGCCAGGAGTTGTTTTGAAAAACTGAAAAGAAGATTGTCTGGAGAGCAGCTGGAGTTCTGAAAAATAAACTTGTGAAGTGTGTTTTGTATCAATTAACAACTGAGTCGAATTTCAAGCAGATTTCCAAGTGGTTCTCCCTGTCCAGGAGCAGGTCTGAGGTGTCAGCTCGGAGCAGCTTTGGCTGGAGAGGTGCTTCTGCCTCCTGCTGAGTTTCTGGATGTGACCTGGGCTGTGTCACCAGAGTTTTCCTACAGTGACAGCTGTGGATTAACCTGCAGAGAAACGTTTCCCTAAATGTGGGGTGGGGGCACTGTGGTTTGGTGTTGAGCAGGTGTCAGCACCTGCCTGGGGCAGAAATGAGTCAGTTCCCAACTTCTTAAAAAATCCAAAGCACCCCAAACCCCCTGGACTGTAAGAATGCCATGAGAGGTGAGGTGTGTGAGTGGCTGGCAGGGGAGGGCTGCTCAAGGCTCCTGTGGCAGGTAAGGCTGATCCTGCCCCATGCCAGCTCATGGAGCTGCTGCTGGGGTGGGAACATCCTGCTGCTGTTCCTTGGCTTCCTTGGTGGCTCCTGGGGTCACAGCAAGGTTCTTGTCAGTGGCCCAGCAGCTGACCAGGTGTTCTCACCTGCCCCCTGCAAGGTTAACCCAAAAGGAGACTTTCCACATCTCCCTCTTGCGAGGGGTCTTCAAGTCTGTTCTCCTGTTCTTTTGTTTTCCAGCTGTCCAAAGAGGAAGCAAATGAAGAAAAGACAGAAGATAATTTAACTACCTTGTTTCCTGGCCAAAAAAGAAGGATCTCTCATCTTGTCAAACAAGGAAATGTAAGTGCAGATTTAGAAGCAGATGTTTAGATTGGTCCAAGTGAGGATTTTCTGTCCTGACCCTGGAAAAGGCTGTACTCCCAGGGCCAGGCAGCAGCGTGGGAGTTGTTTGTGCTGGAATTAGTCTGTGGCAGTTTTATTTCCTCTCTTTCTAGTTTCTCAAAAAGCTCCCATGTTTAGGATCCAGTAAAAGTGGCAGCAAAACTCTAATAAACTTTCCTAAAACCAAGGGTAGGCTGGGAAGAGTGAATGGATTCTGCTCTTTGGGATAACCCTTTGGGATAGGTTGGGATGTTCGTTTTTCTCCAGTATAGCTTCATTCAGTGATTTCAATAAAAATCAACTGGACACAAGGTCACTCTGCATCTGCTGGTATTTTTCTGTGCCTTGTGATCTCAAAGATACTGCAGGAATTTGGTCAGATGTTTAAAACCATTACCTGACATCTGTTCTGAACCAGCCAAGATCTCAGCAGTATTTGTTTGGATACTCTTCTTTCCCAGTTGGGAAAATACAGAGGAGAAGAATTAAAACAAAAAAAAAGCAAGGAAGACATTCTGATTTTTTTATTCCTTTCTCCCTGGGATTTTAATTCATGTTTTCTCTGAGGGTTTAATGTGTTTCCCTCCAGGTGCTGAGCACGGATTAGTTTTATGTTGCAGCAGGATAAGAGTGGAGGCTTGTGCACTAATTTGAGCTGGGTAGTCCAAATTAATTGTTCTGCCTTTCCTCTCTGCCTAGGAGAGGCTTTTTTGCCTTTAATAATTTGAAGCTCTGGGGTCAATACAATGGGTTTTATTTAACTGCATATCTCCAGCCAGTTCATGTGGTTTGATAAGGGCCCTTTCTTCCAAAGTGAAGAGATAAGAGACTGAAGCAAATGGCTTGGAAATTCATTAACTCAAATATTTATTGTAAAGAGGCGCCTTTTAGACATGTGCAGATCTTTAAATATATTTTCTTAATGTGACAGCTGATCCCAAAATGCTTTCCAAAGACAGGAGCCCCAGCACAGCCTTTGCTTGGGCAAACAGAGCCGATCTGGTGTGCTCAGCTGCCAGGGCAGCTCCAGGACCTGCATTCCCTGGAGTATGTCAGCTCAGAGCAGCTCTCAGCTCTGCCCAGGAGGTGCTGTAACACCTGAACTGCCACTTTTCACCTCAGAATTGAGGCCTGTGCTTTGCTGTGTCCCTCCAAGTGGAATATTTGCTCAAGTCTTGCTGATGATTTATAGCTCAAGGACCGAGCAAGAGAAGGGGAGGGAGCCGAATTCGGGGTTGGTTGCCAGGGGAAATGGGGGGGCCAAAGGAATTGCAGGTGAGGCAGAAAATGAGTGGCCTGTCCTGCTTGGAAGTCTGTAATTATAACTTAATGTCTGACTGCACTCAGTTTGGTATCCAGAAGCATCAGAGGCCGGGAATGCAGGAGGTGCCAGCTTGCCCCCAGGTGTTACACTGAGCCGCCCTCCTCCGAGATTTCAGGAGGGAAGGCCTGTTCCTCACATTTCAAAGGCTGTTAAGTAGAGTGAAGTTTGTACTACTGCTGCTTGTCTTGCACTTCTGCTGCTAGGAAACTTCTCTCTTTGCTGACATCATTTCTGGCACTTTTCCTGCAAACCTAAATTTGGCCATCAAAGGAAACGCGTGTGGACCCTGTGCTGTTAACGGCCGAGGCACTGAGGTGCCTCCAGAAGTGGGCAGGGACAGAGCCTGTTTGAAATTGAGAGCTCAGTTTATGTAATGCTCTCATCCCATAAATACATATCTGCGAGGCTTTTAAGCAGTTCCAGGGCTGCAGAGAGGTGGGAGCTGCTGTGGTGCAGAGGTGGATGCAGGGGGTCTTCAGGGAGAGAGCAGTGGAGCTCAGCATCGTGAGGCACAGGGAAGTGCAGAATTGTTGTCACTTTTCCACTGCAGCAGAAAGCAAAGTAGGCAGCACAGGGCTGCGTTTGTGTTCTAGGGCAAGGCTGAGAGTGTTGATAGAACCCAGGACTGGGCTGGGCACAGCCACGGGGAACATCACGCCTCTAAAAGCAGTTCATTAATACCACCTGCCAATTGAGGAATGTGCCAGTGAGCTGGGAGGCCTTCCCAGAGCGTGAATCATGAATGCCACGTTTGTCAAGGGATGATTCTTAATTACTTTGTTCTGGAAGACAGTTGGGATCTTCTCCTCTCCAAACCCTGTACTTGCTAACAGAGGGGTTGAGGAGAAGAGACCTTTCTGGGGTGAGTGGAAGGCAGAGGGTGTGGATGGAGCAGGGGAGCTGCTGGCCCTAAACGCTGTTTGTCTGTGCAGGCAGAGGCCCCGAGCAAGCCGGTAGTGCGGCCGTACCGTCCCCCCACGGCCCAGGAGGTGTGTTACCAGAGGATCCAGCTGGCTCAGCAGCAGGCAGCACAGCTGGCTGTGGCCGTTCAAAAGACCTCTCTCTGTTTGCCAGGAGAAAAGAGGAGGATTGCTCACGTGCCAAATGCAGCCCTCACCGCAGCAGCCAAGCAAAGTAAGCCAGCGGCGGGATTTGGGATCGCTGTCCTGTCCTCCCCCTGGTCAAAGGCACCACCGTGTGTTTACGTTTCTCCTGAGCAGATGTGAAACTGTCAGGGGATGTGTAGGACTTGCCATGACTTGAATCTTTGCTGATAGTGTCCAGTGGGAAGGTCTTTCCCTGAGAAATTCCGCCCTGTTCTGAAAAGCAACAGGTCAGACGTGTGCAGCCTCATCTGTCTCACCTGGCCTCCCTCACTTCAGCCTTTCCTTTTTCTGTTTCTTCCTTGGATTGTGTTTGCTCTTCATTCCCTCTTCCATTTAAGCCTTTGGAGGTCGCAGGAGCAGGAGGGAAGTGCTAATTAACGCTCATTGCTGTCCCTTTGTAGTGGAAGGACTCAGAGCTGACGTGTGGGGTGTCAGTGCCTTGCAGCTGACAGAGTTACCTCTTTAAACTCTGCTGACTCAGTTACCCCAAAACAAACCCAAATGAGACACGTTTCCTGGCAGAAGATTTCTTCATCCTTGCCTGCAAGGTGGTAAAATTGCCCAATTTGTATCCCTTTGGAGACCTGGATTTGAGAAAATCACAGCTTGCAGCGCTGGCCTTTGATAGTGAGTTCATTCTGGCAGCCTGAAGCCCAGTGCAGGATTTGCACCTGAGTGTTTTGTGTTCCCTGCAGGCCTCGGGAGCAGTAAGACGACTGTTGGTGGCAGGAGTGTCACACCTTCCAATGACTCTGAAGCCCCCACCCTTCCTCTGAAGCCTTG
The DNA here is from genome assembly GCF_009650955.1 of Corvus moneduloides. Classification (NCBI taxonomy): domain Eukaryota; kingdom Metazoa; phylum Chordata; class Aves; order Passeriformes; family Corvidae; genus Corvus; species Corvus moneduloides. The sequence continues at coordinate 1,371,582 of NC_045503.1, read as the reverse complement.
CACCTTGGCTGGGATGGCTTCCAAGACCACCAGCACCATCGTGCCCAAAAGGGTAGCACATGTTCCCTCCTTACAGGTAAGGGGAATTTGAATTCTTTCCTGTCATTCCCCGGGGAGGGTGGGATGTTTGATCCTGCTGTTCCAAACTTAGCACTCCCTGAAAGTGGTGTTTTGATTATGTTGATTAAGTGGGATTGTTTCTTCCTGTGGTTTTCCTAGATAGCATTGTATAAAAAATTAAACACTCGAGGGGTAGAAGTTTAAAAAGGTAGAAATACTTAAGTGCTGCTCTGATCTCTGTGAATATTGATCACTTGTCTCCAGTTTGAGCCTTCTCTTGTGCTGAGTGGCCTGGGTGTGTTTGGGTCAGGGGCTTGGAACCTCCTGTGCTCAGAAGCCAGGGATGGATTAATGGCCTTCCCAGGCTTTGTGGGCCACACTGAGGCAGGTGGTTATGAATAAAGTCCCTCTGTGACCTAGATAGTAAAGTGTGATCACTGAACTTCATGCTGCTGCTGGTGTTTAAAGAAAAGACTGTTTTTCCTTCGTTAGTTGTTTTTTGTTCTGTTTCTCTTTAGCCCCTGGGATCTCTGCCCAGCCTTTGAGTACCTTTGCTATGAGTTCCTTAGCAAAGTGACAGGACCCAGGCTGGCTTCCACTGCCAGAGGGCAGGGCTAGATGGGATATTGGGAAGGAATTGTTCCCTGGCAGGGTGGGCAGGCCCTGGCACAGGGTGCCCAGAGCAGCTGGGGCTGCCCCTGGATCCCTGGCAGTGCCCAAGGCCAGGCTGGACATTGGGGCTTGGAGCAGCCTGGGACAGTGGGAGGTGTCCCTGCCCATGGCAGGGGTGGCACTGGATGAATTTTAAAGTCCCTTTCAACCCAAAACTCCATGATTCTGTAAGTTCCTCTTTTCCCCATGAGCACTGGGAGCCTGTTACTTGCTGAGACAATTCAGAGAAGAATTCCTCACAGAGCAGCCTGGGGATGGCATAAGGAGCTGTTTGCTGGAGTGGATGGCAGAATGTGGTTCGTGCCAGGACTTGATTAAAGATCCCTTTATTGATGATGTCTGTGTCAAGATCTGTCATAACTTGCTCTGATTATTTCTAGAAGAGTGAAAAGTCATTTTTTTTCCTTTCCCACCCAAACTGCCACCATAGTAACATAGAACTTGAAGCTGATTAAAAAGAAGAGAAATAACTGAAAGGATAAAATACGTAGCAGAGTTACAGAGGTGCTTAAGGGTATCATATTAGACTGAGAATTTATTTATTTAATGAAAAGGACCAAATCCCCTTGAACAGGGCATCAAAGTGAGAGTCTCCTGGGGAAAAGGAGTCCTTTCCCCACTGAGATAGGACCAGTTGCTCCCATTGGAACAAGCTGACATCTTCCCCAGAGCTGTTTCTATTCCAGATTGCAGCAGATGGTTTGGTTTATGGATATCTCTTGGGTGGGATGGAGAACAACTGACAAAACAATTGGGTGTGTTAGAGATGAATGTACATTTTCCTCTCTGAAAAAGAGGCAAGTGCTGTGATTTGGGGAATAAACTGGTGGTAAATGGAAAACTGCAGTGGTGGCTCGTAGTTCAGTCCAACATGCAGGTTTTGAAGAACATGCCGTTAAATTGAAGGGGGAAATCCTTTTAGGAACATCATGATTGGCATTAAAAAAGAAAGAAAACCCCCAATTCAGCGAATTTGCAGGAATGCCCCAGGAAGTGGGATGGTTTAGGTGGCTGCCAGCCCGGCACGAGGGGCCTCCTGTTCTCTCTTTATAGCCAGAGAACCAAACCTGGCTTTGGTGCCCATAACCTGTGGTGGTGTGTGTTCATGGCTCCAGTTCAGCCTGTGGTGCTTGGTGCCATCCTAACCTTGGATGTCTTGCTGGAAATGTCAGCATTCCCTGCTCTGGAATGCCTGTGTGTGCAGGCAGTGCTGTGACTAATGCCACTGGAGCCCTTGGCTCCTGGCTGACTTCAGAATGAAACACACTTGTTTTCTAAAGGAGTCAAAGCACTGAAGGTGGTGAAGCCTCAAGTGGTATTTTTAGTACCAAAAGTGCTGCGTGTTAAGTTTGGCTTTGGGCAGATTTTCAGAAAGGAAGTCACCCCATGATTAATAGCAGCAGGAAGTGGGAGAGCCTCAGAGCAACCTCCTAGAGCCTGACCAGCCTCTTTGTCTCTCTCTGTCTCACCTCCAGAGCACCACTTTACAGAGGCCTGTTATTCCCACAGAATTTGGTGCTAAAGTCCCAACCAACATTCGTCAGAGGTATCTCAATCTCTTCATTGATGAGTGCCTGAAATTCTGCTCCTCCTCCCAGGAAGCCTTCGACAAGGTCTGTACAGATCCCTGCTTCTCAGGAATAAAGTTTGCAGCAGGGAATGACATCCTCTGTTTGGCCAAGAACTTCTAAAATGGTAGCAAATCCAGAAAACTGGATTGGATTTATGCTTGCAGAAACTTGGGGGTGGGAACTAGATGGTCTTTAAGGTCCCTTCCAAGCCAAACCATTCCCTGATTCCATGAAAACTCCTCTATCCACAAACAGTTCTGTTGAGGAAACTGGTATTAAATATTACCAGAAGGTGTCATTCCAGTGGGGCCTTCCAGTAGGAAATCCCATCTTTCCCTTCATTTGGAAAGCTTGCCTGATCCCTTTAATAACCCTGGGAGAGGAGTGCAGGGGAATGTGCATTATGGTCAAAGACCTTTTGCTCTGGAACAGCCAGAAACACCTCCTGGAATGAAAGGGTTGAGCACAGGGAAGTGTTTGGGATAGATGTGATTGGTTGGGAGTTGGTTCCTTGCTGCATCTGAAGGCTTTTAAGGAGACTTCTAAGGAGCCTTCTAGCAGTAGGATTTCCAAAAGCAGAGTTGAGAAAGTAATGTATTTTATTGAGAAACCCTGGCCATTAGTGGGGTAAATGCAGGACATGGTGTGGTTCTTCTGAAACAAAGCAGACACCGCGAGGATTTCTTTTGTGGGATTCCACCTTCCCAACTTCTTGTGACATCCAAGGAGTCACCATTTGCCAAACTTCCTTTTCTTACCAGTTAAGATCTTGCACTGCACCAAAGTGGGGAAAGCAGCCTTCCCCAGGCAGTTCCAAGAACAAGAATCAAGAATTACTTGGTGAAAACATGGCCAGGTCAGATCTTCCTGGTAGCAAGAACAGCTCTGGAATGCTTAAGCCAAGGAGGCAGCAGACTTTATATTGGGGAAAAGAGAAGGGATGATATGACACCAAATTAAAATATGTTAAAGTTTGAAGAAAGTAATTTTTTGCTAATTAGGAAATTTTTATTAATCTCCTGGAGAAAGTTGCACATGAAGGTGCTTTTTCCAGCACTTTGTTTAAAATGAAATTACTTTTTTTCTCTTACTTACCTGAGCAAGACCCCGCACCAGTACATATTGGTGCCATGTTCCACTTTATTACTCATTTGTCAGGCAGTTTTTTGTTTGCTGTCCTACTTGGTGTCTGTATTTTGAGAGCCAAACATTTCTTTTCTCCAAACGCAGTGGAAGCTGTGGCTGCCCCATCCCTGGGGTGTTCGAGGCCGGGTTGGATGGGGTTTGGAGCAACCTGGGATAGTGGAAGGTGGAGAAAAAAGATCTTTGAGGTTCCTCCCAACCCAAACCATTCTGGGGTTCTGTGAACAGTGGGAAGAGAGTGTGTGGTGATGACTTGTGCTGTTCACAGGCCCTGGCAGAGGAGAAGGTGGCCTATGAGCGCAGCACCAGCCGCAACATCTACCTGAACGTGGCTGTGAACACCCTGAAGAAGCTCCGCAGCCTCGTGCCCAACTCCCCAGCCAGCACCAACAGTAGGTACCTTGTAGTTTAATAACTGGAGCCCTGCTGGGATTACAAACCACAGAGAGAAACTTGTTGAAAAGCCAGAACCCATTTCTCAGCAGCATTATGCTGAAAGGCAGACAGCTCCAGTTTAGCTTTTTATAGCCTGGCAAGCTTTAATGGGCCTTCAAGAGGCAGGTCCTGCAACGCTTTGTTGGCTCTCTCAGCCTAAATGGAGATAATGCCACACGGGTGGGGTTTTTTTTTAGCACAAGTTCTTTCAAATGAAAAGCCCTGCTAATGGAGTAACTTTCACATGATGCCTTCAAAGTGATAGACTCGTCCATCACCACAGAAATCTGTTACACACATTAAGCTTCAAGAGAGAAATGAAGAGGGTTAAGACATTTCATTATTGGCTCTCGAGAGGGTACATTAAACAATCAATTTGTGCTGTTCTTGTGAATTTTTTTCCCCTGGTCTCTTCCCTTTTCTCCCCTCTGTCTTCATTACGTTCCTGGCCATTAGGCAGAGCAGCTGAACTTGGAGGCTGGCCTTTAGGAGAGGGCTGCCAGTTAATGATTAGTAAAAAGCCCCTCTCTGCCATTATGTGATGTGCTGAGCATATTCTACAGTTCTGAAGCTCCATTCTGAAAGAAGTTGAAAGATCCTGCGTGGGAGGTTGGTCGGCAGAGCCCCAGAATCAAAGCTGCTCCCTGGGGGTGGCTGATGCCCCCACACAGCACATGAAGGGGTCAAGTTGTTTCTGTGCTGGCTCCTCTCTTGCTTTTGGTCATTTGGAGAGCTCACTGTGCAGAGTGAGCAGGGAGAGCCACAGGTTTCTAGCAGAGCTGTAAAAGTGTCCTTGCTGCCCTTAAAATTACTGTGGGCTGACAGCGTGAACTGAAAACCCTCTGTGGTGCTGGAATGGAAATGCTGGGCCAGCACGTGGCACAAAGAATCCATTTCTGGAGCAAAACAAGAGTCCAAGAGGATAAACACAGTCCTCCTCTTGCCCACGTGTAGTGTCCCAAACTAGGACTGAAGTCACCCACTGGGTACCTGATCTCTGTCCTCTTTTGCTGTTCCCTTCTCCTTGCAGAGACGAGTAACAAGAAGGTGGTGTCCCACGAAGCTGTGCTGGGTGGGAAGCTTGCTGCCAAGACAAGCTTTACTCTGAACCGCTCAGGGAGCCTGAGAGCCGAGGATCTGACAGGTCAGACCCTGCTCCTGCTGGGCTGTCACTTGTGAGGGTGGAGCTGAGGTGTAACACTGACTGGGGGGAGCAGAACAGGGCTGGTGCATTCACCTCCAGTGCTGGGGGCACTCTGGGCACCACAAGATCAGAAGGGTCCAAAGCTGTTGGAGAGTGTCCAAAGGAGGGACACGGAGCTGGGGAAGGGTCTGAGGAGCGGCTGAGGGCACTTGGCTCGTTCAGCTGCAGCAGAGGAGACTGAGGGGAGGCTCCTGGGGGCTGCAGCTCCTCCCGAGGGGAGGCGGAGGGGCAGGGGCTGAGCTCTGCTCTGGGACAGGGACAGGAGCCCAGGGAACGGCTGGAGCTGGGTCAGGGCTGGGCATGGAGCTCAGGGAAAGGTTCTTCCCCCCGAGGCTGCTGGGCACTGCCCAGGCTCCCCAGGGAATGGGCCCGGCCCCGAGGCTGCCAGAGCTGCAGGAGCGTTTGGACAGCGCTCTCAGGGATGCCCAGGCTGGGGTTGTTGGGGTGTCTGTGCAGGGCCAGGGGTTGGATCAATGATCCCTGAGGGTCCCTTCCAGCTCAGGATATTCCAGGATTTTATGATCTGAAGTGCTGGGATTTCTCTGTTAGAAGTTATTACCTGGCTGCAGCACAGAGCTGCAGAGTCCCTTGGTGGATGGTGACACTCCTGACCAGTGTCCTCCTTCTCTCCTTGCTGGGGCTGTGAGGTCACTGCTGCAGCCTGGCTGGCTTTGATGGAGCATCAATAACCATTCAGAGCTGCCTCTTTTGCTTTGGGCATTATTTTACTTTAACTTTCTTGCCCTGAAGCAGTTCTTTACAGTGTGCCTGTCATATTAAAAGGCAAACTTAAAAATCTCCATCTCTGCAGGGTTCAGTTTCACTTTCACCAATGTCACAGTAAGGTCGTATCGTAGCCAAAGGGTTGTGCCACGAGCGTTTTTCATGTGGGCTCAAATCAGTTATGGGTATTTTGGTTGCCAAGAGATGTAGGCAAATTGTGGAGGAGATCAGAGGAGAGACAGGGAGGCCACGGAGCAGAAGGAATTGACATTGAGAAAGCTTAAAAGGGCCAGTATAGCTCAGCTAAGCAACATCAAAGGGCACCCAGCAATATTGGAAGGGTTTAACACAGCAGCCAAAGGAGATATTGAGCTGAGTGCAAGAAGTTATAATTATTCTGTGAAATGAAACGAGCAGCCTGAAATCAGTAGCAGGAAGAAACTTCTGATAATGAAATTTTCAGGGAGCTGTGGGTGGCCTTAGAGGGGTGTTTGAGGGCTGTGTTACCAGTTATCAGCTGTAGCATTTAAACATTAGTATGGGAGAAGTCTCACATTTACTGACAGGACCCAGGGAATGGCTTCCCAGTGCCAGAGGGCAGGGCTGGATGGGATCTTGGGCAGGAATTGTTCCCTGGGAGGGTGGGCAGGCCCTGGCCCAGGGTGCCCAGAGCAGCTGGGGCTGCCCCTGGATTCCTGGCAGTGGCCAAGGCCAGGCTGGACATTGGGGCTTGGAGCAGCCTGGGATAGTGGGAGGTGTCCCTGCCCATGGCAGGGGTGGCACTGGATGATCTCCAAGGTCCCTTCCAACCCAAATTGGGTTGCTTCTGTCAGTAACAGAAAGGCTGAAGATGGGCCTTTTGGAGGAATTCTGTTCCAGCTGTGCTTTCCAGACTTAACGCTGCTTGTTCAGGGAGTTTAAAAATCAGCTTGTGCACTAATGACCAGATTTTAAAAACTACCACCCAACACCTATCCCCCTGTCCATCCTGAGCTGAGGCAGTGGAAGCAAGTTCACAGTGGTGGGGGCAGTTTATCAAGCTTTACCAAGACTTGGTAAAGCCAGAGAGCCAGGCTCTGCTTTAGTGATGTGACCTCAGCACTGTGTCTGTGTGCAGGAGCTGCCCTGTACCGGCGCCTCAAGGAGTACCTGATGACCGAGGAGCAGCTCAAGGAGAACGGGTACCCAATGCCTCACCCCGAGAAGGCTGGACGTGCTGTGCTCTTCACTGCAGAGGAGAAGAAAGTGATTGACTGTAAGTTCTGCTGGCTCTTTCCATCTGCAGGATTTGCTGGGTACAGCTGGAGCTGCCCGTTTCTGGCTTGTGTGAAGGTCTCAGTGTGGAGCCTTTGCTCCTCTTGTGACGGGGAGTGTGACTGCAGAGTTCTGCTGCGTTCCTGCACAGAGAGTGTCTTCAGCTTTCACATCCTGAGAATGCTATTTTTGACCCAAAGTTTATAGTCTGTGGGGCTGTGAAGCTGAGGGAGGTTTCTAATTTCTAATTGCCAGGTAACAAGTGACAGGAAGAAAAGAAACAGCCTCATGTTGCACTAGGGGAGGTTTAGATTGCATATAAGGGAAAATTTCTTTGTGTAAAAGGTTGTGAAGCATTGAACAGGCTGCCCAGGACAGTGGTGGAGTCATCATCCCTGTAAATGTTCAAAAAATGTGGGGATGTGGCACTTGGGGACATGGTTTAGTGGTGACCATGGTGGTGGTGCTGATGGTTGGAGTTGATCCTAAAGGTCTTTTCCAGCCTTAGCAATTCCATGATTCTGTGCTGCCAAAGAACAGCAATTGGGCAGGTTGGAAGGAGGCTCCTGTTCTGCACTTGATGACCCTCCCCTCTCCCAGGGAAGGATTTTTTTTCTCTCTCTATCCATGTGAGCTGCTGTTACGGTGGGATAAGGACTGACCCTGGGCCAGGCTGGCTTTGCAGTGGGGTCCTGCTGTGCTGCTCTGGATTGCAGAGTTTTCTGTTTGATCTCGTGGCAGTCCTGGGCCAAAAAGTTCCCCAAAGCCTTTTTTGCAGCTGGACAAAATGATCATAAAATCACAAAATAGTTTGGATTGGAAGGGATTTTAAAGCCCATCTCATTCCACCCCCTGCAACACCCTCCACCAGACCAGGTTGCTCCAAGCCCCGTCCAACCTGGCCTTGATCCCATAGGTTTCCTCAGAATGGGATGGGGTCCTCCTTTGAGTTTTCTGAACTCCTGGCAAGATTTCTGCCCCTCAGACCCTGACTGAAGCAGGCTGTGCTGCAGCAGGGATAAAACCCAGACTGGGGATTTCTTTGGAGGTGCTTTGCCATGCTCCCCTGAGCATCTGTGTGGAGAGACCTCACTAAAGTGTGTTAAGTGCTCATCCATGTTAACACCTTGTGTCTACATTTGTCCTGTGGTTGCTGAAGCAACCTGGGCAAAAGCTCTCTTGCATTAACACTGTCATGTGCTGTATTTGTGAGAGCCCTTTTTTCCAGAGAACCAGCCAGTTCCTTTATATGATCCTGAGCTCACGTTCCTGGTTTTGTTCCTGCAGTTTCCTGCAGATGCTGTGGGATCTTTGGATTTCTCCTTGTTTAACTAAAGCTGCTGCTGCTGCTGTGACCAGTGGGCTGGTGTTGGGCAGAGCTGGGAATGTGCTAACAGCTTTAATGCTCACACCAAAGCTCGTGGAGTTGCATGGAGATCAGAAGAATGATAGCTTCTTCCCAGTGGCTTTTTGCATCTCCCTTCCCCAAATTTTGGGCAGTAAAAGCACAGGTGGCTGAGCCAGGCCCTGCCCTAAGTGCTCCTGGGTTTAGCTGCTGGAAAATCCTTACAAAAAAGCTGTGCCCTGGAAGAGCTGAAATGTCATTTGGAAGTGACAAGGCACAGATCCCCTGGAAACCAGGCTTCATTAGCTCTGGTGTCCAAAGAATGACTTATTTATCCTGTTTCTTAAAATAACTGTGTTAGACTCCAATGTAATTTGCAGTGCGTGGAGAAACAATGCAGCAAACCGTGATGGAGCTGGGGGGCAGCTGCTGTGGACCAAAACCACTGGAGAGTCGTTGTGTTTGCCTCTGGGAAGTGTCTGGGGGGCAGATTTCAGAGGGATTGCTGTGCCTTTAGAGGAGTTTGGAACAACGTTTGGAATCCCTTTTAACAGAAGACGTCGTTTAACAGCGTTCGGGCCTTGAGTGACTGTGATTTGCTTTGCTTTGGCCAGGTTAAGCAGGTGAGGGGTTTCCAGTGACCTGGCTGTTGTTTCTCTCCTGTCCCCAAGCCTCCTGCAGGATCTGCTGTCGCTGTGGCACCGAGTACATGGTCTCAGCCTCGGGGAACTGCATCCGGAAGGAGGAGTGCGTCCATCACTGGGGGCGGCTGCGCAAGCAGAGAGGTACAGCCCTGCCAGGGGGATGGGCCCGTGCTGGCTGTGCTCCAGCTCCAAACACAGAGTCTTCCTCAGGTTTCAGCTTGATTTTGGGGCTTGTCACGCTGCCAGGTGGTGACAGTTCCTGGGCCTGTCACTGAAATGGCCTCGCAAAGAGCTGCTGGGCTTGGCGGTCCCCAGAATGTGACACTGGGGCTGCAGCAGAGGTGCTCAGTCTTTGTTCAAAAAAGTGAAGGAAAAAACCTTCCTGTGCTTTTGGAAAAAGATCAGCCTTTTAAGAGGCTGTCTGGGAGCACTAGAGGTCTGTCACTCCCAGGAGAGTTTACTGATCTTGGTTGAATTCATTTGCAGCAAGGCACTAACCTAGTTTGAGCTCTGCTCTGGTTTTCCATCAGGGCATCTGAGTGGCTTCTGGAGTTTGTCTGGCTGAGTACCAGAGACTTAAACTCTTCAGATTGCTGCCTGTGAACCCACAGTTATTTTTCCCCTGTGTTTGACACGTTATTGTTGTGCTCATCCAGGGGATCTGCACGTGAAAGCTGAAGTTCAGGTCTCTTGTTAACAAGACTCTTCTCCTTGACCCTTCATCTCTTGCTCTTTCAGTGCCAGGTGGGTGGGAAACTCACTACAGCTGCTGCTCCGGAGCTGTGGGGTCACCAGGCTGCCAGGTTGCTAAAGTAAGTGATGGAACAACACCTTTTTATTCTCTGTGACACTTGTGCTCTGCTCACAGTGGCAGTGGCTGGGAAGTCCTTGCTTAAGCCTTTAGAAGAACAGTGGCTTCCCTTAACGGGGTAAAACAATTGCAACTTAAATTTTGTTTTGCTCTGCAAAGGTAGGAAAATCCAGTATTTGACACTCAGCTGTCTGGGGTGAGTTGGGTTCATTTATCCCGAGCTGCCCAGCTCAGCTACTTGAGGGACATAGAAAAGCTCATGTTCTTTAGTGAATCACAGAGGAAATGGGAAATAAGGGATTTCCTTTTAAGGAGCAGTCTCAGAGCCTTGGCAACAGAGTGCCAAACCCCTTTTCCCATCTTTTCCTTTCCCGGATTCCCATGCTGAGGTAACTTTCTCCTGGTGGACAAATCTTTTCTTACCAGCTTTCTGTTTGTTGCCTGCCCTTGGTTGTAATGAGGGGAGGAACCTTCCCAAGGAGCCTGTTGTAACTCCAAAATACCACAAAACTTCTTTTGAGGGAGCTTAGCATTAGAAAAAAGAATGAAAAACCTGCTCAGATGTGGAGTTTGGTAGAGTAGAGCTCTCTTTGGGATACCTTTGCACAGGTGCTTTTTTCTTTCCTGAGGCAGCAGGAGAGTCGTGTCCCAGCCTGGCACCCCCAGTCTGTCTCGTGCCTTTCCCTCAGGTCTCTGGGCATGCTCCTTGTCACTTGTTTTAGTGGCATTTTTATATTAGGCAGCTGCCACACAGGGGAGAACCAAAAGCTAAAGGTAGAAGGTGAATTCTGGGCAAAATTCAAGGTTTGTTACAATAGGAAGAGCTGTCTGGGCACCATGAAAGTCTGCCCTACACCTTTAGATTGGATGGGATCAAGTTGTTACTTTTCCTTCTTTTCCACATGAATTTAGGAATTTTTTTAAATCCCCTTCTCTGGGCCTCCCCACCCTCCCAGGGAACAATTCCTTCCCAATTTCCCATCTCTCTCTGCCCTCTGGCAGGGGGAAGCCATTCCCTGTGTCCTGTCACTCCATACCAGTATTAAAAGCCCCACTCCCTCCTTTTTATAAGCCCCCAGTTTTCACAGCACCCTTTGGCAGATTTGGATCCACAGCCTGCTCAGCATCAGAGCACGCAGGGAAATTTTGGGATGTTGGGACACTGGTGAGCACAGAGCCCTTCAGCTCTGAAGAAGGGTGTTGAAAGCAGAAAATATTCGTAGTAAGCCACCATTCTCAGTGACTGGGCCCGGAGCTGGTTAGAAAAGCTCGTGTGTGTCTTTCCAAGCCCAGGGATGCCCCTGCCTGGTGCTGCAGTGAGGCAGGGAGGCAGGAGATGGCAGGATGGAGCCGTGCTGCTCCGGGAGCCTGGAGCAGCTGCTCTTTGTGGTACCCGAGGCTGCTGCTTCTCCGAGTCTCAAAAACAGGAGCGACTTCCCTGCCCTCCTCCCAGCCAGGAAGAACTGGGCAGTTTCAGAACAACAGCTGATGGAGAAAAATACCTCAAAGGGGACTTTTTTTCACTTCAGTGCTCAGTTCTGTTGGATTACACAGGGAGGGAAGGGCTGAAGCTGTGAGGGAGGGGTGTTTGCTGTCTCCTGGCTGCTGAGCTGCTCTCCCCATTCCCTCAGCAGAGCAGGGTCCGTGCCATAGGTGCAGAGTGGACAAGTGTGGCCCCTTCCTCCTGGGAAGCAGTGATCCCTGAGGCCTTTGAGCAGTGCTGGCTGTGGATACAGGGAGAGATCGGCCTCAGTGTCGGCCCAGCTGCCTCATTAACTTCAAATGATGCAGTTCCTGTGCTCTGGCTGCACCTGCAGTAGTGACCTGTGCAGGAAAATATGCAAATCCTGCTCTGGTTTTCTCTCTGCCCACACATGCCAGCTTTACAAGAGCCTCAGTTCCTCATCTCTCCAGCCTTTAGTCCTGAGACAAACCAGAACAGTTTCTTTCATTCCTTGTAGGGTGAGACCTGTGGGAAGCCCTGTACTGTGCTGGGCACTGCTGAGGCCCCACCTCAAATCCTGGGGCCACTTTTGGGCCCCTCTTGACAAGAAGGACATTGAGGGGCTGGAGCGTGTCCAGAGAAGGGAATGGAGCTGGGGAAGGGGCTGGAGCACCAGGAGAGGCTGGGGAAGCTGGGAAAGGGGCTCAGGCTGGAGCAAAGGAGGCTCAGGGGGGACCTTGTGGCTCTGCACAACTCCCTGACAGGAGGGGGCAGCCGGGGGGGGTCGGGCTCTGCTCGCAAGGAACAGGGACAGGAGGAGAGGGAACGGCCTCAGGCTGGGCCAGGGGAGGTTTGGGCTGGATATTGGGAAAAATTCTCCACAGAAGGGGTTGTCAAGCACTGGAAGGGGCTGCCCAGGGCAGTGGTGGAGTCACCACCCCTGGAAGTGTTCAAAAAACGTGTGGATGTGGCACCTGGGGATGTGGTTTAGTGGTGACCATGATGGGGCTTCTGGGCTGACCTGATGGTCCTGGGGGTCCTCTCCAACCTCAAGGATTCAGTGGTTCTGTGGTTCTGAGCATGATGAAGGAGGCTGTGCCCAGGCTGCTGAGGTTGTGCACAAATACGTGGAGATCTAGGGACAGACAAAACTTAAACACAACAAAAAACCCCACAGGGTCATAAGGGAGGGAGAGCATCACCTCTGGGTGTGGTTTTACCTAAAACCATGTCAGCAGGCAAAAGGGCAGGCACGGCTCCGCTTTGCCCTCGGTTACCTGTTCCTGCTTCCCCTTTAAACTTCATCCAGCTTGCAACTCCTGCTGCCAAGAGTAGGTGTCAGGATAACCAGTGGGATCTGTGCTGTGGAGGAGTGTGGGAGTACCTGTGTTGCAACAGCAGCTCAGTCATGCAGTGGCTTAAGCCACTTGTGAAATCACTCCCTGAGTTTTCCTGCTGGATCTTGTTAACCCTGGAGCCTTAGCTGGGAGCAATGCTTGGAAATGCTCTCTGTTGCCTCAAGTGCTGGTGGGCTGTAGCTCCTGTTCGTTTGGGCTGCCTGGGTCTGGAATGCAGTGGCTTTGAGTGGGTGCACACACAGACACGCTCTGGAGCTGGGTGTCACAGGGGTGTCTGGGGTTAGGATCCTGCCCCTGGGCATGTCTTGGCCACAGGAACCAGGAGCTGGAGTTACATCAGTGTCAGGCCTCAGCCCTTCCTGACTAATTCTGCTCCACATTGAAAGCTCCTTCTCCCCAAGCACCTGATGTCCAGCTCCTCCATGTGCTGTCAGTGGATGCCACCAGCCCTGATCTGTCTTTGGAATTAGGGTTGCCCATGGCTGCGTTTGCTGTGGTTGTGAACTTCTCAGGCTCACTGCAGGCAAAACTTACTCCTCATTAAGAAATTATGAAAAACCCACTTTTGTTAAGTGCAGGTTTGTTGGAGTGGGCTCTTTGGCTTCTTGTTCTTCTCATCACCAGCTGTCCCTTTCCTTTCAGCAACACGTGCACGACGGGCGCAAGGAGAGCCTGGATGGCTTTGTGAAGACTTTTGAGAAGCTGCCCACGACTGATGGCTACCCTGGGATCTACGCCTTAGACTGTGAAATGGTGGGTCCAGAGCCAAAACAAAGCTTTTTGGGCATGGCTGAGGTGTGACACAAGCAGCTGAAGGGAAGCTGTTTCCTAACCTCCTTCTTTCTGTTCCGAATATTGGTGCTGGAGGTGTAAATGAGCTCTTATTGATTGGTATGTTTGACTTGAGGGCTGTGCAGCCCTGGCAGGCTCTGGCTGGCCCACGCTGGGCAGTGCTGCTGCCTGGTCCTGCCTGCACCAGCTGTGCTGCGTTTTGGGAGCTGCAGCACTTGGGTGAGGGGCTCCACAGATCCCACACTCTGGTTGGGCTGTGCCTCTCTTCACATCTGCCCTGTTCCTCGCAGTGCTACACTAAGCAAGGACTGGAGCTGACGAGAGTAACTGTGATCAACTCGGAGCTGAAAGTGGTCTACGACACCTTCGTCAAGCCAGACTCCAAGGTGGTGGATTACAACACCAGGTGAGGATGGTCTGCCTTGGGACAGAGCTCTGTGCTCTCTCAGGAGCTTGGTGTGGCTGGGAGCACTTGTTGAAGCTCCACTGGCCACCACTCCCTAAGGGCTGAGGGGCTTTGGGCCCTGAGGTCCTTCTTCAAGTGAAGGAAGCCCACCTGTCTCCTGTTGCTCTGCAGATTCTCAGGTGTGACAGAAGAGGACCTGGAGAACACGAGCATCACCCTGCGGGATGTCCAAGCCGTCCTACTGAACATGTTCAGTGCAGACACCATATTGATAGGGCACAGCTTGGAAAGCGACTTATTTGCACTAAAGGTAACTTGGGCTCTTGCCTTCACATCTCCCTGTGGTGCTTTCCCACCCTGGGGGCTGTCAGGTGTCTCCTTTAAGTTGAGGAACTGTTTATTTCCAAGGACCAGGAGTTCACAGTAGTGAGGCGGCCTCACCTCAGGTCCTGTGTGCAGTTTTGGGCACCACAATATAAAAAAGCCATGCAGCCATTAGAGGGTGTCCAGAGGAGCTGTGAGGATGGGGAAGGGTCTGGAGAGGGCTCATGGGGAGCAGCTAAGGATACTTGGTTTGTTCAGCCTGGAGGAGACTGAGGGGGGACTCATTGTGGCCTTCAATGTCCTCGTGGGGGAAGAGGAGGGGCAGGTACCGAACTTTTCACTCTCATGACCGGGGACAGGAGCCCAGGGAACGGCTGGAGCTGGGTCAGGGCTGGGCATGGAGCTCAGGGAAAGGTTCTTCCCCCCGAGGCTGCTGGGCACTGCCCAGGCTCCCCAGGGAATGGGCCCGGCCCCGAGGCTGCCAGAGCTGCAGGAGCGTTTGGACAGCGCTCTCAGGGATGCCCAGGCTGGGGTTGTTGGGGTGTCTGTGCAGGGCCAGGGGCTGCACTGATGATCCCTGAGGGTCCCTTCCAGCTCAGGATATTCCAGGATTCCATGGTCTGTCCAGTCTCTGAGCCTGTGTGAAGTTGGTTGTGGTGGAAGAGTAAGCAAGTTGGGGTCATGTGTGTCACTCATGGTGTCACCCCAGTTTTTAGTGGCTGCTGCTGCCCAGGGGGACAGACCTGTCCAAAGGTGACTGGGCTGGACAGGGCTCTGAGCAGCGTGGTCTAGTGGAAGGTAGAACAAGATGGTCGCTAAGGTGTCTTCCAGCCCAAACTACTCCATGATTCTATAACTGATCCCAAATCATTTGCCTCTCACCCCTGCCAGATTTATTCTCTGTTCTGTGCCTCCTTTGGTAGGACTTGTGGTGTTACTTTGATGAAGTTATTTTGACCTTTTAGCTGTCCTGTTTCCTGCCTGGCCCTCACCAGCCCGGTGTGCCCATCCCTCAGCCACCTCTGCTGTCCTGCCAGGGAGTGTGTCCTGCACTGAGGCCCCAGGACTTTGTCCCGGGTCACCAGGAGAGCGTGTGGCAGGCAGGAGCCAAGTCTTTGTGCTCACATGCCAGAACTCCCCTCAGCCGTTCCTTGTCCCACAGTTCTCCTGCTGAAGCCTCTGTGGCTGCCAGCTCCCAGCACTGGGTTGGAAACAGGAGCTTTTAATGCCTGTAAAACACTTTACCTCTCCGTGGCACCCTTTATCCCAGCCTCGGAGAGGCTTCATCATCATCAGAAAAACATTACTCCCAGTTAGATCAGCTCGAGATGATTGCCGTGGCCTCTTAGAGGCTTGATTTTCTCTTAGCACCACAGCTACTGCCAAGAGGAGGAGCCCAGAGCAATCCTGCAGGGCCGTGGGGTGTCACGGCGGAATGGCCGAGGCCTGTGGCAGTGAAGCCATATCTCACTAATGGCTGTGGCAAGTTCCAAGTGCTGATGGCATTTCAAGTTTTATTTAAAGCTTTATTATCCTGTTTCCTCAGTCTTCCTGATCTACATAAGTAATTACCAGTGTGTCTGGGAGGGTGCCAAAGCTGAGTGCAGGCCAGGGGAGATTATCCATAATGTTGGCAGTTTTATACTCCAAGGAGAGGAGCAGGTTGTTTCTGTTAAAGTGCAGCTGTTCTGGGAGCTGTAACTGGTGGAGTTAGGGGTTGTCCTGCAACATGAGCTGGTGCCTGGAGGCAGAGAGGAGAGGGGATTATCAGGGTCCTGTCAGAGTCATCTGTGTTAGGGCTTGCAGAGCCATCCCTTGGTCAGGACACAGGTTTATCTCTTAGGCCCTGCATTTCACTCCTGTGCTCAGAATATGGGATCGCCTTCATCCACATTCCTTTAGCTCCCACTGAATGCAGTTCATGACAGCAAAGGATTAATCTTGTCTTAGCCTGAGAGGAAGAAATCAGTGTTAAAAAAAGCCAGCCTGCCCTATGATTATGGACTGTCAGGTGGGGCGTCTTGGCTGTCCCCAGGCCCCTTGGTGCAGGGCAGGGAGCACTTGGACCTGTTCAGCATCCTCAGTTCCTCCAGCGTGGGGACAATTCATAGCTGAGGTGTTGGATTAGAGGGCTGGAGCCTCTCTGCTCTGGAGCCAGGCTGGGAGAGCTGGGGGTGCTCACCTGGAGAGGAGAAGGCTCCAGGGAGAGCTCAGAGTCCCTTGCAGGGCCTAAAGGGGCTCCAGGAGAGCTGCAGAGGGACTGGGGACAAGGCATAGAGGGCCAGGAGCCAGGGAATGGCTTCCCAGTGCCAGAGGGCAGGGCTGGATGGGATCTGGGGAAGGAATTGTTCCCTGGGAGGGTGGGCAGGCCCTGGCCCAGGGTGCCCAGAGCAGCTGGGGCTGCCCCTGGATCCCTGGCAGTGGCCAAGGCCAGGCTGGACACTGGGGCTTGGAGCAGCCTGGGACAGTGGGAGGTGTCCCTGCCCATGGCAGGGAATGGAGTAGAAGCCCTTTAAAAGGTCCCAACTCAAAACACTCTCTGATATGAATCAGTGATAGGGTTTCCTTGTTCCATTCCATCCTTGCTGAGCTGGTGCTGGATAAAAACTTCCTGTTGAGTCACTGCTGACGGATGGGAGGATTTGGGGTTGGTTTGCACCCCAAAGGCCAGGCCTGTTGTGTAGCAGCAGTGTGATGTCCATCCTGCTTTGTCGTGCACATCCTGCCCACTTCTGTTCCCGTCTTGGAATCCCAGAATGGTTTGGTTGGAAGGGACCATTAAGATCACCCAGTTGCAATCCTCTGCCATGGGTGGGGATGCCACTCACTGGACTGAGCTGCTCCATCTTGAGAAGCAGTTGAAAGGTTGCTACAACTTACACAGAGGCTGTTGTGAAGTCAGCTGTTTCTTCAGTTTAGTTTTCAATTGGGAAAGACTCCAGAGCTATTCCAGCTTCTCCAGGCCGGGGGATCAAGGACTGACCTGTCCTGCTTGAGTTACATGAACTGGATCAGCCCCGAACCTCTGCTGCCCTGAACGTGAGGTTTCGGGGCTCTGGGGGCAGGCGTGTGGCTGGCACAGCAGTGGGAATCCTGTGTGCACACACCCTGCAAGGGGAGTCATCCTGCCTCCAGCCAGCGCCTCCTGCCAGACTGGTTGGGTCGGAAGCTGCCGAGAGCATTGCACAGAGCCCCAGAGGTTACCGGAAGGGTGCTGCGGCATGGCTAATCCCGAGGAGTGCCTGTCCCTTTGGGAGAGGGGAAATAACCCTGTTCCTCTGCTGCTCCCTCAGCTGATCCACGGCACCGTGGTGGACACAGCCATCGTGTTCCCCCACCGCCTGGGGCTGCCCTACAAGCGGGCCCTGCGCACGCTGATGGCCGACTACCTCAAACGCATCATCCAGGACAATGGTGAGACCTCTCAGGGTGGGCCTCCACCCCAGTTCCTCCTGGGTGCAGCCCTGCCTTCCTCTGCTGTCCCCAAGCCCATCCTCCTGCTCCTGGTGTTTTCTCCCCTGCATGTGTGTGGTGGCTGGGAACGTGCTGGCATAAGGAGCCAGTGTGCCCCGTTCCAAGGGCAGAGCTCCCGCTGCTTCCCTCCCTGTGCTGAGTGGGACAAAGGAAGTGGTGTGACAAGGCTGAGGGTGACTCTGCCAAGGCCAGGCTCTGCCCTCCCTTCTCTCTCTGGCCAGCTGAGGTGGACCCTTCTGTTGGAAGTGTGGCCTGTTCTTCCCACCTTCCCTGAGCACCTTGCAAACGCTGCTGGGGAAGCTCCCGGCCGTGGTACATGGCAGCAGCAGTATTGTATCCACACCTGGCTGTTCCACAGCTGATGGTGTCAGGCTGCAGCCCAGCAAAAAGTGTGGGGTTGGTGGGAAAAAAGTGTGTTTAAAGTTGGGGTTGTTCAACCTGGAGAAGAGAAGGCTTTGGGGACTCCTTAAATCTGCTTCCAGTGCCTAAAGAGGCTCCAGGAGAGCTGCAGAAGGACTGAGGCCAAGGGCTGGACGGACAGGACACGGGGAATGGCTTCCCAGTGCCAGAGGGCAGGGCTGGATGGGAGATTGGGCAGGAATTGTTCCCTGGGAGGGTGGGCAGGCCCTGGCCCAGGGTGCCCAGAGCAGCTGGGGCTGCCCCTGGATCCCTGGCAGTGTCCAAGGCCAGGCTGGACATTGGGGCTTGGAGCAGCCTGGGACAGTGGGAGGTGTCCCTGCCATGGCAGGGGTGGCACTGGATGAGCTTGAACAAACCACAAACCATTCTGGGATTCTGTGGAATTCTTCTCCTTTAAATCCCTGGCCGTGGCTCAGGGTGCTCCCAGGTGTGGCTGTGGCTGCAGGGGCCAGGGAGCAGCTGGCTCTGTCTGGGGAACTCGCTGTGCTGAGCTGTGCTGAGCTGTGCTGTGCTGAGCTGAGCAGGCAGCAGAGGGGTCACTGCCAGGCCTGTGTTTGTGTCCCCAGTGGAAGGACACGACTCCAGCGAGGACGCCAGAGCCTGCATGGAGCTGATGGTGTGGAAGATCAAAGAGGATGCGAAAGTGAAGCGATGACCTGTGCGTGTCTCTCTGCTGTTCCTCCTGCACCTCTGTGAAGAAGCAGTGCAATAAATGCCCGCAGCCACTCTGTCCCCCCATGCCAGCAGCATGTTCCTGCTCCCCAGCCATCCCAGCAGGACTCCTGGACTCACACCCGCAGTCCCCATATCCAGGTGGTGGCTCTCGGATCCTCAGACTCCACCTGAGGGATTCTCTGTGGTCCAAGCCCTGCCTTGTGGGCCTGGCAAGGTGGTTTTGAGTAGCACAAGCAGAACTTCTTGGTTCCTAGGAGAAGCTTGTTAGAGGTAGGTTGGAGATGTGCAGAAGGATCTTTCTGGTTCAGTTAAAGGTAGATCGTTTACTTTTTTTTTTTCCCCCCAAATGTAACTTAAACTGGCTCTGTACTCCAAAGCAGTGTTTGGAGAGGGGGAGATGGAAGGTTGGGCAGGAAGCTGTGAGGGGATTGTGTGGGAAACAAGAGCTGAGGATCGAGCACTTGGGAAGAGATCCTGGTGCAATCCCACTGCAGAGCTGCAAAAGAGGGAGGCTGGCTCTGAGCAGCTGGAGGGAGAGGAATGAGCTGGGATCTGGGAATTGGCACCTGCTGTGCCCCAGGTCATCTCCTTGCTGAGGGCTGGCTGGCACCTGGTTCTGCAGTCACTGCAAAGGGGGAAACCACGAGTGTCACACCTGGCCCAGACCTCAGGGAGCCACATGGCAGGGCAGGGACAGCAGGGTGGGCACAAACAGCTCCCAGAGCCAGGGAGAACCTGCATCCCATCACTGCAGGGTAGGACAAGCTGTCCTTCCCCCACCCTAAGCTTCCAGCAGGGCCCCAGTGAGCTTGTGTTCAGGGAACAAGGCTTTTGGGGGTACAGGTAAGGGCGGCCTCAGCAGCGTGCAGGACGCCCCACCAGCCTGTCCCTGATGCAGGGACGTGGTGCAGGCAGAAGCAATAGGGAAAAATCCTTCATTTCAACTCCTTCACAAGTTCTGCAGAGAGCAAAGGACCCCGTTGTGTGTCTGGCACCTGGGCAAAAGCAGCTGCTGAGTGTGACTGTCACACTGGGGTGACGGAGGCAGAGCCCAGGCAGACTGGATGGCACTGGTGGGTCCCTCTGCCCAGACCCTGCTGCTGTCTGGGGACAGCAGAACTGAGGGAGACAATCCCCGTGGACAGGCTCTCTCAGCTGGGTCAGGCAGCACCTTCAGGCAGTGACCCCTCGCCCTCCCTGGCAGCACTGGAATTGTGGCCCTTGGTGGCTGCTGTGGTCCCTGTGTCCCTGGCATGGGCTGGCTGTATCAGGCTGGGGCCAGGGGGCAGAGGAGCTGCTGGGGTTTGGTTCCTGTCAGAGCCGGGTCCCACTCACTGCTTTGTAGCCTGCTGGGCTCAGGGTTTGGGGACAGCTGTGTGTCCCCTGCATGTCCCGCTGAGCTGTCCCAGCCTGTGGGCAGGGGCGTGGGCTGGGCTGTGTTCCCGGACAGGGATGTCCTGCCCCGAACTCTCCCCATGCCACTGCTGCCCTCACAGGCAGGGGGGTGGCTTCTCTGGGAGCCGCCAGGAGCGGTGGGGCTGTAAAGGCTCCTGTCACTGCTGAGCCTGTGCTTCCTCTGGCAGCCTGTTCCTTACCCCAGCTGTTGGGGATGCAGCTCCCTGCCCTCCCCTAGTGCTCCACATCCAGCTCTGCTCCTTCCCTGCCTCGGGGCTTCCACCCCAAGCAGCCTTGGGACACCTCGGCCTGTCCCCCTCTCCCACAGCCTGCAGGGAACGGGGCTGTTCCTGCCCAGGCCGTGGGAGGGACAGGGTTCAGTGCTTCCTGACTGGGGAGGGAAGGTTTGTTCCTGCTTCTGCCTCTTTCCCATGTTTATCCACCATTTATCTTCACCCCTGGCTGCAGCGATGGAATGTCCCTGGAGCAGCCACATCAGGTGTCAGATGTGGCTCCTGCCTCTTGCCTGTTCCTCGACAGGCAGCCCCTGCTCCAGCCTTCCCACAGCAGCTCCTTCCCTGGAAAAGGCAGGATGTTCTAACACGGACACGCTGTGCTGGTGTCCTGCTCGTGGAGCTGCTTGGCTCCATCCCATCTCCTGGGACTGGGGCAGGCAGGACGTTCCTTCAGGCAGGAATCCTGCCAGGCCACGGGCCCTCCGTCATTTCCCCTTCCTTTCCCCATGGTCCAGCCTAAACTGAGGCTTTTGGGGTGGGGCTCTAGGGGGGTTGCCTGTGTCAAGGGATGTCCCTGGGAAAGTGGAACCGTGTCCAGCCACAACATCGGTGTGGTCAGAGCCAGTCCTGGCCCAGGGCTGCCATCGCCTCCCCAGAGGTTTGGTTGGGTTGTACAGAACGATTGTAACCTGTAACTTTTGTAATTGTTTTTAATAAAAGAGTGTTGACTAGATGCACATTCCTGAGTCTGGGACTGCTCTGCCTGTGGATGGGTTGTGGAGGGGAGTTGCTGGAGCCGTCCTGGAGCTGGGGGGGGGAGCTGGGCAGGCTTCCCAGGAGCATCCTTTCCCCAGCTGGAGAAGGGGGTTCCACACGTCCAAGGTCCTGCATCTGGTTCTGGGCAATCCCAGCCCTGAGCACAGCCTGGGGGATGAACTCAGGGAGAGCAGCCCTGGGGAGAAGGACTTGGGGGTGTTGGTGGGTGAGAGGCTCAACCTGCCCCGGCCATGGGCACTGACCCCAGAAACCCCCCCTGTGCTGGGCTGAGCCCCAGCGTGGGCAGCAGGGGAGGGGGGATTCTGCCCCTCTGCCCCGCTCAGCTGAGACCCCACCTGCAGAGCTGCCCCAGCCCTGGGGAACAACATCAGGAGCACGGGGAGCTGCTGGAGCCACTCCAGAGGAGGCCACGGAGATGCCCCAAGGGCTGGAGCCCCTCTGCTCTGGAGCCAGGCTGGGAGAGCTGGGGGTGCTCACCTGGAGAGGAGAAGGCTCCAGGGAGAGCTCCGAGCCCCTTGCAGGGCCTAAAGGGGCTCCAGGAGAGCTGCAGAGGGACTGGGGACAAGGCATGGAGGGCCAGGAGCCAGGGAATGGCTTCCCAGTGCCAGAGGGCAAGGCTGGATGGGATCTTGGGCAGGAATTGTTCCCTGGGAGGGTGGGCAGGCCCTGGCCCAGGGTGCCCAGAGCAGCTGGGGCTGCCCCTGGATCCCTGGCAGTGCCCAAGGCCAGGCTGGACATTGGGGCTTGGAGCAGCCTGGGACAGTGGGAGGTGTCCCTGCCATGGCAGGGGTGGCACTGGATGGGCTTTGAGGTCCCTCCCAATCCAAACCATTCTGGGATTCTGTGAGAGCGGTGGGGACAAGACCCCGCTCTGCTGCTTGAGGCTGGGGCTGGCCCCGTGGGGTCCCGGTGGGGCCCCTCAGGTGTGTCCCCCCCACCACTCTGGCCCCGGGTGGCACCGGCGCCTCCCGGGCACGGGCTGAGGGGTGAGGGGGGTCCCAGCCCATTCCCCCTTTGCCATTTTGGAACCCGGGTGCTGCCCGATCCCAGCCATTCCCTGATCCCACGATCCCTTCCATTTGCAGCCTCCGTTCGTTCCTCCGGGTGCCCCCAGCTCTCGCCTCTCCGTGCCCCTCCAGGACACTCCCGCCCGCCGGGATGAGCCGAGGAGCCCGAGAGGAAGGGATGAAACCGGTGCCGCTCCTTTCGGAGAGAACCCCGATCCCAACCCCCTGCACTGAACGAGGAGAGGGGGCCGTGGCCGGACCCTCGCTCTGTGCGAACCCCCCACACCCCGAGGGGTGCCCGAGCCCCTCGGGCACATCCCGGCTCCTCCTGCCTCATCCCGGAGCTGCGATGGAGCCTCGGCATCACCCCAGCCCTGCCCAGGCTCCCCCCGGAGCCCGTGTCTATCTCCCAAATGGGGCAGGAATTAAAGTGCCAAGCCGAGGAGCTGATTCAGCACGGAGGAAGAGGTGAAGGTAAAAAGTTCAAATAAAAAAATAATGGGCCATTAGATGACCTCACTGGCAATGTGTTTTATTTAACGCGCTGCTGATGGCTCGGTGATGGCAGCGGCTGCTCCGGAGGCTGTAAAAGTCACGCCTGGCGCGTGTTCTCAGCCACCTCCCCGGGCTTTTGTGGCGCTGGGTGCTCCGGCAGTGACCTCCAGTGCCATCCCAGCCCCGAGGGTCCCGCTGTGTCCCCCCCCCTTGCAGCTCACCTGGCAGCCCGAGGTGACATCAGGGAACCCCTGCAGTGACAAAAGCATTTTGCTTTGTCGCCCTTGTGGAGCCTGGAGGATGACAGGGACCCTTGGAGTCTCCTCCAGGTCGAGGCTGGAGGCAGGTGGGATTTTTAGGATTGTAACAGCCCTGGTGCCAAGGGAGCAGCACTCACCTACCCCCCCCCCCCCCAGGCATGTGGAGGGACAGAGGACACAAGGCCAGGCTGGACGGGGCTTGGAGCAGCCTGGGATGGTGGGAGGTGTCCCTGCCCATGGCAGGGGGTGGGACTGGGTGGGCTTTGAGGTCCCTTCCAACACAAACTGCTCTGGGATTCGACGACACCAAAGCACGTTCAGGATCTGCCTCTGGGGTCTGTCCCTCCTGTTTTTCCCTGGAAGATCTCGTCTCCCAGGGCACTGCTGGAGTTGGGGCATCACCAGCAGAAAGGGTTTTCTCTCTCTCTGAAAGTTTGCCCCTTCTGGGTGGCTTTGCCTCTGGCTCTGAGTGTGACACCAGGGCTCTGCTGCAGCTGAATTGGGGGAAGCAAAGGAGCAGAGAGAACCCCAGAACCCCCTTCCTTCCCCTTCCCAAAACCCTCTGGGATGAGCTGAAACCTGGGAGATGAAAGGAAGTAGCTTGCTGGGGAAAAGGCTCCATTCCCACCCCAGCAAGAGGAGAGGGGCTCAGAGGTGCTGGGGGATCACAAATCTCCCACTCTGCCCCGCCTCACTGGGGTGCAGCCCCTGATTCCACACCGTGTCCATATCCATGGAGTTGCCTCTGGCCCCTGTCCCAGTCTGAACTCTACCAGTGAACTGGTGCTGCTGGTCTGGTCCTAGGAGCTGTCAGGGATCCAGTGCCCCGCAGGGTCTCTGCCAGGGCTGTCAGAGTGTCCCAGCCCTGGAGGGGGGCCCTGCCTGGCTTTCCCTGCTCCCTGACCCCACCCTTTCCTTCCCAAGGATGGAGGGATATGCCAAACCTGAATCCAAGCAGCCTCGGCGCCAAAGCTGCCCCCTCACAGGGGGAGGGAGGTTTTGGGCAGCCCGGGGCCCGTCGGGGGCTCAGAGCCATTCCATGTCCCTCCTTCAGCCGAGACCAGGCAGCTCAGCATGCCCAGCCCTGCGTTTGCAGATGCTCCAGGATTTGCAACAGGATCTGTCTTGTCCTGCGGCTTCTCCCCCCAGCAAGGGACATCCACAGGTGTCTGTGTCACTGCCTGCCCCTGAGCCACCTGGCACAGGTCAGAGGTGACCACGGTCATCGATCCTCTTTATAAAAAGCTTTTTACCACATTTTATCCAGACCCTCCAGGAGGGGAGGGCTGGCGCCAGGGCAGGCGAGGAGTGTCCATCCCGTGCTGGGGTCCCATGGCTCGTGTGTGCAGGCAGGAGAGCTCCTCATGTGGTGACATCAGTGCCACAGCCGGTGGGGACAAGGACCTCACAGCAGCCCCTGCTGCCTCCACGCTCCTCCAGACTTTTGCTCGGCTGGGCCCGGGGATGGTCCTTGGCCGTGGTGCTGAGCCCGGGGACCTCGGTCACTCTGCTCCGTGCTTTGGATTCTCCTGGGTGGCAGCACGGGATGCTCCCACCAGGGCCTGTGCCCCTGCCGTGGCCCTGTGTCCCCACCAGGGATGTCCCTGTGCCCCGAAGTGCAGTGCAGGGGGGCTGTGATGCTCCCCAGACATTGGGGTCCCTGTTGCCAGCCCTAAACCTGCAGCAGGGTGAGCTGAGTGACACCTGTGTCACCAGAGGGACTGGGGTCCTTCTGCACCCTCCAGCCACCAGTGAGAGGTGAACTGGCCAGACTGGGGAGCTGGGGCTGCTGGTGGGCAAGGAACAGGGTCAGCACCAGTGACCCCCACCCTAGAGCTGTCCCCTGGCCTGTGGTGGCTGGGGGGGGGCTGGAGACAGAGGAGGAGGAGGGTGGAAGGAGGGCAGCAGCCACCGATTGTGCAGATTTTGAGAGGGGAGTGAGGGGAGTTTTGGGGTATTGAAGGCAAGTTCTGGGTGCTGAGGGCCACCACCTTCGGACCAAATGGGAGCCCAGGAGGTACCGGCTGGAGGTTGGGGGATGCTCATGGGGCTGCTCCCAGGCTGGGAAACAACCCCCGTCCCGCAGGGAAAAGCTCCTAAATTATTATTATTTTTCTCCGAACAAACGGGGCTTTGTAGCTGCTCGGCCGCTCGGAACGGGGCACCTGGAGCCTCTCGGTCCTCGAGGAGAGGGAAAAACCTGGCTCAGAGGTTTAACTCTTCCCTGTGAGCACGGAGGCGGCCAGGGGGCAGCTCCCGGAGAGGGGACACGCCAGGACAGCCACTGCAGAGCCCGGAGAGGGGACACACCAGGACAACCCCCGCGGTGCCGGGGGAGGGGACACACCAGGACAGCCCCTCGGCGCCCCAGGGACACCCTCTGCCCCGGCCTCCTGGCGCTCACTTAATTACACGGGAAGGGGGGGCGGTGTCAGCTAATTGCAGAGGGCGATTGATTGGGAAAATGTCATCTTCACTGGCCTCTGTTGCCAGGGTGACCTCGGCCGTTCTCGTTCCCGGGTGCCCAAAGCCACCCGCTATGCGGCCTGCGGGGGAGACACGGGGGGTGGGGTGTGGAAATCCCTTTCCTTCCTCCGAATCCAGCCCCGATGCTTCGGAAGCGGCGAGAGGTTGCGACAGCCGGGGCACGCCGCGGTTCGGGACCCCGCTGTGCCCCACTGGCCCTTCCTGCGGTGCCGGTGCCGCCTTCGCGGAGGGGGTTGGCAGGCGGGGAGGGGGCAGCGGGCGGGACACGGCAGGTGAGGGCTGAGATGCTGCAATTCCGTGCGGATGCTGCTCAGCCCTGCGGGATCGCCGCGGAAGCGACAGGCGGGTGATGGGCTCAGGGAGAGGCTGGAGCACCCTGGTTTCGTGGGAGGTGCCCACGGCAGGGGATGGAAGGAATTGGGCTTTAAGTCCCTTCCGACCCCAAGCAGTCTCCGGTTCCGTGACTCCCCAGCCCCGCTGTGGCCTCCGCCCTCTGTCACCGCTGGGCCCTGCTCAGACCTCCCAACCCAAACCTCCCTCCCTGCCCGCTGTGCCCGGAGCTCTCCGCTCGGGCTGGACCCCCCCGGCAGCCCCCGAGCTTTGTTTCAAACCTGTGCCACCGTCACCAGCCCCGCGGGACAAAGAGCAGCAGCCCCGGGGCAAGGCCTGGCAGAGGCTTCTCCCTCTTTGTCAGGATGGGAATGTGCCCAAATCTGCCCCCACTGCAGGGCAGATGTCAGTGTCAGCCGCAGAGGGAGCATGGGGACATACAAGGGAACGTGGGGAGTGTATGGGGACATGGGGACACACGTGGGGACACCGGGACATGTCCAGGGACATGGGGACAGGGGGATGTGAGGACATGTAAAGGGACACAGGCACATGAGGATGTGTAGGGACACAGGGACGTGTATGGGGACGTGGGCACACTCAGGAGAACACAAAGACACATACGTGGACTGGGGACATGTGTAGGGACATGGGGACACGTATGGGGACATGGGGACACAGGGACGCAGCAGGCACCGCTCATGGAGCTCGCAGGAGCCGCTCCCGGCTGCGCAGTAAATGCTTTATGGACTGTGGGGCCGGCGCTGGGCGATCGCCTCCGGCTCTCTGCGGTTAATTGCGGGCAGTAATTAACGTAATGACGGCCATCGCAGGACCACTGCGGGTGTGCAGGATGAGTGCGGGGTGGACACCAGGCTCTGGCCTCATTAGCTGCCGTCACTAACGAGGTGGCCTCTGTTCCCAGCTGGGTCTGCAGTCCCGGTGCTGGCACCGCCCGGAGGTGCCGGGGCTCCTTTGTGCCTTCGGCCTCCTCTTCCTCGCTGTCCCCTCCTCCCGCCTTCCTCGGTCCCCAGGGCCCGGCCCAAACCCCCCGAGCTGCTGCCTCACCCCGGGGGGCTCTGGGGGGGCCTGGTGATCCCCAGTGGCACCAGTCCAGCCCCGGGGCTGCCCAAATCTGCCCCGGGAATGGATGTTCGTGCCCACCCTGCCCTGGCATCCAGTCTGGGACCACCTGCATCTCCTCTGGGATGGTGGCAGGGACACCCTGACCGTGTCACCGTGTGCCGGAGCCCGGACGGATCGCACGGGAACGGCTCCTGCAGCAGCAGCCGGGCAAATCCGAGCAGGGGAGCGGAGCGGGGGCGCCCGGCCGCGGGCAGGGCCGGGCAGGAGGGGAGGCGGGCAGGTCCCCGCGGAGGTGTGGCATGGGCTGTCCCCGCGGTCCCGCGTGGGGCAGGACGGGTGGCAGCAGTCCCGCTCGCGGCGGAGGTGGCAGGAGCTCGGCGCTGCCCGGGGCTGTCGCTGGGCATCGGTGCAAGGTACGGGGACCCCGAGCGGAGCGTGGCACGGTGACAGCCACCCACCCCGGCTGGGACAGCGGGGGCTGCGGGGGGACATGGCTGGCGGGTCCCGTGGGGTGTCCGGGGAGCTGCATCTCCCCCCGGGAGGAGCGGGGTGCCAGGGCAGCCCCTCGGCCGATGGTGCCCCGGGGATGCCGGGCACGGAGGGGCGCTTGGGGATGGCGGAGCCGCCTTTTCACCTGCAACCGCATCAAAGCAGCTGGAAAATAGGGCGAGGGGAGGGAAACTCATAGCTCGGGCACGTCCTGAGAGCTGGGGAAATAACCCTGGAGAGGCTTTAAGGATCCACTCGGCCGGAGCGCGGGGGCGTTTCCGGCGTGCCGGGGACGGGAGGTGACACCCACCCACCCGCTCAGCCCGTCCTGGGCCGCTGGCACTGTCGCCTGTCGTGATGGGTGATGCGGGCTGGCCCGGGGGCGATGCCGCAGCGGGGTTGGCGCTGGAGGCGTCGCCGGGGTGGCTCTGGCTGGGGTCCCACTGGGACACTGGGATCAGGGAAACAACAGCAGCACTCACGGGGAGGGTGACAGGACCGAGTGCCAGCCCCGGGAGGGGGACAAGGGTCAGGCTGGTCCTGTCCCCGCCAGTTTTCGCCCGGGAAGGAGCAGGAGGGCACAGAGGTGACCGGGAACCCCCAGCTGTGGGCACTGCCTGTGCCGGACCTGCCGGGCGCTCCCAGGGAACGCGGCACTCCCGCACCGACTCCTGCTCTGAGCAAGAGCTCGGCGCTGATCCGGTGATTTCAGGAACAAAACCTCCACAGAATTCCCGTGGCAGCGGTCGGATCAGCCAGGGACATAAATCTCCGCGTGTTTCACCACCCTGGGCCAAATCCTCGTGGCGCCGTGCCCGGTCCTCCTTAAACCTGACTTTTGTTCAGCCATGCAAACCTCCAATAGCCCAGAACGGCATTTTTGGGGTGAGAAAGCCCTGCTTTGGGGCTTCTCAGCAGCCGGCAGCACCACGGAGATGCTTTACAGCTGGAGACCTCAGGGGTGGGACGTTCCCTGCGGGGCAGGGCAGGGACCAGCTGGCTCATCCCAGGTGTTGATTTGGGGACATCCCATGAGTTAAGAACTCACTGCTGAGGTTTGGGGCCGTGGTCACAGGATGTCCTGTGCCTTTGGCCATCGCTAGCCTTCCCTGGCCCCCCAGGGAGCTCCGGGCTCGGGCTGGAACAGGGTTTGGCTGTCCAGGCTGTCCACCCGTGTGGCTGGGGCTGGCAGGGAGCCCTGGCACCCACTCCCAGCCTGTTCCCGCCTCCCCAAAGTGCACTTTTTATCTCTAATTACTGAGGCGATGAGTGAGCTTCGTTGAGAGCTTTCTTGGAACTGAGGTTTCTTGGATACGTCCTTGAAAATATTTTTCCAGTGCTTTGAATCACCTTTTTTCCCCCCTTTCCCCCTGCTCCAGGCCCTGGCAAGAGGCAGCATTCCTGGCTGCCTTTGCAGGGTGCTGAGCCCCGTGGAGTGTCCTGCCTGTGCCAGCTGCAGGTGCTTGATGAGCTGTGCTTTTGTTTGGCACCGACTGGGAGCAGGGATGCTCTGGAGCTGCCGAGGGGAGCACGGCTGGGGGGAGCAGTGATCCTGACTGGGCACAGGATGGATCAGCAGCTTCAGGCCTGATCCTGAGCGTGGTGGGGACCAGGATAACCACAAATAAAGGCAGGAATTCCAGCGTGTTGGTGAGGCTCAGGGCAGGGTCCAGCCCCGACGTTGCAGGTCTGGAAGCAGCAAGCCTGGGAAAGCACCTTGGCATTTCTCAGTGCCAGCCTCGCCTCAAATATCAGTGTCCTGGAGAGAGGAGCCAGGGCAGAAGATGCTTTGAGCCCCTGATCAGGGCCCTGAGGGCACAACCGGAGCTTACTGGCCCTGAGCAGCCGCACTGGGACCCCCCCACCCATCGCCCTGGGCTTGGGGAGCTCAGCCAGGGCTCAGTTCTAGACCGAGCCCCCGAAGGTGGGTCTGGCTCTGGCTTGGCCGCAATCCTGGGCCTTGCTGTGGGTCCTTGGCCTTGGAGGTGTCTTGTCCCAATGGATGGGCTGTGCCTCACCTCGGCCTTTGTCCCCTTTAGAATCCTGACGCTGGACTCCCAAGCCTGAATCGGGACCCCTGGAGCTTGACTGAGGCTGAGGCTCAGGGCTCATCCCGGCTGCCACCCTGGCCCTGCCCTGACCGCCCTCAGTTGGGGCCTTAGAAGGGGTTGGGAGGGACTTTAGAGCTCATCCCATCCACCTTCCACTGTCCCAAGCCCCGTCCAGCCTGGCCTTGGACACTGCCGGGGATGGGATCAGGGCAGGGATTGTCACCTCCAGCAGTCAAAGCAAGGGGCACTGCCTGGCTTCAAGGGCTGTGAGCAGGTGACTCAGTTTCCTCCATTCTGGGTTCCCTGAGGTCTCCTCTTGGATGTTCCCTATGGAGCAGCTGCCTCCATAGAGCCTGTATCCCTTGGCCTGTTCATGGTCTCTGAGGGATACCCCACATCCCTATCCCAGGGGAGCCCATCCCTCTGTTAGGAGGAGAGAGGGCGACGTGCCTGGCAGGAGCAGGAGATGGAGGGGTTTGGTGTCCCCCCTTTGTCCCTCTGCAATCAGATCCAGCCCTGTCTGTCTGCAGGGAGAGGTGTCCCCAGCTGGCAGCACCCTGGGGCAAGGACACAGGTGGGGGCACAGCAGGGAGGGAGGTGGGAGATTTGCATCTCTCCGAGTCAAATCCTATTTTGCCTAAATTAAGTGGGGGCAGCCAGTCTTGGCACCGTGGGCTTTCTGTATGGAAGAGATCTCATCCCTCCAGGGATCCACCTGCTCTTCCTGCTCCCTCCTACCTATGGGACAGATGGTAGCAGGAGCTTTGGGATGTAGCACGAGCATCCCACCACCCCCAGCAGCTCCCTGAAACCCTTCCTTCCTCTTCAGCCATGCTGTGAAAACAAAGAAAGCAACATTTGGAGCCCAAATTTGCCCAGAGCAGCTGTGGCTGCCCCTGGATCCCTGGCAGTGTCCAAGGCCAGGCTGGACATTGGGGCTTGGAGCAGCCTGGGACAGTGGGAGGTGTCCCTGCTCACGGGAGGGGGTGGAATGGGATGAGCTTTAAGGTCCCTTCCAACCCAAACCATTCCATTCTGGGATTGTGTGCTGAGCTCTTTTAGGATCCAAGCACAGTGACAGCACCAAGTCCTTGGTGGTAAAGAAGGATTTTGTGGATCAAAGCTTTTTTCAAGCTCTTGGCTGCAGGGGCTGAGGTGCTGTTGGTGTTTGGGGTCTCTTTCACCTGGAATGAGGATGGATGCCCAGCCAGTGGCATCCATGGTGAGTTGGGACAAACCAATACCCACGAGGAGCAGGAGAGAAGTTGAGACTTTGGGTAAAAGAATGGAAAAAGTGATCAAAGAAGTGAGATAAGAAATAACGGCAGGGGCTGACTTCTGGTGGGATTATTTAATAATAAGGTAATTAATACTTTATCCCTCACTGGCTCCTTTCATGTGAGGATCACAAAGCACTTCACAAACATTAATTAATCTTCCCCACCATCCCTGCAGGAAGGTCACGGAGCCACCGAGCGTGAGGGAAATCTTGTCATTGATGGAGCTGGCTGCTCTCCCGGCACGATGCGAACTCGGGTGGGATGGCAGGACAGGGAGAGCTCCAATTCCTCACCAATGACTGAAAATGATTTCCCATAACTTTCCCAGAGGGCAAAAATTGTCACAGGCAGCCGGGATGGGCGAAGGCTGCTTGGGAGAATGTCCCTCCCACGGGGTGTCCTGCCCGGGAGCCTTGGGAAGCTGGAGCATCCCAGTGGGATCACGCTGTCACCGCTCAGTGTTTCAAATGTCTGTGGTTGTCCTTGTCCCCAGGTCCTGGCAGTGGTGCCAGCATGGCTGAGCAGGACCCAGCCACAGGCTGCCCACGTGGGAAGCAGCAGCTGCCAGGTCAGTGTGCAGCGGGTGTGGTTTGGGGAATTTCCCTGGTTTCAGACAGCTCATGAGGAAGC
Source organism: Corvus moneduloides (assembly GCF_009650955.1). Taxonomy (NCBI): domain Eukaryota; kingdom Metazoa; phylum Chordata; class Aves; order Passeriformes; family Corvidae; genus Corvus; species Corvus moneduloides. Next base: position 1,340,304 of record NC_045503.1, on the reverse strand, counting down.
CGAATGTGGGGCACGGTTGTGAGGGGGAAGAAGAAGATCTGGGGTGAGGATGGGCTGTCAGCTGGGGGCAGGTGTTGGGAACAGCACTGGGATGTTCCCAGCTCGGCAGGGTCTGCACTGGGACAGCACAAACGGAACTGGGAGAGGAATGACCGTGACCAGAACAGGCTGGGGGCTCATCCTGCACGTGGCCTGAGCCCAAGGAGTGACCCTGAGGCTCGGGGGGTGCGGGCAGCGCTCCTGAAGCTCTGGAATGTTCTGGTCTCCTGCTCTCTCTGTCCCCTGTCACTGACCCTGAGACCCAGCCCCGTCCCAGCTGTGCCTGCAGCTCTCAAGGTCCCCGTGCCCTTGGAAGGCCACCCCAGCAGTGACCATGGCAGGTCCTTGTGCCCGGGGGGGCCGAGGGCAGGGCCTGGCTGCCACGGGAACTGCTGGATGCCCACTTGCTTTTCCAGCTTTCACCTGGGAGGTGAGGGCCAACGACCGCGGCTACCACAGGCAGTTCAAGAAGAAATTTGCCTTCTGCCTGAGCAAGAGGAAATATTCGGTGAGCCAGGAGGGGCCTGGGCTTCCCTTCCCCAACCCCTCACCCCGGAGCCGGTGGTGGCTGCGGGGGCACGGCAGAGATGCTCCAGAGGGGTCTCCAGAGGGGTGGAGAGTCACACACACAATCCCCAGGGAGGAGAAGCACTGCTCCCTCCCTGCCTGGTGCCCCCCAGAGCTGTCAGAGAAGGAGCAGAGCTGTGGGAAGTGTTTTAGGCTGGTGGTCTAATCAAGAGAAAGATTTTTCAAAATGTGTTGAGGCAGCAAAACCAGATTTTTTTTTTTTTTTTTGCTGCTAAATACCATGGAGGTCAGTTAGCTGGGGTTCAGATCACAGAATCACTGAATATCCTGAGCTGGAATGCACCCACAAGGACCCAAGGGCCCAACTCTTGCTGAATGGCCCATATGGGGAGCAAACCCACAAGTGAATGATTTTGTTCTCAATTTTACATGGCCCTTGGACCCGATAAATCCCTCTCTTCCCTTATGGCTTTGATAATTTTTTTGAGGCATCTCTTGTGCTGTGAAAAATCCTAAAACCACCAGAATGTTTTGGCACTTGCAGAGCAGGTCCCTGATTTCCCACAGTTGACCCTGGCAGTGGCTGTGACTCCCCTCTCCTCCGCAGGGCAATGCCATCAGGACAGCCAAGTACAACCTCCTCACCTTCCTGCCCCTCAACCTCTACGAGCAGTTCCACCGCATGGCCAACGTCTACTTCGTCTTCGTCATCCTCCTCCAGGTGGGGTGGGCACCACGGGAACACCGAGTGTGAGCCAGGGGTTTGCCCAAGGAGGCTTCTCTGGAGTTCAGAGAAGTCAGGCTAAAAGGTTTCCCAGGATGTGGCTTTTCCGTGGTGTTTGGGGTCTTTTGGGAGCTCGGAGGGGTTTAACCTGTGTTAGGTGTGGTTGCTTTAAATTAAAGTCTCCCAGCATCAGGAGCACGGGGAGCTGCTGGAGCCACTCCAGAGGAGGCCACGGAGCTGCTGCAGGGCTGGAGCCCCTCTGCTCTGGAGCCAGGCTGGGAGAGCTGCGGGTGCTCACCTGGAGAGGAGAAGGCTCCAGGGAGAGCTCCGAGCCCCTTGCAGGGCCTAAAGGGGCTCCAGGAGAGCTGCAGAGGGACTGGGGACAAGGCATGGAGGGCCAGGAGCCAGGGAATGGCTTCCCAGTGCCAGAGGGCAGGGCTGGATGGGATCTTGGGCAGGAATTGTTCCCTGGGAGGGTGGGCAGGCCCTGGCACAGGGTGCCCAGAGCAGCTGGGGCTGCCCCTGGATCCCTGGCAGTGCCCAAGGCCAGGCTGGACATTGGGGCTTGGAGTATCCTGTGACAGTGGAAGGTGTCCCTGCCCATGGCAGGGGTGGCACTGGATGGGCTTTGAGGTCCCTCCCAACCCAAACCATTCCATGATTCTATAAAATGGGTTTGGTTTGCCATGTAGGCGAAGCTCACACTGACCACACAAAACCAGAAATTCATCCCTCCAAATGCAGAGGCCCAGGAGCATTTCACACCTCAAGAAGAGGTGGAAGCCCAGCAGAACAGGCGTCTGTAGCAGAGGTGTTGATTTGATGATTCTGAGATGGGTTCCGGCCACCCTCAGGCGCTGGCTGGGGAGCGAGGGCATCACTCAGTCCCCTCAAGTGTCCCAAGGCGGGGTAGGACTTGTGTCAGTGGTGTAAAATTCTCCTTCTCTAGACCTTCCCTGAGATCTCCACGCTGCCCTGGTACACTCTGCTGTTCCCCCTGAGCTGCCTTCTCATCATCCGGGGGCTGCGAGACCTCATCGATGACATTGTGAGTGAGGGGGTGGCCCTGGGCGACACGGCAGGAAGGGGCCCTTTGCTGTGAGCTGAACTTTGGAGCTCAGGAGCTGCTGTCACCCATCAGCCCTGAGCTATCATCTCCACCACATCCACTTTTCTTTTAGTTTCCCTTGGGAAAGATGTGGCTGCTTTCCTTGGGGTCTAAACCCCCACTTCTGCCATCTTTTAACACCTTGACCACTGGCTGTAGTGCTGAGTTGGTCCCCAGAAATACCTGGGGGGGAATTCAGCCTCTTTATTCATCAGAACACATCTCCCCGTGGCTCAGAACGCCGGTCTGGGGCTGAGGAGGGAGGTTGGTGCTGTTAAGGGGGTGGTTTTTGTGGGACAGGACAGCCTGGCATGGCCCATCCTTGGCCTCTCTGTCTCTCCTCCATGCAGGGTCGTCACCAGAGTGACAGGAACATCAACAGCAGGCCGTGTGAGATCCTGGCAGGGACGAGGTGAGGGGCTTTGGGAAGCTCTGGCCGTGTTTTCCACACCCGTGTGGAACAATGGAGCAGCTGAAGTGCTGAGAATCCTTGAGCAGCTGAGAAGGGGTTTGGTGGGACTGTCCCGGGCTCTGCAAACTCCCATCACCTCCCAAAATGTGCCACAGGTTCTCCTGTAGGATTGGTGACATTCCAGTCACGGGCAGCAGGATTACAAAAGGCCCAGTTTGCTGTGGTGTGCCGGGGGAGGCTTTCCTTGGCCACGGAATTCCTCTGGGGCATCAAATCCAGCCCATGGGGCCGTGTCCCCGCTCAGCACTGGGCCAGGGAAGGATGAGCTTTTCCCACCTGTGGCCAGGGTGCCGAAAGTCCCTGTCACCTGTAGGTACAGGGACATGGATGTGGCACACGGGTCCTGTGCCACCCTCGGTGCTCAGCCCTCTGGAGGCCACCACAGTGGCACAGCAATCTGGAGGCCCAAATCCTACAGGAATTTGGGACAGACACGGGCTGAAATACCCCCAGCCCCCACTCCCACTGCTCTGCAGGGACAAAAAGCTGTCCCCTGAATCCCCCTGCAGCTTCCGCTGGCAGAAGTGGCGCGACATCTGCGTCGGGGACATTGTCCGGCTGCACAAGGACAGCGTCGTCCCGGTGAGCGGTGCCCGGAGCTGGCTGTGCCCAGGGCTGGCTGTGCCCAGGGCTGGCTGTGCCCGGGGCTGGCTATGCCCCAGGCAGGGCTTGGTGACCAGGGGCTCATGCAGGTGCTCTCTGCCCCCTTTTTTGCTCCTCAAGGCTGACCTGCTCCTGCTGCGCAGCTCCGAGCCCAGCAGCCTGTGCTATGTGGAGACTGCCGACATTGATGGGTGAGGACGGGGACAGGGACAGGGACAGGGACCCCTCTGGCTGTGGGGGGACAGGGGCAGAGGCCGGAGACCCTGGTCTTGGGGGCCCCCCACCGCTGGGAGGGTTCAGCAGAAACCACAGGGTGTGGGAGATCCTCCAAAACCCCAAACCTGCAGACAGCCCAGAAATGGGGATTTGAGCCCCAGATTTTGAAAATGGGAGTCCAAAAGCTCTGGCGAGGCTTCCACAGAGCACCTGGCAACCTCCGGCCAGAGTCTCCATTTCCCAGCCCATCCTCCTGTGCAGGATGATTTAATGGCAGGGCCCTTGGGCCAGGGCTCTTCCTGTGCCAGTGCTCCGTGTGTGGCACCACAGGTCCCTCCCTGGTGTTCCACTGCCACCACTCGTGCGATCACCTGGTAATTCATGGCTATGAACAGCTCTGTCACCCCACGGGGTTGTTTTATTTCCCCTTCCCTGGCTCTTGCTCACAGGGAAACAAACCTGAAGTTCAGACAGGCCCTTCTGGTCACCCACCAGGAGCTGGGCAGCGAGGAGAGCATGGCTGCCTTCGATGGTGAGTCCGCTGGGTGGGGGGCATGTGGCCAATGCCACTGGGATGGGATGGATTCACCTTGGGAGTTCTCTGATCCCCTGTCGCCATCAGCCCAACAAGAGGCTGGCAGCCCAAGGCCTCGTGTGGAGGCACTTCCCATCTCTGCCGCGATGGATCCACCGGGGTTGGGCACCTTCCCCCTGCCCTGGAGCTGGATTTTCCCACTGGAACCAAGCCCTGGTTCCCAAACCTGAGCTCAGCCCCTGCTGCTCCTGCACAGGGTGCGGAACTCCCTTCTCCAAAGCCTTGGGGATGAAGGGGGTTGTGTTTGTACCTTCTCCAGTGAGGTTCCTACACTGACCAACCTCCCAGTGCCTCCATGGCCCTCAACCCAAGCCACCCAAATCCCACCCTGAATCTCCCGAGAGGCCCCACTTTGGGGGGGACATGTGGGGCTGAGAGGGGGCGAGGGAGGTTCTCTCTCGCCCCTGCCCTTCCCCGTGCCAGGGCGAGTGACGTGCGAGGAGCCCAACAGCCGCATGCACACCTTCACGGGCACCCTGCGGTGGCGGGGCCGCACCCACGCCCTGGACATCGACCGGCTCCTGCTGCGGGGCTGCCGCGTCCGCAACACCGCGCTCTGCTACGGCCTGGTGCTCTACGCAGGCGAGTGTCCCTGCCCGGGCAGGAAGGGCAGGAATTGCCTGGCATCACGGGGGTTTTAAGCTGCCCAAGCCGTTCCCAGCTGGCACAAGGTGGTGGAGGAGCTGCCGCGGTGTGTTCCTGATGGTGTTGGGGTCACTGGTGGGAGGTGAGGTGGTGCCAAACCTCTCCTCAGCCCAGGGTATCTGCCAGCTGCACCTCATCCTGGATCCAACCCACCCAGGGCAGCTCAGGGCTGGGCTGTGGGGAGCTGTGGGAGAGGGAGGGTGAGATCTGATGTGAACATCATGTTTTGGAGCGTGCAGCCACGGCTCGATGGATGCTGATGGAGGGAAGGGCTCCTCTGGACTCTTCAGGGCAGGGGAGGTGTCATTATGGAGGGGAGCAGCCTCACTGAGCTGCAGCTGAGCCTTCTGGGGACTTGCATTTTTACTTTGGAAATGTTTCTTGCCCAGGGTTTGATTCCAAAATTATGAGGAACTGTGGAAAGATCAAGAGGAAGAAGACCAAGCTGGACCACATGATGGACCGGCTGGTGGTCGTGGTGGGTGTGGTGCAAACACCTCTGCCCAGCTCCTGGGGTGGCTCACAGGGCTCCTCATGAGAGGCCTCCTGCTTGGGTGGTGCTGATTTTCTTCATCCTGCAATATTTGGCCCAAAATACCTTGGGTTTAACATGTTCAGAGAATCAGAGAATCCCAGAGCAGTTTGGTTTGAAAGGGACTTTAAAGCCCATCCAGTGCCACCCCTGCCATGGGCAGGGACACCTCCCACTGTCCCAGGCTGCTCCAAGCCCCAATGTCCAGCCTGGCCTTGGACACTGCCAGGGATCCAGGGGCAGCCCCAGCTGCTCTGGGCACCCTGTGCCAGGGCCTCACCACCCTGCCAGGGAACAATTCCTGCCCAAGATCCCATCCAGCCCTGCCCTCTGGCACTGGGAAGCCATTCCCTGGCTCCTGTCCCTCCATGCCTTGTCCCCAGTCCCTCTGCAGCCCTCCTGGAGACCCTTTAGGCACTGGAGGGGGCTCTAAAGTCTCTTTGGAGCCTTCTAGAGAAGAGTCTGGTGGGCTCTGTGATCCTGGGACTTTCTCATCTTGGGACCTTCTCATCCTGGCTTCCCACCCCAGATCTTTCTGGTGCTGTTATTGACGTCCCTGGGCCTCGCTGTCGCCTCTGGGTTCTGGGCCAGGACATTCCAGGAGAAGCACAGCTACCTGGCTGCCCTCTACAAGCACACAACCCCTGCCCAGCAGGCCTTCCTCAACTTCTGGGGCTTCACCATCCTCCTGAGCATCATCATTCCCATGTCCATGTACATAACGTAAGGACCACGGAGCTTGGAAGGGATCAGCGCTCAGCACCCGCCCCCTGCCCATGCCCCTCACCTGGAACTGGGGTCACGGCCCCAAAATGGGGCTGCACCGAAGGTCAGGGTGTGGCCAAGGTCATTCCCAGGTGCTCTCTTAGCTGGGAGAGGGGAGGGATGGATGGGGTGTGTATCCTACAAACACCAAGGACGTGCTCTGAGATCTTCCCAGGGGAAAAGCAGAGCAGGGATCCAAGCCCCGTGCTGGTGTTGGGCATTGTGGGCAGGCTGAGGGTGGCTCTGAGGAAGGTGCTGCTCCCCAGGAGCAGGATCTGGGATATTCCTGTGCTTCCTGTGGACAGCAGCGGGGTGGGGAGGAGAAAGACACAGCTGCCCTGTGCAGGCAACAATCACAATTTGTGTTGGAAAAAGCTGTTTCCAAACTTTGGACCCTTCACTGGACCTCCAGGTCTGTGAATTTGGTCACCAAGGGCCAGAATTCCAGAGGGGACCCAGTGGGTGATGAGCCTTTTGGAAGCCTGGCCACAAGCAATGAAAACTCTCTGGCCCCCCCCCAAGCCCAGAGCAGTAGGATCAAGGTGGGGAGCTCCTCCTGCCTCTCCTTCCTGTGCCAGGTGCCCGGTGCCCCTGGGCTGTGAGGAACACCACCTCCTTCTCCCTGTTTTCTCCTCCTGGACTCCTTAGGCTTGAATTCATCTACCTGCTGAACAGCTGTTTTATTAACTGGGATCTGGAGATGTATTACGGTGCCAAGGACATTCCAGCCGAGGCCAGGAGCACCAGCCTCAGTGACCAGCTGGGCCAGGTCGAGTACATCTTCTCGGACAAGACGGGCACCCTGACACAGAACATCATGAGCTTCAAGAAATGCTGCGTCAATGGGACCATCTATGGTAACCCGGGCTGGGATAAGTTTGTAGAGGATCAGGTGAACCTGGAGCTGGTTCTTTCCACTCCTCCTGGCTTGCCAGGGTGCTTGGGACAGGTGGATTGGTGTTGGGTTGGTGCTGTAGGAATTCTCCTTGTCCTCATCCCCCACGTTTTTGGGGCGTTGCCACCCCTGAGGTCCCTCTGGTCTGGTGTTCCCAGCACACGGAGCCAGGGCACGGTCCTGGCCTCCAGCATGGGAGAGGTTTGGTGGCCCAAACTCAGCTGAGATCAGCAAAGTTTTCCCTGATAAAAAAGGGAGCCTGGGGCAGGACCCTGGGGCAGCTGCACCACGTGCGGTGTGGGTGAGCTGGATCCCGCCTGGACTCCTGAGCTGATGCTGGCCCAGGCAGGGGAGTAACGGGAGAGGGGCCAGGGGAGCCCGTGGATTTCTGTTTCCTCTTAAGGTCTTGTAGAGAAGGAGGAGCTGTTGCTTTTCTTCTTTGCGTCGTTTTCTGGGGAATCTCCAGCTCGGTTTCCAAATCTGGGAAACTTTGGGGCTTTCAGGCGACCTGTGGAGGAGGCGAGGAACTTATCATTGTCCTTAGGTTGTTTAATTAGAGTGAACATATGTAATTGCTCTTTGCTTTTTTGGGTTTGGGGTTTTTTTATTTGTCTGTTTGGGGTTTTTGGGGGTTTTTTTTACATTTTTTTTACATTTAAAAAAACTGTTATTTTTAATTATTCTGCTTGATTTTCCCCATAAAACCTTGAAAATTGCCAAGTCCTTCCTCTTCTCAGTGCTGTACTTGCTCCAGCTCTTGGCTCACTTTGGGATTAGTCATGATGCTAAATTAGTGAAACTCAACATGCAGGGCAGGCCCAAGCTTTAGCATGGAGCTCTGTTTCCCTGAGATAAGCATCATGTGCTTGAGACAAATGGACAGTGGTAAAAGCAAAAAGGAGGGCCAAAAAAACCTCACAAAGCTTTTAAGCAGGAACAAACCAAATTTTCCCTGCCTGGTGCAGCACATTCCGCCTCTGCGGAGCAGCCTCACCCTAATCCCAGCAAGTCTTTGGCCAAATGCAGAATCTCCCAGGAAATGCAGGTGAAAGTAGCCCTGAATTTTTAACATTAAAATCATGGTGAAAATCTGAACAAAAAGCCAAAAAAGTGAGGCCTGGATATCCCAGTGGGGTCTGACACTGAGGAGATGCTGAATTGGTGACTTTTGGCCATTTTTTTGGCCAGCAGGAGCACGAGTCCCTCCAGAGAAGCTGCTCCAAGTCCCCTGCCAGCCCTCTATTAACTGGGTTGTTTTTATTTTGGCAGGTCCAGGCACAGGCCACGAGAACAAACAGCCACCGGTGCGTAAGTCCCCCCTCCCACGTGCCACAGGGCTGTCACTGGTGGCCCAGCCTGGTGCTGAGGAGCTCAGCTGGCTCCCAGCGGGGTCCAGGCTCTCAGAGGGGCCTGCCGAGTTTGCCCCTCCTCAGCTGCCATTAAGGACAGGGGAACCAGGGTTATAAAATAATGCAGTTCTGATTTTTCGGGATTTTTCATTCCCACCCCCTTGGCGTGGGCAGTGCAGAGCTGGGCTCAGCCTCTGCCCTGGGTCCGTGCCAGCAGAGTGCCACTGTGTCCCATCCCCGCTGCTCCTGAGGACACAGAGCCCCGTGCTCAGTCCCACCGGGCTCCTGCATCCTGCCTGTGCCTCTTGCAGGGCTCGGGGCTGAGCTGGGAGCACCCTGGCGAGCAGAAGTTGGATGTTTGCGATGTGGCGCTGCTGGAAGCCGCCCAGAGGGACGATGACCCGGTGCTGAGGGAGTTCCTGAGGCTGCTGGCCCTCTGCCACACCGTCATGGTGGAGGACAGGGGCGGTGGGTTGAGGTGCTGGGAGCGGGGCTGAGCTGCTCCTCAGGGCAGTGGGGCTGGGGTGGGGTTTGGCAGCGCCCAGCAAAGCTCAGCTGTGGGAAGCAGTGGGTGTGAGAGCCCAGGCGTGGCTCGTGCCACTGCCCCTGTGTCATGGATTTGTGTTTGGGGCTGTTTTAAAGCTCATGGGCGGCAATAGAAGCACAAGGGGGATAATCCTGTCTGGGACAAGGAGCAAAAGGGGTCATAGAATCCCAGAATAGTTTGGGCTTGAAGGCACCTCAAAGCCCATCCAGTGCCACCCCTGCCATGGGCAGGGACACCTCCCACTGTCCCAGGCTGCTCCAAGCCCCAATGTCCAGCCTGGCCTTGGGCACTGCCAGGGATCCAGGGGCAGCCACAGCTGCTCTGGGCACCCTGGGCCAGGGCCTGCCCACCCTCCCAGGGAACAATTCCTGCCCAAGATCCCATCCAGCCCTGCCCTCTGGCACTGGGAAGCCATTCCCCGTTCCCTGTCACCCCAGGCCCTTGCCCCAGGTCTCTCTCCAGATGAAACAAGCAGCACTGAGTTTCCCCAGCCTGGTAGCTCAGGCTTCAGGGTGTCACAGCTGCTGCTGGGTAAGAACGGGGTGTTTCAGCTGTTCCAGTGTGGTTTGGCTGGGAATCCCTGTGTGCAATTCCTACCCCTCTCCTGCAGACCAGCTGGTTTACCAGGCAGCTTCCCCAGATGAGGAGGCGCTGGTGTTGGCAGCCAAGAACTTGGGCTACGTCTTCCTGGCCCGGACACAGGACACCATCACCATCAGGGAGCTGGGCAGCACCAGGACCTATGAGCTGCTGGCCATGCTGGACTTCAACAGCGACCGCAAGAGGATGTCTGTGCTGGGTGAGTGATGGGGGCTGTCTCAGGGGGACCTCCAGGGTCCCTTCCGTGCTCAGCCCTATAAGGGATGGCACCGGGATGGCTGCAGGTGGCCACAACTGGCACCGGGCTCTTAAGGGTCATCCTGGTCATCCCTGTGGATTTGCTCACCCTTGGTGAAGGCAGCCAAAGAAGGGTTTGAGCAGCCAAGAGAGAGGAGGTAAATGCAGGGCTCAGAGGAGTTGTGTGAGGAACTGACAGTCCCTGAGGCCTGGTCCTGCCCCGTGGTGGTGCAGATCTGGGATATTCCTGTGCTTCCCATGGCCACAGATGGAAAAGCACCAGCGAGCCCTGTGGTGCCTTCTGGGGCTCAACAGGGGCCAGTGTGGCCGCTGTGCAGGGACGGCGATGAATGGGAGCCATCTCTGAGGGGACCTAAGGTGTCCTTCCCCTCCCTGCCAGTGCGAGACCCCCAGGGCACCATCCGGCTCTACACCAAGGGTGCCGACACCGTCATCCTGGACAGGCTGCGGAGGCGGGGGCCCAACGAGACCCTCACCGAGAGGGCGCTGGATGTGAGTCCCACACCAGCCCGGGGCGACAGGACTGCTCTCCCTCCTGCTGGCTTTGGGCTGGGTGTCCTGCAGTGCCCTGCTGCTCTTCCTCCCTCTGCATTAGGGATTTGGGTTCTGCCTTCTGCCCTAGGAGCCCCACCTGCATATGGGACAGGGGGTAAGAGGGCATGGAATCCACCTTCGGTGTTCTGCGTGGACCAGCTGCATCCGAGGATGCTCATGGGGATGCTCTAGGATGGGGGAAGGGAGTCAGAGCCCAGAGAGAGATGCCCAGGACCTGGAGTGTCTCTGGCTCTGCCCATGCCCGGCCTGGGGTGATCCCTGGTCCTGTGAGAGTGATCCTGGGGAGGGAGGAGAGTCCTGATGTCTCCTCCCTGCAGCGCTTTGCAGAGGAGACGCTGAGGACGCTGTGCGTGGCCAGCAGGGAGGTGAGCGAGGCCGAGTTCCGTGCCTGGAGCCAGAGGCACCGCGAGGCCACGGTGCTGCTGCAGGACCGCGCGCGGGAGCTGGACAGGCTCTACGAGGAGATGGAGCAGAACCTGCAGGTGGGATGGGGCCGGGGTCAGGAGGAGCTCTCTGTGCTCCAGAGGGCAGGCACGTGGGGTTTGGCTCTCCAGGATGAGGTGTGAGTGTCCAACCCAATGCCCATTCCCTGGGTGGGAGGACAGGAGGAGTTTTCCCCCAGGGTGACTTTGTGACGTGCCAGTGGACACCGGGGTGTTAAGCTGTAGCTGTCGAGTTGTGTCTACCCCCAGCAAGGGCTGCTGGTTGGATCCAGGGGTGATTCCCACCCCCGTATCCTGCCCTTCCCCATGCCATGACACCCCGTCACCCCCTCCAGCTGCTCGGGGCCACGGCCATCGAGGACAAGCTGCAAGACGGAGTCCCCGAGACCATCCAGCTGCTGAAACTGGGCAACATCAAAGTGTGGGTGCTGACAGGAGACAAACAAGGTCAGTGGGGGCACCCCTAGACCCCCCAACACATTTCAGCTTCTCCCCTAACCAGGACCAGAGAGGAGAAGGGCCGCTGGGGGTGGGCAGGAACTGATTCTGCTGCTCCCTTTACTCCCCAGTAGCAGCAGGGGAAACTGAGGCAGGGGAAGCAGCTGCTGCCCACCAAGGGCTCCTGGAGCCAAGGGCTGGGGGCTGCCCTGGGCTGGGGGGCAGCACCATGGCCCATTGACAGCTGGGTGTTGCAGAGACCGCAGTGAACATCGGCTACGCCTGCAGGCTGCTGATGGACGACATGGAGATCCTGGAGGAGAAGGAGGTCAGGTGAGGAATCGTCACCTCCTGGCTCAGGACACTGCTGCCCCTGCTGAGGACACCCGAGGGCAGAGGGGCCAGGGCAGGGTGGGCAGAGCTCAGCTCAGCCAGAGGTGCTTCTCCTTCCCTGTGCCAGCCTGGATGTCCATGGTCCTCCTCTGATGCTTTTCCAGGCCTCCCCACCTGTTTCTGCCCCCACACTCTTCCTTGGCAGGCTTTGACCAGAAAGGATTTCAGATTCTCTCCAGCCTCTAAACCAGGCTGATTTCTGTTATCAGTGAGCCTCCTCTTTGTCCCCCCTGTTCCCACCACAGTCCCATCTCCCTGGCTTTGAGATGACCAAGGCCCACTGTGGGTCTCACCAGCATTCCCAGTGTCCCCAGCTCATGTCCAACCCCCGCTTCCTCCCACAGTGAGATCCTCCAGGTTTACTGGGAGAGCAACAACAACCTCAGTGGCAGTGGGGACGCCTCGTGCAGCCGCCGCCTCTCCCAGCAGCGCCCAGAGGCTCCGTGCCACCAGAGAGCCATCATCGTCAGCGGGGACTTCCTGGTAAGGTGGCACCTGGATGTTGTTCTCTGCTCCCTGCCTGATGGTTGTTCCCACCCTGGCGGTATCAAAGTCCTGGGTGGTACCAGCACGTGTAGGACGTGGTGCTCCTCCTGCTGAAAGGTGGGAAAAAGCCCATTTGGGACTGGGGAACAAAGGGTGGAGAGGAGAACAACCTTGCACTGACCATTTGGTGTTGGGGGGCTTTGACCAAAGCTGCCCAGTGTTCTGGGGTGACGCGGGCTGGGTGACACAAGCTCTTGTGGTCATACTGGGACATGCTGGGCTCATACTGGGTCACAGCACCTGCTCTGTGATGAACTTGGAGAAAATCAGAGGCACTCTTTCGGAGCATTCACGAGCATTGTTGAGGAGCTGAGGGCTCTGAGGGCTATGGGTGAGGTCCCAACCACGTGTGCTCTCCCCCAAGGACAAAATCCTCCACACGGGAGAGGTGCTGAAGGAGGAGAAGGGGTGGCCATGGCGGTGGCTGTGCTGTGACAGGGCCGAGGCCTCACAGGACAGGGGAGGTCTGGTGGAGAAGGCCTTTGTAGAGCTGGCCACCAGCTGCCAGGCCATGATCTGCTGCAGGGTGACCCCCAAGCAGAAAGCCCTGATGGTGCAGCTGGTGAAGAAGCACAAGAAGGCCGTCACCTTGGCCATCGGGGATGGCGCCAACGATGTCAACATGATCAAAAGTGAGGCTCGGGCAGGGGGGGTTGGGGTCCAGTTGGTGTGTCCCACTGGTGATGGTGCTGCCCCGTTTGTCATCTCCACCACCTCAGCCTCCCCTTTGCGGTGAGGAGCTGGGAGGGGAAGCCCCAAACCTGTTCCCCACATTGCTGTGCTGGGAGGGGAGCGAGAGGCACAGGACAGGGACCAGTCCCAGACAAGTGCAGGGTGGCCCGTGTGCTTTTGGCATCTGGGATGAACCTTGATGAACCTTCAAACCCCAACGTGGGCAGCTGGCAGAGCTGTCCCTGCCCCTCCCAGCAGCCCTGACATGCAGCTGTGCCCTTGGCACACCACGCCTGGAATATCCAGGACATGGGATAGAGGGGGACGGTTCCCTTTGTCTGTCACTCCTGGATTCACATTCCTGGGGACAACCCACGGGGAAATCAAGCCCCCAGCTCGCCCTAAACCTCCCAACGTGCGTTTGCCACCCGCAGCCGCGGACATCGGGGTGGGCATCAGCGGGCTGGAGGGGCTGCAGGCCGTGCAGTGCAGCGACTACGCCCTGGCCCAGTTCTCCTTCCTGCAGCGCCTGCTGCTCGTCCACGGCCGCTGGAATTACCTGCGCATCTGCAAGTTCCTCCGCTACTTCTTCTACAAGACCTTCGCTGGCCTCCTGGGCCAGGTGTGGTTCGCTTTCCACAGCGGATTCACAGCTCAGGTGAGGGCTGCAGGGGTCACATCCATCCCGTGGACGTCTCTACACCAGAGTTACAACTCCCCCTGCTCAGGATCCCCTGCAGGGATCGTGCCTGGGACTGCCTGCAGGACACGTGTCCACATCGCCACCTCAGTCCCCTTTTCTCCCTTGCCAAGTCCAGTTTCTTGGGGTTGCCTGGCTGAGGCACAGCTGGTTATCTGCACCAGTTATCTGCTTTTCACCTGGCTGGACTGGGAAAAGCACCCTGGGGAAATTCGGGATCTCCTTGTGAGCTGCAGTTCAGCCTTGGACAGATGCAGGATCCCACGTGCATTGAGCTGGTTTCTTCCACAATGGGAGCTTTGATCCCAAGGGCCATCCTCAAGTGTGACTTGACCAGCACCGTGTGGGGCTCCAGCCTCCACCTCTGTCTGCAGCATGGCCCTACAGACAGTGTGGGGCTGATGCAGGGAATGGGGCAAGTCCATGGGGATTTCCATGTTTGGATCTGAGTGTCCTGGGGCCTGGGCATCCTTTGTGAGTCTTTCCAAAGCACCTCTGAGCTCACAGCTTCTCCCTGTTCCCTTCTAGCCTCTCTATGAGGGCTGGTTCCTTGCACTCTACAACATTTTCTACACTGCCTACCCTGTGCTGTCCGTGGGCCTTTTGGAGCAGGTACGGCTTCACCGGGCTCACCCAGCCCCGTGCCACCCTCGGCAGGTGGGAATCAGCCCGGCAGTCCCTGCACCCATCTGCACAGCCCTTGGTGCCAGGACACAAAGGCACAATCGGCAGCTCGGTGGGCATTTGGAGCTCACCCTCAGTCCTGGGGTGCCTGTCCCCCATCACCCCCGAGCCGCTGGGCAGAGGGACCCACACTGCGTGTGTCCATCTCTACTGCTGTCCCGGAGGGTGTGTGGGGTGGGGCGGCCCCATGCTGCTCCCCCAGTCCCTGCACCCTCTCTGGGATGCTCTCCCTCCCCTAATCCCTGCAGCCCGTGTGGGATTCTCTTCCTCTCCCAATCCTTGCATCCCCTCTGGGATGCTCTCCCGGCAGGACGTGAGTGCCAAGAAGAGCCTGGAGTTCCCTGAGCTCTACATGGTCGGGCAGCAGGACGAGCTCTTCAATTACCGCGTTTTTGGTGTCACCCTCCTGCACGGGGTGGGCACCTCTCTCATCAGCTTCTACGTCGCGCTCTGGGCCTTTGAAGACCACGTTGGCACCAAGGCTGTGGGCGACTACGAGTCCTTCTCTGTCACAGTGGCCCTGTCAGCCTTGCTGTCGGTCCTCGTGGAGGTGAGCACTGATCTGCTCTTCCTCATCCTGCCCCACAGCTGATCTTTAGGGTCCCTGGGCTCTGGCACTATCCCCCAGTGGCTTTATGGCTGGGGTTTGATCTCCCTGGGCTGGAGGAGGAATTTGGGAACAGCAGCTGAATGGACGAGGGTCACCACGGCTCTTGTGGGGCTCTGCCTCCTCTGCCCTTGTCCCCACAGATCGTCCTGGACACTAAGTACTGGACAGTGTTGTCCTTCCTGATGGTCACAGCCAGCCTGCTCCTCTACTGCCTCTTCTCCTTCCTGACCCAAAGTGTTGATGCCTTCAGGATAGCCCCCGCCATTTTCCGCTTCCCAGGTGAGGTGCCCCAGGGATCCTTCCCTTCCCTGCCCATGGTGCTAGGAGCTGTTTCCCATCCTGTAGATCATGTCCTCGTTGCCACTTCTCGATCTGCTGTCTTGACTTTGAACTCCAATTTAGGTGCCATCTCCTCTTTAGAGCCCCCAGCACCTTCCCGGGTAGGGGCCTGTCCCCCAGCACTTGTTCCCTCTGCCCCCTCCCCCTTCCCCACTCAAACATCACCCCCAGCTCCCTGTGTCGACAGATGCCAGCTGGAATGCCCTGACTGACCCCTATGTCCTGCTTGTGGTCCTGCTGTCCCTGGTGGTCAACACCCTCCCCTCGCTCACTGTCCACGCCTTCCGTGCCACCCTGGGCAGAGCCACCACCCAGCAGGTGAGGCCTGGGGGGCACCGGCAGGGGCGGGTCCTGCTTCCCACCGGTGTTGGTGTCTGGGATTGGTGATGGCAAGGGCAGGTTCCCCAGGAGCGTAGTGCTGGGACATGTCGCCTCTCCTTGGTGGCCCCACTCATGGTGGTCACTGGCACCCAGCTCTGACTCCAGGGGCTCTCCCCAAATTGTTCCACGGCCCAGCAGGGGGGCCTGGGCCAAGAGACCCAATTCAGCTCTTGGAGAGGGTCTGCCTTTGGCTGAAGTAAGAGTTGTCCTCCAGGACCCCCCAGCAGGGTCTGGGGTCTGGTGCAGGTCCCGGTGCCACTCCAGCCTTGGTGGAGCTCACCCCCATCAGGTTTGTGGTTCCAAAGAGTCCCAGGTGGAAGCAAGGGTTGGGATTGTGCTCCAGAGCTCTGGGAGCTTTGCAGACCCCTGGGAGAGTCCCCACGTTCCTCATCCCACCATGAAGTCATGGTGGAGCTGGGATCCAAACCCTGTCCTGCTGGAGGGTGTCCCTGTGTGTCCCACCTCGGGGTGAGGGCTTGCCTGGGAGGTGTCCACAGCCTGAGTGGGAGCAGGGGTTGACACTGTGCTCCAGAGCTCCAGGAGCTTTGCACGTCCCCGGGAGAATCCCCACATCTCTCATCCCCATGGAAAATCAGGTCACTGCAGAGCTGAGAGCCAAACCGGCTCCTGGTGGAGGTGCCCCTACGCTCCCTTCATGTCCCCCCTTGGGGTGAGGCCTCTCCTGGCAGGTGTCCCCAGCCCTGATGTCCCCGTGTCCTTGCAGAAGATCCACCTGAAGGCCAAGCGGGATCCCGAGCCCTCGGTGGAGCTGCGATCCCACGTCCCCCGCGGCTCCTTCCGCCGCCGCTCCAGCTACGCCTTCTCGCACCAGGAGGGCTACGGCGGCCTCATCAGCCGTGGGGCCAGCCTGCGGGGCCAGCCTGCGGGGGCCAGCCTGCGGGGGCCAGCCTGCGGGGGACAGCCTGCGGGGGCCAGCCTCGGGGGACAGCCTGCGGGGGACAGCCTGCGGGGGCCAGCCTGCGGGGGCCAGCCTGCGGGGGACAGCCTGCGGGGGACAGCCTCAGGGGCCAGCCTGCGTGCCCCGGCCACCCCCGGCACCGCCCCGGGTGCCCTGCGCCCCGAGGAGACCCCGGCTGTGTCCTCCCTGAGCTGCCCCTCGCTGTAGCTGCCCCGGCCATCAGCCTGCCACCCCGCTGGGACGGGGCAGGGCCAGCAGGGCACACAGCTGGCTGCTCCCCTCCTTTCAGGGGCCACCTTTAATGGTATTTGGTGGGTTTGCAGCCCCCGCGGTCGCAGAGGGGCTGGCCCAGCCTGGGGGAGCTGCTGCTGCAGGCGCTGAGCCCTGGGCTCAGTGTCCCCCCCAGCGTCCCCTGCAGTGGCTCCGTGTCCCCCTTTGCCACTGCCCGCTGCCACCAGGATTGTCCCCTCACCTTGTGAGCCCTGGCTGGCAGCCCAGCCCCCTTCCCTCTGCTGAGCCCTCGGAACCAGAGTTTCCCCCTGTGAGAGGCTCATCCCACCCAGGCTGGACCCACAGAAGCAATGCTGCTGACCCAGGCTCATTAACCCACCTGTGAATTAATTAAATGCCCCGATGGAGAGCAGCGGTGGGGCTGGGTGGGGGTGCAGACCCTCACCCCTGCTCATTCCCACCCACTGCAGCTGCAGTGGCTGCACGAAGAACCTTGTTTTGTGTTCTCCACCAGGGGCTGGTTTTGGTCCAGGGGCTTTTCTGTCATAGAACAGGTCCCAGAATCCCAGAATCCCAGAGCGGTTTGGGTGGGAAGGGACCTTAAAGCCCATCTCATGCCACCCTCTGCCATGGGCAGGGTCACCTCCACCAGCCCAGGTGGCTCAGGCTCGAGCAGTGTAACTTTAAAATGTCCCCTAACTTCTGGAGGGGCAGCCAGGTGTGATTGATCGATTGATTGATTGATCACCTGCAGGTTCTTCTTCTCCAGCCAGACCAGCCTGGCTCCTGCAGCCCCTCCTTGTCACTCCCCACCGCTCCCACCTCCTGCCTTTGCTGTCCCTGCACCAGGGCCAGGTGACCTCTATGTGCCTTGCCCCATCTCCACACGGCTCCCCCAGGCCTGGTGTCCCCACCTTTGGGGGCGGCTTATGGCCACAGGCTCTGCAAAGCCCCAAAAAGCACTTCTGGGGGGGATGTGGATAAGTTCTGCCTGGTGGGCACAGGGGCTAAGTCCCACAGAGCCAGGGCCACCAGCACGGGCTGCTGGAGAAGTTGTGTGTGAACAACTGACTGGTGACTGGGTCACCCTTTTTTTTGGATTTGGTTTTTAATTAAAAGGACTTTTTAGCTCTTCTCTCCTCTCCTGGAAATCTCTGCTACACCACGAACGGTGAAAGAGGCACAGGAAAGTCCCGTGGTCTCTTGGTCTGTGCCAGCAGTGCTCGTGCAGTGGCAAAAGGCACAGTAGGACAAGAAATTTGGGTAAAATGATACACAATTAAATCATCCATGGGCACTTGGCCCTGCCTGCAGCACACGTGATTCGATGGGTTTGTTTTACAAGTGCTTTGGCCTCATCTGCACTGGGTTTGTGGGAATTAAAGTGTTTCCCTTGGGCTCTGGCCAGAAGGGCCTGGATGGTGCCAAGAAATAAAAATCTTTCCTCTGGGAAAGCTCTCACTGCTGCAACTGCCAGGTGGAAAATGGGGAGAAACTTTCCCCAGCTTCCTGGGCATGATCCCCGAATCTCCCAGGCCAGATCTGGGAGAGGAGCAAGGTGGTGAAAGGGGGCATGGGCAGGGAAGTGAGCCCCTCACCACTGCAGGACACCACACACGCCAGGGTGAATGACTAGAAAATAATTTATTGAAGAAACAGAAAGCTGCAGAAATTACAACACAGTCATGACCAGTAGAGGATGAACAAATAGAGATTAATTTTTTTCTCTCTTTTAAAACCTGTTGACAGGCTGGAGTTAAGTTTCCTGATAACTTCCCCTGCATGAGTCATTGCAAAGAACAAGGAACAAACTCCAGAGCACACAGCACAGTTTGGATAAAGTGCCTGACACATAAGACTCTTTTTTATTTTATTTTTTTTTCTTTTTTAACGTTTGTAAATAGCTTAAACAAATATAGTTGCAAGACACAGAGGAGTAACAATTGCATTTCGCTGTAGAATAAAACTTATCCCATGAGAGTAACAATGAAGCAGCAGCAGCAAAAAAATTAAATTAATTTAATTAGAAGGAAAAAGTCATTTAAAAACTCAGAGATGTGGCCCTCGGACTGCACGGGACGAGGACGAGCGTCACCTATTGCTATACAGAAAAATGAGCAATGTTTTCTGGAGGAGGCTGGGCTGGCAGAGCCGAGGCTGTGGATTCTGTCTGACTCCTTTGTTTCCTTTAGAAATCAAAGGGGAAAAAGGAAAAACAAAAAAAACCAAACCAAACCAAACCCAATTTTTGTTCTTTGCATTTTTAATTTCCTCTCTTTAAAAACCCCAAAGAAAGACATGAGAGGAAGTGGGTTCCTTATGGCAGCTCCTGCGGGTCTGGCCCCGTGGCCAGGTGTCCTCTGAGACAAGGGAAAGGAGCCAGCTCCACGCTGGGGGCTGTGGTGGTGCCAGGGACAGGCAGACAGGGCAGTGACCACCCAACGGTGCCCAACATGGGTTGGAGAGAGAGGTAACGAGGAACTGATCGTCTTCCCCACCCAGACTCGGCATGGTCAGGAAAAAGGGTGAACGGTGATTTTTTTGGCAAAGCTCTTTCTCTCACTCTGTGCCAATGTCCTACCGGCACGGCTGTTGTTGGAGCTTGGCTCTGGTTGTGCCAGAGTGGGGTAAAGATGCTTAAAATCAACCCCAAGAGCCTCCTGCTTTCCCAGTGGGATGGGGACAGCGCTGCCCCACTGCCGGCGGTGGGGTTTCAAAGCATAAAAGCCATCGTTGGAAAACTTCCACCCGAGGAACAACTGGGGTGGCTGGGGGCACCACAGGTAATGGGATGACCCAAATCCCTGAAAACTTCCACAATTCAAGTAGGAGACAGCGGCCAGGGTGAACCAGTAGGTGTCAGTGGGAGATCCCAGGTCTCCTCCTCTTCCTCACTGCCCTCTGTCACCCTTGGAGGTGTTCCCGGGGCCCCATTTTTGCTCCTGCTCCCCATAGCACAAAAATGCCCTTTGGGTGCAACCCTGGTCAAGAGAATTGTCTTTAGGACAGAGCTCAGATTGTCATTACCTGCGGGGGAAAAAAAAATCTTTGGTATCGTGGCAAGTTGCTCCTCAAGGCATTTTGGTTGGGGTGGGCAGCAGGCATGGCCAGACCCAGTGTGGGCAGGACTCAGCTGAGCCAGAGAGTCCTGCTGGGCCAAAGGACAGGGAAGAGGGCTCAGATCTTGGCTTCTCCAGGGTCTCCCCTGGATGGAATCCAGCTGGTCTCTGTAAGGTCCGAGGACTTGTGACTGGGGGCTGTATCCAAGCCTGGTCAACCTTCTTGCAGTCGGAATCGTGGTCTTGGCCTTCAAGCTTCTCATGGTGGAAAAGGTCTCGGAGGAGGAAATGGGACATGGGGGAGATGCTGAGCTCCCCAGAGGACAGAAGGGTTGGTCAGCAGATGAGTGGTGCTGCTGGAACCAACATTATCTCCTCCTAAGAGCCAGGTCCTTGGGCAGCAGGTCTTCCTTCCACCACCTGGTGCTGAGCATCTCGGGGCTGGCGGCAGAGGCTGCAGGGACACGGCACCAGACAAAAGCTGCAGACTGAAAAACACCTTCCTTGGCTTTTGGGGGCCACTCTGGTGGGGCCTGAGGAAGCTGAGATCTCTTTCCTCATGGTGAGCTGAGCTTTGGGTCCACCTCGAGTGGAGAAGAGGTTGGAAAGGGCTGAGGAAGCAGCAGTTTCAGGGAAATGCTCTGGGAATGGCACCACTACCTCCTCCAGGTCCCCATTGCCCTCCTGGCCTCCCTTCTCACTGCTCCTTCCCCCCGTCTTTAAGCAGGGAGAAGAGGAGGAGCAGAGGGAGGAAGAAGCCACTCAGGGAGGTGGATTCTGGACACTGCAGAAAGCTCCAAAGCCCTTCCAAAATGCCCTGAGCCCAGCTGGTGGGTTGGGATCCTGGGTTGGGATCCTCCAGGGCCTCTTCCACCGCCTGCACTCTTCTTCTTCAGCCGGGACAGGCATCTCTGCACAGAGTGAGAGCCAGGCTGGCGGCACAGGAGAGTCTGTCAGGGACAGAGCACTGGGTGTGCCTCTGACCCAAACCACGTTCTTGGGGACAAAGACCCCAGAAATGGGTCACTCCATCCCTGGGTCCAGCTGGGCCTTGATGCAGCACCATCTTCAGCAGCTCTATCTGTGCAGGGCAAGCGCAGAGGCAGGGCTGTGAGGTGGTCCCAAGGATGGGAGCATCACCTGGAGAGGACTCAGCCCTGAGAGGGGTTTTGGGGTGCCCAGGGCTGTTTCCCTTGTCTCAGAGCACACGAGGAGCCCCATGGCTTTGCCAGCTCAGGTTCTGGTGGTGGCTGATTGTCTCTCCTCCTCTTGGCTGCGCTTGGGATTTGACCCACAGAGCTGGATAAAGCAAAAAAACAAAACCCACCAAAAACCCCCCACAAACAAACAGAAACCACAAAGCAGAGCGAGGAGCCAGAGCTCAGGGGGAGGCAGGAGGGACGGGTGGGCACGGCAGGGTCCCGTGTCCCAGATTCCCTTACCCTGTTTGCTGGGAACGGGGCCAGGCTTTGCCCCCCACCCTCCCTGGGGGTCCCCCGAGCAGCTCCCACCTCCCCCTGTGGCTGCCACGCGATTTTCAGGGTGAGGAAAGGAAGAAAAGAGGTGAAGGAAGAAACCAAGGGGATAAAGGATGACTTTTCCGTGGTTGTGAGTTGGAACAGAACCATGATCCATGCAGAGAAATCTTCATCAACCAAAAACTCGTGGACAAAAAAAGCACAGTTTGTCCCCTCCCGCTCCCACCCCACCACCCCTCCCCGAATAATTATTACATTACTTCAAGAAAGAGTATATTTTTTTCATGCATAAATCAAATTCTCATCTTGTCTTTTTTTTTTTTTTTGCCTTTTTTTTTTGTCTTCCTTAAATTACATTTGAACACAGAACACATATAATAAATACTCTTGTACGACATGACTCAGAGAAAAGTAACACATCTGAACGCAAAGGTATCGTCATCATCATTAGTTTTTCTTTTTTTTTCTTTTTTTTTTAAAAGGACTTGTTTAAATATGAAATCTGTAAACACCAAGGGTCCTTTTTTTTTTTAATCTTTCTCTCTCTCTTTCTCTCTCTCTCTTTCTCTCTCTTTTTTTTTTAATCGTGAAACTATCCAGCTTTCATTTCCTTAACATTCAATATGTCTCCCATTGAACGCATCAAAGAAATAAGAACATGCCGTCTTCTGCAAAATTATAATTTAACAGTATAAAGCTTCAAGTCACAAATTCCAAAAACTAGCTAAGTAATTTTTTTTTTTTTTATCACATAAACTATACATTAAATATTTTGAGGTATTTCAGAGAACATTGTCAAAGGCTTGTAAGGTCTGTGCTGGGTGGCAATGAAGGCTTTCTCCTGCATAGAGAACGTCTTTGGTATCACAAGCCAGGTGGGGACTGGGGACAAGAGGGGTGGCGTGGCCAGGAGGGCGGGCAAGCCCTGGCCAAGGCAATAGTGTGGAGGGGGACGGGGGGCACAGGGAGGTGACAGGGTCTGACCGGCCCTCTCAGGCTGCCCAGCAGGATGGGGAACCCGCACGGGGTTGCTCTCACCAGGGGTGTTAGAATCCTGGAATCCTGGAATCTCCTGGGCTGGAAGGGACCCCCAAGGATCACCAAGCCCAGCTCCCGGCCCTGCACAGGACAGCCCCAAGAATCACACCAGGGTTGGCCCTGGGCAAGTTTGGTCCAACTCAAAGGAGTCGCCTTGGCCGGAGCCTGAACCAGGCAGGTACAATTCAACCCAAGTTTTCCCTAAACTGGGCATTCTGGAGATTGCTGGGGAAGAGCATCTCTGGCAGGTCCTCCTGCTGAAGCCAAGGGACAGAATGGAGCAGACGGGGCTGCAGAGACCTTCCCCAGTGAGCCAAAAACGCCCCTTTGGGGACCTGGAAACAGCTCCTACTGAAAGGATTCGCAGCTCCAGCCCATTCCCTAAAGGAAGAGTTTGGAGGACGAGTTTGGTGAAGCTTTCCATGGCTCCTGCCTTCATCTGTCCAAACAGAAATGCCACGAGCTGTGCTACCAAAAGCGGGAACTGAAGCCCGAATCTGAGCTGCGTGAAGCAAAAACACCCCGTGAGGAAACTCACTTGGTCACCCCGTGAGGAAACTCACTTGGTCACCCCGTGAGGAAACTCACTTAGTCACCTTGTGAGGAAACTCACTTGGTCACCTTGTGAGGAAAATCACTTGGTCACCTTGTGAGGAAACTCACTTGGTCACCTTGTGAGGAAACTCACTTGGTCACCCCGTGGGCTTCTGCAGGGTTGCAGCACCGAGAGGCTGGAGAAGGACACGGAGCAAAGCCTTTCCCTGGGAGCAGCGTCCCTGGACACCAGGTCTGTGCTCCTGGGGCAAGAGGGGCTGGAGGGAGGGACCCTGGGGACCACGCTGGGGGACACAGGGACATCAGAGAGGGGGGACATGCCGGGGAACCAGCACCTTTCCCTCAGCGAGGGGGATGTTTCCTCTTCAATTAGGACAAGTGTTGGGTTTCTTTCCTTCATCCCAACACCCAAAGACTACGAGAGCTGTGGGAATCTGTCCCTGTGGAGAGCTGAGGTAACAGTGAGTCTTTAGGATCAAAGCAGAGGAGCAAAGAAATGGCCACACACCTTTGGTACAAGAAAAAGGCACTCATCTACCACGCTGCCATCCCGGAGTCGCTCGCTCGCCTCCTCCCTCGCTCTCTGGGGACTCGACAGGGCTGGGGCTGGGGCTGGGGGTGGCCAGGGGCTCTGGGCCGGGCTGGCCACGGGGAGCAGGGAAAGTGGCGTTTCCAGCACAGACCAGACAAGGCAACAAAATCTTTGGTATCAGACGTGATTTTCAAATCACAGAAATTGAAAACTCAAGTGAGGTAGCCTTTAGTCTCGGGTTCTCACTAGAAATGTCTTTGCATCCTTGAGGGCCTGTGGCATTTACTCTTTTTTTTTCTTTTTCTTTTTTTTTCTTTTTCTTTCTTTTCCTTTTTTTCCTTTTTTTTTTTTTTTTTCCTGTTGTGTTTTTCACTTCCCAAACCAAGGCCCCCTTCCTGGCTTTTCAGCCCTTGAATACTACTCGATGGGGTTCAGGAATCCACCACCATCGTCACCACGTCACGACAAGACGAAGAAACAACATCAGGGGAAAAAATCAGTGGCGGGGAGCGGGGTCCTGGGGGGATGAGATTCCCATTAGGTTTTGGGTTCTGGTTGGCAAAATACGCTGCGGCACCCGCCCCTTCCTGCTCTTCCCTCTCTCCGATCCCTCTCTCCCGCCCTCTGTCCAGCAATGCATTGGTTCAGTTTGGTGTGACCGTGTCCAGTCTGACACCCCCCAGCCCCTCCACCGCCCACCTACCCCAGGAGCTCTTTGGTTCAAGACGTCCTCTGACCCTGCCTGCTCAGGGCTTCGTGTGCAGGGCTTTTTTTCTTTCTCTCTTCATTCTTTCGTCCTTTCTTTCCTCTTTTTTTTGGGGTGGATTTTGGTTTTGGTTTGTTTTTTTTTTTTTGGTTTTGTGGGGTTTTTTTTTGGTGAACACATACCCTTTTCTTCTCGTCTCGTTTCTTTTCTTTTCTTTTTTCCTTCTTTTCAACAAGGTGCCTTCCTGTGACACAACTGATCACTCTCAAAGTAAAGTGAATCGAAGAAACCATAGCGCTAGAACACAGATGGTACTTTTTACCCGCATAAATTCAAGAGTATCCCTTTTTTTTCGTTGATGGTTGGTTTTGGAGGATATTTTCCCCAAGTGGTGGGGGAAGAAGGGGACCTTGCCTCCCCCTTCATCCCCAAGCCTCTCCCAGCCCTTCCCCGTCCCCAGTGGCACCTCCTGCTCCTCGGAGCCCTCGGGGGGCTGGGAGAGGGCTGATTGTAAGGGTTTGGCCTCGTGATTGCTTTTTTATATGGCACAAGTCACCATTGAGAGCTCGGAGGAAACGATCCCTTTGAAGCTAAGTACCATTGCTCCAGAAATCCGCATTTAAGGCAGGTTGTTAATTGGCACAAAAAAAAAAAAAAAATCTGGTGTCTTTTTGGTAAGTTGCCGGTCTTTGCTGAGCTTGTTTGGTTGTGGTTTCGGTTGTTATTCCTTTTTTTCAGAGGGTTGCTTTTTTTCCCTTTCAATCTTGTCGGGGAGTTTTCCCCCTTCTCACACCCAGGGCTGGATTTCGCCACCAGATCCCTCGGATTTTTCTTTTCCCACCATGCACCGATGTTGGTTCCCAGGAGGGAATTTTTTTTTGGTTGTTGTCGTTGGGTTTTTGGTTTTGTAATTTCTTTGGTAACAGAGATGAAGAGGGGGGATGGGAGGGGACAAGAGTGTGTGTCGAGGGGCGGATGGGGCGAGATGCAAAGCCAACAAATCTGCTTTGTCTGTGTCCATTCCTCAGCCGAAAAGTGAACCAGAAATCCAGAGGTGAAAGGTGGAGCCAGTCACCAGGAAAGATCAGATCCTTCTCTCCAAGTCTCTCCTCCCGTCTCCTTTCGAACAATTGTTATTTTTAAATACCCGATTTCTGTAGCTAAAATGTGCTTCTCTGACCTGCTGGGGCGCCGGGTGGCGCGGAGCAGCTGGGGTCCCCTCGGGACGGGGGTGCTCGGGTCCGTGGAGGCAGGAGGGGACTCCTTCGCCGTGGAGCTTCTCCGGGAGGGATCTGGGGCCGGGGCGCTCTCGTGGGTCGAGGGCTGTGAGTGTGTGAGGGGCCTGGGGTGTGGGTGCTCCTGGGAGGGTCCTGGGGGGATCAGAGGAAGGTGCCCATAGAGGATATGAGGGGTGCAGGAATGTCCTCAGCCAGGTTTCCAAAACCCTCAAGGGACAGAAGTGCCACGTGGCGATGGCACAGAGGGTCTGGCTGCCTTGGGGAACCCACTGCACCTCAGCAGGGGAAAACCTCCAGCAACCACAGCCCTGGCAGCAGCCCAGGAGGCCTCCAGGCACACCAGGAGCACTTTCCCTGCTCAGCCTGCTTTGAACCGCGGCAGGTTTGGCCCTGGTCCAGTGGGGTTGTGCCAGAACCCAGCCCATGACAGCACTCCTTGTGTCACCCCCACCTTTACCCCTCCCCTGTGGGAGCTGTAAGGATGGCTGTGACAGAGATCAAGGTTGGGCGAGAGGTCAGGATGGGCCCCTCTCCCCAAAAACCTTCGTGGGCAGGTGAAGACAAGGCTCTGTGATCCCCAGGGACCAGGGATGCTTCCTTCCAAACAGAGCCTCGCTCCCTCCCTCCATCCCACGCCACCCCTTGCTCCACAAGGGTTTCCTCTGAGCCCTCCTGGAGACGGAGCTGCCCTGGTCACAAACCCTGTCCCTGCTCCACGAGCTGGCAGGATGTGGCAGCACAAGGTGGCAGCAGGAGGTGGCCCGAGGCCCATCCATGGGTGACACCCGGCTGAGGGTTTGGGAGGCTGATGGACCCACCCCAAAAGCACCCACCCCGGTCAGGCCATGCGTGTGAGTCTGGGGTTGGCTTTGTCATGAGGGGGACATCCAGGAAGGGGCAGGGAGGGCTGGGGGACATCATGCTTTGGAGAAAGTGCTTGTAGACGACGAGGGGACCCCGGGGTTGGCGCCCGGCTCCTCCTGCCAGCGGTTCATGCACCGCCGGCGGGCGTTCATGAAGAAGTTGCTGACGGTGTTGAGCTCCAGGCCCAGCTGCTGGGAGATGGTCATCTGCATCTCCTTGGACGGGCGCTTGTTCTCCTTGAAGATGGCGATCAGGGTGCGGCGCTGCAGGTCCGTGAAGACCAGGCGCTGCTTCTTGGGCTGCAGGCTCCGGTCCTTCTGCTGCTCCTGCTCCTTGCGTTTGCAAGCTGCAGGCGTTCAAAAGAGAGAACAGGGCTGTTAACTGGGGCTCCCCACCCTGGCCCGCGTGCAGGCTGCCCGGCTGCCTCCCGAAATCCAGGCCCTTCCCTCCAGGAAACTCGCTGGCTCGTGTCCCACCGCTCCCTCCTCTTCCTCCCTGTGCGCCTGAGCGCCTGCTGAGATGGGACAGTGGCCTCTTGTGACACCGGTGTGACAAAAGCCCAGGGGGAAGGCCAGGAGAAGTGTCAGCATCTGCAGCTGACCCTGGGACTAGAGACTGAGGAAAGCCCTGGACTGCTCTGCTCACAGAGACTGGCTACCGGGATCCATCCCCAAATCCATCGGCCTCCCTCAGCACGGTCTCACTCGCCTCCTCATCACCTCTGTGGGTCTCCCTGGAGGACTCAGGGACCCGGTGTCTCTTGGCCACCCCATCCAGCTGCCAGCTCGGAAGTGCAGGGAAGAGCCGGGGACAGGGACATTATGGAAAGGTCACTCTGCAGCCTCCACATCCCACAGCACCAGCTTGGAAGGACCGATCATGGATGCACCTGCTCTGGGAAGGGGTTTTCCTGCCTGAGTCACTGGAGGCTCCAGGAAATTCTGTCTCCCCTGTGTGCCTTTGCTACCGGATCCTCGGGCACATTTGTCAGCATCGAATTAAAAGCCTTCCCTACAGGTTTGGCCCAAGCCAAAGGTCAACACAGAGGGGATGTCATGTGGAGAAGGACAGCGAGAGCCAGGAAAGCCCCCCTGACCCCACCCCACTGCATGAGGGCAGAGGGGGGAGTGAGTTAAATAAAGAAATAAATGAATTTTAACTGTGGGGATATCAAGCACACTGTTGGTGGAAGAGGTGGGGCAAGGGGACCTTTGCTATGGTGTTTTCCTAGAAAACTATGGAATGGTGCAGGCAGCTGATCCAGTCCCTGCTCAAAGCAGGGTCGGCCCTGAAGCTGTCGAGGTTTGATGTGGGTGCTCACAGACTTGAATGCTCGGGACTCAACCAGAAACGGAACTGCAGGAACCTGTGATGCCACAGGCAAGGCAGGGCATGGATCTGACCCTACACGGCTGGGAACAAAGCATTTCCTCCTAGGAAGCTCTGAAAAGAGTGAGCAAACTGTGGGCCAGGGGAAGTCCTGCTCTTGCCCAGGGCAGCAGCAGTTTTCAGCCTTTGGGATTTCTCGGTTCAGATCTTCTGGAGGATTTTGCAGGGAGGGCGCAGGTCCCTTGAGACATTTGCTGTCTGGGTGGCAGATTTCAACTGGCTTCTCTCAGGCACCTGCAGGAGCCTCTTTGGCCTGGAGGGGTCAAAGCAAGTTCCAAGCTCCAAGCACAGAGCCTGGAGGGACTGGAGGCCAAGGCAGAAACGCTGCAGGGATGGGGCAGCACAGGACAGGTATTCCCCGTGGGCTGAACACCTTCCTGCTCTCCCAACACACCTCCACAGCCCAAGGGGCGGCCGTGTGTAGCCTAGGAGGAGTGGGAGGGTGTTTGGAGTCATGTCTTCCTCACTAGAACACAAGCAAGCTCCTCCTCCTGTAGTTCCTCAGCTGGCCGCCCCTACAAGCCCTCTCCACATCACCTCGAACTGAGAGAGGATGATGTCCACCCCTTCCACCCAGAGCTGGGCAAATCCGGAGCTCAGTGAAGCAGACAGCTTATCCAGCAGATTTAGCTCTGTGTCCCAGCTGCTGGGCTCGCTCCTGGCCCTGTCCCCACGGGGTGCTGGAAGCCACCAGTTCTGCTCCCACTGGGGTAGGGGATGGGAGGCACCGAGCTGGACACAACCAACCACTCTCTGTCCGAATCAGCCACCCCTGGTAGAGCCAGTGGAGAACCTTCCCCTCCCTTTCTCCCCCCCGGGCAGGTTTGGCTGCAAAGGAACAAAGGGACACTCTGAGTGATGGCCAGGGGACCCTGTCCCAGGGGTACCTTACTCAAACAGCCAGCAGAGAATGTGGAAACCTACCCTATGACCATCAGATGCTTGCAAAAAGAACAAACAAAAAAAGCCTTTATAGAAAATTTGACTTTTTTTTCCCCAGACATGAATTTAAAAAAAAAAGACCCTCCCCAAACTTCCCCCCCAAGCCAAACAACAAACAGAAAAATTCCCCCCACACTTGTGCCCCTCGCCCACCCTCCCCGCGCCCTCCCGGCACCCATGGCACGCTCAGCTCCTCCTGTGTCCGTGGTGGGCTCCTCACACTCCATCCACAGGGCTTTTGCCCTGCAGGATGGTGCTTGGAATGTCCCCCACATCCCCACGGGACCTGTGGCTGTGACTCAGCTGTCACCCTGGCAATCCACCCTGTCCTCTGGCTCTCCTGCCTGCTGGCACCCACTCCCACCACAGTGCTGGGCCGCCAGCCTGAGATTCAGCCTTTCAGCTTTCCAGCCTCACATTCCAACCCCCATCCCATTTTTAGGAGTGATTGTTACAACCCAGGCTCCCATAACAACTCCGAGCTCCGAGGCAAACACAAACCATCAGGGCCTTGCTGGTGAAACTGGGCTCCTGCAGCAAACCCGGTGCCATTGCTCAGGCACAGGTGACATTCCCCTCCCCACCCCTGAGCCCCCTGGTATTTTGGGTTATTTTTGGCCTGCGCTGCCGGCGGCGGCCGCATCCCACATTTCCTGTGCTCGTTTGTTTATTTATTAATTTCCCTTTCTGCTGACGCAGCCCAACACCCCTCTCCCCCAGCTCAATCTAATTACAGCTCCGCACAGCAGCGATCGATGGGGACGCTGCTCAGATCTATTTACGGCAGCCATCAACCCCTCAACGGAGGATCTTTTTCCCATTCCCCATCCCCTGGGCGCTGCTTTCCCAGGCAGGCTGGCGGTGGCCGTCCCCATGTCCCCACAGGCAGCCAGGGACGAGGGGCAGCCAGGGGCACGGCTCTGACTCCCACCCAGATCAGCCATGGGTGAGGTGTTTTCTTTGTGCTTCAAAATCCCTTTTTCCCCCAAGTCCTAAGATCCAAACAACCCAACCTTGGCTTAATGTTGTTTTTCCATCATGTCCTTCCTGGCTGTCTGGGCTCACTGTGGTCGGTGGGGATGGGGACATTTCCAGCCCTGCCTCTGCAGGATTTATTCCTGGGCTTGTCCTGCTCCTCCTGGGGCACAGAGGACCCTGGCAGTACCAGGACCAACCGTGGCAGAGATGGATTGAGGTCTCCCATGGCCGGGGGATGCTCTGTTGGCCAATAATGGGTTGGGCTCACCCACAATGGGGGTTTTCTCCTCCCTCCACCTCTCCCCAGCTCATTTCATGCCCTCCAAACCCAACCAAGGAGCCCAGAAGTCACAAGGAGGGGAGGCCAGACGCAGTGGAATGGGGTGACAGCACGGATCCTTCCACACGCCAGGCACGCAATCCAAACAATCCCATCTCTAAGGCAGCTCTGACCTGGCTGTGGGAAAACTACAGGGAGCAAAGACAAGGAGGAACCTCGGCCAGGGAAAGCAGGAGGAAAGAGCTCCAGAAGCAGAGGCATCCCACCCTCCTCCCCGGAGGACTCTGCCGAGGGTTTCTGCCTCCCGGGAGCCTCATGTCAGAGGGAGCGCGTTTTCCTTGACTTAACCTTGACAGCTCCGAGCGAAACATCTCCCAAATCATTTCAGAGGGGACATAATAGAGACAATCAAATGGCTGCTGCTCAGGAGCTGTGATTATGCCTCGCAGCGTGATCCCCGCTAAGCATTTAACTAATACCTGATGGCTTTGCAGGCTTCCGCAGCCTGCCAGTCCCTGCTTGCTCTATTACACCCACAAACC
Organism: Corvus moneduloides; assembly: GCF_009650955.1. Classification (NCBI taxonomy): domain Eukaryota; kingdom Metazoa; phylum Chordata; class Aves; order Passeriformes; family Corvidae; genus Corvus; species Corvus moneduloides. The sequence continues at coordinate 1,309,916 of NC_045503.1, read as the reverse complement.
TCTGTTTTTCGGCCCCAGCGTGCTCTCCCTCTCCATTCACTTGCAATACAACCTGTAATTTTCTGCCCACTTTGCTTAAGTGCTGGTGATTTGTTGAAATCACAAAAGACAGCCAGGGGCTTTCAGAGCCGGTGCGCTGGCTGTAAGCAAGGTTAGGGGAGAAAAAAAACCTCACAAAAACCACCAGTTTCTCTCTTTTTCTCCTTGTCAAATCATCTCCCAGGGGTGGAAGGGGACCGAGGAGCGTTTATGGGCTCAGAGGGAGGTGGAGGAAGGGATGGAGAGGGGGAACCTGGATGTGGTTGGCCAGGTTGGAACAGGTTTCCCTGGGGCAAAGGTGGGATGAGCTGATGCCACTGGTGGGCACCGGGTGGGAAATGGGCCCTGAGCAAATCGGGCTTCTCTCCACGCCTTCAAGACAGGTCCAGCCCCTGGACTGCCTCAGTTTCCTCCTCTCCTTGAAGGGGCAGAGGGATCTGAAAGGAGGGTGTAGCCAGGTGGGGGTCGGTCTCTTCTCCCAAATAACAAATGATAGGAGGAAATGACCTCAAGTTGCACCAGAGAAGGTTTAGATTGGATATTAGGGAAAATTTCTTCATGGGAAAGGTTGCCCAGCCCTGGCACAGGGTGCCCAGGGAAATGGTGGAGTCACCATCCCTGGAAGTGTTCAAAAAAGGTGCGGATGTGGCACCTGGGGACCTGTTTCAGTGGGGAACATGGGAGTGGTGCTGTGTTGATGGTTGGACTTGATCTAAGAGGTCTTTTCCAGCCTTAACAATTCCATGGTTCTGTGATGTCACTCCCCTTCCCAGAGAAGGGGGCTGGGTGTTACTGGTTCAGCCCCCACCCCACTGTTCTGGAAGGTTCTGGGAGCTCCAGCTCCCAGCAAACAGGGGTGAGCCCAGTGCCTCACACAGGGTCGGAGTGAACCTCAGGGCATCTGCTCCCCCAAAGCTGGAGCAGAGCCTGGAGCAGACATCAGGGAGCTTTATCTCCAAACCAGAACCACTTTGGTGCACAGTGCCGGGGTGCTGGGGCAGCTCTGAGAGCTTGGTTTGACTTCTCTTTGCACTGTAGGAAAAGAGCCCAACGAGATTTGTCACAAAGAGGGGTCTCCAGCAGAAATTCAGATTTTCTCCAGCTGGGAGGACACGATGCTGACAGGACAGGCAGAGCAGTACAGAACAAAGGAAAAGCGCTCAAAAAAACAAACTTCAACTTTCTTTTTGCCTTTCTTTTTTTTTTTTTTTTTTTTTGCTGAAACCCCATTTGGTTCCAAACACAGACGAACACACAGATGTGGTGTCAACCACAGAATGACCTGAGCAGAGCCTGCCCTGCAGTGCCCATTCCTGGGATCCCCCTGTTTTCAGCAGCACATGATAAAAAAAAAGCACCTTCTGGGCTCCAAAACTTGTGGGGAATTTTGGGTGCCATGGTCCCAACAGCATCTGAGCCACTCCGCAGTGAAAAAAAGAGCTCAGAGGCCATTCAGAGTCCGAGAGAGGCGGTCAGGAGCTGCGATGCCTCTGCAGAGCCTCCCAGCCCTGCTGGGCAGGAACGGCACGGCCCAGCCCGAGCTGCCAGCCCCACACGTGTCCCCGTGCCACGTGTCCCCGCCTCGGTGGGGCCAGGCTTCCCCTGGCAGCCCGGGGAGGACGAGGAGAGCCCCTGGTCATTGGTATGCAGCCAGCGCTGCAGGGGGAGCCGCTTCCCCGAGCCCAGCAAATTAAATCTTCCTCTGAACGCTGCAAACGAGGAGATGAGATGAGACGAGATGAGACGAGATGAGATGAGACAAAGCGCTGCCGCCTGCACTTCCCTTCGCTTCCCTGCCCTTCCCACGCCGAGGGTTTCGGTGGCTCATCGCAGGGAGCAGCTCTGATCCACCCGGACGGGGCTGCGAGGCTCTGCCAGCCGCCCACACCGACCACCCCACACACTGCCCACAGCCCCGGGGCTCCCAGGGGTTGGCACCTGGAGGGACAGGAGGGGAGAGGAAAGCACAAGCCTTCCGTCCTCCTTCCCGATATGGGGTTCGTGTGTCTTCCCGATTTGGGATCATCAGAGCCGCCCCAACACGCAGAAGAGCCCCCAGGACACCTCATTTCCTCTCCTGCGCTTCTCAAGCTTGGCCTGTTCTTCCACGGGCGGCATTTTCAGCTTTCGCAGCACTGAAGCAGACGGGTTTGTCTGGTCTGAGGGCGGCTGAAGGGATACAAAGGAGCTGTGGCTGCTGCAGCTGCGCTTGGCTCCATCCCTCCACATTTGCCCTGCTTTTATTCTTGTCCTTTCCAAACCCCTCTCAGGGACACCGAAATGGTTTCACATGACTTAAAGAGGTGAGTTTGTTGTTAAAAGCATGTCCTTTCTGCAGGGGTTTCATTTTCCACTTGCTTTTCCAGCCACCTTTGTAAAGGCAGAGCCGGTGCCCCGCCGGGCCCTCCCCATCACCCAGGGGAGCCGGGATCAGCTCATGGCTTTGCTGGGAAGTCGCTTCCCCCCATTTGTCCTATTTCCTCCCTTTCCAGGCCTTTCGTTGGACCAGGATCTGCTGCTTCCATTGTTCCAGTGGAGCCCACGGCCATCGGGAGCTGCTGCCGGGGACCGGCCCAGCTGCTGGTGTGAGGCAGGGCCGGACACGGGAGCCCTGGGAGTGCTCGAGGCTGCTCCGTTCTCCTCACTCCTCTCTCCGAGTCAGCACCACTTAACGTGACGGGAGCAAATTGGTGCTAATGAAGTGCCGGAGTCAGGCAGCAGCCGGCAGGGCCCGGAGGGATGGCAGTGCGGAGGGGATGAGGTGGGGGTGCGGCTGGAAAACCTCCATCCCCTGAAATAAGTTTTCCTTGGAATCAGTGGGACTTACTTGGGCTCAGCGTTGGTGCAAGAGCCCCAGCTACGGAATGGGGGGGCGGGGGGGGGAAAGGGGAGTTTGGGGTTTGATTTGTGTCACAGCTGCAGGGGGGGGCTGGTGTTGAGTCAGACATTAGGGAAAGGTTCTTCCCCCCGAGGCTGCTGGGCACTGCCCAGGCTCCCCAGGGAATGGGCCCGGCCCCGAGGCTGCCAGAGCTGCAGGAGCGTTTGGACAGCGCTCTCAGGGATGCCCAGGCTGGGGTTGTTGGGGTGTCTGTGCAGGGCCAGGGGCTGCACTGATGATCCCTGAGGGTCCCTTCCAGCTCAGGATATTCCAGGATTCTGCCATTCTGTGAGAACGAGGTAATGCTGGACAAGGAGCCTTGTCCTGGGGTGGCGTCCCTGTGACACTCATGGCATTGCCTGCCCTCTGTCCTCGCCCCTTCATGCAGGAAAGCAGCAGCAAGGATGTCCCTTCGGCATCAGGGATTCCCACCAGCCTGTCCCTGCCTCCAGCTGCTCCTGGACCTGAGGGTCTGAGCAGCTGGACAATGAACAAACTCAGCGTCAATGACACATCTTTCATCGGAGCCTGTGTTGGTCCTGAGCTGGTCTCAGCAGAGATGGTGTCCAGGAGGGCCCAGAGCCATCATCAGCCACAGAATGTGTGCTGGAGAGAGGGAAAAGGCAGTGGGGGAAAAAACCCAACAGTTTTCTGCATTTCCTGATTAAATCTGGTCCCGGGTGTGAGATGGGAAGGTCCCTTGGGGCTTGGCCGAGTCACTTCTCAGTGGGCTGCTGGATTTCTTCCTCTGCGGTGCAGGGAAAACCAGGGCAGTCTGTAATCCTCAGGGTGGGGTGTCCAAGGTTTGTGTCTCCAGGATGCTCTGAAGGTGGGCAGGATGATCTGCACAGGGACATCGGCTGTTCTGGGTCATCCCTGAGCTCCAGCAGGAAAGAGATCCCAGACTGGAGCCCTTCCAAGGTGTGAGGCCCCTCTCCAGGAGGCCCCCAGGCTCTCCAGGCAGTTCACAGCCCTCTATCAGCCCATGTCACAGCCCGGCTCTGATGTGACCCCAAATCCCAGGTGTTCCCACCCGGCACAGAGCCAGGACAGCTGGCAGGTGCCCAGCCCGGCCTCCATACAGCAAGCAGGGCCCTGAGCACAGCCTGGGGGATGAACTCAGGGAGAGCAGCCCTGGGGAGAAGGACTTGGGGGTGTTGGTGGGTGAGAGGCTCAACCTGCCCCGGCCATGGGCACTGACCCCAGAAACCCCCCCTGTGCTGGGCTGAGCCCCAGCGTGGGCAGCAGGGGAGGGGGGATTCTGCCCCTCTGCCCCGCTCAGCTGAGACCCCACCTGCAGAGCTGCCCCAGCCCTGGGGAACAACATCAGGAGCACGGGGAGCTGCTGGAGCCACTCCAGAGGAGGCCACGGAGATGCCCCAAGGGCTGGAGCCCCTCTGCTCTGGAGCCAGGCTGGGAGAGCTGCGGGTGCTCACCTGGAGAGGAGAAGGCTCCAGGGAGAGCTCCGAGCCCCTTGCAGGGCCTAAAGGGGCTCCAGGAGAGCTGCAGAGGGACTGGGGACAAGGCATGGAGGGCCAGGAGCCAGGGAATGGCTTCCCAGTGCCAGAGGGCAGGGCTGGATGGGATCTTGGGCAGGAATTGTTCCCTGGGAGGGTGGGCAGGCCCTGGCACAGGGTGCCCAGAGCAGCTGGGGCTGCCCCTGGATCCCTGGCAGTGCCCAAGGCCAGGCTGGACATTGGGGCTTGGAGCAGCCTGGGACAGTGGGAGGTGTCCCTGCCCATGGCAGGGGTGGCACTGGATGGGCTTTGAGGTCCCTCCCAACCCAAACCGCTCTGGAATTTTGTGACAGCGGTGCGGACAAAACCACATTCTGCTGCCCGGTGTGGCCCCTCAGGTGTGTTCCCCTCGCCACTCCATTCCAGGGTGATGCCGGCTCCTCCCGGGCTGAGGGTGAGGGGGGGTCCCAGCCTCGAGGATCCCAGCTCGCAACCCCCCCCCGCCATTTCGGAGCGTTGGTCCTGCCCGACCCCCCCCCCCCCCCGCAGCCGGGAATGGTTTGTTCCGCCCCCCCGCAGCCGCGTTGGGCCGTCCCCGCCGCGCTGGCGCCCCCCTGCGGATGGCCGGGCGCCCTCCCCCCCGGGGCGGTGGCAGTGGTACAGCCCGCCACGCCCCCCGCTGCCCAATGGGCCGACCCTTCCCCCCCTCACGCTCAGCGCGATGGGCCGGTCCGGCCGCTCCGCGCACACGGGACGGAGCGGTCCACTCGCGTCCCGGGGGGGGGGGGGGGGGGACGGGATGGGCAGCCCCGGGAGCTGCCCGGCCCGGGTGCGGGGCAGGGAAGCTCCGTCATTGCCCCAGCACTGCCCATCACTGCCCATCACTGCCCATCACTGCCTCAGCACTGCCCCAGCACTGCCCATCACTGCCCCATCACTGCCTCAGCACCACCCCAGCACTGCCCCAGTGCTCCGTCATTGCCCCTCGCTGCCCCAGCACTGCCCATTGCTGCCCAGCACTGCCCCAGCACTGCCCCAGCACTGCCCCAGCACTGCCCCAGCACTGCCCCAGTGCTCCATCATTGCCCATCACTGCCCCATCACTGCCCATCGCTGCCCCATCGCTGCCCATCATTGCCCCATCATTGCCCCAGCACTGCCCAAGCACTGCCCAGCACTGCTCATCACTGCCCCAGCACTGCCCATCGCTGCCCCAGTGCCCCATCACTGCCCATCGCTGCCCATCATTGTCCCATCAGTGCCCATCCCTGCCCCATCCCTGCCCCACAGCTGCTCCACTGTCACCCTCTACCGTGTCCCACCACTGTCCCATCACTGCCCAGCGCCTCCCCATCCCAACCCCACAACTGCTCCACACATATGAGGAGGGGGGCAGGAAAACCACCCCAAAACCCCCACCCAGGCACCACCCCTGTGCCCCCGGGGTGTCCCCGGCCGTCCTCCCACGCGCGTGGGCCGCTGTGGCGTGGCCGGCGCTAAGCCAGTGACTCTTAATACACCGGCCCGGCGTTATTAGTTCAGCTCCCAAGGCATTTCCCGCAGTAATTGCACTGATCTGCCCGGGATTATGCGCTGCCACTGTAACGATGGATGATGTTTTAATTTGAGCTGGGCATCTCCGGGGAGGGCAGGGCAGGACCGAGACCCCCTGAGCGCTGGGGAGGGCGCAGAGCCTTTTCAAAGTGCCGGTGTGGGGTGAAGGGGCTGCTCAGGGGTGCTTTAGAGTGAGGGGCAGCCAGAACTGGACACCGCTGGTCCCTCAGGCTGGTCCTGGCTGGGAGCTGAGCCAGCTCTACAACAGGGACACCAGTGATGCCCGCTGGATGGGGTTCGGCTTGCCCTGCGTGGCTGGGGAGGGTTCTTCCCAACTCCCAAAATCGCTGCTGGGGGCTGAATGACCAGTTCGTGCCCGCGGGGGGCTGCTCCCGGCCCCATCCTGCCGGGAGGGAAACCCACGGGAGAAAGGGCTTTTGCCTCCTTCCCTCCAAAGACAGCAGAGAAACTCCCTCCTCAACGTTACCTTTAAAAATGACCCCCACCCCGCGCTGTTCCTTCTGGTAAAGCAGCAATTAATCACGGCAAGGATGGGATAGATTTGTAATCAGCTCCCCCCTCCCACCGCCCCCATTTCGCAGCCCTGGGTGTTTTTCCTGCCCCCCGCCCCATTCCGTGTGGGGATGGGGCCAGCGCAGCCCATTGATCCTGCCCGGTCGATTTTATTGAAACTCCCACGAGTGGCTTTAACTGCGTGTTGGATATTGCTGGCACATCACTTTGATGGCGACGTGACCGGCGGGAGCTCGCGGGCAGGTTTGCAGGGAGGGCTGCGGGAAGGGGGGATTCACCCCGGAGGAGCTGCCCTATTCCCTGCCCTATTCCCCGGGAGGGAGCTGCCCGTCCCCAGGGCTTCCCCCCGAAGGTGGGACGGTGGGATGTGACAGCACAGCCCAGGGAAGGGGCTTAGGAGAGGTTAAAGGGAATGGTTTCTCTTGGAAAGTGGCTGGAAAAGGGGTTGGGGGGGTAAAATGGGAGAGGGAAAGGGGGGAAAGGGCAAAAGAGAGAATGAGGCAAGAGGAAAGAGAATGAAGTGAAGGAAGAGAGAGAGAAGGAAGAAGAGGAAAAGGAGGAGGAGATGCAGAAGAAGAAAGAAAAGCGGAAAGAAAAATAAATAAGAAAAAATATAAAAGAAAAAGAGAAATATAAGGAAAAGAAAAAGAGAAAGATAGGAAAAGGGGAAAGGAAAGGGGAAAGAAAAAGGAAAAAGGAAAAGGGAAACAAATGAAAAGGGAAAAGGAAAGGGGGGGGGAGAAAAAGAAAAGGTAAAGAAAAAAAGCGAAAAGGTAAAAGGAACAGAAAACGAGGAGGAGGAAGAGCAAAGGGAGGCGAGGAGAGGAGGCAGCGAGGGGACCCGCCGGGTGCCACAGCTCTGCCCAAGCCCCACGCCCAGCAGCCCCTTTGTTCCCCACCTTCCGTCCCCCTTTCCATTCCTGCCTCTTTTCTCCCGCTCTGGCACAACAGGAGACGCTCCCGGGGGGCTCTGCCAGGTGACAGTGACGCTGCCAGGGGCTCTGCCAGGTGACAGTGACGCTGCCAGGGGCTGCCCCCTCCCACCAGCAGCACCCCCGGGGTACCCGGGCTGGGCTCTGGGAGCACCGGAATGAATCCATCACCCAGAGGAAGCACAAACCCTCCATAGACCCTGAAAAAATGCTGGGGTACGACGCTGAGGGGGGCATCTGAACCCCCCAATGCCCTAAATGTCCCCCCAAGGTCCCTTTTCCAGGGGGGTTATGGACCCCCCCAAGGATGAAGAAACTGGCTCACCCCCAGGTACCCACAATGGGGCAACCACCCTGCCACAGTGACAAAAACCAGAGCAAATAAACAATCTGGGTTTTTCTTGGAGGTTTTGAAGGCAGAGGAATCACCAGTTTGGGGTGGAAAAGGTTTTGGGGAGATGCTTTCAGATTTTCTCCAGGAAAAGCGAGCCAGTTTGGAATCAGCTTTCCTCAAAGAAATGCCCTGATTTTGATGATTTCTTTTTCAATTTCTGTTCTTTCTGGCTGCCCGTGTGTGTGGGCAAGTGAGCGAGTGGCCTTGGGTGGTCCAGCAGGAATCCAGTAGAGGAGCTCCCTTGGTAATACCAGGGTAGGGATTCACTGCCTTCTGCTTGAGAAATGTCACCAAAATCCTGCAGTTTGGCCCCCAAAAGAGAGTTAACATCAGGCATTGATCCAGGGATCCATTTCCAGAGGCCTTGGGGTGACTCCGAAGCCTGGCAGGGCAGTGTCAGCATCCCACCTCCCCCTGCGAGTTGGGGGGAGATGGGGAAGGGACCCCCCATTCTGGGAGGGCTTTGGAAGCCCGAACCACCTTGGCATCATCGAGCATCCCATTCCAGCCAAACTGGGCCAGGTGCTGCTCCATCCACAGAGGAAAACCCAGCGGGATCCATCCCCCATCCCGAGCTGGAATTTATCTGGGGGGCACCACGTCAGGGCAAACAAGGAAAATGGGGGAAAATGCAGAGTAGGGCCAGATCTGTGGGAAAATTGCAGGGATGGGACGCTGCCACTGCGTTCCCCGGCCCTGTGCTGGGGTCTGCGCTGCTCCGCAGTGGGAGCAGCTTCCCCGGAGCCGCTGAGATCTCTGTCAGCCCCTGATGCTATCGCCCGTCAGCAGCTCCCGGTGCATTTGCAATTTTATCCCTAATGGAGAGACTTCGCTCATTACCTGCTCGTTATCGGCCGGGAGGAGCGTGACTCCCACGGAGGGGCCTTATCTCCCGGCTGAAAGGCTCCGTGGCATCGCCGAGTTCCTCGGATTTGATAACCCGGCGCTGCCAGAGCTCTGCCCCACGCTGCCAAAGCCCCCCCATCCCCACTGCTTCCCGGGGAAACTGAGGCACGAGGGGATTGTGGATGCTCGGTCTCTCAGTCCACGGCCACGTCACAGCTGGTGTCGCTTCCACGTGGTGGCACTTGGTGTGGGGAGGCTTTGGGACATTTCCCAGTGGCCCAAGCCAACCTTGCCATGGCCCTTGGCTTCCCCAGACTGGGGCTGGGCACCTCTGTGGGCGCTCCTTGGGGACACCATCACCTTTGAGGATCGCTGTGGCCCGAGGTGTTTGCCCTGCTGTTGGTCCATTTGGGGGTTTTATAGGGTCCCTGACAGCCAAGCCTGATGCGTTGGGTTGCCGGCAGTGCCCTCAGAGCTGTGCCACACTCTGAGCGCCCTCAGCGCACCCAGCCCTGCAAGCCCCAGTGTTTAGGGCTCCCTGGATTCATTCCTACAGCAGGAGACCTCTGTTCTCCTCCAGCCTGGATGGGAGACCAGCAGCTCCCCTTGCTCATCATTCTGCTGAGCCCTGAGCTCAGCACAGTGGGCATGGTACCCCTGGCATGGCAGCAGCAGCAGAAAAAGCTGCAATTTGCTCTTGCATCTTTCTTTTTTTTTTTTTTTTTTTGATCCAGATGTTGGGATTTTCCTCCCTTCTCCGCAAGCAAGGGGAATACAGCCAGTCCCAGCCTCCCCACAGCAGCCCCTGCTTTCTCCTCCTGCTCCGTACGGAGATTTTCCATCTCCTTCTCCGAGGCTGGGCAGAGCTGAGCCACCCTGAGTCTGCCAGGGGTGACAAGGTTCCCCAGATCCCAAAGTGAAGACGAGCAATACAAGGAACACGAGCAACCTGCAGCCCTGCCCACCTCCGCCCACCGTCCCTGCATCCCACCCGTGTGGGGCCGTGGGCAAAGCATTGACTTCACCACCCGTGAAACACCTTGAACCCCAACTTCTGCAGCCATAAAACACCCGGACCCCCATGGAATCCCTCTTGAATCACTTCTGAACCTCCTCTCCTTGCACTACAGAAAGCACCAGTGTTTAGAGCAGTGGTGCAGGTCCCTAATGGAATATATATATATATAAATATGCTAAGATTGAGTTATTAAGGTCATTCTTGAAATCTTACCCATGCCCATACAAACATCTCTCAAATTTAATATCGGGTCTTTATTTTTCAAATACCCTGGTCCCTCCTTCCAGCACCAGAGAATCCATGCCACCTTTTTCCTTCGCTATTTTTTAACAACCCCAAATGTTTTAAAAATCCATTTCTCCCGTCCAAGACCGACTTGGTTTACGTCCTGCTGGATACAGAGATCACCCTGTATCATTCGAGGTATTAACAAGATTTTTGAATTTCCATTAAATCAGCAGATTTTGCCGTTCGATGGCCCCGGTCCTGCACGGAGCCAGGACTAAACACACTCAGCTGCCAAAAGCTGCTTCTCGCCAGCACCTCCCCGCCCCAGCGCCTCCCTGCATCACTCCCATTGCTTCTGGATGAGGATGGATGGGCTGGAGGGGAAAATTTTGGCCTCCAACTTTCCCATTTGGGCCAGTTGGCTGGCCCCAACCTCTCTGCGCTGCCCTTGGTGCTGTGCAGGAGTAGGGCCGTGGCAAGTGCACATCCCAGCTGGATCAGACCATATCCCGGGTTGATGGGACACATCCCGGGTTGATGGGACACCTCCTGGGTTAATGGGACTCATCCTGGGTTCCTTTAAGCCTCAGCTTCATGCTAAACTACAGGAATTTGGACATCTCAGCTCAAATCCAGAAAAGAACCCATGGCCAGAGCCATGCAGGAAGTGTGGATATGGGGTGAGGGCAGATCAAAGCTGCCCAATGCCTCCGTTCCTGCTCAGGGTGCCTGAACCTTTCCAGGAAACCTCAGGGAACCTCAGGAGACTCTTCCTCCCCAGGCAGCGAAGTGCTGGGGCTGGGGGATGATGGGTCCAGCTCTGTCCCAGCTGGGGAGGCAGCAATTCCCGCAGGGAACGCAGCCTGTCCTAAGGCAGCAGCGTCCTAAATTGCACCCCAAGGTCTGGAACAGGAGCACAGTTGGATTTCTACACCCCCACCGAGCTGCCAAGCCTCAGTTCATTCAAACCAGGCTCTGATGGAGTTTATTTCATTTTAAATCTTATTTTTGTGTTCGTGTTTCCAGTCAGCCATCGCCACCCTGCTCCAAGCCCACCATGGCCTCACACCAGGAGCCCCCTGTGCCGGGAGGTTTCTGCGGGGATTTGTGTTCCCTTTACACCCAGGTGATGCCCAGGGCAAGGCAGGACATTCCCAAGGCAGGAAAACAGGAGCCTGGGCCCTGCCTCTGGTCTTCTCCTGCCTTCACCATCCCTCTGCCTCCTCTGCTCTTTTGGCACCAAGGAAACTGGGCAGAAAATGAAGTGATGGGAGCACAGAGCTTCTTCCTCAGCTCCTCAGTGGGGCACGGATGCCCTCCCAGAGCCACAGGCTCCCCGGCCCTGCAGCTGCCTCTGAGCAGAATGAGAAAATATTGGATTTGTTTTGTGAAGGGAAGAAAAAAAAAAAATCCAATATTCTGTCTGCGATCCCAGACTCTGTGCCTGGTTATGGCAGGAAAATGCTGTAAATCTCCCCTTTCCCCACCAGCTGGGAGAGAAAAACCCCTTTTCTTTTAATATTCTTATTTTTCTCCTGGTCTAAGCCCCATCATTTTGCAGCCAGCTCTGCAATCTCTTTGTTGACCAGGGCTTAAACCTGCTCTCCCGGCTCCCCCGACCCCGGGAAGTCGCCTCGCACACCCTTCCCAGCAGCTCCCAGGCAGCGGCAATGAGATTTTAATAGATGTATTTTCAAATTAGTTCTGGGCCTTTCAAGACTTATCAGTTAAATGAGGTTTTTCAAATTGATTCAAAGGTCACTCCGAGAGTTTTCTCTTCTCTGTTATCTCTCCCTTATGGTTTCAGTGGCGATTGACAGGACAAGGAAAAAAATTATCACCCCCGTGTTGTACACCCAGAAAAAGATAAACCCAACAAAAACCCACCCAAAATGTGAACCCAAAAAAAAAGAAAAAAGGAGGCAGCAAGAAAAGCCCCAGGTGCGGCCCCCGGGGCTGGGCCGATGTGCAGAGCCCGTGGGGGATTTGGGGAGCAGCGTTTGGGGGAGCAGAACCCCGCGGGCGCGGGTGGGTGGGAGCCGGCACCCCGCGGAGAGGGGAGGTTATTTCCTGCGGGGTGGGGGGAAGGAACCCCATTTAATGTTTAACCTGCGGGAGGTTTATTGGCCCCTTCTGACGCGCAGATTGGGAGCAAACAGAAAAACAGCCGCGGGCGGAGCGAGGCGGCCCCGCCGCGCTGATAAGGCGGCGGCGCGGTGCGGGGCGCGGTGCGGGGCGCGGGTGCGGAGCACGGAGGGGTGCGGGGAGGCGCGGGACGTGGGGTTCAGGCAGTGAGAGACACGAGGAGGTGCGGGACACGGTGCAGGGTGAGGAGCGGGCACGCCGGCGGTGGCTGCTCCGTGCGGGCGGCTCCGCACCGGCGGAGGAAGTCGCCTCTTATTCATGGAATCCCAGAACGGGTTGGATCGGAAGGGATCTTAAAGCTCATCTCGTTCCAACTCTATTAACGTGCTAAAGAAAAAATATAGCAGGATAAAATAGTAATTTAAGGAAAAAAAATCAAGAAATTCAAGGTTTTTTAAAAAATACAATCCAAACCAAAATAAAAACCCACTCTTTTTTTTCTTCTTCTTCCCAACGGGGACAAAGCTTTGCCACCTTTCCCGAATCTTTCTCCGACTCCCGGCTTGGGCAGCCCTCCCGGGCCGGGAGGAGCCGCTGGGAGCCGGGACCCCCAAACTCTCGTTTTCGCCCCTTTTACGGCGACAAAACCCATTCGCTCCCGGTCCTGCAAAGCTCCCGCGGCTGCGGCGCCTTTTCCCCTTCGCCTGCGGCCACGCGCGGATCGAAAGCAGCGAAACCGTCCGCGGTTTTCCGCCGCTCTCCGGGGCCGGAGCCGGGCCGGGGTCGGGGCCCGGGGCCGGGGTCGCCCGGAGCCGCCGCAGTGCCCGGTGGCCGCGGGCCGGGAGGAGCCGTCATTGGGCCAAAGTCGTTTGAAAGAGGCTGAAATTAAAACAAAACTCGTGAAAAACTATTAAATATATATCTATATTTCCCGAGGTTTTATTCAGCGCCATCTTGTTCCTTTTTCTAGCAAGTCTGGGTATTAGTTCGCGGTATTAATTAGTGACATTAATTATTGGTGTTGTCAAAGCTCTCGGGCATTAGTTTTGGCCCAGCCCCGCGGTCGTGTTCGCAGTTTTGGGGTGGTTTTGGGGTTTGTGTTGAATAACGACGGTTTGTGCTGCGAAGGAGATATGTTCGGGGAAGGAATTCACTGAAGGAGAGGAAGAATTAAAAAAGAAAGGAGAAGAAAGGAAGAAAGAGAAAGAAAGGAAGAAAGGAAAAGAAAGGAAAAATGGAAGGAAAAGAGAAGGAAGGAAAAAATAAGAGAAAGAAAGAAAGAAAGAAAGAAAGAAAGAAAGAAAGAAAGAAAGAAAGAAAGAAAGAAAGAAAGAAAGAAAGAAAGAAAGAAAGAAAGAAAGAAAGAAAGAAAGAAAGAAAGAAAAAGAAAAACCAAACAAAACGAACAAAACCAATTTAAAACAAAAAAATTAAAATGGAGAACGAAAAAATGGAGGTGGGGGGTGAGGGGTGGAAGTGCTGACGGAAAAATAAAAAGAAAGGTGGGAGAGGGAAAAGGGGAAGCGAATGTAAAAGCGGGAGGAACTGCCCGGCTCCGAGGGCTGCCCAGGCCAGCCGTACCCCACCCGCGGGGGTGAATTCCACGCACAGCCGCGGGGAAAACCACGGGAGGAGGCATCCCCCGAACGCCCCTTCGAGTTAGGGATGGAAGAAGACGGCGAGCGGGGAGCGCCTTGTCGCGAAAGGGACACAACGGTGTTGTCGCCCTCCCGAAAAATATTCACGAGCGAATTTCCTGGTCCTGAGCGCCGGAATAAATCCGTGGCGGGGAGGGGGTTCCCATGTCGGGGGCGCTGGGATGGGAGCGCACCCACGGCCACGCGAGGCTGGAGGGCACCAAGGGACACGCGGGGTGGGAAGGCACCCACTGCCCTCCGCGGACACGCGAGAGTGGAAGCGCAGGAACGCGCCCGATTCCTCGTCATCCCACGGGGAAGAAGCCGATGCCTTTTCCGCCCCCAGGGCACGAGGGATCGGGGTTTAGCAGGTGGGGGTGTCAGACCCTTGCGGGGACCCCCAAAAGTGCCACAGTGGGAGCTCTCCGACACCCACGGGCCCTCGCAGGCCTCGTGGGGTGGTCACGAAGTTTGTGGAGATGAATCTGGAGCAGGCCCGGGGGTCTGCAGCCGCGACTGGGAGTCGCAGAGATGAATGGCCCGAGGGGACGGGCTGGGCACCGCCAGCTGCTGCCCAGATGTTTCTCCGTGGGACCCCTCCTCTTTTGTGGAGCCCCTTGGGGCGAGCGGGGCCGGAGGGAGCCCGGGGCGGCGGGAGCTGCAGCCCCCTCGTCTCCCAGCTGAATAATTAATGGCTCATCTGCGGAGGGGGCGGCGGGATGGGGGGAACTGGGGTGGAAAGAGGAGAAAAGCGGCGGGTGCCATTTCTAGGGGCCCGGCGTGGTCATCGATCCTCGGCTCACTGACTCGGACTAATCCATCAGATGGACTCCTGCGGCCGGGCGGCCCCGGACCGGGACCAGGACCAGGACCAGGCCGGGTTCAAAAATAGGAACAAAAAAAAGAGACTAGGAATAAGAATAGGACCGGGACCAGAACCAGGACCAAGACCAGGAATAGGACCAGAAATAGGAATAGGAATCGGAATAGGAATAGAACTAGGACCAGAACGAGGAATAGGACCAAAAAGAGAAATAGGAATAGAACCAGGACAGGACCAGGAACAGGATCAGAACCAGTACCAGTCCTTGCCCCGGCCGTGCCCCACGTCCAACACTTTTTTTCCTTTTACCGGGAAGGAAAAATTCCGCTCGCTTGCCAGGTCCCTTCCCTGCTTGCGGGGGGCGAAGGTTGCGATCATCCGGACCCCTCTGGGCCCCCAGCGCGGGGCAGCCTGAAAGAACGAGTGGAGTCAACCCGAGGCCTCGGGCTGGGCCGGGCTGGGGATTCACCTGCATCGATCGGGGGGCTCGGGTCCGGCCCCCCCCAGCGCGACCCCTTCCCCCAGACGCCGCTGCTCGGGGCAGCCGGGCCGGGGCTGAGCCCGAGGGGCTGGGACGGACCCCACGGCCGGGCCCGGGTGGGCGAGAGGGTGGCAGGAGCGAAACGAAAGCGGGACCCAGCAGGGCTCGGGGCCGGGAACAAAGCGGCAGGACCGGGGGGGCAGGTCGGCCGAGCCCCTCTGCGAGCGGCGTGGGGCGGCCCGGGCCCGCGTGGGGAGCGAGGTGCGGATCCACGGGCGGATTCGTGACCGGAGGTTGGGTTGGTGGTTGGTGGTGGCTTTTTTCCTGTTTTCACAGAGAGCAAATGAGCAAATCCCGTTCCCCGGAAATCTGGGGGGTTAATTCCCGTAAATAATGGGGACATGGCGGCCCTGGCGCCGGGGGAAGCGGCGCCGGGGGAGAAAAATCATTTTGGGGAGAATAAATCTCCCACGGCGGCGAGAGGAGCAAAGAGGTGACAGCAGGGACAGGGACCCTCCGAGCCGGTTCAGGGACAGGGAACCCTGACCCGGGCCGGGGACAAGGACCTCTCGAGGCGGTCCGAGAACAGGGTTCCCCCCGAGCTTCCCCCAGCTGCGGCCGCCTTTTTATCATCACCATCACGGTTAATTTTAATTATTATTGCTATTATTATTTTTGAATTATTAATTATTATTTCCAATTCTGGCGAGCCAGAAGCCCAAGCCTGCTGCTCAATTAGCCCCAACAACGGGGGCATTAAACGGCCGATCGCGGCAGTGTTTAAATCTTTATTTACCAGAACCTTGTAAAGCCAGGAACAATTTGCATTCTATTAACTGCTTTTCAATAGGGCATCGACTGGAACTAAAAGATGCCACTACCCTGCCCTAATTAAAGAGCAACTGAATTACACTAAATACATATGAACGCTGCTCTTCCCCATAAATAACGGCGGGTCCTCGTCGCTGGCTTTGTCCGTCCCCACGGGGAGCTCGGATTTCTTAAAAAATAAATTAAAAATCACTAACGCGTGTTTTCTCCGCCACGGCTCGGCCCCGCGGAGCCAAGAGCTCCGGTCGTTTCCGGGGGGAGCGGCTCTGTGCCGGGGCTGGCGGGGAGCACCGGGCACGTCCCCGCTCGCCGCTGTCTCCCCTGTCCTACCCTCCGGCCCTTTTCCCCGTGACCCCCGCCCACCCTCGGCACAGAAGCCCGCGTTTCTCCCGGAAAGCCTCGGCCCAGCGCCGGCCCGAGACCGCGGGGAACGGCGCTGCGGGACCTCAACCCAGCTGGGAACCGGAGACACGGGGCAGGCGGGGCTCGTTCCTTCTGCCGAGGGCAGCCGGTGCCCGGAGGGAGCGGAGCGCGGCCCCGGTCCCGCAGCCCCGGCGGGATGGCCCGGAGATTCCCCTGAGCGCGGCCCCGGTACCGAGCGGCGGCGGCCGAACCGACCGCGGAGGAGTTCCAGGATATCCCAGCGCCAAGGGGCCAGTTCGGCGGCACCGAGAGGGAAATCCCCGAGGCAGGCGGACGGGCGGCGGCGAGAGGCGGGCACCTCTCGGCTCCTTCCACCCTCGATCCCGCATCTCTCGCGGGCAGCAGCAGGCCCAGGGAGGCGGGAGGTCGCCTTAGGTGTAACTCACCTTTAATCTAAATGCCTTCCCTTTGGTCTTAAGGTTACAAACCGGATCGGTAACACCCGCCCGAGCTCGGCCCCAGTTGGCGATGGCAAACCCGGAACCCCCGAGGGTTCCCACGCGCGTTCGCAGCGCCCGCTGACCCACCCGCCCGGAGGTGCGGGGCGGGCGGCCCGAGCCGTGCCGTGCCGTGTCCTACCTGCCAGTCTGAGCGCCGACATCCTCTGAAATTCCGGCTCCTGCAACCATTTCCACATCCTGCGGAAAGTCTCCCGGCCGGACTTGAGCTTACTCCAGGGCTTGGGGTTCCTCAGCAGGTCCGAGAGGGTCCCCTGGGAGCGGCACAAGATCCTCTGTGCGAAGATGGCCTGCGGGATGCTGTACCGCTTCAGCTCGGCCGTGATCCGCTGGGCCACCTCCTTGGTGTTGATCTCCTCCACCTGCCCGGAGCCGCCGGGCTGGGAGCCGGGGCCGGGCGCCGGGCGCTCCCGCTCGCCCAGTAGCGAGGCGCCGGGCTGGCCGTGCGGGTGGCCGTGCGGGTGCATCCCGTTGAGCGGCGGCATCATGGCCGAGCTGGGCGCCGCCAGCCCCCGCGCCAGGTGCTCCTCGCCCCGGGACAGCATCGCGGCGTGCGAGTCGAAGCCGTTGGGCGAGAGCATCTTCTCGTTGGGCAAGTGGCCGGCGGGGCCGTAGGGGGCCAGCGGCTGCTGGGCGTTGTGGAGGCTACCCAGCCCGTTGGGAAGCGGCGACAGGGGCTGCCCCATGGCCGGCATGTCCTTGGGGTAGTGGCTGTAGAGGTTGCCCATGGAGGCCAAGCTCCGCTCGTCGCGCATGAGGGTGAAGCTGCCGCTGACGTTGCCGGCCAGGCGCTGGTGCGGGTGGTGGTGGTGGTGGTGGTGGTGCGGGTGGTGGAACTTCTCCGAGACGGTGGAGATGGGCGGCAGGTGCTGCAGGGGAGTCAGCGTGGTGTAGGTGCTGCTCAGGCTCATGCCGGAGGGCGACTCGCAGGACATGCTCATGGCGGGGTGCAGCGGGGCTCCCAGGCTGTGCTCGCCGCGGTAGTCGCCCCCCTCCAGGATGGAGGCCATGCCCGAGACCATGGCAGGCCGCCCGTGCGGCACCAGGTTGCGGTGCGAGCTCTGCCGCCCGTGCGCGGGGCTCAGCAGCTCGGTGGGCTGCGAGTGCGGGACGCCGTGCAGGCTGCCCAGGTTCTCCATCGCCAGCTCCATGGTGGCCGCCGGGCTCTGCCGCTGCCTCGCCCGCTCGCTCGCTGCCTTCCTCCCCCACCCCCCCGCCGCCGCCGCCGCCGCCTCCTCCTCCTCCTCCTCCTCCACCGCCGCCCCCCCTCCCCGCGCCGGCTGCCCGGATTAATTCAGACTCCGCGCCCGGGGATCGATGTCCGCGCCCCGCGGTCAGGCCGGCATGGTGCGCCCGCCGCCCGCCCTGCCGGGCGCGGGGCTCGGGGCGCGGGGCCGTGCGCGGGGCTGTGCGCGGGGCGCGGGGCTCGGTGCGGGGCGGCTGCGGAGCCTCGGCCGCCGGCTCCCGGCAGCCTCGCTCTGGCCCGCGGCGTGACGTCAGCGCCGCCCCGCCCCGCCCCCCCGCCGGACCGAGCCCCCCCCGCACCTCTCCCGGTGCCGCCGGGGGCGGGGGCGGGACGGGCGCGGGGAGCGCGGGGTCGCGCCGCGCCCTCGCCCGGAGCCCCGCCGGGGTCACCTTCCCCCCGCTCCGCGGTGACATCGCCGCCCCGGGGTGATCCCTTGCCACCGGGATGACCCTCCCCGTACCGGCTGTCACGCCCGCCCCGCCGCACCCGGTACCCAGCTCGCGTCCGGAAGCGCTGCAGGTGGCGAGTGCCCACCTGCGCCCCCGCACATCTGGCTGAGCCCAGCCCCCTCCCTGTGCACACATCTGGCTGTGCCAGCCACCCCTGGATGCGCCTGTCCCCCCTTCCGCCGCTGCCTGCCCCGTTCTCCACCCCGTGCCCCTCCCAAGGGCCCGGCTGTCCCTGCCTACCCCAAGTATCCTGTCCCCGCAGCCCCGGCTTTCCCCATGCGTGTGCCCCCATCACCGCCTTTCTCCTGCCCCTCGGCCGGCACTGCCTCGGGATGGGGAGGTCGCCTTGGCACGGGGAGGGGAGCAGACAGGGACACGCTCGGGGCGACACACGGTGCTGCAGGGCCCTGAGCAGCAGCGGTGGAGGAGGAAAAAAAGGAAGAAAGGAAGGAAGGAAAGAAGGAAAGGGAAAGGATAAACTGAAATGGAAAATGGAAAACGCAAGGGGAAAATGGAAAACGCAAAGGGAAAATGGAAAATGGAAAGGAGAAATGGAGAATGGAAAGAGAAAATTGAAAGGGAAAGGGGAAACGGAAAGGTAAAGGAAAGGAGGGTGAGGAAGATAGAATGAAGAGCCAACGTGAGCCGGTTTTAGGCCACCGGAGGGGCTGGTGCTCGGTGTCCTTCCAGACAGGTTTTCAGCTGCCCCCGGCCCCGTTTCCCCGAGCTGGGCTCCCCGCGCAATTCTGGCCTTCCCGGCCGCGTCCGCTCATCCAGGTCGGCACGTGCCGGTTTCCCAAGCTTTATTGAACAAACCGAAAAAATAAAAATGAAATCCATAGCTTCCTGTGGGTGAGGGCCGCCAGCCTCTCGTGGGCTGCTCAGTTCCCGGCCACTGCCGAGCTCCGGGCGGCTTCCACAGCCGAGGGACATCCCGGAGGACCTGGGAGCTCCGGTGCGGGGTAGCAGCAGGGCCCGGCCCTTCCGGGGGTGTTCGTGGGGACTCACCCGGCACCCGGCTGCTCAGGGAATAATTCCGCCAAATGTCACATCCCGTCCAAATTCAGTGCTTTTAACACAAGCCATCTCAAGCCGCCCCATCTCACCTCACCCCATCCCAACCCATCCGTTCCGTCCATCCCATACCATCCATCCCACAGTATTCTATCCCATCTGACACCCTCTCCGGGAAGTCAATTAAGTGCCCAGTTCATTAAAATAAAGCCCCGCAAATTCCCGGGACGTGAGAGTAAGGGCAGATGATGAACCAAGGCCGGGGGGGGTCTCCCCTCAGCCCCTTTTCTGCCCCTTACACCGCGATCCAGCCCCTGGAGCCGGCACGGGCCGAGCCGAGCCGGGATATGGAAGGACTCCGGCCCTCCCTTGGTCTCCCCCTCGGTTTATCCCTGCCAGGAGAGCCCGCGGGCCGTGAGCAGGACCCCCAAAACGGAGGCAACCACAGCCCGGGGGTTCTGCCGGGGATGCGAAGTCCCCGATATCCAGCGGGGGGGGGTGGGTTCCAGGCAGGTAACGGGACCCGGAGCCGGGCAGGGATGGACAGGGCGGTCTGGAGTCCAGCAGAGATGAGCGGGGGTGCCACAAGTCGAGGTGCCGGGGGTGGGCAGGGAGCCCCAGAGCCGGACAGGGACGGGCAGGGGAGGGCTCGGAGCTGGGCAGAGATGGGCAGGGAGGGCCGGAGTCGGGCAGCGCCAGAGGATGCTGAGCGGGAGTGTCGTGGTGAGCGGCGAGGAGGAGGTGGGGAACAAACCAGGGATGAAGCAACCGCGTCTGGAAGGGTTTCATTGAGTGTAATAATGGCGATAGCGCATCGACCGGCCCATCGACCGCCCATCGATAGATCTATCCCTGCAGCTGCCGTCCCGCACCGCGGCCCCGTGCCGGGCTCCTGCCGCCCCCCCCCCCCCCCGCTCCATCCCCAGCACCGCCGGGCCCGCAGCACCGGGAGCCCCCCGGAACGGGCGCTGGACTCTGCCCTCCGCCGAGCTTCTCAGCGAGCAAACAGCAAAAAAGAGAGAGACTTTTTAGTAATTAGTGCGACATAACTGAGTAATGCGGTAGCCCCGCGCCCCCCTCCTGCCCCCCCGGCCCTTCCCCGATCGATGCAATATCATTAGGGCGAGAGGCACCGAGACACGCGGGGCCGGGGCGCGGGGAGGCGGCGGGAGCTCCCCGGGCCGTCCTGCGGGGTCCGGCCCGGGGCCGAGTCGCTGCGGTCCGAGCCATCCGCGGGGTTCCCCTGCCTGCCCGGCGGCCCCGGCCCGGGGGAAGCCCCTCGGAGCGCCCAGAGGCTCTGGCGATGGGCCGGGACGCAGCGCGGGGGAGAGGCCCCGGCTCCATTCGCCAGCTGGATGCTATTGATCCCTTCTCTCGCCACCTCTTTCTTCCTGAGCTCCCTCTCCCTATTTAATTCCCTTCCCTCTGCTCCTCCGCAGCCGCCCGGGCAGCGCTCCGAGCGGAGCCGGGCAGCGCGGGCACCCGGGGGCGCAGAGCGGTAAGTGCGGAGGGGGAGCGGGGGCCCGGGGCAGCCCCCACCCGGCCCCCACCCCCACTCCCCCGCCACGTCCTCGCAGCGACCACGGCTTCGCTCAGGCGGAGCGAGGGGCAGAGAGGCGCCGACCCAGCAGCCCCCCTCCCCAACTCCCCCCAGCCTCCCAGACCTGAGCTCAGCACCCCCGCCCGTGCCCCGCTGCCCCCGGGCCGTGCGGGGCTCTTGGGGCGGCCCGCAGCGGAGGGGCGGCGGGGGGTGCGCAGCCCCGGAGCCGGGGGAGGTATCGAGCATTTCCGCCGGGACCCCTCCCTGCTGGTACCCTGCCGGTACCGCTGCCCGCCGGTGCTGCTGCGCAGCTCGAGGGCTGTTTTGAGCGCAAATCTGTTGTATTTTTCTTTTTCTTTCTTTTTTTTTTCTTCTTTTTTTCCCCCCCATCGCACTTAGGAACAGCGCGAAGGCACAAACGCCCCTGCCAGGACCAGCCCCAGCGGAGGGGCCGCACCGCGGACGGTGCTGCCGCCGAGCAGGCACCGGGCACCGGCCAAACCATCGGGTTTTACGGGGCAAGGAAAGAGAAGGAGCCGGAACGTGGCTCCACGCACCCCGCCGGGAGCCAAAAAGTTCCTTAAAGTTCTTTAAGGCTTCAAAATAACAGCACCATCGCCTGGCAGGTGAATTATTTAGTGCCTATAGATCCCTCGCAAACCCTTTCATTTCGGTTCCAAACCTTCCCCAGCCCAGCCTTTGCCTATGGATGTCTCGATTTTCCAACAATCAAGCGGGAGGCAAAGAGCGTGGCAATTCCTGCTAATCGATTTTCCATACAATGGGCCCCAGATGATGTTTTAAAATGTGAGAAACTAAAATGTGTTGGTTTAAATAAGACTTTTGCAATCAATAGCTTTTAAAAAAAGAGACTTTGATACCGGTTCTTGAAGGGGATTCAAACGCTTTCGCTTCCAAAACAAAACAAAGCAGGAAAAAAACCAGCCACGCCGGAAAAGTTCCGCCTGGATTTGGGGTCATTAAAGCGGGATATGGAGAAAGCTGCTCGGGGGGCGCCGCGCCGGGACCGCAGCCCCCAGCCCGCCGTCCCCTACCGCGCCCCCTCCGCGGGGCTCCGCTCCCCCCGGGCCGGCCGCGGGCTGGGGCAGCCCCGCACTTCTGCCCCTTTCCCTCCCTGTCCCGCCTTTTCGGGCGCGATTTTCCCTTCCTCGCTCTCCCGGCGGCGCCCAGTCGCGTTGCACTGTGGTTTGTGGCGCCCCGGGAAGGAATCGAGCCGGGAAAAAAACTCCGGCCCTTTCCCCACCGACCGCTTCCTCTCCTTAAAATTCCGGCCCCCCTCGGCCGATCATCGAGATCTGCGCCCTCGCAGGCTTTTTAAATTTTTTTTTCAATTTTAAGACAGTTTTAGCTGCAAGATCAGGCCCTTTCCCCACCCCTCCCGGCTTCTTTTCTTTTCCCTTTCTCTTTGGCGGGATATAATGCAATTTTTTTAATGCCCTGCCCTCGTGAAAATTTTCATTCTCTCTGCAGATTCGGCCCAGGAGGTGTTTAGGGACAGGACCAGAGCGGGAGTCCCGCCGGGACCTGCCCCCTCCCCCGCCCGGCTCCGCCGCCCGCCTTGCCCCGGTCCCGGTGGGTCGGGCCTGGGCCGCGCTGGGAGGGGGGAAAAGCAGCAGCAAAGGGGGGAAGCGAAGCGGGGGGGTCGGCGGGGAGGGCTAGGGGATGAACCGGCCCCTCCACGGCCTTTCCGGAGACTTTTCTCGTTTACCCGGAAACTTTGGGCGGCCTCGAAACTCAGCGGGAAGCAGCGGCGAGGTCGCGGCGGCGGCGGGGAGTGGGGCCGGGGGGGTTTCCATTCGATTTCGCCCCGGGGGAGCACTTTGAGGACGGGCCGTGGCTCTTTTCGATGTAAGCCCCGCAGGTTTTCCGCGAAGGAAGCGGCCCCGCGGAGCTGCGGCGCATCCCGGGCCGGGGCCGAGCGCCCCCGGGGTTCCGCACCCACCTCGGCCGGGGACCGGGGCCCGGGTCTCCCCCGCCGCCCCCGCCCCGCGAACACCACCGGGAATCTCCGGGAGCCTTTTTCAGCCGCAATTTGTTTTCAAAAGTTCCCCGCAGAGCAGCACTGAACTTTACACCCTGGAAGCGGCGCGGAGAGGGCTCGACCCGGTTGGAGATTTCGGGGAAAAAGCGTTGAAAAATTTCTGGGATTTCGCCCAGATGCGAGATATAAAAATTATACAATCGAATTTTTATTTTAATTTTTTTTCCTAGTTTTTCCCCTCCCTCCCGTTCTCTCTCCACCTTTCCCTGGTCAGGCCCGGCCATCCCCGAGCCGGGTTGGGATGCGGGTGTCCCACAGCGGGACACATGCAACGAGTCTGCCCGTGCTCTACGGGACGGGACCGCGGGTGTCCCCCAGACCCCCGAAATGTCCTTGTTCCCCCTGCTCTGCCTTCTGCCACTTTTTGCTCCTTCTGCATTTTGGGGACCTTCAAACCCGCCTCTCTGAGCACCCCAAAAGCTCTGTGAGGCTTCGGGGGGTTGGCGGCAGGAGCCGGGGCGGGGCCGGGGCCGGTAAAACCTTGAGGGAAGGGGAGGAATCGGGTGCTTTCTGCCGCGCCGCGTCCCACTGTGCACCCACAGCACGCGAGCCAGATGCAGTTATTTTATACACAATATAGATAACCTATAGTATATATGTCTTATACATAATATATGTACAAAGCGAGAGGATTTATTTTATATAAATGCCATTTTAAAAATACACGCTTTATATATTTTGAATTTTCTTCCCTCTGTTTCCCGCAGGTATTTTCCTGCCTCTTCAGGCTCCTTCGCCTGGCTCGGGAGAAGCCGTCTCTGCTTTTTCGCTAAGATCCCGGCTTTGGACGCTTTTCTCCCCGCTCCCGGGGGCAGAGGGAAGGCAGGGCCTTGTGCCATCTGCAGAGCGGCCCGGGGAGGGGGAGCGGGCCCTGCCCCCCGGTCCCGGAGGCTCAGCCCCGCAACAGGTACCGGGGTACCCCGGCCCGGGGCTGCGAGGACCGGCCCGTCCTGCGGGAAGAGCCGTGGGAGGCAGGGGTGGGGGCGGGAAGGGCTGGGGTGAGAGAAGGTGGGAAATGAAGCTGCAATGGGGACAGGCAGGGACAGAGACCCTGATGGGGGTGAGGGAAAGTGGGAAAGGAGACAGGGAAGGGGACAAGGCAAGGATGGTGACACGGCAGGGAGGGGGATGAGGAAAATGGGAAATGATGCAGGGATGATGACAAGGCAGCGATGGGGATGAGAAAGGGAAGGGGACAAGGCGGGGACGGTGACGAGGCAGGGATGGTGACGAGGCAGGGATAGCAACAAGGCAGAGATGGGGATGAGGGAAAACCAGAAAGTGAAGCAATCAGCGGGGACGAAGCAGGGACAAGGCAGGGACCTGCCCACCCCCAGCCAGAGCAAGCAGCTGCCCTGGGCCACAGGCAGGCGGTCCCTACAGATTGGGATGCCCGGGCCTGCCCCTCGCCCACCCGGACTTGCTTGGGACACGCAGCGCTGGTCACCACAATAATCCCGAGTGGCTCAGAGCCAGCCGGGGCTGTTCCACACGCGCGGAGCAGCCACAGCCGGCACCACCGCACAGACCCGCGCAGGGAAACGCGCATCCAGTGCCCCCGAAGCCGCCCCTCCCGCGAAACCCGGCCGCACAAAACCACCCCGTGGCAGGGCCCCCCCGGTGGCAGATGCCACCCAAGCCCCAGCCTGGCTGGGCACGAGGTGCTGGCACCCCCTTTCCCCGTGACCTCCTCTCTCCCGCGGCAGTAATTGCTGCTGTATTTATCCAAACTGGGAGGGGGTGCCAGAGAAAGACTTCGAAGAGTAATTTTCCGGGAATTCTCCTCGGTGTAATTGTCTTGATAATAAATCCAGACGCTTAGACTGTGTATGAATTGCTTTTTACCGTTTTCATTTATTATTGAACACAGTGGGGAGAGGGGGAAAACGCAACAGGGCTCTTTCTTGTGAGAGAGAAGGGGAGAAGGGGCTGAGGAGACGATTTCTCTGCAGATCCGGGAAACCGAGATGTGTTCATCATCCTGCTCGCTGGTTTGCTGGGTCTTTTCTCCCCTTAATACTTAACCCATTTCCCCACCCCCCACTTTTTTGGGGGGTTATTGAAAACTAATTAAATAACCCGTTAGCTAACACGTTAAATTAAGATCCACTCTTGGATTTAATGATGTCTCCGGAAGAATTGACAGAAATGTGAAGACAGACTGTCAATAGATTCCTTCCCGTGGTTACAGTGTATAAATGTGATTAAAACAGATCTCCAAGAAGGGTGTCCCGCCACACAGGGATGGAGCCAGCAGAGCACCTGTGCAGTTCTGGAAAGAAACATCACCTTGGAGTGGGTGCTGAGTGGGGAGACGGATGGCAGGACAAGACTGCTGCTCCCTGGAGGGTGAGAAACCACCGTGAGCCATGATTTGGGCTGGGGGGAGACCCTGGAAAAAGCTCTGGGGAAGGGGGGAGCATCTCGCAGACATCCCCAGGCTGGGCCGTGCGGCACCGAGTGATGCAGCCAGAGCTGCTCCTTCATCCCTGGCCCTCGGAGCGCTCCGGGGCAGCCTTGTGCCACGAGGACGGACGCAAAGCTGAGCTCAGCCGTGCAAACAGCCGGCGTGGCGAGCACACACCCATGGCTTTCTGCCTAAGCTCTCAGGTAAAGGTTACCTTAGCATCCAGGCTGGAAAAAATCAATGGCTGATACAGCATGAGACTCAGAGAGACAACATACATCTATCACTTAGGGATTCGATGGGCTTAGAATAGTCTTGTCAACAAATGATTGTTTAAACAGAATATCTCAACTGTTTATGGCACCCTTAATCCATACATCTGAGCACCACTGGAACATGTCGGGAGCATGGATTGCTCTGTGGAAACCTCTGTCGTTAGGTCCGAGGCTGCAGAACACTTAAGCGTGTGCTTAAGTCTCTTAGACTTCAAATTAATCATGTACTTAAGCGTTCTGCTCAGCCAGGCCTGGCCTAAGAACAGGGAAATACCTGTCATTATGTTAATGGATGAAGTTTTTGTTTCCTGCTCTTCATTTGTAAAGGGCTGTGCACACACGTGTGCGCTGGGCACGGAGGCTCCCGGCTGATTTATCCGGTGTGCAAACAGAGCCCGTGTCACCCGGCTTTCCAGGTTATTCCACAGCTCTTCCCTCTCCCCTGGGCTCTGGAGTCCTCGATGTGGCATTTCAGGGAGGCCTCGGATCAGTAGAAAGGGGGGTGGTGGGTGAAACCCCCCCCAGGGGCTGTGAGCTCAATGGTGAGGAGAGGAGCAGATGGAGAGGGCTGCGAAAAAAGCTGCGGAAGAGCGGAGAGGAAAAAGAAGCTGGAAAAGCACCACAGACCTGGAGCAACAGCGACGATGTCCACAGGCACCTGGGCAGGGAAGTGCCAGATCCAAGCACCCTGGAGATCCTCTGTGGAGACCTGCAGCCCCCCAGAGCCCCCCAGCACCAGGAGAGCGGAGGCAGCTGCTGAGGAGACGCTGTCCCAGGGCCCCTTGGTGGCTCGGCTGTGACCTGGGGAGCTCAGGGAAGTGGTGGAGCCGCTGTCCCTGGAAGTGTTCAAAAAAACCCTGCAGGCGTGCTCAGGGCCGTGGTTTAGTGGTGTCCCTGGCAGGGCTGGGTTAATGATCTCGATGATCTCAGAGAGCTTTTCCAACTAAATGACTCCATGAAACTCCAGCATTGCCATTCCCTCCCTGCACCCATGGCCTGTCCAGCCCGGCCCGGGGGTCTCCTGGGCTGGGGGGATCTCTTGCTGTGAGCTCTGCTTCTCAACACCTGTCTCACGTTAATCACACAACAAACTCAAGCACGTTGGGAAGGTGAAGCTTCTGTTTCTTCCCCCAGGCTTCCAAGTGAGTTTGAAAAGAGCCTCTCAGTTGTTCAGGGGCTTTGCGAGGGACCAGGAGCTTTTAGAAACAGGACCTAAAGAATAAAACCTGCAATGGTTCTCCTAAAAATGTGGAATGAATTTTCTTTCCCACAAAACTAAAAATCTCACATTGTTGAGGGTCTCTCCTTCCCACTCGTGGCCCTCCTCTTCCTCCCTCTCCGTGATGTTCTCAGACAATCCCAGAGAGGTTTGGGTTGGGAGGGACCTCAAAGCCCATCCAGTGCCACCCCTGCCATGGGCAGGGACACCTCCCACTGTCCCAGGCTGCTCCAAGCCCCAATGTCCAGCCTGGCCTTGGGCACTGCCAGGGATCCAGGGGCAGCCCCAGCTGCTCTGGGCACCCTGTGCCAGGGCCTGCCCACCCTCCCAGGGAACAATTCCTGCCCAAGATCCCATCCAGCCCTGCCCTCTGGCACTGGGAAGCCATTCCCTGGGTCCTGTCCCTCCATGCCTTATCCCCAGTCCCTCTCCAGCTCTCCTGGAGCCCCTTTAGGTCCTGCAAGGGGCTCTGAGCTCTCCCTGGAGCCTTCTCTTCTCCAGCTGAACATCCCCAGCTGTTAAAGCCAAGCCCCTGGTTAATGCCTCACACCTGAAGGGTCTCACTGGAGGGCACTGGGGTAATTCTGTCCCAAGACGTCACCTCCCTCTCTTCCCACAAAATCCATGTCCCAAGCTCAAACCCAGCAGCAACTTCCTGAGCCCGTGGAGAGCTTCACCCTCCCTCAGGAAACCTGGGCTGGCGTCGATGGGAGTCTGGGGGAGGCTGGGGCAGGGATGGCCACAGTCCTGCCTGCTGTGAGGACACCACAAAGGCTCAGAGCTGGGGATCAAACCCAGCCCCAGCACCCTGGAACCAGCAGCTGCTGGAGCTGTTCAGACCCAGAGAGCTGGGAAAAGGCGGTCGGAAGCGCTGAGGAGCATCCACCCTGCCTGGATGCTGCGGCTGAGGATAAACCCTGAAGGTTTCCGTGGCAGGGAGGACCAGGAATATTTTCCCGAGACGCCGCTCAGCTCTCGGGGCCAGTGCAGAGCTTGTCAGATATCGAGCAGGGCCATCAATGCTGCAGCTCTAAGTGAAAGCAGAAATCAGTTAATGGTCTTGCTGAGCCCTGCTCTGGGCGTGGGGAGTCCTCGCAGAACCCGGGGCGGGTGATTTGTGAGGAGCTGCTTGGTAAAGTGATCATTCCGCAGCCATCACCGTGTGTGTAAAACGAAATATCCCAAAAACCCCAGTGGGAAGAGGGAAATCACTGCCCCGACTCGAGGAAGGGCTGCTACTCATCAGAGCCTGTAAGTATCTGCTTAAACCCCCTGGGAATCTGGAGAAGGGGTTTGGGATCTGACAGGATCCTCCTTCTGTGAGGATTTATGGGAATTTTAATGTCATCATTCAGGGGAAAAAAAGCAAGGAATTGAAAAAAGAAATCCCAGCCATTACAGACACTGTCAGTCAAGGCGGGGGGTTCTGACAGGCTTCAGAGTAGCAGCTAAATTTAAGTTTGGGCGGTTTTTCAAATTTCCTTTTAGTGTAAATTAATCATGATTTTGAAACTAAAATCACACGGGGCTGGAAGAGGAAAATTATTCCCTTGGAAATGCTGAAGTGGGATAATCTGGTGACTCCTTTTCACATGGCCAATGAAATGTTTGAAAAGGGAGATTTCAGGGAGCAGTGGCTCCTTTGGAATAAGGATTTCTTTTGATAAAGCGACACTTTTCTGGTTTTCCAAACTTTTGGAGTATCCCTGATCTCTGCTTGGTGTGGAAAGGCTTCAGATGCTCCCAGGGACAGAGCCCTGCATTGACAGGGCTCTCATCTTGTCCTCCAGGGTTTGCGTCCTGCCCTTCCTCTGGGTGAAAAAAGTTAGTGTAGGAGAAGAAAATTCCAGAAGGCAGCAGCAGAGGGGGAGAAAATTGCAGCAGCAGAGTCAGGAGGACTCCCCACAGCAAAGGATTGGCTTCCTTTGGCCACCCTGCATGGGGAACTCAGCCCTACCTGCACCTGCCTTGGACTGAGTTATGCTCAGCTCTTCTAGATGAAAAACTAGTGGTATTTTTAATCTACATTAAGATGATAATTCATCTTTCAGGATAATAATATATCTTTAAAATAGGAGAATAATCTATCTCTAAAATGGGATAATAACCTGCATGTCCTCTGATGCTTCTTCCTTGGGCTGAAGGTCAGCTGAGGGCCCATAAAGCTGCCCACGGCGCTCAGGGGTTCGGATCAAAGCCGATCCAGGTGGATTTCTTGTTTCCATTACCAGCCAGAGTCCGCCCAGCTGTGATGCAGGTCCTTGCTGACTCCCCTTTCCAGCAGGAAGAAGCTTCTCCACCCAGTTTGACCAGGAACTGTTCTGATGCAGAGCCCCAGAGCTGAGTGTTGAACCCCAAAATCAGTCCCAGGGGTGACCCAGGGAACACCTGGCCCGGTGACAGTAGGGACACACCAGTGTGGGGGATCCCAGGATTTACTGGAGTCAAAGAGGCTGTGCCAAGGGCTGAGGACTGGGATCAGAACTTCCCTGAGCCAGCTCTGAGCTCGTGTTCTGGCTGGGGAGCATCTCTGAGTGTGAGCCACCTCTTGTGGGAGCTGACCCAAGGGGTTGGGTTTGACGATCCCAGAGCAATGGGGCTTTTCCCAGCTTTGTGGGAGCCCCTCTGCACTCGTGGAAATGAGGCCGCTTCCCACGGGTGTCTCCCAGGGGGAAACATCCACTTGGGAGTACCTGTGGTCCGGTATTGACCCCTCTGTCCTCTGTCCATGAGAGATAATCACAAAGCAAGGGTTGTAAAGCTCTGGCACAAAGAGTTTGGGCTCTCAACCTCTTGCAGGGACTGCAGGAACGGACACATACGAGATGCCTCCATCTGGAGTGGGATGGAGCGAGAGCAGCATCAATTCCTGCACAGCAAATGCTCTCCAGCACCTGGGAAAGCACCTCCCCACCCTGATCTGCATCTGATGGAGGAGCAGCAAAACCTGGGCACCGCTTTTAGGGTGAGCTGCAAAGACGATGCCGTTGGGGAGGCCATGGGAGCCAGAGCCCCGAGCCTCCCATGGCCTGGATTTGCCTAATGAAGGGCTCTTTGGGAGGAGGGATGGACCTTGTCTACATGCAAGATTGCAAGCCAAAATTGGTCTTGTGTAGACACTCTTAAATCATTTTAAAGCAGGTTGGTATTGGTTTGTATAATTCGATTCCTTTACCAAAGCGAAGCGAAATCGATGCAAATGGGGTTTACATTGATCCCAGTACATCCGCACAAAGGTTTTGCCCCAGTTTAATGAAATCAGTTTAAAAAGACACCTTTAGCTAACCTGGCATAACTTTGTGTCCAGCCAAGGTGAGGGAGACAGGGAGAAGGGAGGACAGGAGTGCGGTGTGCCCTAAAAAGGGGCGGTGACGGGGAGCGTGAGGGCAGCGGAGCCCCGGCGCAGAGGCTGCGGTGGCGAGAAGTGATAAGGAATGGGTCAATAGAGTTTTCTCAAAGATTTTTTTTAAAGAAAGGTTAAATGTGAGGTGATATCGATTTCCCTTTTCTCCTCGTCCCTCCTCTCGCCACCCCCCCAGCCCCTTCCCTTCCTCCCTGCCCTTTCTCCACCTCCCCGCTGCCCGGAGCCAGCCGTGGAGGAGGACTCGCAGCCCAAAGTGGCCAAGTGACCAGGGAGGACCACGGCACGACCACGGCGCTGGCCAATGGCCATCCCAAGGAGCCCCCGTTGCTTAGCAACCCGCGGCGGAGAGAGGCAGGGAGCGCAAAAAGATGGATTTTCAGATTGCAGCAGCCAAGCAGATCAATTCTGCAACATGGGCTACAGTGGCCAAGCGGAATCTCTCTTGCTCCCAGCAGGTATTGATCCAGCCATGCTATAGGCATTGAATGAGCTCTAATAAGTCCTGAGTAAACAGGAACAAGGACTTAAGTGATAGCCCAGCAGTCAAACATCAACTCCCTTTGTCTTCTTCTTCCTCCTCTTCTTCTTTTTTTTTTTTTTTTTTTTTTAATTGCTGAAGGGTTCGCGAGAAAAGGACAATAAACTTTATTGATAGAAAAATAGAGTCAGGATATCACTTCCTTCGCAGCCTGGGAGGGTTTGGAGGGGAAAAAAGTCTCTGCCTCGAAATTCCAGGTTGGCTTTGGAGAGCAGTGACCTGTGGACTCACGTGGTGAGTGTGGCTCCCGGCTTCCCTGAGCTTCCCTGGGCATGGCCAAGACGCAATGGCAAGGCCTTTCAAAGGGAATTTCCATGGAATCCCAGAGTGGTTTGGGTTGGGAGGGACCTTAGAGCTCATCCAGTTCCACCCCCCGTGCCACGGACACCTTCCACTAGAGCAGGTGGCTCCAAGCTCTGTCCAACCTGGCCTTGGACACTTCCAGGGATGGGCCACGGAAGTCATCATGGAAAACATGGAGTTTTTCCAGGGACAGGCTCGTGTCCAGAGCTGCCCATTTGAAGCAGACATGGAAGCGAGCACATGCAGGAGTTTGGACTGCAGATGGAGTCTCCTCCAGATGTCCAGGGGAGGAAAGATGAGGTTAAACCTCCTGGCAGGGAGATAGAACACAGGCCAGCCCTTGGGAAGGGGCTGGGGGCAGGGAAATGACCCCTTTGGAGATGCCAGGGCAGCCAGCAAAGGCAGCAAAGAGCCAGAGGGACTTGTCCAGAGCTGTGGGATGCTCAGGAAAAGGAAACAGCAAAGTTGGCCTTGACTGTGAAAGGTTTTGTTTGCCCAGCCTGGGAGGAACCAGGCAAAGAGGAGCCTGGGCTGATCCAGGACTCTGAGGCCAAAGAAAGGAACCCAGGGTGGCATTTTGGGGGCCGTCACCAAGCTTGAAGGACCTGACTGTAAAGGAAATGTGTGGCTGACACCAAGGAAAAGCCCGAATTAACTCAAGTGACAAAAACTTGACTTGGCAGGTCCCAGACACCGGGAAAAGTGCCTTGAATGGTTTGAGAGAAACCCTCCATTGCTCGGCCTTCTCCAGCTGCTCTCTGCTCGGGGCTGCAGTGCCCAGCCCTTTGCAGCCCAAGGGCCTGGAAAACAAAGACCCTGTGGCCACGTCAAAACCTGCTGCACTGTCCCAGTCCCCGTCCCTGTCCCTGTCCCAGTCCCTGTCCCTGTCCCTGTATCCGTCCCTGTGCCTGTCCCTGTGCCTGTCCCTGCCCCTGTCCCAGTCTCAGTCCCCGTCCCTGTCCCAGTCCCTGTCCCTGTACCAGTTCCAGTCCCTGCCCCTGTTCCAGTCCCTGTCCCAGTCCCTGTCCCTGTACCAGTTCCAGTCCCTGCCCCTGTCCCAGTCCCTGCCCCTGTCCCAGTTCCTGTCCCAGTCCCTATCCCAGTCCCAGTCCCTGTCCCTGTCCCTGTCCCATTCCCTGTCCCAGTTCCTGCCCCTGTCCCTGTCCCAGTCCCAGTCCCTGTCCCAGTCCCAGTCCCAGTCCCTGTGCTCCCTCCACTCCACTGTTCCCATGCCTCCTCCTGCAGTATCTCCACCCCCTCTTCCTCCCCCAGCCTTCCCCTCCCTGCACTGAGGAGCCCCCCGGCTCAGGGCTCCCCAGCTCTCAGCTTTACCTGTTCTCTCCTCAATTCCCTTAAATGTCCTAAATTCCCTTAAGTGTCCCAAATTTCCACCTCCGCCTCCGTGCACAGTGAAGCCTCCAGCCACTGCTGTCCCCCAGCTGAGGAGCTGCTGCTGCTGCTGCTGCCGACACAGGGAGGGCCAGGATCCCATCCCAGCTGGATGCTGCTCTGCCTGGCCATTCCCAAGTGACACCAATTAAACACCTGGAGCTGCTCCAGGTTTGTCCCGGTGTAACCGGGATCACAGGCCAGGGCTGTCTCCAGCGATTATGGGACTGGGGAAACGAGAGCTCTGTGCTTGCACTCCCGAGTTCTCCCAGCCCACATTTCAGCAGCTGCATCATAACAGGGCTGATAATTAATTGATCTGATATTAAGGCTGCTGCTGCCCGCGCTCCCGGCCGCAGCTCAGCACACGAGTGGGTCCTGCACAGTGAGAGGGAGCCCAGGGCAGCTCAGGGCAGGTGCAGGAGTGTGTGGTGCCCGTGTGGGTGTTTGTGACTGTGCACACGAGGTGACTGCGGGGGTGGGAGAAGGAGAAAATAGCTGAACACTTGCCCATCCCCAAAGATATTTGCCATTTTCCAGGGCGAGGGAAGATTTAGTCTCTTTTTCTGAAGGTTTCTGCATTTCAAAGTAATATCAGAGGGGCTTGAAGCTTAATCTTTGTTACCCAGGAGGCTCCAGGAATCAGGCAAAAGGAGGAAAAAAATCGAATCGATCCCGCAGTATGAATTTATTCCCAGGGGGGTCTGAGGCACCAATATTTTCTCTCCCCTCCATTAAAGGGGTAACACCAGCCCCACACAGAAGCCCCTCACGTGTCCAGCGCAGGAGTGCCCCTCACGTGCAGCACTGGGAACAGTGACACGGGGACGAAACCCATGGGAGCTTAAAGGGCATCACCTGGAGGGCTGGAAGGAGAACCCCTGACGGTAGCGAATGGCCCCTTCTGTTTGCCAGTGGCTCCCTGCATCCCTGGGCTCTGCGTGGTGCTGGGGGTGCGGGGAGAGCTGCAGGGGGGTGGCACTGGGCTGCTGAGCAGGTCCCAGGGCTGCTGAGCGGGAGGTGTGGGAGGACCAGAATAGAATCACAGAGTCATGGCATCATTAAGGTTGGGAAGGGCTTCCAAGATCATCGAATCCATCACTGACCCAGCATTGCCGACTCCACCCGAGGTCCCTGGGGTGCTGGGATCCACCTAATCCCAGCCTCAGCTCCCTTGGGGGGGATCACCATCTGCCAGAAGGACTCACAGATCCTGACCACAGATCCAGGGAGGGCAGGGGGGGTGCAGGGTCCCGGGGAGATGCTGGTCAAGTTGAACACAAACCTTTCACCCTGAGGAGGAGCCCACAGGGGCCCCACCAGCACCCAGGGTGGAGCACGGCCAGGCAGAGGAGTGTCCAGCTGCTCAGGGCTCAGGTCCTGCCACCAGAGCCATGTCCTTGGGGCGGTGACCCAGCCCCAGACACAGCAGAGGGGAAAACAGAAACCCAGCCCTTGTCTGCACACCAGAACCAGCTGGAGCTTCACCTCCTCACCCTCTGACAGGAGCGTGAAGCTCCTGGTGTCCCGTGGGATGTGGGTGTCCTCTCCTGGCGTGAGCTGTGCTGGGGAGGTGGTCCCAGGTCCCACCTGCTGCTTGCCCTTGGTAGTGGGAGATGTGAACCACTCCACAGCGCCCGGTGGGGGCTGCTTTGCTCTGGGATTCTCCTCCCTGAGCTCTGGCTTTGGCCAAGGCCACCTGGAGAGGATCAGCACAGAAACACCAAGGGCACGTGGTGAAACTTCCCTTCCTGCCCTGGAGAAACTCCTTCTGCGGTCACAGGAGAGGGGTGCATCCTTCCCTCCATGCTGCCAGAGCCGGGCCAGTACCTGCAACGGCTTCCCAGTGCCAGAGGGCAGGGCTGGATGGGATCTTGGGCAGGAATTGTTCCCTGGGAGGGTGGGCAGGCCCTGGCACAGGGTGCCCAGAGCAGCTGGGGCTGCCCCTGGATCCCTGGCAGTGCCCAAGGCCAGGCTGGACATTGGGGCTGGGAGCAGCCTGGGACAGTGGGAGGTGTCCCTGCCCATGGCAGGGGTGGCACTGGATGAGCTTCAAGGTCTCTTCCAACCCAGTCCTGGGATTCTGTGAGTCAGTGATTTCTTTTTTCATATAGTGAGAAAAAAACTCCTTTTCACTTATTGCACTCAGAGCTCAGGCTTTTCCTTCACAGGTCAAATTAAGAGCATCCTCAGGACCTGCCTTAAACCACATTAAATCCACCTGAGCACCAAACTGGGCCCACCCAGTGGAGCTGCATTCGGAGCTCCGTGGTCTTTGCTGCGTTTTGGGAAGGGCAGCAGCGCCAGGGGCTGGGAGGGGCTGGGACAAGCAGCCCCAGGGTATTTATGGCTCTCAGCGCACGGCTCCAACCAGAGCTATCAGCTTCCCACCACAATGCACCCAATCGTTTGAAATTTAAAACAAAATGTAAAACAAGGAATAATGGTAACAAAAAAGGCTTAATTAATTGAAGTAAATTGCATCACAATAGTGATTTCTCAGTAACTTGGCTAAGTGCCCCATTATTCTGATTTCACTCAGTATTCATGGATACGAAATAAATCACAGGCCCTGCACTTACAGCCTGTGCAGAGGGGCAGGGGGATGGAGGTCCTGCCATCTCCTCCTCCTCTCCATCGATATCCCAGCACTTCCCGAGTGTCCGCCTTAAATGGCAGCCAGAGAAATGACCGTCAGAAGGAATTTATTCTACAGCAGGGCTTTTTGGGGGGGCGGGGGGGTTCTTTTTCTTTCTTTTTTTAACCTTTGCAAAAAATTTCCCCTGGAGATTCACCAGGAAGGTTTTTCTCAGGTTGTTTCCCCCCAGTGCTGCCCTGGTCTGGTTATCAATATCCTATTACTGCCAGTTTATTTGAAATCATTTATTTCCCCCCTGCCCGAGCTGCCTGGCTGCTCCCAGCAGCGATGGGCTCGGCTCAGCCCTGTGGCTGGCACCTCCCTGGGCAACTTTGGGTTTGCTGCAAGGGACCAGTGACCCAGCACCTGGTGCCCAAGACCACGGTGAGGGCCATGGATGGCAGCTGGGTCACACTCAGCAGGCATTTGCTCGTGGCTTTGCTGTTCCTGCCTATATCCATGGTTATCCAGGGCTGATCCATCTTTGGGAGCAGCCTGGAGCCTGCTGAGCGCCAGCCTGGGGCAGCTTTGAGCTGGTTTGGGAGGTTTGATGAGATGCCGAGCGGGAAAGAGACCCCTAAAGCTGAGTTGAGGAGGATGCTGAGCCCCATCCCTGCAGCCACAGCCGCTGGAGCCGGGTCCTGCATCCCGCCATTCGCAGCACGGACCCATTGGGGCACCACCGGCTTTGTTCTCCCACCCTCGCTAATCACTGCTGCATGTACCAAGCCTGAGCAGCCCAGAGGCGTCTTCTCCAGGAGCCTGATGATGGAAAAATCCCTCCGAGGTGCTGCAGCCCCGTCCCCCCTCCCCGCCGGAGCGGGGCTTGGTACGGCCAGCATTGATCCGATCGCCGCTCGATGGGATCAGCAGCAGGGAGGCTCCGGCGGGGGGACAGAGTCTGTCACAAAGAGGCTTCCTCAGCCTGTGCCTCAGTGGGATCCCGCTCCGGGATCGGCTCCCGGCATCTCCTGGGTGTCCCGGCAGCTGCCACGCTCCCGTCTGTGCCACGGCGGAGGTGCCGCGGTGCAGCCGGTGCCGCCGCGTTATCCCTCGGCTCTCACAGGGGCTTTTCCTTCTCTCCTCTCCTCAAAAGCATCATCCTCTCTCTCCCTGCAAGCGTCCCTGGAGGCCCCATCCCCAAATTCCACCCAGGGCCGGCCCAGCCACCTCCCCACTGTGCAATTCCTATGGAGCGGCCACTGCTGCGAGGGGCCGAGGAATCAATAAATCAATGGCAATCAAGATCCCAAGGTGCAATCATAATTAATGTTCATCCCTGATGGATCATGTCATGGTTTCGCCGTGTTCACGTGAGCTGGGATGATAAAACCGACTGTTTAATGGCGCTTTTGCACATCCCTTCCCATTCCCAGTCCTCCCCAGGGAGTCCCCTCTCCGGCAGGAGGGACAGAGGTGACACCCCAGGAGACCCAAGGAGCCATTTGGAGAGGGGGACAGCGCGGTGGAGTCTCGGAGGGGACCGGATGTGCGGTCGTAGGGTGCTTGTGCTCAGGGTGGGTGACAGCACTGCCCTGGCTGGGCACGCTGCCGCGGTGGAGGGCACCACGGAGGGTGGGTGTCACGGCTGGGTGCCACAGGCAGCACTGGGAGGTGCGGGGAGCTCCTTCCCCAGCTCGCCACTCCCAGAACAGCTCCCAGCCGTGCAGGGCTCTGTCCAGCCCACACCGCCCGCAGAGGCTGGCGGGGAGCCCTGAGAATGTCACAAAGCCGGAGTAACCAGGCTCGGATCAATCCGTCGATGCGCAGCGGCGGTCACACGGTGCTGTGCTCACCTGGCTCCAGTTAAACCATCACCCCTGAGAGATCCCTCTGTACCGCCGTGTCCCCGCCGGGCGGTGGTGACGGTGGCCACGGCACGGGGATCGCTCCCTTCTCCTGCCGCTCTCGGACCCGCGCTGGCCGCGGGCACGGAGGGGTGCGGAGGGTGCCTCAGGCTGGCTGCTTGGGAGCTCGGGGGAGGATGAGCCCCGGGGGCCAGCTGGGGTTTCATTGCGAGGTGCAGATGGAGCGGCGGGGAGCAGAGGGATGCGCTGCTGGTGGTTTGCTCCCCGTTTCGTGGCTGCGCTGCTCGGCGATCCCTGCCCGCGGGAGCAGCCCCACTTCCCGGTGGATGCTCCGGGATCAGGCATGGCTCCAAGCTCTGACCCCGTGTGGGTCGTGGCTGCTTCCTCAGCGCCCTCCACAACCGGCTGGGGAGATGCAGCGGCCGAGGCTCCGCTTCGTCCCTCCCGTCCCACGGGGATTCAGCCCTATCCGAGCCCCCTGGAAAGCTCCGAGCCCACAGCAGCCGCAGGCCTTTGTCTGTAGCCTTTCACTAACGGCTGGGTGGATGCCAAAATCCCTGTTTTCCCACTTTTTAGGGGCTGTCCTGTGCCATTCCAGGGTGTGCAGGAAGTTGGGAAGCGCCCGGGGAGAGCAGCAGCAGCAGCAGCAGCAGGGCCTGGCGGGAACCCACGAAGCAGAGCCGGGTATCGATTTCCCATTGATCCCATGCAACCACATTCTGCAGCGGCTGCTGTCCTACATTTCAATCCCACACCTTCGCCTCTGACTTTAATGGGCTTCATCACAGCCCAAAGCTTTATTTAACCAACAGGGGAGGGAACGGCAGGCGGCTGCCAGAAATCAGAGCAGCCGTGTGCCCGGGGTCTGCCGGGGCACAGCCGGATCCTCTGGATCCCTCCCAGCTCCCAGGACAAGTTTTCTGGGTGTTTTAGGGGATGTGGGTGGTCCCACACCCCCACAGCCCTGAGGAGAGGGCGCTCCGGGTGTCGGTGACAGCACCCGGCTCTCCAGCAGCGCTGCCACCTCCGGGTCTCTCGGCTCCCCGTCCCGGCTGTGCCTGCACAGCTCCATCTCCCGAACAAAGGGCTCCAGCTGCTGCCGGAAGGGCAAAATGAAGCTCCACCTTAACGGGGATCTGCACGATAACGTGTGTGGGAGCGCTGCCGCCACCCCAGAGCCCAGATGCGGGGTCACAGCCGGCACGCACAGCCCCGCCACAGCTGGAAGGTGAATACGGAGGCGCTGGGTCCGGTTAGGGATGCCTGCGCCTTCCATGGGCGTTCCTTGAGTATCCATCAATGCAAATCGATGTCACGGCAGTCCGGAGTGTTGGGATTCAGCTCCTGTGAGCAGCCCGAGGGGCTGGAAGCAGGGGGACAGTGCAGGCAGAGCAGGGGAGCACGGAGAGAAGCAGCTGAGCATGGGGTCACCCCTGGGAGCCGGGATGGAGAGGGCAGGAACTTCAGTATGGCCAAACCCTCCTGGACAAGGATCCCTAGAGATGGGAGAAGGAACCAGTGGCACGGGGGGATGGTTGGTGCTCCAGACCTGCTCAGGCAGATGGCCCTGGCAGAGGCAGGGCGTTGTCCTTGCCATTCCTCCTCCTTTTCCAGGTTTTCCTGGACTGTGTGGGTGCCAGGCCAGTGAATTCCCCCAACACCATTCCAACAATCCAAAAATATCTCGCCAGAGGCTGCCAGTAGCTCAGGTGAGCCATGGCTGGGAGCAGGACGAGATGCATGACTCGAGAGCAAGAGGGATGGAGGGCCTGGGAGCAGGAGGGATGAAGGGCTTAGAAGCCTTAGAAGATGGAGGGACCTGAGAGCAGGAGAAATGGAGGACCTGGGATGAGGAAGGATGGAGGACCTGGGCTCTGGGAAATGCCCAAAACCACTTCAGGCTTTCCCAGTGGCAGCAGATTCACAGCCCAGCTCTGCTGGTGCCTTTCAGGTCTCACCTCGAGGAGCCTTTTAGTGCTGATTTCAATGGGAGAAGCTCGAAGCCAATGTCAGCCTCTTCCAAAGAGCCCCCACTGCCATCCCATCCTCCCCCCATTCCAAGGCAGCTCCCAGCCCAGCTCCTGCCCCTTCCCTGGGGCAGAACATGGATGCTGTGTTTATTTTTGATTTATGCCAAGCTGAAAAAGAAATACATTTTCTTCAATTATTAATCAGTGAGGTGTGAGAGGGGGGCACGAGCTGGAATTAACTCTGTGACCTTTGGGGGTGGGGTTTTAGCTCCCTGCCTCCCTCCGCTCCCGAGCCCAGCACGTGTCCCCAGTCCTCTCCGCAGGAACGGGGCTGCTCCTGTGAGCAAGCTCCTGGCAGATGTCCCCAGGGCTGCTGAGGGTGTTTAGATGGTGGGACCAGTGTAGGATGCAGGCACCCAGTGCAGGATGGGGACATCCAGAGCCATCCTGGTGTTCACACCCACTCCACACATGGGCAACCTGAGCCCAAACCAGGTCAAGGCTGTGGATCCACATTCCCTGCTCTGCTCTGTCCCTCCTCACCTTCCTCAACGCCTCTGGTCACACAGAATCACTGAGTCACTTCGCTTGGAAAAGACCTCGGAGATCATCGAGCTCAATCTGTGTCCAATCCCCACCTTGTCCCCAGCCCAGAGCTCTGAGTGCCACGTCCAGGCTTTCCTTGGACACCTCCAGAGATGGGCAGTCCAAACTTCCATGGACAGTTCCAAGGTGTGACCACTCTTTCCACGGAGAAATTCCTGCTGCTGTCCACCCTGAGCCTCCCCTGGCCCAGCCTGAGGCCGTTCCCTCTCCTCCTGTCCCTGTTCCCTGCGAGCAGAGCCCGACCCCCCCGGCTGCCCCCTCCTGTCAGGGACTTGTGCAGAGCCACAAGGTCCCCCCGGAGCCTCCTTTGCTCCAGCCTGAGCCCCTTTCCCAGCTCCCTCAGCTGCTCCTGGGCTCCAGCCCCTTCCCAGCAACATTCCCTTCCCTGGCCATGCTCCAGCCCCTTGATGTCTCTCTTGCAGTGAGGGCTCGGAACTGGACACAGGATTCGAGGTGTGGCCTCAGCAGTGCCCAGCACAGAGGGACAATCCCTGCCCTGGCCCTGCTGGCCACACTGGTTATGACATGAGCCAGGTGCTATTGGCCTTCTTGGCCACCTTGGCCATGAACAGGTCCTTGGGCAGGGTGGGACACCCCACCCCCACCACTGCTCCTACACTGCCACTCTCCTATAGTGAGACACAGCAGGACTGGGTGCCCCACAGCTCCCCACACTCCTTGGGGTGCCCTCAGTGGGCTCCCAGCCAGGACAGAGACCACATCTCCCTCTCCCTCCTTTGGCTCCTGCCTTCTGCTCTTGGCATTGGGTGCACGCCCAGTTTAAGGTGTCTTTGGAGGCTTTGGCAAGAAGGTGGCTGGGCAGGAGAGAGGAGATTTTTGGACTTCTCCTCCACCGTCTTGCTTTGAAAACACCCCCCGAGCCAAGGCCCAAGGCCAGAGCTCGCCCTGCCTCCCTCAGAAGGGTGAGCAGGCCCCGAGTCCACCAGGACAAGGCAAAGTTGGCCTTGGGAAGTTGGAGCATCTCTGGCGCAGGCGCGCTCTGGGCTCCCTGCCCCCTCCTGTGCCGCTCCCTCCCTCCCTCCCTCCCTCCCCGAAAGCAGCACTGCGGCAGCAGCACCAGCAAACTGATCAAGGCGAGAGGACTGATCAATAGGTGTATTGAGCACTGTTCAAGGTACGGTGATTTTTGCGGATTCAGTGCTAACCTCATGCCGGAGCCCCGAGCTGCCTCTTCTCCCCTGGCACCGTCACCCCCAGTGCCGGCTGGGCCACCCTCTCCCGGCACGTGTCCCTCCTGGGGACAGCCAGCCTGCTCCCAGGAGGAAGCAGAGACCTTGTGGGCTCGAGGCGCTGGTGGCACTTCCAGCTGGGGGGGAGGGGACAGTGAGTAGCTCCCAGGGGCATTTCTCCGCAGTGGGTTCATGCCAGAGTCTTGGGGACAACCTTATTCATGGGGCTCAGACACTCTTAGACAGGTGCATCCAAACTGTGAGATTCCCATGGACAGGGATGGAGGAGCTGGGGTCATTGTGATGGTGGGAAGAGGAGAACAACCACCCCAGGTTGTCCTTGAGCAGAGGGTGAGGGAGGAGATTCTGCCCCTCTGCCCCGCTCAGCTGAGACCCCACCTGCAGAGCTGCCCCAGCCCTGGGGAACAACATCAGGAGCACGGGGAGCTGCTGGAGCCACTCCAGAGGAGGCCACGGAGATGCCCCAAGGGCTGGAGCCCCTCTGCTCTGGAGCCAGGCTGGGAGAGCTGCGGGTGCTCACCTGGAGAGGAGAAGGCTCCAGGGAGAGCTCCGAGCCCCTTGCAGGGCCTAAAGGGGCTCCAGGAGAGCTGCAGAGGGACTGGGGACAAGGCATGGAGGGCCAGGACCCAGGGAATGGCTTCCCAGTGCCAGAGGGCAGGGCTGGATGGGATATTGGGCAGGAATTGTTCCCTGGGAGGGTGGGCAGGCCCTGGCACAGGGTGCCCAGAGCAGCTGGGGCTGCCCCTGGATCCCTGGCAGTGCCCAAGGCCAGGCTGGACATTGGGCTTGGAGCAGCCTGGGACAGTGGGAGGTGTCCCTGCCATGGCAGGGGTGGCACTGGATGGGCTTTAAGGTCCCTTATGCCCCAAACCATCCTGAGACTCTCTGAGAACCCTCTGTAGCTCACAGGCTGAACCGAAGGCAGCAGTGTGAGGGGGGAACCCTCCACCAGACCAAACTTCCTGGCAGTGCTTGGATGGAAAATGTAGGATGACCACAGACACCCCCCATGCTCCTGGCATGGCAGGAGATGCCTCTGGAAGGAACCTCTGGAGCCCTGGCTGGGTGTTGCTGGGCTGCAGCTCCCGGGAGATGCCCGCGGGATGCGCTCCTGGCTCGGGGTCTGACCACGGCCCCGCTCGGCATCGCCCGCGCCGAGGTTTTGATGGAAAAGGATTTTCACATTTAGCATCCCTCAGCTCGCTGACAGCCACGAGGGGAGGGATGGGGAAGGCAGATAGCTCGGAGAGGCTGATAAGGTGCTGGGAAAGATAACGCAGAAATTGAACAGAACTTCATGTAAAGAGCTGCTGCTTTAAACCTGTCCCAGCCCCTCCGCTACCGAGCACGGAGGGATATTACACCTTGTGAGGTAAAAATAGCACGTTTAATGAAGCTGGGAAAACGTCAATCGTATTTGGTTGGAATTGCAGAGACCTCATTTCCATGTTCCCCGTGAAAACGCTTCGGCTTTGGAACAGATATGAAAGCTCCACACGCTGATCTGCAAAATGAGCTTTGAGCCAGAAAAACAGCAGGAACCAAACACAAAACCTTGTCCCACACCCCCGGATCTGACCATTATCACTCTCACACAGCTCAGGGGTTCAGATTTTGGTCACCTAGGGGAAAAAAAATAGCACATTTTAACCCTGCTAAATTTGTGATAGAAATTTGCCATCTAAGCTGAATTCTGCTCCAAAACTGAGGGCATTTGGGAGTGAATGCTGAAGGGAATGGGAGGCCATCCAGGCTGCAAATGTGTTTAGGGGGAAAGGGATGGACCATTGGCCTCTTGGATGCTGTCTTTGATTTAGGAGGAAGGGAAACGTCTGTGTCTGGAGAGGAAGGAAACGTCTCTGCTCACTTTAACCTGGCAGCACGGACGTGTCCTGGCCCCTGTCCCAGTGCCACTCTGGGAGGACGGTGCCAGGATGGATTTCCGAGGGAGGGGAGCAGCGGGGAGGGCAGGGAATGCCAGCGGTGCCATTTCGTTTCTCTGCGCAGCGCTCGGCTCACGCGCTCTCCAGCGGGCCCATCCGTCACGCTCCTCGTTAGAGAAAATCTATTCTAAAAACCCCTCATTTTTATTTTAAAGTCTAATAGAGCTCGGTGGTAATTTTCACTTTAAGTAACGATTACACACTTCGAAGTACAAGGTGTGCTTGTGAGGGAATGAGCCGTGGGGCCTGGCTGCTCCCTTCCCTCTGGGCAGCACCCAGGTGGTGCTGCCCAGCGCTCCACAAGTGCAATTCCTATTTGCACTCCTTAAGTTGGTCCTTTTTATATTTAGAAGGAGGGACCTGGGGCAAACTTTTCATTGGGAAGTGCTGACATCAGGCCTGAGGCAGCTCTTTGGCCGAGGTGGTGACACAAACTCCACCTCTGCTCACGCAGGGGCTTTGGGAAGGAGCAGCTCTGAAACCCAGAGCGAGATGTGGCACCTCCCTGGCAGAGCTGGTGGGTTCCTAAAAGCACCCTGAGAAATAAAGGTGCATGATAAAAGGGGCTCAGCCCTGAGGTTTCTCACCCGTTCCCATCTCATATCTTCCCTGCTCTCTGCTGATCCCTTCCCCTGCCATTTCCCATCTCCCTGGCCCCCAAACGTGACCCAGGAGCCACCATTGCACACCTGGAGAAGCTGGGCTGGCTCTGCAGTGTCCCTGGAAAAGTCCTCTGCTAGAGTGGGATTTCCTGTGGCAGCTGCCAGGGTGCTCCACAGGGCGATTGTCTTGCTGGGAGCATCGTCTGCCCATCCAGGATCTCGCTGCCCAGCCAGGGAGCTTGCAGATCCCCAGGAAAACACAGGGAAGAGCCGAGGTCTCCTGAGGAAGCTGCACGTTTGCTGCAGCCCAGCAGAGCCCTGGCAGGACCTGGAAGCTTGGCTGGAGCTGGAGCAGAGCACTGAGGGAGCGGTGGGAAAGAGTCAGACGCTCACCAGGCAACAGCCGGGCTGGAGCTGGGACAGCCACCGGGGTTTGGGCAGGGCTGGGAACGCTCCCTGAGCACAGGAGCTGCTCCGGAGCCCATCCACCCCTGAGGTCTATCCATCCCTCAGTCCCATCCAGCCATCAGCCTCTCAGCTCCATCCATCCCTCAACTCCATCCAGCTCCCAGCGCCGTCCAGCCCTGAGCTCCATCCACCCCTCAGCTCCATCCACCCCTCAGCTCCATCCTGCCCAGAGCTCTATCCATCCATCAGTCCCACCCATCTATCAGTCTCTCAGCTCCATCCACCCCTCAGCTCCATCCATCCCTCAGCTCCATCCATCCCTCAGCTCCATCCAGCTGCCATCTCCTTCCAGCTCAGCTTCATCCATCCAATCCTCAGCTCCATCCAATCCTCAGCTCCATCCAGCCCCCATCTCCATCCATCCCTGAGCTCCATCCATCCCTCAGCTGCATCCAGCTCAGCTCCATCCATCCCTGAGTTCCATCTATCCCTCAGCTCCATCCATCCAATCCTCAGCTCCATCCATCCCTCAGCTCCATCCAGCTCAGCTGCATTCAGCCCTCAGCTCCATCCAGCTCCCTCTCCATCCGTCCCTGAGCTCCATCCACATCTCAGCTCCATCCAGCTCAGCTCCATCCACCCCTCAGCTCCATCCAATCCTCAGCTCCATCCAATCCTCAGCTCCATCCAGCCCCAGCTCCATCCATCCCTCAGCTCCATCCATCCCTCAGTTCCATCCAGCCCCCATCTCCATCCAGCTCAGCTCCATGCATCCCTCAGCTCCATCCAGCCCCAGCTCCATCCATCCCTCAGCTCCATCCATCCCTCAGCTCCATCCATCCCAGCTCCATGCATCCCTCAGCTCCATGCATCCCTCAGCTCCATCCATCCCCCATCTCCATCCATCCCAGCTCCATGCATCCCTCAGCTCCATCCATCCCCCATCTCCATCCATCCCTCAGTTCCATCCATCCCTCAGCTCCAGCCACTCTCCTCCACATCACCTCATGACGCAAGGTCTCAGCCCACCGAGCAGGGCGACCTCGAGCTGCTCAGACCTCCCAGGCAGCCAAACTCTGCTCCCTGTCCCCTGCACCCATCCAGCCCCATCCATGCCCGCTTTCCCTGGCAGATTCCAGCTCCTCTTTGGCCTGGCCGGTACCTGGAGGATGCTCGGGGAGAGTCCGCTGAGGCCTGGCGAACCCACCCAAGCAACAAACAGAGAAAGAGATGCAAGGATGGAAAATTCCCCTTCATAATTAATAAATGAAGAATATTGTTGTTAATCGATGTAGCTGTGAAGAGAAT
Source organism: Corvus moneduloides (assembly GCF_009650955.1). Lineage (NCBI taxonomy): Eukaryota > Metazoa > Chordata > Aves > Passeriformes > Corvidae > Corvus > Corvus moneduloides. Next base: position 1,264,998 of record NC_045503.1, on the reverse strand, counting down.
ATCGATCCCAGCCTCATGCTATTTTTTGTGCGGCTTAGATTTTTACACCTCATTTAGAGGCAGGTCTCTCTGGGGACCTCTTAACACCAAAAGATATTTGCAGGAGTCCAAAGTAGAAGGGAAGAAAAGGGGGGAAAAAGATTAATTATTACCAGAGCTGGAGAATTATGTGTGTGTCCCATTGTGGCCAACTGCAGCACGGATTTGAATATTTGATTAATAGCGATTCTAGCCAGGGTTGATAACTTATCTCCACTCTGGGTATTTAATAAACAAGTGGGAGCCATTAGAAACATTTTTAATATTAATCCCAGGAAATTATGCTTATGAAGGCCAACCCGCTGCTTGTTAGGACTGCGCAGGAGGATTCCCTGCTCGCTTGCCTCATTCCGTCTTTGGGTGGTTTAAATCCCTCTGTGCCTCAATTTTCCTTTTCCAAGACGGATCAATCCAGAGCTGGGAGTAGCACTGGTTAAAGCAGCGAGCGAGGAACTCTCATTAGCGCCAAAGCTTTGAGGAACAGCCCTGGAGATGGTCGGGATGAGCAGTGGGAGCAGCGGGCTCTGGGGGCTGCTGGGGGCGTTCTGCAAGGCCCTGGTGCAAGGCTGGCTTTACTCCAGGAGGGATTTCCTTCCAGCTGCTGGTTCCTGGCTCTGCGATGAGGCAGAGCAGGAGCTGTGCGTCCCTGTGCCAAACCACGTCTGGTGGGGACATGGCCCAGCCTTCTCAAGTGTTCAGAACAGCTCACAGAGCTGAGGAGCGGAGGCATTCCTGAAAACCCTGGCAAAATCCACCTGGGAGGCAGCAGGAGGGCCTGGGACAACGCAAACCATGAGGGACACCACAGCTTGTCCTGGCTCCCAGGAGATGCTCCTCCAGCAGAGCATGCTGGGGGTGTGCAGCCCACCGGGGCTGGAGGGGGAGCTCTGGTATCCCAGCAGGAGCATGGGATGCACAAAGTGCTGGGAGAGGGGAAAATGAGCCATGAAACCCCATCGTGGCAGTCAGAGATCTGGGAGGGCTGCTGGGAGGCTTTTTGAGACGGTTGGAGAGGGGAGAAATTAATCCCTAAAGAGGAGGGTGGTGGCAGATCCTGCTCCACACAGGTTCTGCCAGTGCCACCTGGAGTTCGGGTTTGGGGGATGTTCAGGCCAGGTTGGTAAACTGAGGTCAAATTTCAGCCAGGGAGGGAAAAATGCGTGAGGGGAAAAAAATACAATTAGAAAACACCAGATGTTTGGCTTTCCACTGTCACAAAACATTCCTGAGAACAAACACACGGTCCCCAAAAAGGGGAGGCTGAGCCTGCCCCAGGTGGATTAAACTCAGCATTTAGGCACGACTCAAAGGGTGAATCAGCAGGAGGAGCGGGATTCTCCTTGGCAAGGCAAAGGGAGACCTTTACAGTCCCTTCCAAACCAAACCATTGCACGATTCTACGAGAGCAGCAGCCCCCAGGCTGTTGTGGGTACCCCACAGCATTTGCAGAGGTGGCAAAAGGCATTTTTGCTCAAAAAACCCCAAGGGACTACTGAGGAGATGGGGAGAAGAGCAGGGCATGAAGGAACGTGGAAGAGGACGGGACAAGACCCACCGGGATGTGCCACCCCTGACAGGACCCACCGGGATGTGCCACCCCTGACAGGGCACTCCCAGAAGCTGCTGGCCCTGCTTTGGGGACAGCTCTGTCCCCTCTGTCTGTGGGAGCCTCGGGACAGGGAGGGAGCGAGAGGAGCCGTGGGAGCCGGGCTGCGGAAGCGGCGTGGCCGGGATGTGCTCCCTCCTCCACACTCCAGCAGGGCTCAGGCATCCATCTCCTCCTTCGGCCGTGATAGGCCCTGGTGCTGCAGATCCATGCAGATCAATGGAAAATTAATTAGAGTAATCAACTCAGCTGTACCACAGAGATCATACAGGCAGGGTTTTAGGTGACTAATTGGTGGAAGCTGACAGCCAGTGTCCCCGGTGTCTTAGAGGTATTAACACTTTTTTCTCTGTAGATTAATTACCTTTTTCCACCTTTCACTTGAAGGGCCTGTCCGTGCCAGGCTGTTTGGGGGGAGCAGGGATGGAGGCCGGGCCTGAGGAGCATCCCGTGGAGTGCAGTGTCCGGATTTGGGAGCAGGCAGGCCCAGGTTCCATTGGGAGGCACAGCTTTGGCAGCAGCAGCCCGATTTTAGGGGAGGGGTGGGTGTCCCTGTCCCCCTGCTGAGCCTCCTGGCCATGGCACAGCACATTTACAAGGGGCCACTCTCCTGTCGTCCCTGTCCCAGCAGATCCACGGACCCTCCACATTCCTCCTCTTCTGCCTGGGATCAGGGTTGACAGCACTGGAATAACTCTTGGCCCAAGCCAATGCCCACACTGCTGGTCTGAGGCTGTTCCACAGGTCCATGAGGAGGTTCAGAGGTGGATTTGTTCAAATACCGGCACGGGGGCTCTGGGACAGAGACCTAACGAGACTCTGATGCTGCTGGAACACAAGCGGGGAGCCGGGCAGAGGCTCTTAATAGGCAGGATAATTAATCACCAGCAGTTATCCACCGCCAGAGCTGGGTGCTCCATCACCTGGACTCTAAGTTGCCAGTGGGCATCTTCCTGCTGAGAGTGCCCTGGATGGAGTGGATGGAAACTATGGCAAGAGAGAGAGAGGGACAAAAACTCAGCACTCCTGAGGCCCCACCTCGAATCCTGTGTCCAGTTCCGAGCCCTCACTGCAAGAGACATTGAGGGGCTGGAGCATGGCCAGGGACAGGAACAGAGCTGGGAAGGGTCTGGAGCACCAGGAGCGGCTGAGGGAGCTGGGAAAGGGGCTCAGGCTGGAGCAAAGGAGGCTCCGGGGGGACCTTGTGGCTCTGCACAAGTCCCTGACAGGAGGGGGCAGCCGGGGGGGTCGGGCTCTGCTGCCAGGGAACAGGGACAGGAGGAGAGGGAACGGCCTCAGGCTGGGCCAGGGGAGGTTTGGGCTGGATATTGGGAAGAGTGGTCAGGCACTGGCACAGACTGCCAGGGCAGTGGTGGAGTCACCACCCCTGGCAGCGTTCAGAAAGCAGAGATGTGGCACTTTGCCATATGGCTCGGTGGGCAGGGAGGTCTTTGGTCAAAGGCTGATCTGGGGAGAACTTTCCAGCCTCAGTGATTCCCTCGTTCTGTGATTCCACAACAGTCCCTGGTGCTGCTCTTGGTGACCTTCACCCCCCTGAGCCTGGGGAGCGAGGGCGAATCTCCCCTTGGCTTTCACAGACGAGGGGCCAAAGCACGGGTGAGTAACCAAAGGTATTTCCTGCCTTAGTGAAACACATCAGAGGCACTGGTTGGACACAGAGGAAGGCAGAAGAGTCCTCCTCCTGCCAAGGATCTCAGCACTGAAACCCCACGAGTCAAGCCCTTGGATGTCACTTGTCCCTGGAATCACGGGAGAGGCGATGGAGGGAGTCCCTGCCAGGCCGGGTCAGCAGCAGCTTTCCCAGCCAAGTCTTCAGCTGCCCAAAGGGGAGGGGTTAAATCCAGACCAGTCACCAGACTGAGGCCACCAGAGAAGGATCTGCACCCTCAGAGAGCCATTTGTCCCCTCTGACGGCCGGTGTCCGATAGCCAGGATGAATGGTCCTCTTGAAGAGGACAGATGTCCCCACTCAGCTGCCACGGCCACCTCGGCTCGTCCCGCTCCGGGCTGGGACATGGATCCTGCCACCATTGATCCAGGGCTCAGTCTCAGAGCAGGTTTTATTGGCAGGGATAACAGAGAGGGCAGCGGGAAGTGCCAGTCAGGCAAGCACAAGTCTCCAAGGCCAGGAGGTTCATGGGCACAGCTCTGGTGAAGTGGAGCTGCTTTTCGGATCTGCAGGGAAGGGTGGAGTCAGCAGAAGGAGTTATTTGTTACAGGAGCATCCAGACAAGGGGGGTTATGCCCAGGGACAGGACTTGCTCCAAGGAGCTCAGCAGCATGGACAGGCAATGGATTTAAACTGAAAGAAAGCAGGGTCAGATGGGATATTGGGAGAAATTCTTCCCTGTGAGGGTGGGCAGGCCCTGGCACAGGGTGCCCAGAGCAGCTGGGGCTGCCCCTGGATCCCTGGCAGTGCCCAAGGCCAGGCTGGACATTGGGGCTGGAGCAGCCTGGGACAGTGGGAGGTGTCCCTGCCCATGGCAGGGGTGGCACTGGATGGGCTTTGAGGTCCCTTCCACCCCAAACCACTCCAAGATTCTGTAATGACAGACTGGGTGACCTGCAGAGCCAGAGCCCAGTGACTCTGGGGTGGAGCCAACACCTGACTCCAAACCTCAGCAGCATCTGACTCGCATCAAACCTTGATCCTCCCTTTGTATTTATTTTTCTTAAAATAAAAAAGCAAAACCTCTGGACCTTTCCTGCAAGGTAAAAGGCAATTTTCCAAGGAAAGCGCCTCTCTTTCCATGCAGCTTCAGTCAGCCCCCTTCAAAAATCAACCTCTCAGGTGTGGTGGCTTCCCTTGGGAGGGGTTTGGAGTGGTGAAAGGGGTCATGCAGAGAGGGCAGCACCGTGTCCCACAGCAGCACCCGCGGTCCCCCTGCCCCAGCAGGACCTGATGCCCCAAGACAAGGCGGGCAGAAGCTGCTGATGCCTGTTCGTGTTCCCTGTCTTGGTTCCCAGGTCCCGGTGGCACCAAGTGAGTCACAGCACCCCCTAAGACACCAACCCACACCCCAGCCCATCCCCAGAGTGAAAATCCTCTGCTGGCTCGCGCCGTGAACCTGCTGCCACCTCACAGGAAGGCAGAGGGCTGAAGGAGGGGCATTATTCCCTCCTCAGCTCCCAGCACTTTAGAGTGCTTTCATCCCTGAAAGCTTCGGCGGGGAAGAAAGGAGAGTGGCCTGAGCCCCAGCAGCACCGTAAGTGCTTTCCCTTTTTAACAAAGCCCCAGCGAGGGGGAGGACGGAGCAAGGGCTGAGCAGGCCCTGCACCAGCACCAGGCACGACCCCTCCCACCATGGGTTATTGGGATTTGCCCATCCTTAAAAATAAATCTTCCTCGATTTCCTTTTATAGGGCCTTTCAAGCTGTATCCCCCAGGTCCTCGTGGAGGGTAATGAACGTGCAAGGCAGGGCTTAGAGCTGCCTGAATTATTCATCGGGAATAATATTTGTGGCCCTTTCCTCCTCGTGGTGGATCAATGGAGAATTTATGGGCAAGGATCCCCACTACTGGGGGGCCGCTGGCTGTGGGGACAGGAATATTTGCCAAAAACGGGGGATTCGCCACCCTTTCTGTGGGCCTTTGGCACAGAGATCCCAACCCCAGGCACAGCCACAGGGATTTCGCTGGTTGGTGGCCAAAGCCACGCCTGGCCTTGCCTGGGAGAGGCACAGGAGCAGAAGGGGAGGATGGTCCACGTGGGAGGGGTGACTTCAGACCCCCCCAGCAACGCCTGAGCCGCTGGGGTAGCGCCCCGTGCACAGGGACACCACGGACACACAGAGGTCACCGGGCAGAGCACAGCGGGACCTGAGGCGTCTCCTCACACCCCCGCCGGCTCCTTTGGGAAGCTGGGCCTGGCAGCCTGGAGCAGGGGCTTGGCTTTGTGAGGAGGCTCTGCTGGAGAACCACAAGGCAGGAGGGTGCACGGCACAGCCACTGCAGTGCTGCAGGGACTGCTGAGTGGGGAACCGAGGAGAGCCCCGGCAGAGCACCTGGAGCCTCCTCCCACCTTTCCTGCTGGCTCTGAGTTCTCCTTCAGGGCAAGGGAAAATCCCATTTCTGCCTCTGCATGGGCAGCTAATGCTGCAATGAGCCCTGCTTCCCACCCCATCCCATCCCACCTCATCCCATCCCATCCCATCCTGTCCCATCCCATCCCATCCCACCCCAGCAGATAGAGAAATGTTTTTGACAGCTTCTCTTTGAGGGAATTGCGGTTTTAAACCTGAGCTGAGCAGTTTTGCAGGGGTCCATCCCATCTTCCTGCCTTTTCCCCTGCCAGGGATGAGGCTCCCACCAGAGCAGAGGGGTGGAAGGTCCATGGACAGTTCTCCTTGCAGAGCCACTGAGGAGCTTTGGGGAAAGGCCCTTTCTAAGCTGCTTTTGGGATGGGAAGTTCCGTGCTCAGAGCACAGGAACCTCACAAGGGATCGGCTGCAGCCGGCTCAGGGTGGGCAGAAGCACTCCCTGGTTTGGATTTAAAGAACAGCTCATGGAATCGTGGAATGGTTTGGTCGGGAAGGGACCTTAAAGCCCCTCTTATTCCACCCCCTGCCACGGGCAGGGACACTTCCCGCTGGACCAGGCTGTCCAGCCTGGCCTTGGACACTTCCAGGGATGAGGCAAGATCAGACCATGCTCAGCCATGTGCAAACTGCGCTGAGCACAGGGGAGATCTGAGATCAGCGTTTGCTCCAGCAGCAATACCCGAGATGTAAAACTTGGCTTTTGGATCAGAGATTTGCACCTGCACCCTCTCCACCCAAAAAAACCCCTCCAAGAGCCCTTCACAAACCTCCAAACCTCCCCACACAGCTGCCCCAAATCCCAGCAGCGGTGGGGCTGAACCCGGGCTCTCATCCTTTGTCATCCACCGCCTCCAGGTGACAGCGAGAAGGTGGCTGTGGCTTTTCAGGGTGGCACAGTGTCATCCAAGCGGCGGCCTGGGGCTGGCCCACGGGAAGAAGAAGAGCCCTAACGCAGTTTTGACAACGAGGCCATCAGTTAAGTGCTCTGTGTGGATATTTCCCCCTCTCTCCATTGTTTATTATTGGAAGTTACAAGTAGCTAAAGACCTCCCCAATTATCTGGGAGCCACTTAAGAGCGATTGAGCACCTGTCACCCACTGAATGGGCTGCCTCGCCCTAATGACAGGAGAGGAGAAAAGCTGCAGGTCAGCAGTGCCGGGATGCCGGCAATTTACAGCCGAGACGGGAAAAAACACCCCAAGAGGCAGGAGCAGGAAAGGAACAGGGATGAGAGTCCCCAGGGCTCCCTCGTGGCGTGGGTGGGAGACTCGATGACCACAGCTTGAGGGTCACTGCTTGGCCAGCGGCGCTCTGCAGCATCCCAGGGGGTGTGGAGCAGGCCGTGCCATTAACGGCTCAGTCCTGTAAACAGGAAAGAGAAAACTCCCAGGAATCATTCACTGACCATCAGCCAGCATGAAAAGAAATTACCTGTGCTGCTTTCCCTGCTTGGGGTGCCACACCAGGGTTTGGTTTGGGCTGCTGGAAGGGCTGGAGGTGTTGCAAACCCCCAGCACAGAGCCTGGACCTACGGGATTGTGGCTGCATGTCCCATATGAGGCCACTTCAGTTCTCAGCTTTAGACATGAGAACCTTTGCTTTTGAGGCATCATTTGGATCAGATTCATTATAATTTCTGTGTAATAGGAATGTATCGAGTGGGTCAACTGTACAGAACGGTGCAAAAAACTCTGACACGATACCAGCCGAAGCTGGGGTGATGCATCCCCACCATGAACGAGAAAATGTGTGTGTGAAATACCCTGAAAACCGTGTTGTAGGGAGGAGGCTGCACTCAGCTCTCTGGAACAAAGCCTGAACCCATCCTCTCCCCTCCGGCTGTGCCTCAGGAGCAACTGAGAACCACCTTCCGTGGAAGAGCAGGGGTTTTTCTCCTGAGAGAGGAAAGCTGCCCATGCCCAAACACCCTCGCCTGCAGACAGCTCTGGATTTGTGGAGCAAGGATGTGGGAAGAGGCCGGTGGAGTCCCCAGCGATCCCCTAATCTTGGAGCGTGCCCGGGAAGTGGGGGGCTGGGAATGGGGGAGAAGGTGCCAACCTGGAAAAGTTCATTGATAGAAACATAAAATTAAAATAATTTGCATCAATTCTGCTGAGTGGCTGTTAGGCCTAATTGTTATTGACTCATCACTGTAATTATTAAGGCTTACATAGAGCTGGGCTGGCAAAGGAGGTGGGTTTGGGACCCCACCACGCTCAGAGTGTCCCCCCACATCCCTGGGAGTGGGACAGGGACGTGTCAGCTCCTTGGTTCTTGGAAACAGCCCTGAAAAGTCACCCGTGGAGCAAAGGGGGGAATTTGGCCCGTTTTAGTGTGCAGGAACAAGGGGGAAGATGGAGAAGGGACAAAGGAGGGGAAAACCAAGGGCAGAAGGGAGGAATGGGGCAGGCTGAGGAGGCAGCTCCAGAGAGACCCCATGGATGCTGCCAAGGCTGCTTGCTCGGTGTGGGGTTGGGTGTTTTCCTCCCCTCCCTCCTCTGGCCTTTGTTTCTGCTGCCAGCACAGACCCCAAGCAGCAGAGGAGGCTGATCAATAGGAACACGGTGTTTGCATGGATCATACATGCGAAGAGCACGCTCCCGGATCAATGCCGAGGTCTCGCAGAAGGAGAAGGAGGGAGGGGAGAGCAAACCCACCCTGGCAGGATGCTCTCGCCACAGGATGTTCCGTTTCCATGGCGATGGGCTCTTCTCCCACCACCCCGGCCTGTCCTCTGCCGCCATGCTGGGGACCCCTCTCAGCACCCCAAGGCACAGCAGTCCCACCAGGGTCTCCACCTGGTGAGGGGGGTCCAGCTGCCCTCATGGCCTCAGGAATGGGGGTCCACCCCCCCAGCTGCTTCTGCCCCTCCCATGAAGTGACATTGAGGTGTCCCCATCCTACATCCAGCGGTGGAGAAGATCCTCATCCTGTTTTTCCTCACTCCCACAGGACACAGCTGAAATCACAGCTCCCAGCCACCCGTGGGCCTGTGTGGATCCCGGCTCCACCTCCCTACCTGCCTCCTTCCCCGGGGGCTCCCAGGAATTAATTAGATCATGTCTTTAAAGTGCTCTGGCAGTGAAAAGCACTTGAGAAAAGTGGCCAGAAGCCTGAACAGAACCAGAGCTTGCCCAGCCAAGGATGGACATCCCCTGCTTTGTTTCCACACAAGGAAAGACACCCTGAGCCACAAGTCCTCCTGAAGCCCCACAGAGCAGCTCTTGGGGGCTTGCCCAGGCCATGGGACCCTGGGGTTTTCTGGCCCACCTTCCACGCCGGGCTTCACTCGTGCCTGGCTGCGCAGAGAGGAGGGAGGTTGGCGCTGCAGCAGAGCCAGCCAATAATTCCCAGCCAATAAAGTTATCTAAGGGTAATCATTAAGCCCTTACGAGCAATGCAGCTCGTGTGGAGCCGGGGGAGAGCGCGAGCGAGGCGCTGCTGCAAATGTCCTTGCAGCCAGCGGCCGACCTTGGCCAGGCACAGGCACACAGCTGCCTCCAGACCCCCTCCGAATTCCGGGATGGGACATCACTGCAGGGAAGGTCTCCTTGCCAGGAGTCAAAGGGCTCGTGGTGGCCACAGTGGCCAACTCCTTGTGTCCCTCCAGCAGTGAGGAAAGGGCACAGGATGGTGGGAGGAGGATGGGGAGGAGTTGGTTGGAAGTGGGACAGGCTGGAAGCCCTTGGAGTCACAGCTGGAGCCTGGAGAAGAGCTCTGGAATATCATCTACCCATCCCTGGAGGTGGGCACTTCTCCTCCACACTTGTTCTGGGCAAATGGTGGATGAGAGGCGGCCCCAGCCATGAGTGTTGGCCCCCAGAAACCCCCCCTGTGCTGGGCTGAGCCCCAGCGTGGGCAGCAGGGGAGGGGGGATTCTGCCCCTCTGCCCCGCTCAGCTGAGACCCCACCTGCAGAGCTGCCCCAGCCCTGGGGAACAACATCAGGAGCACGGGGAGCTGCTGGAGCCACTCCAGAGGAGGCCACGGAGATGCCCCAAGGGCTGGAGCCCCTCTGCTCTGGAGCCAGGCTGGGAGAGCTGCGGGTGCTCACCTGGAGAGGAGAAGGCTCCAGGGAGAGCTCCGAGCCCCTTGCAGGGCCTAAAGGGGCTCCAGGAGAGCTGCAGAGGGACTGGGGACAAGGCATGGAGGGCCAGGAGCCAGGGAATGGCTTCCCAGTGCCAGAGGGCAGGGCTGGATGGGAGATTGGGCAGGAATTGTTCCCTGGCAGGGTGGGCAGGCCCTGGCACAGGGTGCCCAGAGCAGCTGGGGCTGCCCCTGGATCCCTGGCAGTGTCCAAGGCCAGGCTGGACATTGGGGCTTGGAGCAGCCTGGGACAGTGGGAGGTGTCCCTGCCATGGCAGGGGTGGCACTGGATGGGCTTTGCGATCCCTTCCAACCCAGTCCTGGGATTCTGGGATTCTATGAAATCCCACCCTTGGAGCACCAGAGCTGCTTCCCAAAGCAGCAGCCCCAGGTGCTGGCAGCCTGTGGGCAGAGATGCCACTGAAGTGTCTCTGACAGGATTGGCACCACCTTGACCCCCTGCTATTGTGTGAAACATTTGTTTTTAATCAGCCAGGAAGCAAATTAAAAAAGTTGGCTGTGCAGGAATTAGGCCTTTTGGCTGATAGTTTGGGAAGCATCTGTCTCCATTGCCTGCAAATTAGTCCTGCACAGGAGAGTAATCAAATGTTTAATGCAGCCGCAAAGGAAATCACCCGTCATTAACTATTCAAACCAGGAGCTCTGTAAAGGACTGACCCGACAGATCCAGGGGAGCTGGGGAGGGGCTGGTGGCACATCTTTGGTGCCATGGGATGGGGATGGGCTCTGATCATGAGGCTCCACCTGCCCAGAAAGCCTGGGGAGGGGGTGGCTCTGATGAACCAAAGCCCAGCTGGGGTATTTGGAGCAAAACCAGAGATATGAGCCCAAAAGAGACAGGTTTGGGAAGGATGAGGGGTCAGTGAGGTGACATCTCAGAACCTGCTGGCCTCCTAGGAACTGACTTGCAGTTTGCTAAGGCAGCATCTCCCCAATCCCAAAAGTGCTGCTGCCCCCTCACCTCGGGGCTGGATGTGGGAATCGCTCTGGAGAGGCAGCACTGCCTCCTCTTCCTCCTCTTCCTCCTCCTCCTCCTCCTCCTCCTCCTCCTCCTCCTCCTCCTCCTCCTCCTCCTCCTCCTCCTCCTCCTCACCCCCTGCCCACCCAGCACGCTGTCCTGGAGCTCCAGCGTGGCCCCACTGCACCCAGTGGCACAGGTGAAGGAAGGGATGCACGGGACAGGGAATGTGCTGGGATGTCCCGGGAGAAACAGCCCCAGGAGCGACATCCCAGAGAATCGCCGAGGTTTGAAGGTTGAGTGACAGACTGGTGGTTTGGAGCAGGGAAAAACAAGCGTCAAAAGGGCCTTTCCCCCTAGTTTTGGTCTCTCCAAACTCCTGGCCAGTGAATTCCTGGGAAAGAAAGCCGCCCCAAGTGCTGAACTTGCCAGCAGCCACGGGAAAGGGGAAGGTGCAGATGCTGCCAGCTGTGTCCTGCCCTACTGGGGAAACCCCAGCACAGGAGCTGTCTGCAGCCTCCTACAGCAGGATTTTTAGGATATTTCCACACATATTTTCTCATTCGTGATGGGAATACATCACTTCAGGGATTGATCGAGGGGGTTTTTCACACCATTCACCCACAGGTGCCTCTGGCCCACAGCACCCGTTTGGGCTGGAAGTACATCCTCAGGATGCAGAAAAAAAACCCCAGGGGATTTTGGTCTCAGGCTGACACCAAGACAAACACATGACAAACACGGAGAGCCAGGGAGACATTTACCCCTGTGAAAGAGGTCAGCACAGAGGTTATGGAGCATCTGAGCCCTGGGGAGCTGCCTCCATCCACAGGGCTGCATCCTGCCCTTAAAGAGTAATCCCTTAAAAATGACTTTTGTGCCAGAGAAGGGAAGGAGAAGGAGGGAGTGTGAGAGCCTGCGTGCTGGAGGAGTAAGTTCTTTGTTGCCTAGAGCTTGCTCAATCCATACATTGAAGAGAAGAATAAATAAAAAATCAAATCTCTACTTCTGAAAAGCGTTTCTGTGGGGAGCTGCTTCCCTGAATCTTCCAGCCCCGGCCTGTGTCAATAAATCAATAGCTGATGCAGGTTGGCTGCAATCGGCTGCAGGAGAGCAGGCGAGTGATGGATGGACAGGAGAGAGGCGAATCTGAGCCATAGGGCAGAGGTGATGCTCACCTTGAGCTTTATTGTTTGCCACGGCCAGACAAGGTGGTGTGGAGGCATTAACGGGAGTGCTGAGGGTGGGAGTGGCACTGGAGCCCACACACCCAGCCCAGAGCCCTCCTCTCCTCAGGGTCTCTCCTCTGCCTCTTACCCAGGGGTCTTCTCTGCCACACCAGAGGTTCAGCTGAGGTGAGGAGAGAAGCTGAAGGATGCTCTGCGTGGCTGGGAAGGAGGGGTGGCCCCCGGGCTGTGCCCAGGTGCTCCCACAAGGAGCTCTCCAGTTGCGGCTGCACGGGGCCCTCACTGCTCCCACGTGGTGAGGAGGGGACAGGGGACAGAAATCTGGGCTTTCCACAGCCGATTTCCCAGTTCTGCGTCAGAAAGGGGACAACTGCACCAGGGAAAGAAGGACCAGATCTCCTGGTTTGGGGTTGGGTTCAGGCAGCACAGAGCAAACCTGGCCCTCTCTCACAGCCCAGCACCAGGATCAGCCCAGAGCAGCACTGGCCTTCCGTGAGCCCGACTCATGAGGGGAAGTTTTTCCTTCTGCCACCCTCCTCCTGCCCCACAAGTTTGCTGTTCCCTGCCATGAACTCGGGGAGAGCTTTGGGACCCTCCCTGTCCCCTGGGACAGGTGCCGGAGGGAAGCTGGTGAGAAATAAGGTGACCCTCGTCACTCTGAACCACTTCTTAACTTCAGCTTCAGGAGTTATTCCACTGAGGCTGCACTGGCCTCATGCAACTGCCCCTCCAAACACATTCAGGGAGTTCCTAAACACAAGGAAGCACAGAGGGAAAAGGATTCCTTTTGGTTTGCCCTCAGCTTGCCCTCAGAGAGGGTTGGAAACCTCCACATTCTCTTAGGAAAACAAGAAAATAACCACCTCCCCTCTTCTCCAGGCTGATCTCAATCTTTGGAGCTCCTCAAATGCCCCTTCGTGTCCCTGCATGGGTGTCCCAGCCACCCCCACCCTTGGTGCTGCTCCTTGCTCGGCTCCCGGGGCAGGAGGGGCCGGGTTAGGGAGCATGGATTGACACAGGACCATAACGACGCCTTCTGATTTCTCCTCTGCTCCTCTCTTAATCATTGCTAACATCCCACTTGCCTTTTTGTCTGCAGCTGAGCATTGAGCTGACATTTCCAGAGAACTCCCCTACATTAACTCCAAGAGCTCTTCCCTGAGCAGCAGCAGCCGATTTGGAGCCCACAGAGGTGTTTTCCTCATGTGCATGACTTTGCATTTATCAACACTGTATTTCATCTGCCCTTTTGTCGCCCAGCCTCCTCATATCCTCACCTCCTCCCGAAAACTTTCCCAATCATTCTTTGTGGCAACTTCCATGAAAATTCCTGCTTCCCCACCAAGCTTTATCGACAAATTTTCTGCTTTTTTTCTGAATTATTTAAGAGTGTGGATCAGGATGGGTCCCAGAACTGATCCCTGCAAGCCCCACATGGAAATGCTCCACAAGGGTTGGTATCCAGGCACCAGCTGGTCACGCTCCTGGTCCCAGGCTCTCCAGGAGAAGCAAACCTATTGCAGGCCCAGGACACAGCACAGGAAGGGGTCTAATTCTGGAGAACGTGGCAGCAGCAGCAGGTCCTGTAAGATAAACAGGAATGTTGAGAAACATCCTTCACCCAGCAAGAGGCTTCTGCCATGGAGGGATTGTCTTCAAGCCCGTGTTCTGTCCTGTGTGTGCACATCTGTCCTGAGGTCTGTCTGTCCTGAGGTCTGCATGTCCAGTCTGTTCATCCCCTGGCCTGGGATCCCATAAGAGCAATTCCATCCTGGGAACCTGCAGAGCTGGATTTTCATAGAATCAGAGAACCCCAGACTCCTCTGGGTTGGAAGGGACCTCAAAGACCATTTGGTTCCAGCCCCCTGCCATGGGCAGGGATGACACCCACTGGACACCACTGGTTTCTCCTGGGATGTCTGAAGGCTTGGGATGGATCTCAGGGAAAGGTTCTTCCCCCCGAGGCTGCTGGGCACTGCCCAGGCTCCCCAGGGAATGGGCCCGGCCCCGAGGCTGCCAGAGCTGCAGGAGCGTTTGGACAGCGCTCTCAGGGATGCCCAGGCTGGGGTTGTTGGGGTGTCTGGGCAGGGCCAGGGGTTGGATCAATGATCCCTGAGGGTCCCTTCCACCTCAGGATATTCCAGGATTCTGTGACTCCCAACCAAGCCATGGAGATGCTGCATCACCTCCCCTTGGCTTTCAGCCTCATTGTGTCCCAAAGGGTGCAGCAGACCCACAACCACCCCAATTTACCCAGTAGTTTTCCCCCTGCACCCCCTGACAAGGGGAGAAGGAGGGGAATCCAGCTTCACTTTGTTCCTCCCTCCAGTTCACTCTTGGTTTCTCTCAAAACAGCTCAGAAAACAATAGCCAAAAATAACCAGGCTGGCAGGGAGGGCTGGAGGGAGAGGACACTGCTATGGCAACTGCGATCACTCCCTGCCCTGCTGTGGAGGCAGAGCTGCAGGTTTGTCTCTATTCCCGAGCAGATTGGCTCAGCCCCAGCCCCAGGCATGCCCCGAGCCAGTCTCTCCTTGGGTGGCCAAACTGGCACCTCACCCGCTGGGCACTGCTGGGCTGGCGAAGGGCAGCCAGAAACAAATAAAACCTGGGGGTTGCAAGTGGGTGGAAAAGAGCAGAGTTGTGGTCTCCGTGCTGGGTCTCCCCCTCCATCTGTGCAAAGGTTTCATGAGCACGGCCACAACAAGGCAGAGATGCTTAAAAATAAAAATAACCCAGCCAAGGGCAGCCAGAGAGTGCTCTTAGGGCGACGGCACAGGCTGGATGCGAGAGGATGAGATGTTTAAAAGGTTTGAAAGCAAACCTAAAGCCAGATCAAAAAGACAGGCACGGCATGGTGTAAAAACCCCTCAGGCTTCTCCAGATCACTTCAGACTCCTCAAGGAGATTGTGGGTTGAGGCTGAAGTAAATTACATGGGGAGATTTGGACTCCAACCACCCTTCCTTGCACATCAGCGGCCCTTGGCCAGCCCAGCCCCACTCTGGGGAAGCCAAGACCTCGCTCACAAGCTCCTTCCCCAGGCCGGATAAGGAGGTTTGTTTGTGCTGTTTGTGGGTTCCATGTTGTGGGTGCCTCGTTAGGATCATCTTGGTCTTTACCCAAATCCTCCTGAGTTCATCTGAGACGCCCCTTCAAAGCTGCACGTGCACTGGAGGGCTCTGCTGTCCCTTCCCAACCTGCTGTTTATTGCTGAGGACAGCATTTCGGTAGGTTTTAACATCCCAAAATCTGCATATTTTTGGGTCACACTCTGCTTCCTTCAGGATTCTTTGGAGGAGACAAGCCACGTCCAACCCTCCTGCTGAGGGGTCACCAGCCCACACACGGGGCTGAGTGGGAGCAGGGAGCCTCCACAGCTCTGGCCCAGAGTCATGAGAAAAAATCATCTTCAGCCTTTGGTGGTTTTTTTCCCGGAAGCTACAGCTTGTCAACATCTCCCGTGAAATAAACCCGGGGAAGGTACAATTAGATTAAACCCGAGTAACTTCTTCACTCACTCAGGAGCATTATAGGCACCTTACACGTGGAAATTAAGTACCATTTGAAACATCCTGCATTGGCAGGTCAAAGTATTTAATTTCAGCTTTTAAATAGCATTTCCTTCCGGAGCTTTCCCTTGTCCACTTCATTCAGCTGAAGTCAACACCGTTCCTGGTGTTTGTCTGACAAAGGACTTGTCACATCACAGGTTCCATTTCTGCTCATCTTTGCTTTGATTTTCACATCAGCTTTCCTCCAAGAGGGCAGCCAGGCTCCTGCCTCAGCAGCTACCGAGAGCCTGAGGTGCCGAGAGCCTGGCACAATCCCAGCTGGATTCCTCTCCAGCCCGGCCACCCTGGCATCGCCTTGGCACTCTAATTAAGAGCCAGCAGGGTGCCACATGCTCCCAGTTTGAGGACTGGAAACCAGCTCAGAGGCAACAAACTCATTCACTCCAAACTCCTGAGGAAGGGAGTGGGGCTGGACTGCAGAGCCAGGACTCAGGATCACGGAATCACAGAATCATTAGGTTTGGAAAAGCTCTCTATGATCACCAGGTCCTACCACTAACCCAGCCCTGTGGTCGCCACTAAACCACGTCCCCAGGCACCACATCCACACATTTTTTTGGGCACTTCCAGTGATGGTGACTATACCACTGCTCTGGGAAGCCTGTGACAATGCCTGGCCACCCTTTCCATGAATAAAATTTTCCTAATGTCCAAACTAAACATCCTCTGGGGCAACTTGAGGTCATTTCCTCTCTTCCTGTCACTGATTACCTGGGAGAAAAGACTCAAATCTCCCTCTCCAAAATGTCCCCAGTGTAGCCCCAATATTCAGGCTGGCAACAGCTCCAGGAGGTCTTTTCCAGCCTAAATGATTCTATGATTCCAAAATCATCAACCATTAGCCCACCACCACTAAACCACATCCCTAAGTGCTACACCTACATCCCTTTGAAATCCCTCCAGGGATTGGGATTTGTGTCTTGGTGGCTCTCTTGTCTGGTTTCAGTGGTGCCTGAGAACCTACCAGAGCTGGTTTGACCGCAGGAAGGGGATAATTTAAAGAATTACAGAGTGGTTTGGGTCAGAAGGGACCTTAAAGATCTTCTCATCCCAACCCCTGCCACGGGCAAAGACAGCAGCACACCTCCCCTGGCACAGCTGGAGACAGGAAGGTGTCTCCAGGTGTGACAAACTTGGAGCTGCACGTGAGGCTGCTGGCAGGATTGCCACCTGTGCAGGCACGGAATCATTCTGTGTCATGGAATCATACAGGGTGAAAAAGACATTTAAGATCCTCGAGCCCAACCCACACTTCTGTTGGGGTCCCTCCCCCGCCGTGTAGCCCTGGGAGAGGGGCCCTGAGCGCACAGACACGGGGCTTCCCTGTCCCTGCTCAGCCTCGTTCCCATGGGTTGGTTTGTGTTCCCTGCGCGGGCAGAAGGACCCTTGGGCCCGTGACTGGAACAGTTCCTCGGCAGAGCTCCGGCCATGCGGCTGGAGAAATAAACATCTCTGAAACATCTAGCAAGAATCTGTCTGTCCATATATATTTCCTTTCCACGGGACTCCTGGTTTGATATATGCGTGTTGCAGGATCCCCACTGCAACACACTTCTGCAGCCACAGCAGTGCCAGCTGCCTTGGGCCTGGCAGGGTGAGGATCTCCCAGGGGTAACGAGGGAGGGCTGGTGGCTTCCTGGGACACCTGGCTGTGGTGTCCCAGGCACAACCGTCCCACCTTGCTCAGCTCCACCCGGCCTGGGCAAGCACAAGAGCCATGGGATGTGGAGTCCTGGGATGCCAGCCAGGAGCAGGGAATAGCAACAGCAAAGCAGTGGCAGGGAATTGAGGGGGAGGATGGGTTTTTTTGTCCTCTTTTTATCCTTTCACTGACACCCCCTAGGTCAAGACTGGCTCTTCCACGGGACCAGCGCTGCCCCAGTCCTGCAGAGCCGTGCCCTGGGCCCACCCAAAACGCTCACTGCCGTCACCTCCTCCCAGCTGCTGCAGAAAATCCCCGGTGTCCCTGCTCTGGCCGGGCTCTGCCGCCTTCCCTGGCTCTCAGTACAGTATCTGCCAGCCCCCTCCCTGCTCCTCGGGCTTTGTCAAAGCACATTTCCCAATTAGAGGATAAAAATATTCCATTCCTGACTCCGCGCGCTATCGATTTTGCCTGTAGCTGTGGAGGGGGCGAGGGCGGGCGTGCGCGGGGTAGGGAGAGGTGAAGGGCTGCAGGCACGAAGTGCAGCTGCCTCCCCCCTACCCCTTTATTATTATTGTTATTATTCATCCCGGTGAAAAGCAGCGAGCAGGACTGGTTAGCTCAGCTGACCACTGATAGAGAACAGGGGATCGATACTTAATTGACACAGGCTGGGCAGCCGGAGCAGGGATTGGAGATGGGGGAAGGCTTCTGGGAGGAGGGAGGGGAAGAGGAGAGAAGGAACAAAAGCCAGGGGAAGGAGGAGAGGCAGCGTGAGGGTGGGAGGAGCGGGGAAATAATGAAAGAAGAGGCAGAGGGGCCGGGAAGCCCACGGAGCCCAGCGTGCCCCGCGGGAGCTCTGCGCTGGGAGCTCTTCCACCCCTGGCTGTGACGGGACAGGAGAGGTGACAGCGTGGCAGGGACGTCCCACGCGCCTATCTACAGCCTCTGCAGGGAGCAAGGTGTGGGCTCTGCTCCTGGGTAGGCGTTGGGCACCCTCAGCTCAGCAAAGTGCCCAGGGCCAGCACTGCCAGCTGTCCCTCCTTGCCCGGCATCATCAGGAGAGGGACAAGCCCTGAATGTTGCTCCAGTGACAGAGGTGCCCCCGGGAGACCCGAACAGCGCCCAGGGAGCAGCCTGGGATCTCTCCCACCAGCTCAGGGTAACTCCACCTCCTGCTGTGTCCCTCCCTGGGCAGCACAGCCTATCCCACGTGGTGTATCTGCCGCTAGATGTGGTCTAAACTCCCCAAAGCTCATTTTCCCACCTCTGGATGATGCCTCCCGGAACTGTTGGAAGGGTGAGTTTGAGCACAGCTCATCCAGTGAGACTGGTCTAAAGAGTGGCATCCCAGCCCAAGGAAGGGGTTGGAACGAGATGGTCTTTAAGGTCCCTTCCAACCCAAACCAGTCTGGGATTTTACGATCCCGTGGCTTGTTCTCTCTCATTGGTCATCCTCTCCCTGCCCAGCCCTGCTATGGAGCTGACAGCTCACAGGGCGGGGTCTCACTGAGGACAGATGTGTCACCTGGTGGCCCTGCTCACTCCAATCCCTCGAGGACAGCAGGGTTTGAGTGCTCAACGGAGCCCACAGTGCCCTGATTTCTTGGGAAAAGCCCTGAGCAGGTTGGGAAGTGCCCAGAGGCCAGGTGAGGTACCGGACCTGGCAGCCACCCTCTCGTTCAACTCAGCTTTAGTGAGGGTCCCACCAGAACCTCTCACCTGGGTGGGGCACCGGATTTACAAGGGAAATGTGGACAAGCTGGAGAACCATGAAGGGAAAGAACAGGAACAGGAGGTGTGGAAGACGTGGCCGTTGAGGAAGAGTAGAAGGCGGTGAGTTCATGTGCTCCAGAAGGGAGAAGATACAGCAGCAAGTCCCGAAGGAAGGACACTGGCTGGTTTCTTCTTCATCTCAGACAAGGGGAGGACAGGAGAAACCATGCCAGGCTGAAGGTGGGCTCCCAGGCAGCAGCCAGCTTCTCTCTGAGGATTTTGGTGGCATTTAGTGGCCCTGAACATGATTATTACAGAGGTCTGGGGAGAACAAGGTGGACATTCCTGCAGAACTCCAGGAGATACTCCCTGTGGTACAGAGGCCTCCAAAGGGAACTTTGACCAGAAGAACAGAAAATTGCTGAACTTCTCCAGGACTTGGCAGCTCCAAAGCACTGGACAACAAATCCTTGGGGCCAGGAAGGGAAAAGCCAAGACATGTCTTGACCTTCAAAGTCCTTCAGCTGCCCACAGCAGGGGCTGCTCTTCCCTGGGAGCAGAGCTGGGCTCCCAGCCCAAGACAGAGGCAGCAGGACTCCCTCCATGGGCAAAAGGCTCTTCATCCCTGATGGTGGAATAAGAGGGATGACCTCCCCCAAGCCTAAAGGTCACTTTTCTTCCTCTTCCATTTTACTCTTGGCCCTTCCAGTTCTCTCACCCACCATCTTCAACAGGACACCCATGCACAGAAAGTCTTCAAGGTTGACCTTCAACAGCACCTCCCACCACGCAACCCAACCATCCAGGGAGAGGCCGGTTGGCCTCGAGCAGAGCCCAACAGAGCCTGTGGCTGCCTCCCAGTCAACAGGAAGAAGAAGGCTCTTCCAGGCATCTTCTGCTGCTTCAGACATTTCAACCCACACAGAACGTGTCAGCCTGGAGACACAGCTGGAAGTGCCTGGATGGGAAATGCTCAGACCCTCTTCCCACCTGTTGCCCATGGATGGGAAAGGCAGATATATTTAACTTCTCTTGGCACCAGCCAAAAAGAGCTTTGAAAGCGGGGATGGGGTGGTGGGAAAAGAACGCTTTGATTTTACTTGTTGTTTTATGGACTCTTAGAGGCCCGGCCTGACATTTGCTCCTTGGTCAGGTGTGGGCCCCACCAGGCCATGGCACAGGGAACCTCATCCCAGGGCCTGCCTCGTCACTCTTGATCTATAACACGTCAGCCTTAAAAGGATCCTCTCCATCTCCTTAAACAATGTATTGCCGCTGTCCATCACTCCCATTAATGCATAAAAAATCATTAGGCATTTCTATGGAGACCCATCGCCATAAACGCAGCCTCCAAATGCACTCGGGCACTAAAGCGGCCAAAGTAAACTGAGGCGATTCCTGCGGTAAAACCCTCTCCTCACTCATCCCACCCCAGCCCTCCCCCAGCCCTCGCCGTCTCTCTTCCCTCGATCAATTTTATGGTGCTTGCCTGGGGTTCATTAATGTTTCCGGAATCTCTCTGTGCCCTGTTTAAAAATTCTTAATTAAGCAAGGTTTTTTTGTTTACACTTGAACTAATTACACTTTTAAACCCGACAATAAAACATCAGCTCTGGGCCATTAGGGCCCGCCACGGGCAGGCAATTCAGGAACTGCCATGCTCTGCAAGGAGATAGGAAGGCCGGGGATGCAGCCTAGCTTCCGTCAAGAGGACGCCAGGATCTTCACTGGGTACATGGAGATGGGGGCCAAGGGTTCGAGCAGCCAGATGTCCCCTTCAGCTCTTCCTCGTTCCCTCCGGATGCGCCTTCCCTCCGAGATAAGGCCTGGCAGAGGAGATGGATGGGGAGGTGTCCTCTCCCAGCGCTCATCGCTGTTTGCCACGCTTGGGTTCTCCACACAACCAGCCTGTTTTTCCAGAGGCACGTTGGCCCAGTAATGGGCGGTGGAGGAAATGGAGGCCTGGGAAATGGGCCTCATGGAGGAGGTAGGCCTGGGATGGCAGTGGTTGGGTTGTGTCCAACGGGCCAGGCTAGAGCACTGGTCTGTACCCAAGGAGAGGCTCTCCCGGGTGGCCGAGGAGAAGAAGAGATGGAGCAGAACCTCTGGGACACATCTGTCTCCATCAGCAAGGGAATGTGCCCCAAGCTCATTTCAGGAGCTTGGGCTCAGCTTCTCAGCACTGCAGAAAACATTTTCCTGGCCGTTGTGTGCCTTGAGCTTTGTGTGTTCATCCCCGGGGACAGGAGCTGAGCTGGGGTGCTCAGTCCTTGGGGCGGTGGCAGCTGATGCTGCTGGAGACCCTTTAGGCAGGAGATGGTGCAGCTGGTGGTGAACACAGGGTCACCACTGCCCACTGGTGTCACCCCTGCCCACCACCACCACGTGAATGCCCAAAAGTGCCCATGAGCACAGAAATAGGGGTCACCCAGGAGCTGTTCTGCTCCAACGAGGACCAGCAGATGCTGGTCACGAGTTCACTTCCCACCGCAGTGGTGGCTCTCCAGACACCAGCTCCAAACTGGTATTTCCTGCCTTCTTTCTGTCCCATCTGAAAATACCCTTCCTGACATCAGGAAGGCACACGGGGCAGGGTGAAGCTGGGGCAGGATGAATTTGGGATGTGAGGAAGATGGGACCGTGAAGATGGGAATGGAGCAGGGCTGTTGGGAGCCTTCAGGTCATGTCAGTGGTAGCCACGTGGAGAAGGCAAGGCAGGACATGGCCGGCAACTGGTCCCTGCATGTTGGCAGCTCTTGGTGGCCTCAGGTTCCTGATTTCTGTGAGAGTCTTGGTGCCCAACAGCAGAGGGGTGGAAATCCTCCATATCCCACCCAGCCAGGCTGCCTCTTCCAGGTCCTCAAGGGGCCCACCAAGAGGAAACGGCCCAACTTCTGCTCAGGTTCCTTCCTGAGGTCCTCGCCAGAGGGAAAAACCAGAGTTCCAGAGCTCCCCCTGCAAAAGGGTGTGTGGCAATTGAGCCCCTGGAAAGTCCTTCCACCAGGGGAAATTCAGATTGGATATTACGAAAAATTTCGTCACTGAAAATGTGCTCAGGCACTGGCACAGGCTGCCCAGGGCAGTGGTGGAGTCACCATCCCTGGAAGTGTTCAAATCCATGTGGACGTGGCACTTGAGGACGTGGTTCAGTGGAGAAACAGTGCTGGGTTAATGGTTGCATGCAATGACCTTGGAGGTCTTTCCCAACCTTAACAATTCCATGACTCTGTGACTTTATCTTCCCCATCCACGGAGCAGAGAAGGCTTTTGCAGAGCAATAAACACCCTGAGCAGGACCAAACGCTTACATCCAGTCCTGTACCCTGCTCCCCACCTCGCTCCATCCCAAAAGGCTGCCCCCAGCACGGCTGCCTTTGGAAATCCCTTTCCCTGACTGTTGCCAGCAGGGAGCTTGGGAGAAATGTCTCACCCTCGCCGAGATCCCTGCAACCAACGTGCTTGGTAAACTCCCCCACACGGTGAGAAGTGGGGCTTCAAAGGCATTTTGGTTTTCCCATAGATACTTATTTTAAAAATAAAAATCCATATATGAAACTTTTTGGGGAAATGTTGCATTTTTTAACCCAAAAATAAAAACCAACCAGATGCTCAAAGGTTTTTGTGAGCCTAACTCATAAATAAACCAGCAGATTTGCTTGGAAAGACGGGAGGAAGACGGGAGTGGAATTGTCGGTTCCAACACACTGATCTTTCTTTTCTCCTCTCCTTTCTGAAGCAGAAAATGTCACATTTGGTGAGAATACCTGAAGCAAAACCCGAGCAAAGATTTGATTCCTTCCTCCCGGCCGCCGCTGCCCACGTGAGCTTCCAGCCCTCCTCCTGGACAGAAGCGGGAGCGCAGCGGCAGCAGCGAGTCAGTCCCCGCCTCCGCCAGAAATCCCTCTGATTTTGGGGTTATTTTGTTCATTCTGGACTCGACCTGTTTGGTGTCAGCTGCTGGTTCATGTGAAATCTTCCTGGACCAGTCCCAGGTGAATGTCAGCTTCCCGTGCTGCCCCTGGAGCAGCGATTCCCTGGGGATGCTGCTGGGGGGATTTTACCCCGGCGCAGCAGAGTCCAACCTTGTCCCAGGGCAGGTTGTAAGGAAGGAAATTCCATTGTCCTCCTGAGCCATGAGAGGAACCCGGGCACAGAGCAGGGGAGCAGCTCCCCAGGATTCCCAAACCATTGGCAGCCCTGGGGAGAAGGACTTGGGGGTGTTGGTGGGTGAGAGGCTCAGCCTGCCCCGGCCATGGGCACTGACCCCAGAAACCCCCCCTGTGCTGGGCTGAGCCCCAGCGTGGGCAGCAGGGGAGGGGGGATTCTGCCCCTCTGCCCCGCTCAGCTGAGACCCCACCTGCAGAGCTGCCCCAGCCCTGGGGAACAACATCAGGAGCACGGGGAGCTGCTGGAGCCACTCCAGAGGAGGCCACGGAGATGCCCCAAGGGCTGGAGCCCCTCTGCTCTGGAGCCAGGCTGGGAGAGCTGCGGGTGCTCACCTGGAGAGGAGAAGGCTCCAGGGAGAGCTCCGAGCCCCTTGCAGGGCCTAAAGGGGCTCCAGGAGAGCTGCAGAGGGACTGGGGACAAGGCATGGAGGGCCAGGAGCCAGGGAATGGCTTCCCAGTGCCAGAGGGCAGGGCTGGGTGGGATCTTGGGCAGGAATTGTTCCCTGGGAGGGTGGGCAGGCCCTGGCACAGGGTGTCCAGAGCAGCTGGGGCTGCCCCTGGATCCCTGGCAGTGGCCAAGGCCAGGCTGGACATTGGGGCTTGGAGCAGCCTGGGACAGTGGGAGGTGTCCCTGCCCATGGCAGGGGTGGAACAAGAGGTTCTTAAAGGTCCCTTCCAACCCAAACCGTTCTGGGATTTTGTGATATGGCACCAGCCTGGGGATGCATCCCCACCTCACCCCACAGTCCCCCTGCACTCAGCAGCTGGAGCTGAGCCCTGGCAGAACACGTCCATGGAACAGCACCACTGCTCTGTCACACAATCAGGGGACAAAGGCACCCCAGGCCACTGCCAAGGGAGCAGGAGGGAGCAGGAGGAGAGTGTGGAGCTGCTGGGAGGAGGAGGGTGAGGAGGGAAAGGAGGAAGGAGCAGCAGGGGACAGGGCTGGGTTTCCAGCAGGTTCCTCTCAGGGTGATTGGCTCAGGTTGCATCGATCCGGGTGTGATCAGGACTTTGTATTTGCTGCACAGGGGAGGGGGAGAGAAGCTTCGAGTGGAAGAAAATAACAAGACTGGGAAAACTGGAGGTGGGAGTTTTCCTGTCCCTTCTATTGCTCTAGATGAAGGCAAAATAACAGATCCCCAATTCCTGGCAAATCCATCCTAGTGCCAGTGTGGAGCATCCCAAAAATGTCACAAGTCACACGGAGAACACAGCTCAGAGGATCAGTCTCAGCTATGGAGACACCTTGGATGCCAAATCCAACCCCTGCTCATGTCACACTCTCCCTCAGCACCTTCTCCTCCTCCTCCCAAGCCCTCCTTTACAGACTCCCCTGAAGAGAACCCAAGCTGAGCCCAGCAAACTCATCACACCTGTAACACAGGTGGGCTCCAGCCAGCATGGTAAAATCCACAGGAGGGCATGGAATAAATCACGAGACACCGTGTCTGGGTGGTTTGGTTTTCCTTGAGTGCCCACAGGCATCCACAGGAGCTGGGAAGGCACAGGGAGAATGGAGAGGTGCTCACCTCCCCCTGCTCCCCCTGCCCACCTCCTGGGAGGGGCCTTTGGGGGCGATAAATCTCCCTGGTTAAGAGGGAGCAGTATTTGGGGAGGATTTACAGCAGGAAAAATGCCCAAAAATGTGGAGAAGGGAAAGAGCGCAGCATTGTGTGGGGTTTGATCCACAGGGAGGAGGACAAAGAGGCAGGAGAGGGGTGAAGGAGCAAATCAAGGCAGGGGAACCACACAGGGACCGTGGCCCTTCACGCCTCTCCTGGCACAAGGAGTCACCCCTGGGTGTCCTGCTGGCTGGGACAGAGGAGAGGGGACAAACCTCTTTAGGGCACAGATGAGCTGATGCCCCTGCGCATGCCCACTTGTCCCTCTTCATTCTTTCCTCTTCAAGGCCTGGAGGAAAACCACTGCTCCTGGAAATGTCAGGCAGGGTTTGCTCTTCAGGGTGGGGAAGCAGGAGGGACAGGATGGGACAGGCTGGGACAGGATGGGACCAGAGGGGAGCAGGGATGAGAGGCTGCGGGTCTCCTTTTGCCTGGGGAGGGATAAGGGGGAGCAGCACCTTCCTCATGTGTGTCCCCCAGAAATAGGTCAGGACCCCACAGTGGGGTTTGAGGTGGCCCCAGAGCCCTCCCACAGCCATGTCCCTGGGGTGTGTGGGTGACAGGGGCTTGTAGAGGACTGGGGGCAGGAGTTTGCTGGGGTTAACAACCCAACCCCCCTGCCCCCAGCCCTGTGTCCCTCCATGCTCACGCCTGTCCCCCACCCAGGCCATCATTTGGTGCTCCCCTGCCCCATGGGCAGGGTCTCCACCCCACAACCCCTCCAGCACCAAATCCCAGCCTCTAAACAGCCCCCCAGGACGGGCAGCTTCCCACATCCCTTTCCCCTTCCCGCAGCCAACATTATGGCTGGAGCACAGTGAGGCTGCAGCGTCCTCCTCCCTCGCCCTGCCCCTGTTTCCATTTTATGAGCTTTTTCTTGCTATAAATATGGTTTTGAGAGCCCATTTATCAGGTCCTGCAGCTCTGGAGTCAGCCTGCCGCGCTGCCCATGACAGGTCAGAATTGACTCGTATGATATTAGAATTGCTATTGATCCCTTCGGCACCTCGCCCCGCGCCCGGCTCCGTGACCCAGTGTCAGGCTGGGCAGCCCCCCTGCTCTGGTCGCCCCCTGCTCATCCTGGAGGCTGGGATGGGGTCCCTGGCTCCCTGTGCACCTTCACCCTGAGGGGACCCGGCCCCCATGTCCCCCCATGGGTCCTTTATCCCCCCATCGCCTCCCCCCTGCTGGGGGTGCTGAACCATCCGGAGCTGCTCTGTGGGCAGAACTGGATGATTCCCAAGGGAAAATCCTGCTCTGGCCTGGGGGAATTTCAGGGCTCTGAGCCCATTGCACAAGGACTTTGGGGCTGAGATGGGTGTGGTACCCCAAAAAGGCTGTGAAACCCTCTGTGCCTCAGTTTCCCTACCTCCAAAGCAAAACACCCCCACCCCCTTTTCCCGCAGGATTCCGGACCGAAGGTCAGTGAAGTCTCAAGTAGCTCTGGGCACTGCTTTTATCAACACAGGCAAATGCCACCAGTGATTTGAGCTGAATTAACCTGGTTTCTTCCATCCCTGTTTCCTGAGGGATCCATGCAGGTTCCTGCTGAGCTGGAAGCCTTTCAACAGTTTCCCAAAACACGATGATTTTCACCGCCAGGTTACTTTGACCTCCTATCAAACCTCCATCTTTTTTTTCCCTGTTTTTCCCTAGAGGAGGAGCCTGCTTGCTGGTCCTTCTTGGGCAGAATGAAGGGCACCAAATGAAAAGAGCAGGCAGCAGGATCAAACCATGCAGGAGAAGGTCCTTCTCCATGGACATGTCTTCTGCAACAGCAAGATGCTGCAGACACTGCAAGGCTGGTCAGGAACAAAGAACATTTTCATGGGAGATAAACTATCCATGGCCATGCACAGCCAAAACACCAACCCTGCACCTGGGGGCTGAGAGAGTAGCTGGGGCTGCATCTGTGGTAGGGGGACATTTCATAGCCACACATGGTCATATGTGGTCATCCACGATTGGGCATGGTCATGGGTGGTGGTGAGTGGTCATATGTGGTCATCCACGATTGGGCATGGTCATGGGTGATGGTGAGTGGTCATATGTGGTCATACACAGTTGGGCACAGTGATATAGGGTGGTCCGTGGTCATCTGTGGTTGTGTGCAGTCATGGTCGTGCATGGTCATCCATGGTGGCGAGTGGTCATGTGTGGTCATACACAGTTGTGCATGGTGATATTTGGTTGTACACGGTCATGCATGATTGTGTGTGGTTGTGTGTGATCACAGGGGCTGGTGAGTGCTTGTGCACTGTCATGGATGGCGGTGAGTGGTCATGTGTGGTCATACAGAGTTGTGCAGGGGAATATAGAGGCATCCGTGATCATGTGTGGTTCTGTCTGGTCATGGACGGTGGTGAATGGTCATGCATGGTCACCCGTGGTTGTACATGGTCAGCCATGGTGGCAAGTGGTTGTGTGTGGTCATACATGGCTGTTCAATGTAGTATTTGGTTGTACAATGTTGGGTGTGGCTGTGTGCGGTCATGGATGCTGGGAATGGTCGTGCGTGGTCATCCATGGCTGCACATGGTCATGGATGGTGGTGAGTGGTCGCGTGTGGTCATATGTGGTGATAAAGGGTTGTGTGTGGTCATGTGTGGTCACATGTGGTTGTGTGTGGTCACAGATGGTGGTGAGTGGCTGTGCATAGTCATGGATGGTGGTGAGTGGTCATGTGTGGTCATGGATGGTGGCGAATGGTCGTGTGTGGTCATCCATGGTTGTACATGGTCATCCATGGTGGTGAGTAGTCACGTGTGGTCATTCATGGTAACATAGGGTTGTGTGTGGTCATGTGTGGTTGTGTGTGGTCACAGATGGTGGTGAGTGGTTGTGCATGGTCATGGATGGTGGTGAATGGTGGTGTGTGGTCATCCATGGTTCCACATGGTCATCCATGATTGTACATGGTCAGCCACGGTGGCAAGTGGTTGTGTGTGGTCATACATGGTTGTTCAAGGTAATATTTGGTTGTACAATGTTGTGTGTGGTCATGGATGGTGGGAAATGGTCATGCATGGTCACCCGTGGTGGTACACGGTCATCCATGGTGGTGACTGGTCATGTGTGGTCATACACAGTTGGGCATGGTAATATTTGGTCATACATGGTCATGTGTGGTCGTGTCTGCTGGTGAATGGTCATGCATGGTCATCACAGTTGTACAAGGTCACACATGATGGTGAGTGGTCAGACATGGTAATATTGGGTTGTGTGCGGTTGTGTGCGGTCACGGATGGTGCGGAACGGTCAGGAATGCTCAGGTGTGCTTGTGCGTGGTCACACCTTGTCCTGCCCAACAGTGAATGGTCACACATGGTCACACACGGTCACACACTGTCCCACGTGGCAGTGGTGACATCCGGAGCCAGGTCTCTGTGCCCACAGCCTGGAGCAGGACACGAGGAGCCGCCAGCTCACAGCTCCTGGGTGCAGCCTTAGGGACGCCAAACGCCAGCCCCGGCTTTCCAAGGAGTTTCTCTCCAGCCAGGACTGGCGATCGATCACGGGGAAACTCCGCATCCTCCTGAGCAACCCAGGATTAATTTGTTTGTCTGAAGGATGCTAATTAAGCCTGTTTAAGAGAAAGTTAACTTTAATACGATGATCCAGTTGATATTAAGAAGCTGCCAAGGAGAGCTGGAAGCAGCTGATCCAACTCCTGGCCAGAGGCTCTGCTTCAGGATCTGCTCAGCCCAGAGCCAGGGCAGGACCCTTCTGCCCTGGGATGCTTCCCACGACATTGCCTGCTCCTGCATTCCACCTGCTGCAACACCCAGAGGGCACAAAACAGGGACCAAATCTGATCCAACCTGGGCTTATCAAACAGGACCAAAAGTACTTTTTTTTCAGTTTATCGGCAGTTTGCCACTCCCCAGCTCAAAAAAAAAAAAAAAAAATAATAGAAGTACTTTGATTTGAAATGAAAACTGGTCCGAAATCATTAACAAATCGATAGTCAAGCAAAACCCGATAGTTCTGGGTCAGGCAGCACGTTTGGGTTTGATTTCAGGCTTTGAGGCACAGCTCGAACATTTTAAGGTCAAACCAAGGGAAATTCTTCCAAAGTTTCTCTGGTGGAGAAACTGGAGCTGGAGCTGCTCTGACGTGAGCTGGCACAACTGGGCTGTGCCGGAGCCCGACACTCCCTGGGAACCTCCCATCACCCTGGGGCAGGAAACGGGGCCTGATCCTGCTGCCCTGGGTGCTGCAGGAAGCCTGGAGCTCCCTGTGCTCCCCCTGCTTCCCAGTTCCACCAGTGACAGCTCCCCACCCACCCCAGGACAGGCCACCAGCCCCGGGCTGAGCAGTGGCAGCAGCTCCTCGTCCCGGCGAGCGCCATCACCCGGGGCAGGGCGACACACATCGAGTCAACAAAAAAATCTCCTGGCAGCTCCATCTCTTTTTTTTTTTTCCCCCCTTAAAGCAAACATCTTCATTACAGCTCGGAGTTGTTTAAATAAATGAATTAATATTGACAAACCATCAACGAGGCTAATAAATGATTAGTTAAAGGCATACATACATCACATTACGGTTAGCATTAGCCGGAGCTTAATTACTTGTGGAGAGGATCCCATTAGAGGAGGTGCTACGTCGCCGTCACCCTCCACAGCCCTCTGCTCCCCCGGGGCTCCCGTGGCCCTGCGGGACCCCGGTGACACTGTGGGGCCGTGCCAGGGTGGGCATCAGCAGGGCAGGGAGTGGCAGAGGGATCCCGGCCCCGGCTGCTGCTGCAGGCACATCCCCTGCGTGCAGCGAGCGGGGCGGGCTCGGCAGGCAGAGCTCTGGGCAGGAGGAGTTTGACCCCTGGCCTGGCACGAGGTGGTCAAACACCCAGATCCATGCGGCCTGCGAGGAGAGACACCGGCAAATAAAATAGGCAATAAATAATAATAACAATATCATAAAATTTTCAAATTTATTGAAAACCGGTCCACTCGCCGAATATTGGATTTTTCTATTATTTACGCAGCTGCTGATTTTCTGTAAATATTTAATGCCCCATGGATTTTTTTTTTTTTTCCAAAGTACAAATCTGAACAATTTCTAAATTTAAAATCTATTGCAACGCAACGCGGCGAGCGCCTGATCCTGCCCCCCTCCCTCAGTGGGAGCCATCCCGGAGCCGGGATGGGACCGGTGTGCACCCAGAGGTGTCCATGGAAACTCCTGCTGGAGGTGTTTTGGGTCGTCCTCTCAGCCCTCAGATATCAAAGGGGACAAACGGGCAAAGCGAGACCTCTAAAACCTTCTAATAATCCTTCTGGTGTGTCCAGCAGGCTGTGCCACCCACGCCAGGGTCCCCAGGCCACCGTGCTGGTCACACTCGTGGTGTCACTGGGTCGCTGCTGTGAGGACAGAAGCCAAAGAGCCCAAAAGGCAAAAGCTGAGATGAAAGGCAGCGAGAGCGCCAGGCTCGCATCCATATGCAATCGGGCTTGGAGAGGTTTGTTAGGACTAAAGAGGCGCTTTCATCCCTTCCCAAGGTGTTGTAATGTATCCCCAGCTGGCTTTCATCTCCCCCTGATTGATACTCAGGGCTCTAATGAGCGTGACGGGAAAAGTGGCCGAGGCAGGGAGAGGGGAGGGGGGGACCCAGACCCCTCTGCAAAGGTTTCAAAACACTTTCCGTGTTGCAGCTAATGAGGGGATCAGGAGAGGGGAGCTGGAGCTGTGCCAGGGAGAGGTGGGGGGACGGGGCTCCTCGGGGGCTCTCGGGTGCAGGTCTGTGCCCACCTTGGGGACATCGAGCCTGTGCAGCCATGGGTGACCCCCAGCAGCATTTAAAGCCAAAGAAGGATTGAAAAGCCCCATTGCTCTTGTGTCCCCTCCTCTGTGTTTGTCCCCGAACTGCAGAGCAGGGGGAGAATGGCCGCAGTGGTCACTCTGCCCTGAGACGGGAGGGTTTGTTCCCCTCTCCCTGGGGTGGGCGAGTGAGAGGGGAGCCCCAGGACAGAGCACCCCGCTCCCAGGGAGGTTGGATGCTCAGCAGACATCCCCCATCCTCCTCCTCACGTCTGGGCTGAAAATCACAGAATCCCAGAATGATTTAGGCTGGAAGAGACCTTAAGGCTCCTGATAAATGCCCCCTGTCATGGGCAAGCACACCTTCCACTAGACCAGAGCCCAGAGCTCCATCCAGCCTGGCCCTGAGCACTTCCAGGGGTGGAAAATCTGGACAAACACCGATGGGACCCCCCTGCACCCCCCAGCACCTCCCTCCCCCTGCTCCCCTTCGCATTTATGCCACCAAGGGCAGGTTGGTGGCACCCCTGGCTGCACTCCATGCCGTGAGGAGCCAGCAGGACTGTCACCCCCCCTCTTGTTATGGCATTTATGGCACCTGGGATCAGCCCTGCTGGCACCTGCTGCTGCCTCCTGACACGGCCACCCCAGGGCCACCAGCTCCGGGTGCAGGGCAGCGCTGCCACATTCCCACCCCCGCAGAAACGATCTCACTTCCAGCCTCTCCAGCCCGGGGCAGGATCCGCGCTGGATCCCTGTGGGATGCGGGATGGACAGAAGCTGCTCTGCTGTGTTTGGGAGCCAGGGGAGTGTCCTTGGAACCTCCCAGCAGAAGGCTCCGCTCCCAGGGGACAGACCTGCCAGACTGTCACCGGCATGGCCCCGAGCACCCTGTCCCTCTCCTTCCCCCTCCTCTTCCTCTCCCCTCTCGTCGCTGCCGGCGTTCCCCCGTTCCTGTCCCCGGGGCTAACGGGGCTGCTGAGGGATGGGCCACACGCCGACACGGCTCTGACAAACGCAGCCTGGGCGCGGCTTCTCCCTCTCCCCTCCCGCCCATTTGTTATCCCTGATGTCCAAAGTGCTTTTTTTTTTCCAAAGTACAAATCTGAACAATTTCTAAATTTAAAATCTATTGCAACGCAACGCGGCGAGCGCCTGATCCTGCCCCCCTCCCTCGGTGGGAGCCATCCCGGAGCCGGGATGGGACCGATGTGCATCCGGAGGTGGCCATGGTCTGGAACTGCCAGCTCCTCTCAGGAATGCCAAAAATGAAAAAGCCAGGGGGGGAAAAGGGGGAAAAGGAAAAAGGAGGGAAGAGAAAAAATGGGGAGAGAGGAAAAAAAAAGGAAGGGGGGGAAGAGGGGGAAAGGAAAAAGAGGGGAAGAGAAAAAAAAAGGAGGAAAGGGAAATAAAGGAGGGAAAATTAAAAGGAGTAAAAAAGCAGCGGAAAGAAGGGAAGGGAAGGGAAGGGAAGGGAAGGGAAGGGAAGGGAAGGGAAGGGAAGGGAAGGGAAGGGAAGGGAAGGGAAGGGAAGGGAAGGGAAGGGAAGGGAAGGGAAGGGAAGGGAAGGGAAGGGAAGGGAAGGGAAGGGAAGGGAAGGGAAGGGAAGGGAAGGGAAGGGAAGGGAAGGGAAGGGGAAGGGAAGGGAAGGGAAGGGAAGGGAAGGGAAGGGAAGGGAAGGGAAGGGAAGGGAAGGGAAGGGAAGGGAAGGGAAGGGAAGGGAAGGGAAGGGAAGGGAAGGGAAGGGAAGGGAAGGGAAGGGAAGGGAAGGGAAGGGAAGGGAAGGGAAGGGAAGGGAAGGGAAGGGAAGGGAAGGGAAGGGAAGGGAAGGGAAGGGAAGGGAAGGGAAGGGAAGGGAAGGGAAGGGAAGGGAAGGGAAGGGAAGGGAAGGGAAGGGAAGGGAAGTTACAGCAGCTTCTCCCAGGCAGCCAGACTCCTTAAATAGATCCAAAGGTGTCTGGGAGCATCGGATCCATGGATTGGGAGTGCTCCAAGCTGCACATTCTGGGTAGGCTGGGGAGCCAAGCGCTGTCTCCCCGCTCCATCCACTATCCCGGTGCCGTTCCCTCCTCTCCTCTCCTCTCCCCAGCCCAAGCAGCGCCTGCTGCCCTCCGAGGGGCTCTGGCAGTGCCAGCCCCACTCCTGGCCCTGGCACTGGGCATCCTTCCCTGCAGCAGTTCAAGGCAGCTGGAAGGGAAAATAAAACCAGCAGAACCCAAAATCCCAGCCCAAAGCCCAGACCCTTTCCCAGGATGTGCAGGGGTTTGGGGCAGAGCATCTATCAGGGAACAAGGATGGGATTTTGATCATTCTGTGTCATTTCCTATTTTCACAGAATCCCAGAAGGGTTTGGTTTGGAAGGGACCTTAAACTTCATCCCGTTCCACCCCTGCCATGGCAGGGACACCTCCCACTGTCCCAGGCTGCTCCAAGCCCCAATGTCCAGCCTGGCCTTGGCCACTGCCAGGGATCCAGGGGCAGCCCCAGCTGCTCTGGGCACCCTGTGCCAGGGCCTGCCCACCCTCCCAGGGAACAATTCCTGCCCAAGATCCCATCCAGCCCTGCCCTCTGGCACTGGGAAGCCATTCCCTGGCTCCTGGCCCTCCATGCCTTGGCCCCAGTCCCTCTGCAGCTCTCCTGGAGCCCCTTTAGGCCCTGCAAGGGGCTCGGAGCTCTCCCTGGAGCCTTCTCCTCTCCAGGTGAGCACCCGCAGCTCTCCCAGCCTGGCTCCAGAGCAGAGGTGCAACAATTTATTTTAATTCTCTTCCAGCCCTTGGAGCCAGCAGGAACAAGAATTAACACATGAAAAAGGAAGAGGAAGAGAAGGGGGGACAGGCAGGGATCCCCACTTTGTCTGGAGTTCCAAGAGGCTCACTCAGAGCCTCCAGA
Source organism: Corvus moneduloides (assembly GCF_009650955.1). NCBI lineage: Eukaryota > Metazoa > Chordata > Aves > Passeriformes > Corvidae > Corvus > Corvus moneduloides. Next base: position 1,231,670 of record NC_045503.1, on the reverse strand, counting down.
GCCGCCAGCCTGGCGAGGAGCTGGGGCCTGGGGGTTTCCCACACCTGGCACTGCCGTGGTTGCGCTGCCCAGGACCCATCACAGCTCCAGAACCCAGGGAGGGGCTTCCCCAGAGCCTCCAGACCTTCAAGCAACTGCTTGGAAAACCAGAAATGCACTTAAAAGCCTCCCAAAATTCAGGGCCTGAGGCTTTAAAAAGCAACCCCCAGCCTGGCCATAGGCAATGTCTGTCCAAGCAGCCTCAGCTCCCGGAGCAGCTCAGGACTCCCCCGACCTCGGCCCCAGCCTGGGGCTCCAGCCCTGCAGCTCCACGGCTCTGCCCCAGGGCACCCCTGCCTGTCCCACAGAGGGCTGGGAGGTGCTGCTGGGCATCCCAGGGGGAGGTGGCACAGGTGCCTCAGCCCCTGGTGTTTTGGGATCCATCCCTCTCCCACCACGCACAGGCTCAGAGCGCCCGGCTGAGGGATCGATAGGGTTTGATCTTACACTGGGAGGAGGAAGGTAAAAATAAACGGGAAAGGGAGGGAGGAGAGCACGGAGGAGCAGATGGAGTGTTTGGCACTGGAGCAGGGGCTGGGAAGCGCCTGGAGTGCAGCATCTCCAGCCCTGGTGGGTCCCAGGGAGTCCCATCTCAGCTGTGAATCTCCAGCTGGGAGCACTGGGGCCAGATGTAAAGGACACCCTGCAAGATGCAACAAATAACTTTGTGTTCTCCCCCAAATTCCCTTGTCCCATCTCCAACCAGTCTCCCACTGCCCCAGCATTGCTCACGGACACCACCAAGGGTCCTGTCCCCTTCCCTTGGCTCCCTGTCCCCAGTGCATCCCAGCCAGGGCCTGAGTTTGCTGCTCTGACCCCAAACACGGCACCATCGGTCCCAGTGGGGGTGTTTGGGGACCCCCACCCTGTCGGGGCCCCTCGTGGGGCAGCTGCTCCCCCCCATCCAGCAGCACCAGGATCCAGAGTGGCTCCAGGGCAAAGAGGGAGGGAAGAGTGGAGCAGGGAGCAGGCACAGCTTCCCCCAAGGCTGATGTGGGGACGCCCCAGAGTGCATCCCACCCCTCTCTGGCAGCTCGTGACCTCCCCTGGGCTGACCCTGCTTCCCTCAGCCCCTCCAGCAGCCGCCTTTCCCTGCCGCCTTCCCCTCCCTCCCCACTCCCAAACGATCCCGAAGTCTCTCATTTTCCAAGCCCAATTACTCCGGCACAATGCCCCCGGCCGCGCTCCGGTGCCTCTCGAGGCTGCCCCAGGGCTGGGGGAGAGACCGGGATCCACGTGGAGCCTTCATCCCCCAGATGTGTGTCGGGGTGGTCGGGATTCCCACGGGGCTCTCCTGGAGAGGAGCAGGATGAGCCACGTCCCATCCCATCCCTGCTGGTGAGGGAACGGGTGCAGAGGGATGGGATTTGGCTGGGATTTGGGAAATTTATCTGCCCAGACAGGAGCTGCTCCCTCCTGGCACTCCTGGAGAGGGGTTTTGGTTGAAGCCCAGCTCCTCACCTTGATCCCGGGGTCTGTGCAAACCCAGGAGCGGGGCTGGCAGGAGCCTCCCCCGCAATGCCAGAGCGCACCCAGGGCATGGAGCTGCAGGGCTCGGACTCGCCAAACGGCCTGGATCAGCAACAGCTGGCTGGAAAAGGATTTTGGCCAACCCACACCCCTCCCCACAGCCCCCTGCCCTCCCTGTGCCACAGCCACAGGGAAAAGCTGTGTGTGGCCAGCTCCGAAGGCAAAGCCCTGGCAGATGGAGAGCCTGGGGTGAACCCAGACGTTTCACCTGCCCTGTTTCATGGGGCTGGGTCCTTCCCTGCGTGTTTTGCCTTCCCAGGGAAGACCAGAGGTGGGAGTTGCTGTGGCTGCTTTGGGAGGAAAGGTTTTGCCGTGGGCTTGTACCGTTTCTGACCAGTTCCACAGGTATTCCCATCTCTCTGAGAACACCCTTGTGGACCCTCCAGGTCCATCCCTGTGCCCCAGAGGAGCCCCCAGGGTGAGAATCCCAAGGATCCCTCGGTGTCACACGTGCACCGAGCGCTGCCCGTGCTCAGCTGCCACTCCACAGGCCCTGCACAGCCCAAACCTCTGCGGGGAGCTGGTTTACAAGAAGAGGAGTGCTGGCTTCCCAAACAAGCCTCCCAGTCCACAACACATTTCCAGCCATACATAATCTAATATACGTTACCATAGCGCCAATCAATAACTCAGTAGGCCAGCTCCGAAATTATTCTCTTAAAGGGCCAGCGCTCCTCTTCCTCCCCCTCCCCAGGCCCATCTGCCTCGTGTCACAGCCCAGAGGAGCCTCGTGTCCCCAGGTCTCACCTGCCAGGCAGGGCACGACACCAGGCTGGTGGTGACACCCTTCACCCATCACATGCCCTCCGTGCCACGTCCCTGTGTCACAGCGTGAGGGACGCGTGGGTGCCACTCCCAGGGCACGTCTCTGCCACCACCAGCAGCTCCCTCCCTGCTCTGCAGCTCCATCTGGGCACAGCTTTCCCCTCCTCAGCACCCCCACGCTCCCGCATCCCACCCGCTCAGCAGGATTCTCCAGGCTCCTGGGAGCAGAGGATGCCCTGCCCAGCGGCTCCCTGCCCCTGTCACTGTGAGCTGGGGACGGGGACCTCGGCTCCGGGCCAGTCCCTGCCCTTGGACAAACCCCCAAAGCTCCGAGGAACACCTGGAATGCGTTTCCAGCCTGGCTCCCAAAGCACCGCTGGCAGGAGCTTCTCCTCCTGCTCGAAATCCAAGGGGGAAAAGCTCCAAAAGCCCCCGGAGCGGCGATGGCCTCCCTGCAGCCTCCCTGGATTTCACCCCCCTGCAGGAAAAGCGTCCCAAAAGCTGCTCTGCGCTCCAGGTATCCCGTACAAACCCATCCCGCATCCCGGATTTCCAGACCCGAGGCTGTGCCCTCCTCCCCTCAGGCACTCGAGATCCCGCTATAGAAGTGACAAAGAAGTGGCAGCACCTGGAACCGAGCAAAACGAGCCCCACAGCCCCGGCCGAGCCCTGCAGGGAACGCTCCCGTTCGTGAATCCTTCAACACCGAAACCCAGCCGTGCCAGCCAAGGGCGCCTCCTCTATGTCTCAATTCCAGCAAAGACAAGCCAGGGAGGGGAAGAATAATTACAAGGGAGCTGGAGAGGGGATCTTCATCAGGAACTGGAGTGACAGGAAAAGGGGAATGAGTTCACACGGAGAGAGTGGGTTTAGATCAGATCCCAGGAAAAAATTCTTGGCTGTGAGGGGGCACAGGGTGCCCAGAGCAGCTGGGGCTGCCCCTGGATCCCTGGCAGGGTCCAAGGCCAGGCTGGACGGGGTTTGGAGCAGCCTGGGACAGTGGGAGGTGTCCCTGCCCACGGCAGGGGGTGGAACAAGAGATTGTTAAAGGTCTCTTCCAACCCAAACCATTCTGGGACTCTGTGACAATTAATAAGATCCTAATGAGCCTCAGCAAGCGGCACGGGCTGCGAAGTGCCTCATTTTGGGTGGAGTTTGGGAGGTTTCTGCGCTGACCACGTGCTCCTGTTTGATTGGCGTCGCCAGAATTCGGAATCTCCCCACTGCACCCCGGGCTGAGCATTCCACGCCCAGGGAATGAACCGAAGCTGCTGCTGCCGCTGCCGGCGGCTGTCCCGGGCTGCTCCTGCCCCCTCAGCACCACGGGAAACACTTTGGGGGCGATTTTAAGGTTTTGATTTTTTCCAAGCTCGCAACAAAACACACTGCAAGGGCAGAGGAGATGCTGGAGCTGTGAGCTGGGTGTAGGCAGGGTCTGGTTGCGCCCCGCTCCTGTGAGCACGAGGAGTCCTCTTGCAAGAAAAGCCCACAGATTTTCATGGCAAACTGGGGATTTTTCTCCCCTTTTTTTCATCACGCCCCCAAAACGTTTTCGTAGAAACCCTGACCGAGCGCCCTCCCTGAGAGCTCTGCGTTTGCCACATTTCTACCCCCGAGACGCCTGGCTGTGGGCACCGATGACCTCGCCGAGCTGGCATCCCACGGGGGAACCCTTGGGCACAGCCTCAGGAACCAAACCTCGAGTCGGGGAGAAGCTCCAGAGCCACAAGGTCCCTGCAGCCGCCCCCCGCCCCAGCGGCATCCCCGGCCCCCGGGCAGGGCTGGAGCCGGGGCCCCCGGGGACCCCTCTCGGCATGGCCAGCTGCCTTCCAGCAGCCCCCGAAGGGCAGCGCGGCCCCGGCAGCGCTGTCAGCCAGGCTCTACGTCTTCCATTAATTCACTTCACACTGTCCATATTGATCGGCTCTGCTCTCTCCCCGGTGCCCCCCCTCGCAGCCCTCCCCCCCGCCGGCTGCTGCACCGCTGGGCAGCCCAGCCTGCATGCTGCATGATCCATACAAACTCACTTACTCAGGGAAATCAATGGGCTCGAAAGAGCACACGCAGCAAGGCGAGGAGTCTGTCTGGGGATCGACCGCCCAGCAAGGAGACACAGAGAGCAGCAGCCCGTGCCCCGCCGCTGCCCGGCGCCCCGGGGGCCGGGGGGTCCCGCTGCCACCCTGCCACACCCCCCTGCGTGCCACAGCCCCCCGCGGGATGCTGGTGACAGGGGGCGGCCATCCCGGGGGGTTTCCTGCCGGGAAGGGGTGTTTCACCTCGGGCAGGGGCAGGGGAGGGTCCCGCCGGGATCGCTGCCTCCTCCCCCCAGACCCAAGAGGAAGCTCAGCCCCCTCTGATGCTCCAGCCAGCGCAGGCTCCAGCGTCCTCCCTTTGGTTCTCCTCAGCTTCAGCCAAGTCACGCTGCAGCCGTGCCTCAGTTTCCCCATGTTTAACCAGCAGGGCAAATCTCGGAATTCCAGTGCTATTTGGGTGCCCGGGGTTGATGGGTTAAAGCCCTTCTCGTTCCACCCCTTCCACTGTCCCAGGCTGCTCCAAGCCCCAATGTCCAGCCTGGCCTTTGGCCACTGCCAGGGATCCAGGGGCAGCCCCAGCTGCTCTGGGCACCCTGTGCCAGGGCCTGCCCACCCTCACAGGGAACAATTCCTTCCCAAGATCCCATCTAATTCTACTTCCCTTCAGCTTAAAGCCTTTCCCCCTTGTCCTGTCACTGGGTGCCCAAGGAAGCTGGAGGGATGTTCCCCTTCCAGCCAGTTTCAGGGTTAGGGGATGCCCTGTTCTGCCAGGCCTGTCCACGGCAGCAATAACTGGTTCTGGACCAAGGAGAAGCTAAAATTGAGGGGGTTTTGCCCCCTCTCAGAGCACCGCCGGCCCAGTTTGCCCTGGGAAACTGTTGCCACCGCACAGGCAGCGCCGGGGTGATTAATAAATCCTGCCAGAAGAGCTGCTGCTGTGCTGAGTTTGCCCATCAAGGAAGGAAATCTTTATTTATATATATTCTATAAACTAATTTTTGCATCATTGCAATAAATCCATCTTCCAGCCGTCAGCTGCAATCCGCCGTCAGGCCCGGCCACGTGCGGCTCCGGGCGGGATGCGGGGGGTGCGGGGAGCAGGAACGGGAGCATCCCGGCACCGCTGGTCCTGGGGGGGTCTCCGGGGTGCCCACCGGGGCTGGAGCCAAAATGGGCACTTGGGGCCGTGTCCGGGGGGAAAAGGAGCGGCCGGTGCCCCCCTGGGCGCGCGTCCGTCAGGCGGGGGGACCCCGGGGGCATCGAGGGACTGGGGTGTCACCGAGGAAACGGGACCCCAGCGGGCTGGAAGCCGCTGCCTCACCGGGGAGGAACTGGGGGGACGGGGAAGGCCCCGAGACGGTGCTGGCGGCCCAGTACCGGTAAATGCCGGCAGTGCCCTGCGTGGCGGGGGAAGCCTCTTCCGAGCAGCCCCCTCCCCTCCCCGGGGCAGTGTGGTTGTGCTGGAGACACCGAGTCTGTGCTCCGCAGGCTCCAGCTCCCGAGCAGCGCTGGGGGAAGTGCGGGGCTCGGGGAGCAGCGGCAGAGTTATGGGGACAGCCGCTGCTCCCACCCCAAAGCCATCCCCCAGCGCCGGCTGTCCCTCGGGGGGTCGATTTGGGGGACAGGAGGTGGCAGTGAAGGTCCTGAGCAGCCTCTGCTGGGACCTGGTGGCTTTTTGGGATGGGACCTCGTCTGCGGGTGGCTGCACGCCGAGGCGGCTGCCCTCCTGAGCCACGGAGCATCCCGAGATGGGAATTGCACGGGAAGTCGGGGTTCCCGGACAGCCTGACGGGTGTCCCGCTCTGCCCTGCCAGCCCGGGGTGTTCCCGCTGGGGGAAGATTTCGGTGCCTCACCCCCTCCCCCTGCCCGGGAGGGGCTCTGCTGCCCGGCCCCGTCCCAGCACAGCCCGGGGCCGGCGGCCGCGGATCGAACCCAGCAGTGCCCGGCAGGAGCTGCGGGCAGGGATCCACTGGGAGATGAGTCTGCTGGGCCTCAGCCAGGCCAGGAGGGGCCGCAGCCGCGGCTCCAGCCCGGACCAGGGGTGCCAGGAGGGTGAGGAAGGCTCAGAGCAAAGGGGGGATGGAGGAAGGTGAGGCAGGCTCAGAGCAGGGGGGATGGAGGAAGGTTGCCATCAGCTCCCCTGTTCAGCAAGCAGAGCCCCCCGAGCCCTCCCAGGAGGCTTCCCCATTTTAGGGGGCCGCAGGCCTCTCTGCCCCCCTCCCCTCCAGGGCAGGATGGGGCTGCTGGGGTGCAGCAAAGCCCCCTGGCCCCCCACCCCTTCCTGACATCGTCTGGCGGGTTGTGGGGAGGTTGGTGGGAGTGGGGGTCACCCCCATGGGCAGCAGGATTTGGGAATTGGAAGCCCCTCCGCCCAACCCTGAGCACCCAGACCCCCACCCTGCCCAGAGACCCCCACCATAGCACATCCCCCTGTCCTGAGGTCCCTGCAGAGCCTTGGAGGGACCCATCTTGGGGGACGTTGGCACAGGCTTTGGGAACAAAACTCTGAGTTGCTTTTCTATCATTTCCCCCCTGGTTTATCCCTTTTCCCCCGCCTTTCCCAGGCCTGCCAGCCCTGGCACTCGTTATGGAGGTAACGAAGGGCCCTGTGCATAGCAATGAGATTGATTGACCCCGCTGACCCCAGCCAGGGCCTGGGCTCCCTCCAGGGCACCCAGGTCACCGGCTGCTGACCATCACTGGTTGCCACGGTGACACCAGTGGCCCCTAGGGATGGATGGGGGGCTCTGGGATGCAGGGGGCTGCCGGGGCAGGTCAGAGTGTCAAGGCTGCTGCGTTAGTGGGATGCTGCTGGTTTGGGGAGGGTGAGGGTTAAATTCCCAATCCCGGGTGGGACCCGGGGGCAGGTCCCTTCCAAGGGGTGCCAGGGGGTGCCAGATCACCTGTGAGGCTGGGCGTGGTGTGTTCTCTGGGGAAACTGAGGCATAGAGGGGCGCCGGGTGGCACAGCAGGAACCCAGGAGTGGTGGGAGCCGGTGGGGAGAGGGAAGAAAGGCTGGGGAGAGGGAAGGGCAGGCAGGGGGTGTGGAGAGCGGTGGAAGCGGGGAGAGGTCAAGGGTGGAGGTTTGGGTGGGGAGTGCAGGGTGAAAGGTGGAGGGGTGCAGGGCAGGATGGGGGTGCAGGGGTGCAGTGTGAGAGGTTGTGGGGTGTGGGCAAGGGGCAGGGTGAGGAGTGGTGGGGTGGAGGATGAAGGGGGCGGAGGGAAGGTCAGGATGGAGGGGTGAAATGTGAGGGGTTGTGGGGGCAGGGCCGGGGTGGGGTGAGAGGTGCAGGGTGAGCGGTACAAGGGCAGGGGGACAAGGTGAGGGGTGCAGGATGAGGGTCCTGCCCCGGGACCCCAATTCCTGGGCTCCGCTGCCCTCTAGCGGGCAGATCCCGCCCCTCCCGGCTGCTCCGTCCCCGCGCTGTCCCCTTGTCCCCTCTCCTGGAGGTCCCGGAGCCGCCTCCGCCCCGTCCCCAGGATCCCGCGTGGGGCCACTGCCGTCCCCCGGGGGGAACACGGCGGGGTCAGGTCCCCGGGGTGAAGGGGATGGGAGCAGCTGCGGGCGGGTCTGGGGTTAAAGCCACGCAGCCCGCCCTCGGGGGATGCTCCGTGCGGGACCCGCGGGTCACCGCCGGGGTTCCCTGTGTCCCTCCCGGTCCTGCCGGTCCCACCGGGTCCCCCCGAGCCCCGGACCCGCGGCCCTGCAGTGCCCGCAGAGGCCGCCAGGTGACGCCACGAGCCCTCCCCGGCGGCGGCGGGACCGGAGCGAGACCAGCCCCGACGGTGTCCGGTCCCTGCGTCCGTCCCTGTCCTGTCCCTGCGTCCGTCCCTGTCCTGTCCCTGTGTCCGTCCCTGTCCTGTCCCTGTGCCTGTCCCTGTCCTGTCCCTGCGTCCGTCCCTGTCCTGTCCCTGCGTCCGTCCCTGTTCTGTCCCTGCGTCCGTCCCTGTCCTGTCCCTGTGCCTGTCCCTGTCCGGTCCCTGCGTCCGTCCCTGTCCTGTCCCTGCGTCCGTCCCTGTTCTGTCCCTGCGTCCGTCCCTGTCCTGTCCCTGTGCCTGTCCCTGTCCTGTCCCTGTGCCCGTCCCTGTCCTGTCCCTGTGTCCGTCCCTGTCCTGTCCTGTCCCTGTGCCTGTCCCTGTCCTGTCCCTGCGTCCGTCCCTGTCTTGTCCCTGTGCCTGTCCCTGTCCTGTCCCTGTCCTGTCCCTGCGTCCGTCCCTGTCCTGTCCCTGTGTCCGTCCCTGTCCTGTCCCTGTGCCTGTCCCTGTTCTGTCCCTGCGTCCGTCCCTGTCCTGTCCCTGTGCCCGTCCCTGTCCTGTCCCTGTGCCCATCCCTGTCCTGTCCCTGTGTCCGTCCCTGTCCTGTCCTGTCCCTGTGCCCGTCCCTGTCCTGTCCCTGCGTCCGTCCCTGTCCTGTCCCTGTCCTGTCCCTGCGTCCGTCCCTGTCCTGTCCCTGCGCCCATCCCTGTCCTGTCCCTGTGTCCGTCCCTGTCCTGTCCTGTCCCTGTGCCCGTCCCTGTCCTGTCCCTGCGTCCGTCCCTGTCCTGTCCCTGTGCCTGTCCCTGTCCTGTCCCTGTCCTGTCCCTGCGTCCGTCCCTGTCCTGTCCCTGTGTCCGTCCCTGTCCTGTCCCTGTGCCTGTCCCTGTCCTGTCCCTGTGTCCGTCCCTGTCCTGTCCTGTCCCTGTGCCCATCCCTGTCCTGTCCCTGTGTCCGTCCCTGTCCTGTCCTGTCCCTGTGCCCGTCCCTGTCCTGTCCCTGTGTCCGTCCCTGTCCTGTCCTGTCCCTGTGCCCGTCCCTGTCCTGTCCCTGTGCCCGTCCCTGTCCTGTCCCTGCGTCCGTCCCTGTCCAGTCCCTGCGTCCGTCCCTGTCCTGTCCCTGTGTCCGTCCCTGTCCTGTCCCTGTGCCTGTCCCTGTCCTGTCCCTGTGTCCGTCCCTATCCTGTCCCTGTGCCTGTCCCTGTCCTGTCCCTGTGTCCGTCCCTATCCTGTCCCTGTCTCCGGTCCGTGTGTCTGTCCCTGTCTCTCCCTGTGTCCGAACCTGTGTCCCGGTTCCTGTGTCTGTGTGTCTGTCCCTGTGTCCCGTTCCCGTCCCCATTCTGTAACCGTCCCTGTCCCTGTCACCAGCCCTGCTCTATCCCCCAGCCCTGCCCCTGTCCCTGTCTCCGTCGCCAGACACGATTCTGTCCCGTCCCTGTCCCCAGCCCTGTACCCGACCCCGGCTCTGTCCCTGCGCCCTGTCCTGAACCCGTCCCTGTTTTCAGCTCCCACCCGATCCCTGTTCCGGTCCCCAGCCCCGTCCCCAGCTCTGTTTCCAGTCCTGTCCCTGTTTCCAGCCCTGTCCCTGTGCCCAGTCCCAGCCCCAGCCCTGTCCCTGTCCCCAGCCCCATCTCCAAGCCTGTTCCCAGCCCTATCCCTGTCCTGTCCCCGTCCCTGAGCCCCCTTCCGTCCCTTCCTCTGTCCCCAGTCCCGTCTCCAGCCCTGTTCCTGTCTGCAGCCCTGTCCTCAGCCCTGTCCCTATGTCCAGCCCCTGCCCTCCCTGTCTTTGTCCCTGTCCCCAGCCCCGTCCCTGCCGCCTCCTGACGCTGGGCTGGTGCTCAGCATTCCGCAGGGGGGTCACACCCCCAGCCCCTCTCCGCACCCGCCCTTGGTGGCACCGGCCAGGCTGAGTCGCGCTGGGCAGCCCCGGCTCGGTGGCACCTGGGTCACCCGACCGTCGGGACACGCGGCCACACCTCGGGCTTCGGCCGGGGACGGGAAATTCCTGGTTCTGCTTCTGCCCCTTTGACGCGGGTGAGCCGAGGGAAGGGAGCGGAGCCCCACCCCCGCCACGGGCTGGGGTCAGGGCACATCTGGGGACCCGCTGGGGTTCAGCCGGATCCCGACAGCCGGGATGGGCCCCTGGACACAGCCCGGGACAGTGATAGAGGGGCAGCTGGAGCAGGGACAAAACACCGCGTGGAGAGGCAGGAGAGGGCTCAGCATCCCTCATCCCCCGAAGCCTCCCTGTTGCCATCAGATATTTCGGGAAGCGACACCTGCACATCCCGCCCGGTGCCAGCGGGAACAGGGATGCGCGGGGCTGGGGACCGAGCGAGGCAAACTCCCCCCGCTCTGCCCGGAGCGCTGCGGTTGGAGCCGTGGAGTGGAAGTAACAGGCGGTGACACCGCTGCCCAAAAACCGCCACCAGAACAATGGGCGGGAGCGCGGGGGACGCAGGCGGCCACGCCGCCCCCAACGCTCGCCAAGGACCCGGGGACATCCTGAGGACTCCCTGCACGGGCACCTGGCATCCCACCCGAGGGACACCCCACCCACGGGGCCGGGTGGCCCAAAGGGGTGACCGAGGCGCCGTGAGGAAGGGCTGGAATTCCCGAGGGTGGCACTGGGACGGAGCGGGGCCATCGCACCAGGGGCACCCGCCCAGCCCGGGCTGAGCCGCCTCCGGCCCTGACGGGGAGAAAGTGAGGGAACAGAAAATGGCAGGAGAGACAACGGAGGAGCGGGGCTGCTTTGCCTTTAAAATAATGCCGCAAAATTAGCAGCTCTGCAGTCATTAATATGCAAAAATGCAAATGAGGAGGTAATTAAGCTGCAGTCCTCCGGAGGATATTTCCATCATAATGAATTCTATTGTCAGGGAAAGAGCAGCCAGGCAGATTTATGGTGCTTACATGAATAAAAAATATGAGTATCCAAGTGGTGTCCTTGCCGCCGGCTGCTGTCCCCTGCCCCAGCCGAGGAGGGCGCAGGGCACTGAGGAGGTGTCCGTCCCTTGTGCCATCCCGACTGGCACCGCCCGTCACCGAGGCACAGCAGCCGCCGGGGACTTGGGTACCTGCAACAGGGCAGGGGAAAAACAACTCCTTCCTTCCCTTCCCTCCGTGCCACAGCCCCCGGCAAATCCCCAACGAGACCTGTGCCAGGGCCATGCCGGTTCCCCAGGAGCCACAGAGGGACTGGGAACACCCAAGCCGGGAGGTGACTCTTCCCTGCGGGGTCCCAATGTGGTGGGCCTCTCCCAGGGACACCCTGGGCTGGCCAGTGACACCCTGGGCTGGCCAGTGACATGTCTCTGCAAGGAGCCGTGGTCTGAACGCACCAGGATCCTCTCGTCCTGCTCCCGTGAGAGCTGGATCATCACCTGGTGCATTCCTCTCTTCCCGCCCCATGAGTGCACTGGGGGCCAGGACCCGGCCAGGGCTGGCACTGGGGACACAGGGGACACTTGAACACCAGGAAGGCGGCAGCTCCAAGCTCGGGGGACGGCCCATGGGTATGCCCAGGATCTGGGGTGCTGCCAGCCAGACCTCTGAGCCACGCAGGTGATGCCCCAGCCCCAGAGCCACCAGTCCTTGGCCATGGGGTCAGGGTCCATCTGCGGGGTCAGCCCCGTCCCCTGAGCCACCCGTGGGTGCCCCCGGGCAGCCCCCAGACCTGGCAGGCGAGGGCTGGGGCTCAGCCTTCCCCTTTCATTCCCGCCAGCGGCGCCCGCCACGGAAAACAAACCGAAACCCACCCAAAACGAAATAGTTGGCCGCGTGCCACCCTGCAGCTGCCGGCTTCGGCTCAGCCTGGCATTTTTCAAATGTCACGGCAAAAGGCTGCGGGGCCGCCCGGCTCGGGGGGCTCGGCACCGGCGGGGGGCTGGGGACAAGAGGGGGACGGGAAGGGGTGCGGGAGAGGGGGAAGGGACACCCGCCACCCTTGCAGCTGTCATTGTCACCCCCGAGGTGAGGAGCGGGCTGGGGGAGGCGCAGGGAGCTGCGGTGGGTGGGAGGGAAGCGGCTCCATCTTAGCGTCGGTACGGTCGAGGCGAGGGGAGACGATTAAAGAAAAAAGGGAATAAAAGCAGGGAAGGAGACGGGCAAACAGCAGCAGCTGCTCCTGGGGATGCAGAGCTCTTTCTTTGCTTTCAAAGCCGCACAAGTTGTTGGTCGCAGGCTCGGGACCCCCTCCCGTGGTCCCCCTGCCCCATGCCGTGGGGCCGAGGGTGGCCGGGCAGCTGCGGCCGGAGGCTGGAGCCTCGCTGGCTGGTTGAGGATCCAGGGAGCCGGAGCTGAGCTCATCCCCGTCCTGGGGCATCGCCTTGGCTCACTCAGAGGGATCGGCCCTCCCTGCCCTGCACGGGATTCGGGGGGCAGGGGACACGGGGCAGGCGGAGCTGTCCCCAACAGGATCATCCTCACGCACAGCCACACGGGGTGGCTGAGCCTTGGCACCCCTTGGTCCCCGTGCCCCACACCCCTCTCCCCCCACCCAGCCCCACCGCGCACCTGCGGAGCCGCAAACCTTCCCCTCCCGCTGGAGCCGGGGCACGGGGGGCGGGGAGGGGGGGCAGGATGGGGGTACCCCGATTCCTCCTCCCCGTGCTCTCCTCTCGGTGTGGAGCAGGGGGAAATCGCTGCCTCTTCCCAAGGGAAGCTCAAAGCCAGGATGCCCCATCCCTGGGCAGGTGGGTGCTCAGGGGGCACCTCACAGGTGGGTTCCACCTCCACCGAGGAGCATCGGAGCTGTGGGACCACAGCGGGCGCTGCCACCCCCGGCTGTCCCCTCCCCAGCACCCTCCTGAGCCCGATTAGGATCAGGGGGTGCCAGCAGGGCTCTGGGGGTGTTTTAGGAATTTAGGAACGGCTCATGGCCCCCCTCCTTGCTGGATCCCAGCTCCACACCCAGGGGGTCACAGAGCCTGATGTGGTTGAGGGTCCCGGGTCCAGCTTTCAGGGTTCCTGTGCCCCAGGTGGGCTGGGGAGGAACTCGTGGATTATGGGTGAGCAGAAGGGATTTGTGGTGGTGATGGGCAGTAAATTGGTTTCAAACCAGCTCTTGAGGAGCCCAGAGACAGAGAGGGTTGAGGGCAGACCTGCCCCATTTACCTCCCCGGCCTGAGGACAGAGCCCCCTCCCCCATGACCTTAGGGGGCTGCAGGGTCCCCACCCCTTGTCCCAAAGCTGCCAAATCCATCTCCCGGTGGATTCGAGGAGTCGGGGTGCTGTGCAGACCCGAGAGAGGGGGACACCCTCATGCCACCACCCCAGAAGGACCCCTGAGGGCATCAGGGCACTTTCTCCAGTCACGGACGCAACACAGCCCTGCAAAGGGTCCTGTCCCCACCCCGCCGGCCATTCCCTGTCCCGGCGGGGACACAAGAGATGTTCAGCACGACGGGGGGGCTGTGGAAGGAGCCGGCTGGGAGAGGAGCGCCCGTGTTTACATTGGGTGCCTCGAAACCCCCTCCAGCATCCCGGCCACCCTCCCCCTCGGCAGCAGCTCCTCTTGAGGTTTGAGGTGACATCCTGCCTTCTGCATGTCGCTGTCACCCTGCCCCGGGGGGCCCTGGAACCGCAGAGGCAGCGGAGGCAGGGCTGGGGGTGCAGGTCCCCCTGCCCAGCTCCGGCTGCAGCCGGGAAAACGGCAAATATCCCGTGCAGTGACCCCCCACCCTCCTTGCACGGCTTGCGGGGTGGAGGGCTCACAGATTCCTTTCCTGAGCACCCCATCCCTGTCTCCTTCCACTGTTCTGGGGAAAACCATGCCAATAGTTGGGTTTATAAACTACCAGGCAAGGAAAACAGCAAGGTCTGGATCGCAGTGACGTCCTGCCGAGGAGCAGCTTGGAGCAGCTGAAGCCTTTTGCACCAGGGCTTTATTCTGGAAGCGTGTGTGGGGGCAGGATTAGGGCTGAACACCCGGCTGTGCCCCACAGCCCACCCTGGCTGCCGCACAGCACGGCACCCACAGGGCCTGGGCACCTGCAGAGCCGCAGCACGGCCAGAAACCAGAGAAATGCAGGGAAACAGAGGCAAGGATGGTGCCAGGCAGCTCAGCCTCTCCTTCCTGGGGTGCTGGGGGCTGGAGGAGGGATTGGAGTGCTGGGAGCGCTCCCTGTTGTGCTGTACGGAGCAGACGCTCCCCCCACGTGTGTCCCATTCCTGTGATGAGCTCACAGGGCTGTGCCTGAGTGATGTGGGTGCCCCACAGGGGTGCTGTGAGTGTCCTGGCATGGGTGGTGTGGGTGTCCTGGCATGGGTGGTGTGGGTGCCCCACAGGGGTGCTGTGGGTGTCCTGGCAGGGGTGGTGTGGGTGTCCCACAGGGGTGGTGTGGATGTCCCACAGGGGTGGTGTGGGTGTCCTGCAGGGGTGGTGTGGGTGCCCCACAGGGGTGATTTGGGTGTCCTACAGGGGTGATTTGGGTGTCCCAGGGGTGCTGCGGCTGCCCTGGCAGGCAGCAGCAGGGGAAGCCGAGGCTCTTGGCACTCGCCTCGCTGCAGCACAGCTCGATGCAGAGATAAGATAAGATAAGGTGTCTGAGGCTGCCAAGGTAAACCGAGGTCACTGCAAACCCCAGCAGGTGAACGTGTCCCCGCAGCCCCAGGTTACACACACAGAACCCCAGACTGGTTTGGGCTGGAAGGGACATTAAATCCCATCCAGTCCCACCCCTGACATCTTCCACTGTCCCAAGTTGCTCCAAGCCCCGTCCAACCTCTCCAACACTTCCAGGGATGGGGCAGCCGCAGCTTCTCTGAGCACTCTGTGCATCTCTGGGCAACATCCAGGTGTTTATTTTCATTTTAGGCAGATTTTTGTCCCTTCACTCATCTCCTGGTGCGATAAACTGGCACCTTTTCCCACAGTGCCAAGTGTCGAGCAGAGCTGATGGCAGGGCCAGGGGGTTCCAAGCTGCTTTTTGCCTGGTTTTGCTCAAAATCTGAGCAAGGTGCTCTGTGAGAGAGGGACGGCTCCCGGCGCAGGCGAGACTTTTGTATTTCACAGTTTCAGCGAGGGGTTGAGGGCTTTCCCTGGGGCTGGGGAGGGGCTGGGCTGTCAGGTCAGCTCCCAGCCTGTCCCAGTTCTTCCCTGCTCCAGCCAGTGGCATCCCTGGCACCTCCTGGGGCTGGCAGGGCTGGCAGATCTGTCCCCAGCAGCTCCTGCGCATTCTCCAGTGCTGCCAGGCATGGAAAGCTTTGGAAGCAGCTCCGAAGGCCAGTCCAGGAATGGCAGTGCTGGGTCTCGGCCACGCGCGTGGGCAGCCAGAGTCACCCTCCTGCCCCTTCCTCTCCCATCTCCAAATGTACTTTTTTCTTCCTTAAGCTCCTGATTTTAAATAAAACTGTCATGAAACCCCCTGAATCCTTGAGCTGGAGCTTTTGGGAGCCCTCCAAAGAGGAAAAAACTCCTGGGTGTGAAAATCCTGGGCTGAAGGCGAGCGGGGCACCCAGGCCAGGGGCCGCCTGTGGGAACGAGAGGCACATCCAGGGTTTAACAAAGGCAAAAGCCCCTTTGACACCCCACGGCCTCCTCTCCCCCTCGGAGGGTGCTCCCACAGCCCCCCCGGATGTGGGTTTGCAGGGAGCAGGGTGGGGAGGGGCTGCAGGGGGTGGGGGAGGCATCGCAGCCGGATTCGAACGGAGCCGCCTGACAGATGGGGCTGCCCTACATTTCACGAGTGGCTGCCGTTAATCTGCTTCCTGCACCCTCCCCCAGCCCACCTCCCTGCAGCCCGGGGCTCCCCACTGCCGGGCCGGGGGTGCCAGGGCCCTGTGGGGACACAGGCTGAGGGTCACGGTGCAACGGGGCCATCGGATGTCCCCAGCCTTTGGCAGGGCTGCTGGGAACCCACCAGCCCGTGGCCAGGGCCACAGCACCCTCCTCTGTCCCAAACGTCCCCTTGAGCCTTGGGTGCAGCCCAAAGCCCAGCCCTGGGGTGCCCATGGCCCCTCCTGACCCCCCCACTGACAAACTCCTGGCCACAGCTGGGGGCAGAGGGGATGTGCTGCTGTGTCCTTTCGCATGCCCAGGGCTGAGCATCTCTTCAGCCTCCTCCTCTTCCTCCTTCAGTGTCCCTTGCCCCACCTTTGGATTCCATCCCATGTCCCCTCTGTGCCCCCCTCGTCCCCAAAACCCTGAACGTAGGGGAGGGGCAGCACTCTGCAAAATGCCAGGGAGGGGACCCGACAGCTTCAGCCAGGGAACAGACAGGCAGGGCCAGGCTGCTGCCCCACTGCCCTGTGCCACGGCCCTGGCAGCAGCCCCATTGCCTGCCCTGGGGGCACGGCACAGCTCGGGGAGGCTGCTCCGCTCCCCTTGGCCACGGCAGCTCAGCCCTGCCAGGAGCTCCTGCTGCTCCTTCCTCTCCCAGTGACGCGAGCTCCCGGGCCCTGGTTTTCCCAGGATTGCTGAGGTTGGTTCCCCCCACGCAAGATCTCAGCCTGGGGAAGTGAGAGAGGAGCGGTGCCATGGTGGGAGGACACGGCAGAGACACATCTGCAGCTGTGGTGAGGATGGGCAAGAGCTGGAACACCCACAGCATCCCTGTGCCCGGCCCTTCCCGGCAGAGAGGGCTGGAATCGGGGCTGTCCTGCGGCTGCAGCCCCCAGCACCCTCTGGGATGAGGTGATGTGGGGTTGTGTCCTCAGGAGAGGCACAGCCAGCCCTGAGCCCCATGCTGGGGAGAGGAGCCGTGAATTTAGGTCACTCAGGGGTCACACCGGGGGAGTTTTCAGCACTGAAGGTTCTTCCCCCCGAGGCTGCTGGGCACTGCCCAGGCTCCCCAGGGAATGGGCCCGGCCCCGAGGCTGCCAGAGCTGCAGAAGCGTTTGGACAGCGCTCTCAGGGATGCCCAGGCTGGGGTTGTTGGGGCGTCTCTGCGGGGCCAGGGGCTGGATCAATGATCCCTGTGGGTCCCTTCTAACTCGGGATATTCCAGGATTCCATCCATGCCAGTCACACGCAGTGGGACGAGGACATGGGGCAGTGTGGAACAGGACAAAGTGGATGTTCCCAGTGCCAGCAGGGCTGGATCCAGCAGTGGGAAGGCAGACGGGGCAGGCGGTGCCCAAACCACCCCTGGGCTGAGATCACAAGAAAGGAGGATGGAAAATGGGGCTGAGATGGAAAATTGGGCTCCTCTCTCCTGGCTGAGCCCTCTCCTCCTTCAGCAGAGCTGTCATCAGGATGGGGACAGTGCCTGGAGCAGGGACTCACCTCACTGTGAGGTTTCTATTACTCCTCAAATGAAGCTGAAACTTGACATTAGATCACAAAACCCACTAAGGGGAGAAATCTGGGGAGGGAAGGGAAATCCCCCGTTGGGTCCAAAGAGGCACCACGTGTCTTCTCCTTCCCCCTGAAGCAAAGGCACGAAGGCCGCCGTGGCCCCAGTGCCCCAGCACTTGCATCAGCCCCACTTCAGGGCACTGAAACTTCCCGATCCTCTCCCACGGAAAGGACGGATTCCCCGAGCTTGAACAATCAGGAAAAGTGCCCCAAGAATGGCACATTCCCATCCCAGTGACATCCAAAACTCCAACTCAGCCAGGCAAAACCTTTCCACCTCCTCCTGTCCCTTCCTCACCGTGGGGCACCCACCCCTGCTTTGGGACTTTTCCTGGCAGTCCTGGGTGCTGCCCCCTTCCTTCTCCATGGACAATATTTACCCTCAGCTGCCCTCAGGCCCTGCTGTTTTCACCTGTGAAGGTGCCAGATGCCCCATTTGGCATCTTGGACAGCCTCTATGGGCAAGGCTCCTGTCCCTGTCTCCTGCTCCATGTCTAACTCCAGTGACAGCTGTCTCCTTTCCTCCATCTCTCCATCTCCCTCCTTCCCTCCTCTCCTTCCCCCTGTCCCCATCCCCTTTTCCAGAGCCTCCTGCCTGTGCCCTGCCCAGACCAGGCTCCCTCAGCAGGTTCTCACACCCCTTTTAAAGTTTCTCCCACCACGAGCTGCCCCAGCCACCCCTCACCCCATGCCCTGGTGGGGGAACACGGTCCCACCGGGCTCCCCGGGGCACCCCTGGAGATCCCCTGGCCTCGGGGGAGGGGCTGAGACGGTTTCTGGGGGCGAGGGCGGCTTTTCTTTCCATTCAGAGGAGATTCCCCCACCCCGCGAACACGCACTGAGGGTTTCCTGCCCGTGGGCGGATTCTATCTTGGGCTGCAGCCGCCGGGGGACCCCACCTGGGGCCGGGGATGCCGCGTTTCCTCCTCCTCCACACCATTCCCAGGGCGCTCGCATCACCCCAGCTCATTTCTTTCTCGATTTTAAGGCCGTTTTCCAAGCCCCCCGGGCAGGATCGAACTCCCCAAGGATCCCCGAGGATCCCCTGTGCCTGTGTGGGATGATACCCCACTGCCGAGGGAATATGGAGCAGAAGGACCTGCTCCTCACCTGGCTCGCCCAGGGTGCAATTTCTGCACAACCAGATCATCTGAACGTGACAGTTTGGGGGCCACTTTCTCTCCTGAGCCCTGCAAGAGTGCTCAGGGCTGGGGCACGATCCCCAGAGGTCCCAGCAGCAGCCTGCAGATGAAGGGGTGAGGGATGATTGTGGTGGGTGTGACGAGGGTGAGCAGCACCCTGGTGGCCCTGGGGGGTGGCTGTGGGAGGTGACCATGAGAGGTGACCACGGGAAGGGGCCAGAGGGGTTTTGTCACCAGCGAAGCAGCGCTGCCATGGAGTGCTTTTGCAGTTTTCAACACTCTGCACAAAACACGGGGGTTGCACTCAGAATTCCCCGGTGACCTTCCCAAGGAGCTGCCCCGAGGCTCTCTGAGGTGGGCTTGAGGAGTTTCCATTCCAGCTCTGCTCAGGCTGGGGCTGGGCCCCTCCTACGGGTCCCAAATGAGGATTCCAGGCCTGTCCCACCAGGGCCTCCCCCAGCGCCGCTGTGTCCTCTCCATCCCATGGCTGCTCCACAGGGACGTGGCCCTGCCTGGCAGGTGCCTGTGGACGGTCAGTGGCCATCCTGGTGTCCTCTCCTGTGCCAGCTGCAAATGGGGCTGGGGGCTGTGCAGTTCACACCAGGGCTGTCCCCTGGCAGCCCCGGGGCCCTGGGGACACACACACAGTCCTGGGGACACCCACAGCCCTGGGGACACACCCACAGCCCTGGGGACACACACACAGCCCTGGGGACACCCACACAGCCCTGGGGACACCCACACAGCCCTGGGGACACACGTGGCCCCGGGGACACTCACAGCCCTGGGGGACACCCACACAGCCCTGGGGACACCCACACAGCCCTGGGGACACACACACAGTCCTGGGGACACCCACAGCCCTGGGGACACACATACAGTCCTGGGGACACCCACACAGCCCTGGGGACACCCACAGCCCTGGGGACACACCCACAGCCCTGGGGACACACATACAGTCCTGGGGACACCCACACAGCCCTGGGGACACCCACACAGCCCTGGGGACACTCACAGACCTGGGGGACACACACACAGCCCTGGGGACACCCACACAGCCCTGGGGACACTCACAGCCCTGGGGACACACACAGCCCTGGGGGACACCCACACAGCCCTGGGGACACCCACACAGCCCTGGGGACACACGTGGCCCCGGGGACACTCACAGCCCTGGGGGACACACTCACAGCCCTGGGGGACACACACACAGCCCTGGGGACACACGTGGCCCCGGGGACACACCTGGCCCTGGGGACACTCACAGCCCTGGGGGACACCCACACAGCCCTGGGGACACCCACACAGCCCTGGGGACACACGTGGCCCCGGGGACACTCACAGCCCTGGGGGACACCCACACAGCCCTGGGGACACCCACACAGCCCTGGGGACACACCTGGCCCTGGGGACACTCACAGCCCTGGGGGACACACTCACAGCCCTGGGGGACACACACACAGCCCTGGGGACACACACACAGCCCTGGGGACACCCACACAGCCCTGGCCGTGCACAGCCATCAGTCACACCCAGCCAGGGGCAGGGCCCGATGGAGGGGGGTCCTCCCCGGCATGCCGGTGACAGGGACCCCCGGGGTGGTGGCAGCAGGGGAGCAGAGCCACCGATGTCCCGGGGCCACGCTGTGCCCAAAGGAAGAGAGGAAGAAGAGGGTCCCTGGTGCCTCCTGGCAGGGAGGACAGTGAGGATGACAACGCTCTCAGCATCACTTCTGTCCCCACGGCTGGAAGGAGCAAAAATAGGTTGGAGGAAGGGATCCATCGCTGTCACCACTGTCCCTCAAATGCCCTGTGGGGCAGCCCCAGCAGGCAGGGATGAACCGGGATCTGTCCCCAGACTGTCCCCTGGGGGATGGTGACTGTCACAACTCAGCTGGCAGGGTCGGGACAGCGGCGGGGGCTGCTGGTCACAAATGGGACTCGAAGGGAGGACAGCAAGCAAAGCCAAGGATGCTCCCAGGGAGCTGCTGGTGGCACATGTCACCCTTTGGTGCAGGAAGTGTCCCTGCGGGTGCCAGAGGGTGTCCCAGCTGTGCAGGGGTGGCCAGGAAGGAGGGGGCACCCTCGGAGGGGCCCAAAGCAGCCCAGCCAAGCCCAAAAGTCGCCCCTGCTGGGAGCCCATCCCGGGAGCTGCTCCCCACCGCAGGGGCTGGGAGGGAGCTGGGGACAAAGTCGCTGTAATGTGAGAGATGGGCGGGATTTAAACAGAGGAGAAAAAAAAAAAAAAAAAAGAACGACTTTTGAGGCCTTTCTTCTCTCTCGCTGTTGTTGTTGTTATCCATAAATAATAATTAAACCACCATTTCCAGCCCAGGCCACTTGTTTTAAATTTCCTGGCTAAAGTGATGTAACAGCTGTGCGTGATGCAACGCCATGTGGAATGCATCATCCAGGAAACCAGAAAAAAATCGCCTTTCTGGCCAAGCGCTCGGCACAGCTCCTGCCCCCGGCCCCCGGCGCGGGGGTCCCGCAGCCCCCACGTCTGGGCTGGACACCCCGAAGTCCCCGTGGGACCCGGCTCTGGGTGCAAGGGGAGGACACAAGGGAGAGGCAGCTCCTGCTCCGAGGCTGCTGAGCTCCAGGTCAGTTCTAATTAAAAACTTTATAAATCAAGAACTGGCGTTTTGCTGAGGACAAACAAACCTGCACAAGCCCGACACGTACCCCGGAGCAGAGGGAAGGGGCTGGTGGGCTTGTCCTGGCAGTTTGTCCCATTTCCTCCCACTCCTCCCCCCAGTTTTGCCCTGCCCTGGGACCTCTCCGCAAATGGCCAGGGGAGCCAAAAGCTGCTGGTGGCTTCAGTGCCACCCCTGTGTGCCCCCACCACTGCGGGAGGGGTGTGGGGGCTCCCTGGCTCAACCCCCTCCACCTGGCAGGGTTTAACTCTCCCTCGGCTTCCCGCTGCTACAGGGAAGAATAAACTCTCCGGGATGCCCGTGCCCATCCCTCTGCCCCATCCACCTGTGCCCGGTGCCACTGACTTACCTTTGGAATGGGGCTACCCAGAAGGGGCAGAGAAAGGGAAGAAAAAGAAGAGAAAGGGAAAGGTAAAGAGAGAAGGGAAAAAAACCCCAAACAAACAAACAAAAAGAAAATCAAAAACCCACCCAAGGTCACAGTGGGAAATCAGAAGTCAGAGCTGAGGCATTTCAGCAGCCGGGGCTGGAATGTCTGACTCACACTGTGACTAAATGCAAATATGAACTCAAACCTGCTCCTTAAAGTCCTCGGGATCCAGCGAGGAGCCCCGAGCCCCCACAGGCCCCTTGCCAGTGGCCCAGCCCGGCCGGATGCTGGTCACGTCTCGGTGGCTCCAGGACGGGCACCTGCAGCGAGCGATGCTCCGCACGTCCCACTCGGATTCACCTCCCTGAGCTGGGATGAGAGGGAGCCTGGGGCGGGATGGGGCTGCCAGACCCCGGCTCTGGGTGGGACGTGCTCACCTGTTTGTGCCCCTTGCTGTGCCCATGCCCAGGGGACCTCCTGGGGCTGTCCTGGTGTTTAGGGCAGGGGGGCTCAGTGCAGCTCCGGCCTCACCGGGTGGTCCTGGCCCATCCGTCCCCTCTGGACTGGGCATCAGGTCATGGCTGTGGGTGGCTGTCACAGTGTCCCCAGTCAGTAACAGAAGGGAAAAGGGTCTGGGTACCTGGAAGGGGCAGCGCCGTGCCCAGGGAATCACAGGGTGGAAACCCAGCCCAGCTCAAAGGAAATTCCAGGGAAATGGGGACTTTTCCCCAGTATATATATAATTGTTTTTTTTTTACAGCCCATTTTGTTGCCCAGCACTGACTTGTACTTTATTCATTTCCAGTTTTGTAAGAGCAGGTGGGAGGCTCTGAGGGCAGTGGCAGGTGTCCCACAGCCCCCACTGGGGACAGAGCCTCCCCCACCCATTTCCACTGTACGGAGGTTGGACCAGCCCAGCATTTCCAAGCTCTCCTGGCCAAGGACTGCAGCAAGCCTTCCCCAGACCCTCATGAACCACTGGAACGTGCCATGGGGACATTGACAGGCCGGTGTGGGGGTTCAGAGGTAGAACAAGCTGCCCCAAAGCTGCCTTTGAACAATCCATCCCTCCATCCATCCCTCCATCCCTCCCTCCATCTCTCCATCCATCCATCCATCCCTCCATCCATCCCTCCATCCATCCCTCCCTCCATCCCTCCCTCCCTCCATCCATCCCTCCATCCATCCCTCCCTCCATCCCTCCATCCCTCCCTCCATCCCTCCCTCCATCCCTCCCTCCATCCCTCCCTCCATCCATCCCTCCATCCCTCCCTCCATCCATCCCTCCCTCCCTCCATCCCTCCTTCCATCTATCTATCCATCCATCCATCCATCCATCCATCCCTCCCTCCATCCATCCCTCCCTCCCTCCATCCCTCCCTCCATCCCTCCCTCCATCCATCCCTCCCTCCCTCCAGCTTCAGGTCTCAGCCTTTCCTTTTGCACCGGCAGCCCTGAAGACACAAATGGGCCCTGCCCCTCCTCGGTGATCTCAGTGACCTTGGCTGGTTTTTGGCTCTGGGAATGGGGTCAGGACACCTCATTCAGCCCCCCTGGGTCAGGCAGGTTCTGCCTCAGGCCTTGTTCAGGGCTCCCCTGCGCAGGGATGGTGGTGTGGGCTCACACCCAACGGAGCCTACAAAGGTCTCCAAGGGTTCCACATGAGCAGAGTGTGGCCCTGATGTCATCACACAGAGGGGAAACTGAGGCACAGAGACCAGGGACAGAGATAAAAACCCAGCCAGAGGAAGTGCTCCTCTTCCAGGGGACATCACAGAGTCATGGGATAGTTTGGGTTGGAAGGACCTTAAAGCTCATCCAGTGCCACCCCTGCCATGGGCAGGGACACCTCCCACTGTCCCAGGCTGCTCCAAGCCCCAATGTCCAGCCTGGCCTTGGGCACTGCCAGGGATCCAGGGGCAGCCCCAGCTGCTCTGGGCAGCAGAGCTGAGGATGACACCCTGTGAGGATGACCTGCCTGTGGGGGAAGCTCTCCACGCCTTCCTTTGCACAGTGCTGCCTTTGCAGCCTCCACTACGCTTTTCTCCCTTGGCATCGCCAGTTCTGAGCATTGCAAGAGTCACTGTGAAGCTGCTTCATTTAAGCCACGGCTCCCAGCACCTGGACACAACCTCGGCATTATTTTCTTATTTATCAGTTGTTTGTCATCAGCACAACCAATTGTGAAGAGGGTGAAAAGTGCTACCCCCATCCCAAAGGTTCGGGGGATGGAAACAATGAGAACTTGAGATGTTCTCGGGAGAATCTTGATGGTTCTTGGGGCTGCCCTGTGCAGGGCCAGGAGCTGGGCTCTGATGATCCTTGTGGGTCCCTTCCCACTCAGGAGGTCCCAGGGTTCTGGGGTTCTACATTGCCCATGCTGTGTTTTATGCCCCTACCCCACCTCACAAGGTGCCCAGGGGATGTTGAGGTTGCCCCTGAGCCTGAGGCTCCAGCACCTCTTCAGGTGGGGAACGTCACTGGAGCCCCTCTGGTGTCACCTCTGGGTGGATGTGTCTGCACAGCATCCCCGTAGTGACCCGTGGTGCATCCCCCATCCCCTCTGCTTCCTCCTGCCCTACCAAAATAGCCTGAAATGGGAAGCTGAGGGGGCCACGCTAAGAACTGGAAGGGGGAACTTCTCAGCTTCCAAAAAAACCCCCACGATGTCAGAGGAGTTTGAAGCCCTCCTGGTTCCCCATGAGCAGGCTTGGGGACACACTTTTTGCCATGATGCTGGCACCCACCAGGAAGGAGGCATTATTAATCATAGAGTAATTAATTATAGGCTGCAGAGCTGGGTGGGGAGAAACCTGAGGAGGTTCAACAAGGGCGAGTGTAGGGTCCTGCACCCGGGGAGGGATAACCCCAAGTGCCAGCACAGGCTGGGGGTGACCCATTGGAGAGCAGCTCTGCAGAGAAGGACCTGGGGGTCCTGGTGGATGACGAGCTGTCCCTGAGCCAGCAGCGTGTCCTGGGGCCAGGGGGACAATGGGACCCTGGGGGGCATCGGGCAGAGTGGCCAGCGGGGCAGGGAGCGATGCTGCCCCTCTACTCGGCCATAGTGAGGCACATCGGGGGTGCTGTGTCCAGTTCTGGGACAAGAAGGACAAGGAGCTACTGGAGAGGGTTCAGCAGAGGCCCCAAAGATGATTTGGGGTCTGGAGCATCTCTGTGATGAGGAGAGACCGTGGGAGCTGGGCCTGGTTAGTCCAGAGAAGACAGAGGGGATCTCACCAATCCATACAAGTATCTCCGAGGGGTGGCAGAGGATGGAGCCAGACTCTGTTCAGTGGTGGCCAGAAACAGGACAAGGAGCAGTGGCCATAAACCAAACCACCAGAAGTCCCACCCCAACATAAGGAAGAACTTCTATCCATGAGCATGGCAGAGCCCTGGAACAGGCTGCACAAAGAGACTGTGGAGTCTCTGTCCAAGAGAGGGAGACTCCAAAACCCACCTGGACACGTTCCTGTGTCACCTGCTCTGGGTGACCCTGCCTTGGCAGGGAGTTGAACTGGATGATCTCCAGAGGTCCCCTCTAACCCCAACCATTCTGTGAAATGCAAATTCTATTTTCAACATAGACCAAGTGACCAAAACAGCTCGGAGCAGGAAAATCTCCTCACCGCTTTCATCCCACACTGTCCTGGCCATGGATGCCTGTGGAAAACCAGCGAGGCTCATGCCAGCTCCTGCCCATCCCATCCCACCTCTCCATCACTTGGCTTTGCCCAGCCACCAGCAGCGGGAGAGCAAAGCTCGGAGGTTTAATTACAATTGCTGACAGGGAAATTATGGCCACACACGCAAAATTAGAACATAATTGTGTTAGGGAAATGTTTCATCTTCTCCCTGTCATCTCCGGGAGCGGAAGGCGGAGGGGGAGCAGCAGAAGAGGGAAGATGTTGGCAGGAGGCCTCGCAGTGGAGGAGTGGCTGGGCTCAGGGTGCTGGGGGTGACTCCAGTCCCAAGGGCCACTGGGCACAGAGAAAATGCAGCAGCAAGTGGTGAATGGCTCCTCTTTACAGAGCAGCAGCAACGAGGCAACACTCGCCTTCCTTCACCCAGAGCTGCAGAGGGACTGGGGACAAGGCATGGAGGGCCAGGACCCAGGGAATGGCTTCCCAGTGCCAGAGGGCAGGGCTGGATGGGATCTTGGGCAGGAATTGTTCCCTGGCAGGGTGGGCAGGCCCTGGCACAGGGTGCCCAGAGCAGCTGGGGCTGCCCCTGGATCCCTGGCAGTGCCCAAGGCCAGGCTGGACATTGGGGCTTGGAGCAGCCTGGGACAGTGGGAGGTGTCCCTGCCCATGGCATGAGGATGGAACAAGATGAAGTTTAAGGTCCCTCCCAAACCAAACTGTTCCATGATTTTATGATTCCATGTGCCTCGAACCAGCACCTCTCTGCCAGCCCACAGCCCCATCCTCACTGAATTGGGGCAAGGGCCATCCTCACCCCTGGGATGATCCATCCTGATGACAGGAGATGACTTTGTTCAGTGACCCCATCTAAACGTGGGCAATTCTTTCCACTTTAAAAAAAAGGAAAATAAAAGCCAAATGGCCCAAAGCTGCAGGTGACAGCTGGCCCCGCTGCAGAAGGGTCAGGCACAGGGAAAGCCAACCCAGCTTTGCTGACCGATGAGCTTGGAGCTGCCTGGGCAGGGCAGGAGAAGCAGCTTTTGCCAGGGAGAACAGCCTAGCTCCTCCATGATCCCTGTGTTGGATCCAGGGTGGATTCAGGGAGATGAGGTGCACCCCTGCCCACACCTGCTGCACCAATGTGTTTGTACCTGTGCTCCTGCACCTCCTGAACCAAGTGTAACTGGGTAAAGCACCATCTCTCCACCCCCACTCCCAGCTCCTCTAAAAACCTACTGGAGAAGAGGTGGGGGAAGCTCCCAGGATCCCAGGGAATGATACAAACTCCCTAACCCCAAAGAGCCAAGCAGACAAATGTTCCACGGTCCTGTTGGCACCTGCCAGCTGCTTCTGAGTGCTGGCACTGGCTGCAATGGCAAAGTGGGCAGGGAAATGGGCAGGGAGGTGTGGAAGTCTATGGGATCCCACATGGACACTGGGATCGAGGGCACTTGGTGACACAGAGCTGGGTGGTGGGGTCATATGCTGGAGAGAAGGGATGGGGAACCACAGGGACCTGGACAGGCTGGAGAGGTGGAATTGTGCCAAACTCATGAAGTTCAACAAGTCCAAGTGCAAGGTACTGCACAGGGATCACAGCAATCCCAAGCAAAAGTACAGGCTGGACACAGAATGGATCAGGAGCAGCCCTGGGGAGAAGGACTTGGGGGTGTTGGTGGGTGAGAGGCTCAACCTGCCCCGGCCATGGGCACTGACCCCAGAAACCCCCCCTGTGCTGGGCTGAGCCCCAGCGTGGGCAGCAGGGGAGGGGGGATTCTGCCCCTCTGCCCCGCTCAGCTGAGACCCCACCTGCAGAGCTGCCCCAGCCCTGGGGAACAACATCAGGAGCACGGGGAGCTGCTGGAGCCACTCCAGAGGAGGCCACGGAGATGCCCCAAGGGCTGGAGCCCCTCTGCTCTGGAGCCAGGCTGGGAGAGCTGCGGGTGCTCACCTGGAGAGGAGAAGGCTCCAGGGAGAGCTCCGAGCCCCTTGCAGGGCCTAAAGGGGCTCCAGGAGAGCTGCAGAGGGACTGGGGACAAGGCATGGAGGGCCAGGACCCAGGGAATGGCTTCCCAGTGCCAGAGGGCAGGGCTGGATGGGATCTTGGGAAGGAATTGTTCCCTGGGAGGGTGGGCAGGCCCTGGCACAGGGTGCCCAGAGCAGCTGGGGCTGCCCCTGGCAGTGCCCAAGGCCAGGCTGGACATTGGGGCTTGGAGCAGCCTGGGACAGTGGAAGGTGTCCCTGCCCATGGTCAGAGGTGGAACTTTGAGGCCCCTCCTCACCCAATCCGCTCCGAGGTGACTCCAGGATGTCACACACGGACTCTCCATCCCAGCCCCGCTGCACTGCAGGGTCCATCCGGGGCCGGGTCGCAACCGCGCAGGCCCGTCCAGGCCTCAGCGCTCCCGGGTGACCCCAGAACCCACAGCGGGGCTGCCCCGGCCCCACCTGCCCCGGGGCCGGCGCTGTGCCGAGGGGCCGCGCCAGCCCCAGCGCCGCGGAAGGTGCCCCGGGGGCCTCCCGGGGGGGCGGCGCGGCCGGGCTGCGGCCGTCACGCAGGTCCCGCCGGGCCCCTCCGGCCCCTCGGCGAGGCACCCGGGGGGCGGCGGCTGCCAAGCAGCAGCTGCCGGGCGGAGGCTCCTGCGGCGGGACCCTCGGGGACCCCGGCCCTGCCCGCCCTGCCCCGCCAGGGGCCCCGTCGGCGGCGCGGGGGGAGCTGCGGGCGGCGACGACAACCAGCGGCCGCCCCCGGTCCCCGCCGCCCCGCCCCCGCGCTCGGTGGGCGGGGACCGCGGCAATCCGCGCTGTGGTTGGCCGCATCACCTGCCAATCAGACCAGAAGAGCCTTTCCATTGGTCAGAGCCCCCCTGTCTTATCAGTCCATCGCGTGGAGCTCCCGTGTCGTCACCGTCGCTGCACCGCAGGCAAACGTCCCCCTCCGCTAGGAAACATAGTCCCCACCACGGCGGTGCCCCCGCCGCGCCGCCGCGGCCCCATCCCGCCGCCCCCGGTGCGGCCACGCGTGTGCCGGTGCCCCGGGGCGCGCGCGGGGCGGCATCATCCCCCCCCTGCTCCCCGCCGCTCGTACGGGCAGCGGATGGATACGGCGGGGGCGGGGCGTGCGGCAGCGGGTTGGGCGGGCGTGCGGGGGGAGGCGGCAAAGGCGGGCGCGGGGGGGGGTTGCGGGGGGGAGACGCCGTCGCTGCCGCCGCCGCGGGGGGAACCATGCGGGGGCCGCGGGGCGGGCGGCAGGGACAGCGGCGGGAGGCGGAGCGGCGGCGGCTGCGGCGGCCCCGGCGGCGGCAGCAGCAGCGTTAGGGCCCGGCCCGGCGCGGGGCGGGGCCGCGGGGCGGTCCGGGGCGCACGCGCCGCCCGGTGCGGGGCGATCGCGCCGCTTCGCTACATTGTATCCGCCGGCGGCGGAGAACAATAGGCGCCGCCGCCGCCCCCGGGCCTGGGCGCCGCGGCCGCCCCCGCCCCCGCCGCGACCCCCGCCACCCTTCATGCGCTTCCCCTGCCCCGGGCGCGCCGGGCCTGGAACAGGTAAAAAAAAAAAAAAAAAATATATATATATATATATAAATAGTGAAATAATAACCGAGCCAACCCGGCCGCGCCGCCCCGGGGCTGCGCGGAGCGGGGGTCCCGGCGCTGCGGGTGCGGGGGGTACCGGAGCTGGGGGTGCCGGTGTGGCGGGGCTCGGAGCGCGGCCCCCTCGCTCGGTGCGCCCGCGGGCGCGGAGCGGGACGGGACGGGCTCGGCGCTATTGTCCCCTCGGCAAAGTTTGCCGGGGCCGGGGAAAGGGGGGGCGGCAGCGGCGGGGCGGGCTCGGGGGGCGTGTGGGGCGGCTGCAAGGGGGTGCGCGGGTCCCCGCCGGGGAGGGGGGCCCGCGCTCGGTCCTGCTGCGAACTTCAGCCGAGCGCAGCCCGCCGGCCGCCCCCGGCCCGCCGCAGCCCCCCCGGGGGTCCCTGAGCCCCTTCCCGGCTCGGGGGGCTGCGGGAGCCGCGGGACCCAGCGCGGGGGTGGCTGCTTCGGCTTCGCCCCGCGGCTGGGAGGGGGCCCGTGGGGGCCGCTTCGCCCCCCTGCGCTCTCCGGTCCGGGCGGGGGCTGGGGGCTGCCCACCGGGACCCCGTCCCTACGGCGCGGGGGTCGCGGGTGGGGGGCAGCGAACAGCTTCACCCCCACTCCCGGCCCGCGCCTGTCCCGGGGCCGCCGAGCCTTTGTCCGGGCCGGGGAGGGACCCCGGGGGCACGGGGACATCTGGGAGGGGGACCCGGCCCAGCGCCCCGGCCCCGCGGGCTGCTTTGGGGTCAGAAAGTGTGCGCGGAATAAATAAAAATAACCCCCCCCAGCCTGGCTTTGAGGCGGCCACGGGTTTTGTTCACGTTGTCCCCGGGTGCCTCGGGGGTGCAGGGTTTGGAGGGGCTGGGAAGTGATGTGCCCCCCTTCCTCCTTCCACGGGTTCTCCGGGGTTTCTTCTCCCCCAGCCACACTTGAGGCACCGGGGCAGAAGGTTGGGAAAGTGGCTTTAAAAACACTGACCAGATGCACTGATGACACTTTGAAAAAGGCTTTTCAAAGAAAATGAAAAGAAGGGAAAAAAAAAAAAAAAAAGAAAATTCCCTGGCTGTTTTTTATAGTGGTGAAGGCTTTTTACACGCTGGGCTGATTTCAGCCTTTTTTTATGAAACTTCATTGAAATGTAGTGGCTGAGCCTACAAACACTTTGGATCATGTGGAGTTTTCTTTTTTTTACTTTTTTTTTTTTTAACCTTATGATTAATGAGTTAAATTTATTGGCCAGCTGCCCTTTGTAACCATGAATGAGTTCCTTAAAAAAAAAAAAAGGCTGAAAAAAAAAAAAGGAATCTTTTATCTCATCCCAGGCCTCTCTTCTTCCCTCCCAAAGAAATATTTTTCTGTCATAGCAAGCTGGCCAAAAAGATCAATCTCCCTTTTGAAAAAAAATAATCTGCAAAATTAGGAAGAATAATATTTACCTATCTTGCAAGGTTGCCTGGAGGGCTTTATTTTTGCAAAAACACTCTGAAAACAAAATTTTTTTGTTTCCAGTCCCTTTTGGGAGTGGAGAGGTTCAGTTCTCACTGAGCACAGCCTGGCTGGGCATCCCCAAACACAGCCCCTGAAAAAGCAGCTGCAGGTGCTCGGCGACCCGAAGGAAAGAGCTGTAACATCAGACTTTTTATTTTTTTTTCACTTTTTTTTTTTTTTTAAACAAAACTCAGCAAGGACAAGAGAGCCTCCTGCGGGGAGCAAGCGTGGGGGAAGGCGAGGGGGCGAGCCGAGCCAGACAAGCGCCTGAGTGATAACTTGCCTGAACCCTTTGATAAATGAGTTGACTCTTTTTTTTTTTCCCTTTTTTTTTTTTTTCCCCTTTCCCCCCCCTTCATTCGCCACACGCCAGGAACAGAATTGGCCCGAACTAGTGGAATTGGCAGCAAAAAACTAACATACAAGTGTGTCTGGTCAATGGAGCGCTTGTTCCTGCCACTGGGTGCTGTGTGAGGACTCCGACTGTGCTCTGGCCCCGGAGTTGGACGCTGCAGACGCGCTCAGGGTTTTTCTTTTCTCGCCTCTCCGCTCTGTCTTTTTCAAATATTCATCAATGGGGTGGGTAGTTTGCTGTAGTCATTAAAATATCTCTCTCCCCTCCCCCTCGCTTTCTCCAGGACTGCCACTGTTGAGTCTGTGGGAATATGAATCAGCAGCAGCAGAGAATGGCTGCAGTTGGGACAGACAAAGAGCTCAGTGACCTGCTGGACTTCAGTATGGTGAGCGAGCGCGGCCGGGGGGCTGCGCAGCCCCGGGGCTGGGAGCTGCACAGGGGAGGAAATGTGAGCCCGTAAATTGGACATGATGGGTTTCAGATGTGCCGTGTTTGTGTGTGTGCACATGTGCTGCAACTTGTTTATTTTCAAGTTAAAGCAAAGCCTCTGCCCCTCCTCTCCCCCTCTTCCCCTCAGACGTGTGTTGTTCCCTCGCAGGGAGGACAGAGAGGTTTCTTTTCTGGATGGGAAATTTTGGGGGAATTAACAGAGTTGTGTATTCTCTGTTTAAATGCTCGCTGGGTGACTGTTTCTGCAGCCATGCAGAGATGTAACTTCAGTAGCTGATTAATCAAGCTTTTTTCCTCTCCCTCGATCCAGACTATTAAACTTTTGCTCCCACAGGTTATTTTGTCACAGTTTGAAACGTGTCCAAGCTCTCCAGCACATTATTTTTGCAGGAGTTGGACACTTGTGCTCCCCATGCTCTGCTCTTCTGTATCCTGGAAACCTTGAACTGCATTTAGGAGCTGTTTATTTTCAAAGAAACAGGACCTAAGAGTTCCCCCTGAAAGGGTGTGCACAGCTCGGAGGGAGGAGAAGTCCCTTTAGTCACAGCAGAGCGGGGTTAGTCCCTGGCACATCCCACCGTGGCACTGCCAGCGGTGCCGCCTCTCCTTGGCAGGTGACTCATGGAGGGCAGAGCTGGTGTTCAAAGGCAAATAACTGTCTGTGGGGTTCCTCTGTTGTGTGCTGCACCCTCATGGCCCTCGGAGCGTGTGTCTTGCTGTTGAGATAAGCAAACGTGCTGCAGAGATAGAAACAACAGCTCCAGCAGGGGGAATGGCTGTGAGAGTCACCCCAGCCCGGGTCACCCAGCCCACATCACCCTGCTGCACTGATGTTCCTGCCCCTTGGAGGAGAAGGGACAAAAAGTGGTGGCAGGGCAGAGCTAGGGTCACCTGCTGTCCTGGTGGCTGTGGCACCTGTGGGTGTGCTGAGGCTCATCTGCTTTTCTGCCTCCGCACGCTGAGGTTCAGCCCTGGGAAATAAACCTTTGCTGCAGCTGGGGGTTGTACCTGTCCTGGCAGGGCTCTGTGCTGCAGAGGGGCACGGGGGAGGGAGGTCTCTCAGCCCCCCCGAGCAGCTCTCCTGCAGGAGAGGCCCAGTTCTCCCAGTTTCACACTTCTCTTGGGAGGCTGGTTCCATTACGTTGCTGGTGATGGGCCTTTCCAGTAGAACGCGTTACAGTGGGTACAGGGACTGCAGTGGTGGTATCCCTGTAAAACCTCGAATCTGCTCAGGGCTTGCTGTGGTTATTTGTCCCTCTCAGAGGTCCTGCAGGTTGGCAGGAGCCCTGGGGCTTTCCATCAACTGCACTTTGGGTCAGTAACCCAGAATCTGCTCCCTGATGGTGGCTGCAGCAGCTCCCGCTTCGTTTTTTCTCCTCCTTGGAAAAAAAAAAATCAAATCCCACTCCCCATTTAGAGCTTTGAAAAACCCCCAAGGCCTTCTTTTCCAATTTAACCACCCATCCTCATTTGCATGCCTAGAGCTGTATTCCCTGCAGGAGTCCTGACCTGGTCCCTCTGTACACAAATGTTTCTGTCCCTGGAGGTGAATCCACACCAGAAAGGTTCAATTTGGGTTCGGATTCAATGCTTTTCCACTGGTATGATTCTGGGAAGGACCAGAACTCCTCATCCTGTGCTCCTCCAAGGCTGGTGTAGAGGTGCTGGGGGTAGCTGCTCACAGCATCAGGGCCTGCAAATGTCATTTG
Source organism: Corvus moneduloides (assembly GCF_009650955.1). Classification (NCBI taxonomy): domain Eukaryota; kingdom Metazoa; phylum Chordata; class Aves; order Passeriformes; family Corvidae; genus Corvus; species Corvus moneduloides. The sequence goes on along the minus strand of NC_045503.1, from coordinate 1,198,871 downwards.
CCAGCAAATGACTCGAGGACGTTCCCTCCAGCATCCGCTGGCCGATGGGCTCCGGCGCAGCCTGGACCGGAGCCAGCTCTGTTTCACAAACCCTCATCCCCGCACACCCATCTCCTCGCTGTGCATAAAGGGAATATTAACATCTCGAGGATGAGGAGCTGAAATGGAAAAGCTTCCTAGACAGGAGATGGGTCTGTTGAGGAGGCGCTCCGTGGCTTGCTCTCCCTGTGTCCTTGGGATACAGGATTTTTGACCACAAAGCTTGCTCTTTCAAGTGTATTTATATTTTTCTTTGAATAAACAGGAGTGGAGCATTGGTTCAGTAATCCTCTCCAGGAGAGTAGAGGGGAGGGAAAAGTAGAGATACTCAGAGCAGCTGGAAGCGTTTGCTTCAGATCAGTGTTTTGATTCTTTTTTTCTAGGGAAAATGTGTTCAGCCCCAGCAGTCTGTGGTCCAGTCCTGCACTGGGTTTTGCTGTGCAGGGAAGGAATTTTAAGGCCCTAAGGGGATGGCATCGCCTGCCATGAGTTCCTGGGGTCAGTCAATGACAGAGTTGTGCGAGATGCTGCAAACTGGGCCTGCAGTCCTGAAAGAAGAGACTCATCTCATCCCCTCTTTAGTAAATAAATCCATTGGGTAGATGTTGAGCTCCAAAGCACTCACCGAAAGCTTTGTGCCACTGTAATTTGCCAAAAAGGGCAGAAATCGAAGGAGTCTGTAAGTGAGCAGGAGTCAAAGGAAAGGCCCAGTGATGCTTTGGGGTATGCATGGCAGCACACTTACCTCTACCCCCAAATAAATTGCCTTTTCTAATTGCCCAAAGTGCAGGTAATTTGTAAGCTTGCCTTCACCACTGCTGCCTGGCAGCAGGCCCAGCTGGGCTGGCAGATCTGGAGAGGAGCTTTCGAGAAAGCATCCTGCCTGTAGACCCGAGTGGGCAGCTCAGCCTATTGATTAGGCTGGGCTTTGGTGGCTGCCAGGCTTTGCAGCTCAGCCTGATGGGCACAGGCTGTGTATGGGGGGAGCTGCCCTTGGCCTGTGCTGTCGGGAGATGCTCAATCACAAGAACCTGGATATGAGGAAAAGGTTCTTCCCCCCGAGGCTGCTGGGCACTGCCCAGGCTCCCCAGGGAATGGGCCCGGCCCCGAGGCTGCCAGAGCTGCAGGAGCGTTTGGACAGCGCTCTCAGGGATGCCCAGGCTGGGGTTGTTGGGGTGTCTGTGTGGGGTTGGATCAATGATCCCTGAGGGTCCCCTCCAGCTCAGGATATTCCAGGATTCTCAGACATTTTGTGGTTACTCGTTACCCCAGGCAGTGTCTCGCCTGTGCCAGTGTTGGTGTGCAGTGGGAAGGTGCCACACGGGTGTCCTGGCTGGGCTGAGCTGCTCTGAGGGACAGGGACACCCTGGGCAGGGGACAGGGGAGCGGAGCAGCCCCGGGTGTGTCGGTGCCGCCGAGTGCCAGCCGAGCCGGGAGCGGGCGCGTGCCAGTGCCAGCCGGGGCTCTGGCAGGAGCGAGGTGCTGTTAACAGCCATGATTATTAGCAGAGTATTAACCATATGCTGCGGGGAGCTGCCTGGCAGAGGGGCTTTCTGGCTCGCCGCAGGGTGGGCAGGGGCTTGAGCAGTCACACGGGACCTGCTGCTCCCGCTGCGCCGCGGCCCCAGCCCCGGATCCGGGGGTGGGAGCCGAACTGCTGGCAGCAGGCAGGGCTGGAGCAGCTCCTGCTGCTCTGCTGGAAGATGCCGAAGCCGTGCCCTGCTCCGGCCAAGGCCCAGCGCCTGCATTTCCGTGATAAAACTCTTGAGTTTTGCTCAGAGCGAAGCAGTTGTAGAGTTTAAAGTTTGACTTCACACCGCAGTGGGCGTTTGGGGCTGTAGTCAGGAAGGTCTGTCTTAAGTGAGCATGTATAAAATGTCCTGCTGGCAATGTATTTTGAGTCAAATTCCCTCTTCTCCCCGAATTAACAGCTGGATAGTTTCCATGCTGCAAAGTAAGATTTCAGGTTTGGAGTTCAGGCCTGAGGTTGGTTCAGCCTGGAGTTCATCAGGTGGGAGAGGGGAGAGGGTGAGCACTGATTTCATTTGAGAAGCGATGCACTTCTAGATGTGCACAATCAATGAAATGCTGCTTGATGTTCCCTGTTTCTGGCAAATTCTCTTTCTTCCTTAGGAGTTTGCTGTATGAAGTGTGGGGTCTCTTGGCTATAACCTCCTCAGGGGAGCGTGCAGGCGTTTGGGTCTTCCCGTGCACTGGATTTGCCTCTTTTACCCTGGGAGAAACAGAGGGAGAATAAATTCTTTGGGAGGGGTGGAAATCGAGCTAGGAGGGAATGCAGAAGTCGTCAGCTCTCAGGGAGGCTGGAGGTAGGACTTGAAAAACCAAATACAGCGATTTAAGGTGGGGGATTTTACATAACCGTTTAAATCTACATTATTCAAATCTAACAAAGGCCAAGTAATGACCCAATTACAACCCTTGAGAGCTCATGCCTGGGTCCCTCCTCAATGCCTGGGTCCCTCGGTAGGTGCCAGCTCCGGTTCATCTCCTCCCTCCCCCCAGTTTATTTTTAAAGCAGCATTTAAAAGCAGAAAGGAAATTTGCAGTGGGTGGATGAACTTTGCCTGTGAGCGACACACGCCAGCGAAGGCACTTCACGTATGACTTGTGCCAGGCTCCTCGGGGCAGCCTCAGCCCACACCTCAGTGGAAAAAGAGGCTGGGAGCAAGAAAAAAGCCCAGAACACCTCCTGGGGTTGGCAAGTCATAAGTGTGGAGGGGTAACCCGGGGTTCCCCCCTCTCCATCACCCTTCTTTGACAGCATGAGGTTGTGTCAGGGCTGGGCATGGAGCTCAGGGAAAGGTTCTTCTCCCCGAGGCTGCTGGGCACTGCCCAGGCTCCCCAGGGAATGGGCCCGGCCCCGAGGCTGCCAGAGCTGCAGGAGCGTTTGGACAGCGCCCTCAGGGATGCCCAGGCTGGGGTTGTTGGGGTGTCTGTGCAGGGCCAGGGGCTGCACTGATGATCCCTGAGGGTCCCTTCCAGCTCAGGATATTCCAGGATTCTGTGCTTTAGCATCCCCACTTGCCCTGCTGCAGGAAGGGGTCCATGACTCCTAAATCCCCTGGGGAGGGAGAGCAGGAAGGTGTTGCATCAGCCTCGAAATCTCTCTCCAAGCAGGTGGAGGAGGGGAGGGGTTCCCGGGGCTGAGAGGGGTGTGGGGGTGTTTTGGGGGTGCTGGGCATCGCTGCCCGGGGGGGGACACTCCTCCTGTTCTGCAGAAGCAGAAGGTGCTGGGTGCACAATGGAACAAGGCTGTTCATTTTCTCCACTCATGTTTGCTGCTCAAACCTTGGGTTTTTCAGCCTCAGCAAGTGCTGAGCAGGAACGCTCCTGAAAAGAGCCGGCAGTGCGGTTGTTTTAATTTTTCGTTTGTTTTTTGTGTGTGTGTGTGTGTGTGCTCCCTGCCGGTCTGTTCATGGTGCATCCCTTCCCCCCTGCTCACACACACAGACCTGCCCCTTGGGAGTTTAATCTTAATCTCCTTCCCCACCTGAACAAGAGGGAGTGAGCAGGGGCAGGGTGGGATCAGCCACCTCAGTTCCAATTTCAGCACTTCTGGAGACGTTTGCAGAACCCCCCCTGGCCTGCAGCGGTGCAGAGGAGCGGGAGCTGCAATCTTTGGGGTTTGTTTGTATTTTCTAGCCCAACTTCCTGAGGAAACAAAGCTCATCCGATGGTGGGGCTGCTGGGCCACCCCAAACACCTTGGGAGCCCCTGGGGTGAGCAGCAGCCTTGAGGCACGTGCCAGGGGGCTGTGGGCAGGCAGGTGAGGGCAGGTGTGTGCAGGCAGCTGGGGTGAGCACTAAACACTGTTCACACCTTCATTTAAATCCGTGTATAAAACATCTACACCCCGCGCACGCACGTACACCATCCCAAATTTGTGCTCTTTATGAATGGCACTTGGTTCCTTAACTGCTCTCTTTGCATCTCTACCACATTTAACTGGTTTTTGTTGTTGTTTTGTTTTTTTTTTCCCTCCCCAGCATTTGTGAAAACAAAGCTGGGCAGACAGTTCTGTACAAAGGAATGTTTCTGACCACGGCCAGACATCAGCTATGTCAGGGCATGAAACGCTGCCTTTCTGTAGGCTCTTGTGCCATTACATTGTTTAATCTTCAAAGCATTAAACTTTTAAGTTACTCAGACATTACAAAGCTAAAAATAATAAAAATTCAAATGACTTGGTGGTGAAAGTATCTTGAGTAGAAAAAGGATATTAAAATGTTAATTCACTGAGCGTTTTCCCACCAGTTGTTTTATTGGCTGGAGCTCCATTTGTGTGGAGGAGAATTAGTTTTCTTTTCTGCTGCACGCAGGTGCATGTAAATTATTAAATCGCAGCCTCTGAAACTCTCCCAACTTTTATTAAAAATATTTATACAGGTTAGGTGACGAGGTGTGCAGTATTTTTGAGGAAGCTCCTGGCAGGAGAGGCTCAGTTGTGATAATGAAGCTGCAGCGACAGAGCAAACAAGTCCCCAGAGCGACCGATTCTGTGAAATACATTAATTTTTTAAATCATGAGTAACTGCCTTTGCCCTTGGAGCAGCTTCTCCCCCCAGGCCCCAGGGCTGTGTCAGGTCCTGGTGCTGCTGCAGCCCCCAAAGCAGCGGGGTGGGAGCTGCTCCATGAGGCTGGGGGTCATCCCCAAGCCCTCCCTGCCCGTGCCAGCTGGACACACGGGCAGCCCTTGTCCTGCCCAGGCCCTGCACGTGGCTGGAGGTGTGGGATGGGACCAGGACTCCTGTGGGAGCTGGGAGAGTGAGGGATAAAAGGAGCTTTGCTATCATTATCCTGCTGGCTGTTTATGAATGGAGTCGGCCTTTCCCCAGGGCTCACCTGTAGCTGGGGTGAGCAATTTGGGGATGAAACTGTTGGTTTGGACCGCAGCAGGGATGTTCCTTGGCTGGTTTCCAGCTGCCCTGAGGAGCCAGGGGCTGTGCAGGTGGGGATGTGTGTGTCAGAGCAGGGCTGTGCCTCCCTCCCGCCCCTCCTGCGTGATGGAGCAGGGACACCAGGAAAGTTTTTTGCATCAATAAAGGGCTGCTCTCCCCCTCCCCTCCCCCAGTGTGACCCCTTTGCAGCAGCACAGTAAAACCAACACACTGAAATCTCTTTTCTCTTCCCTTCTCTCTCATCTCCTTGTTTTTCTAGATGTTTCCCTTGCCAGTGGCTAATGGAAAAAACAGACCCACGACCCTTGCGAGCACTCAGTTTGGAGGATCAGGTACTGTCATCTTTTTTTTTCCCCCTTATACCATAATGTTTCTTGCAATAAATCTGTGTTTGGTTCCAGAGACGCCACAGCAGAGGGGGTTCTGTTCTTTGGTGATGTGTTTTTCTGGTGGTGCTCTGCTGCTGTTTCTCTGCATGGTTTCTGTGTTGCTCCACGTGTCTCTGGGTGGGCAAAGCTGCTCTTGCTGATCTGGCTCCCATTAAGAAGTTGCTGCCTGAGCTGGAGGTTGTTGTCCCACTGCTCCAGGAGCCTGGGAGCAGACAGGGCTGTTCTCTAAGCTGCTTAGATGTGTCTGCACTGCCCTGGAAGACTTCTGCTGTTCCCCTCTGAAGAGGGGTGGTGGTGGCTTGTTCCTGGTGCAGTTTGGGGGTGTGCTCCATGCAGCCCCTCCCGCAGCTCCCTGCTGTTGGATGGGATCTCAGCATTCCCAAAGGGATCTGCAAAGCCCTCCAGGGTGCCAAGAGGGGACCACGGATGCTGACATCCGAGGCCTTTGGGAGCAGGGTGGTGGGGAGGAGTGGGCTGGAGATGTGGCTGCAGTTGGAGACTGAAAATGTGCTGGTTGGTTTGAGGCTCAGGTGGAGAATTCCTGGGCAGTGCTGTGCCAGGATTGGAATGCCCAGAGAAGCTGCTCTGTGCAGGGCTCGCACAGCACCTGGCGTGAGGGAAGTTCAGCTCATCTGCCCTTCTTGCTGAACACTTTGTGAATGGTTCAAACTCGACCTTCCCTACCCTGGGCTGGCTCCAGCTGTGCAGGGAAACTCCTGGCTGTGCTGTGACACTGGGAGGCATCCCAGAGACTGGGCTGGGATTTCTGGAGAGCAGCTTTGATGCCCCAGTGGGGCACTGGGGAAGCTGCAGCAGCGGGATGGGCAGTCTGCCCTGCCCTGCTCCTGCCCTCTGGACCAGGGAAACGTGATGCTCTCAGACTGAGCTGTTCAGCTGCATGTCAGGATGGTTTGGAGCAAACACTTTTGCAGGGAGGGAAGCTGTTGAGTGGGCGCTGGAGGAAACTGGAGGGGAGAAAACGTTCGGGTTAACCCAGATGGAAGCTGATCTCTGCAGAGAGTGTTCCTTGTGCTGTTAAAATAATCCACAAAAGACGTGCTACACGCTGGGGAGAGAGGAGCAGTGCAGGAGCTCCCATTAATCCATTTCTTGCTCAGAGCCTGCCTTGGCTGCCGGGTCCGTGGTGCTGGCCAGGAGCAGGGGCTGGAGCGGGGCCCTGCGGCTCAGCCGGACCCCCCTGTGGCCCACACGACACCGAATCTTTGATTCTTCCCCCAGCCCTTCTTTTCTTTCGGGTGAGTGAAAGGTAACATTGACACCACCCTTCCTCTGGGCTGCTGCTCTCTGAGCCTGACTGGGAGCAGTTCATGAAAACAGAGCACTGGTGTTATACAACTGCACTGAGGGACCTTGCACAACCCCTGCTGTCCCAGCCTCGGACGCTGCAGAGGCTCCCTCATCCTGCCATGGCCATCCTGGCTTGGGAATGCAGCTCAGGGCTGGGTGTGGGGCAGGAGCTTTGCTCCAGCAGCACAGTTATCCCTTGGTCATCCCTTTGGCCTCACCTGGAGATCAGGGGACAAATTTCATCTGAGACTCAGCTTTGGGACTTCTCCCTGCTGCTGAATCTTTGGCTTTTTGCTGGAGGGGTGGATAACTGCAGTAAGACATCAGCGAGCTGTGCCATACACAGGGCTGTGCTCTGCCTGCTAGAAGGATCCAGGGTGTCTAAACAAGGTCCTAGAACATGGCAAGGGGTTGTTCTCACAGTTCGTTGGTGTTGGTTTAGCTTTATTCACTGACTGACAGCAGGGTGCAATCAGGTACTAGTTAGAATTGTAGTCATGGAGCGCTTTGGGTTGGAAGGGACCTTAAAGTTCATCTTTTTCCACCCCCTGCCATGGGCAGGGACACCTTCCACTATCCCAGGGTGCTCCAAACCCCAGCCAGCCTGGCCTTGGTCATCCCCCAAGGTAGTTCAACCCCCAGGGTTGTTCATCCCCCAAGACAGAGGCAGCCATCCAGCTCAAACTTTGATTTGAAGTGGAACCAGGGTGGTCAGAGGGTGGAGAGCAGATGGTCCTTGGATTTGGGGATCTGGACTTGCTGGGGGAGCGGAGCACCTCACAGCCACACCATAACCTGCACCTGGAGGTGGTCACCCTAAATCTTGCCACGCAGGAAGGCCTGGGCATCATCTTTAATGTGCCACGTGTGTTCCAAGCACTTCTCAGTCCGGGGCCTGGACCAGCACTGAAGGCAGCGCAGCATTTCCCCTCTGCCTGCAAAGGAGAAGCAAACCCTGATTTGTCTGAGTCGTAGCTCGGTGCTGTGCACCACAGTGCCAGGATCTCTTTATTTGGGCTTCTTGTGGTCACCTCAGGATAACAAACTGCTCTTGTCTCGTGTGCCAGAAATATTGGTGTTCTATCTTTCTGTCCACCCAGGATGGGAACCCCTCCCTGGGTTAGTGTAGTTGGGTTGGACATGGGAATTCGTGATCCCCCTCTTCCCATCTCCTTGTGGAAATACTGGGGCAGTGTGCAGCTTTTATTCTTCTTCCCCTCCAGAGGAGCTGTTACCTCCAGGCTCTTTCCTCCCCAGGGAAGTGAGGAGGCTAGGAGGGAAGGGAGCAAAGCACTGACTGATCAGTCCAGGCCAAAATGAGATTCTTGCTTCCAAAGTCCAGCTGGCAAATAAAGGAGCAGAGCCATTTGAAACAGGGAATCCCAGTGGTAAAATTGCCCCAAAATCAAATCCTTTTCAAATTCAAAATTTCTGTACCCAGAAGTGTTGTGAACCACTGGCACAGGCTGCCCAGGGCAGTGATGGAATCACAATCCCTGGAAGTGTTCAGAGCAGGTGTTAATGTGGCACTTGAGGACCTGCTTTAGTGGTGAACATGGTGCTGGGCTGACAGTTGGACTTGAACATCTCAAAGATCTTTTCCAACCTTAGCAATTCCATGTTTCTAATAACTGCCCTGGCCAAGCTGTGGCCCCTTTACCACGGGAACCCCTTTTTCTCCCCGAGGCCAGAAAAATTCAAAGTGTTCATGCAAACCCTCCAGCGTTGAGATCCCTTTGCTTTCCTCTTTGCCTCCTGCTTTTATTTTAAGCCCTGCCACCGTTTCCCTCATTTCTGTCCTCAAATGCTCCGGGGAGGAACTGGCTTCGCTCCCCCGCTGCATGGACAATCCAGCACCTCCACTTTGCCTTTTCTTGGCAAGGAGAGACCCAACAATTGCCACAAGGATGGAGCTGACGTCACCCAGGCCGTGGCTGCAGCATTTATAGCACATATAGGTCACCGCGGGAAGTTGGTCTTCCTGGGGCAGGGAGCTGCAACCAGTGTTTTCCAGCATGGGCTGTTTGCTGCCAGGGTGTTATTTTAGCCAGGGTGCTGAGCCCGTGCCTGTGGTCCTGCTCCTCAGAGGGTTTCACCATCCCCTCCCCAAAAAGTGTTTGTTACTTGCAGCAGCAAAACATCTCGAAGCGCGTCCCCCGTCGTATCACAGTTCACAAATGACTAATCTGAGCTGCAGCAAGCTCCCTCCCAGCGCCTCACCGAGCCCTGCCTCGAGCAGGAAACCACTGGGGCTGAATTTCACATGGAAATGACCATTTTAATTGACATCAAGGCAGTGGGAGTGGCCGCAGGCAGCAGAGTTGTGCTGTGGCCTCGTGGCTGCTGAGTTTTCTGCAGGCTTGGTGCGTGCCGGCTGCACCTTTGCTCCAGCAAAGGGGTTTGGGCTCCGCAGAGCAGGGAGATAAACCCAAGGCACGTGGCAGTGCGAGGTGAAACATCTCCTGGAGCAGCGCACGAGCAGCACTTCCACCTGTGGGTAATGCGGAGGGTGTGCAGCCATCTCCCTTCCCATCCCGAATGGTGTGGGGTGCCAGGACTGCGTCCTGTTGGGACGGGAGCCCAGGGGTCTCCTGCTGACAAATTATTCTGCTCTCAACAAGGAAAACCTCTGCTAATGTTTTTCCTTGTTCTCCCCTTTAAAATAAGCGAATTCAGCACTAAATGCCTTTTCCTTCTTTGTGCCGGAGTGGGTTGGACTCTTTGCTTGGGCTCTTGGGTGGGTTGGGAAGGGTGAGGCCCCTCCTGGCCCGTCGTGCTGTGGTTCCCACCCCCAAAATTCGTTGGGTGCTTCCTTGCTGGTGAGCTGAGGCTCCCTGTGAGGGAATTGCTTTGATCGGGGGAAGTTCATCAAGTCCATTTGAAGCTGGTGAAGGAGGGAGTTTTTCAAAGGGTTACAAGCTGGTGCATGTAACAAATTTTAAGTTATAGTCTGGTGAACAAAGCAAATGGATTCTCCCTGGAGGGAGGCGAGCCCGGATCCCCTTTGAAACCCGCTTTAAACAACGCACAAACGTGGATACCTGTGGCAACAGCACTGAGAGTCATAAATTCTCTGGAAGCTGGGGTTGTCTCTTTAATTGGTGCTGTGGGGGAGCTGTTTGAAGGTTTAATTATTTTGAGTGCGCAGGCAGCCTGGGGTTGGGAAGCTCTGAGCGGGATGGGCACGGTCTGGAGCAGCAGGATGGTGCTGGGCTCCCCTCTGCCCCTGGAGCCGGGTGGTTTGCAGGGACACCACGGCTGCAGGGCTGGGAAGAGCCAAGCACAGCGTTTGTGTCACTGTGCTGTCAGCAGTCGAGTCCCAGGCTGCAGAAACCCATTTGCAACTGTTCTCCGTAGTGAGGAAAGCAGGAGCTTTTATTAGCAAGGCTGTATCACGTTTTCCTACTCACTGCCTCGAGTTCCCACATGTTTTGCTTATGCTGAAGTGGGAGTGCTGGGCTCCGCTTGCTATTTTGATGGATGATGAAAGGCAGACATGAGGTGTGCAATATGGGGCTTGGTATTTAGAACTGGCACTTGCTGTTCGAGTTTGGGATCCGGGCTGCGTGTTGTTGCGGCGTGCCCCTGCAAACTGTCACCAAGCAGGCCAAACACAGAGCCACCACGACAGAAAAAGGCAAAGCAGAAGAATTCGCTTGCCAGCCCATTGGTGTGACCGTTTGTTTCACAGTAAATGTTGCTGTTTAGCCATTATCAAAGGAAGCCAAAGGAGAGCTGGGGGTGCTCACCTGGAGAGGAGAAGGCTCCAGGGAGAGCTCCGAGCCCCTTGCAGGGCCTAAAGGGGCTCCAGGAGAGCTGCAGAGGGACTGGGGACAAGGCATGGAGGGCCAGGAGCCAGGGAATGGCTTCCCGGTGCCAGAGGGCAGGGCTGGATGGGAGATTGGGCAGGAATTGTTCCCTGGGAGGGTGGGCAGGCCCTGGCCCAGGGTGCCCAGAGCAGCTGGGGCTGCCCCTGGATCCCTGGCAGTGCCCAAGGCCAGGCTGGACATTGGGGCTTGGAGCAGCCTGGGACAGTGGGAGGTGTCCCTGCCCATGGCAGATGTTTGGAAGGAGATGAGCTTTAAGGTCCCTTCCAACCCAAAACCCATTCTGGGATCCTGTGAAGAGCCTTGCCATGGCCAGGTCCAGCTTGCAGAGCTGTGAGGTCTCAAGTACAGTCCCTGCACCCCCTGCTCTCCACTGCTCTGCAGCCTCTCCACCGCTGCTGCTGGCAGAGCCCGCTCCGGGGTGCAGGAGGATGCTCCAGGAGTGGCAGGGACACGCCCGTGTGCTGCAGAGCCTGGACGCTCTCACTGAGGTTCATCTCCTCCGTGCCAGTCGGGCTTTCTGCTTTGCTTCTGTCTTTGCCCTTGGGAAGCTCCTGTTCTCCTTCCCCTCCCCATCCTGCTCCCAGTTTTTCCCATGGGCTGTATCCCATTTCCCAGGACATGGGAAGCAGGGTCTGGAAGAAAAGGTTGGCAGGGGGCAGGGAGTGCAGGAAATAACATGTTTGGGGGAACAAATGGCAGGGGGAGACCTTCACACCTGTGTCCCTTAATCCAGGGTCACACCCCATCCCTGATCCTCGTGTTTTGGGGTGCACGGTCCTGCTCCCAGGACTTCCCCACCTGCACAGATATTTCTCCTGTGCCTTTGCAGAGAGGTTGAAACAGAATCCCAGAATGGTTTGGGCCCATCCCATCCCACCCCTGCCATGGACAGGGGCACCTTTCACTGTCCCAGGTTGCCCCAAGCCCCGTCCAACCTGGCCTTGAAATATGAAGGGCTCTCTCTTCCTTGCAATTCATCATTTCCCCTTGGATTGTATTTCAGTACTGGGAGCGAGGGTGTCCTGTCCTGCCAGAGGCACAGCTGGTTTCTAGTGGACACAGGAAGAGCGAGTCTGGGAAGAGCAGGGACATGGTGACAGTGCTGTGGGGATGCTCTGGCAGCAGCTCAGGGCTCTTCTGGCAGATGGGGAGAGGCAAATGTAACCCAGTCCCTGTCTCGGTGTGTGTGTTTAACTTGGGGGGTGAAGGGTGCATGTTTTCAAGGGAAGGTTTTTGGGGGTTCTTTTGCGGTTTTTTGTTCATCTCCCACCCTGGAGAAGAATCCTCCTGACTGGATTTGAGATTTCGAACTGGGAAGGAGAACAGAAAATGCTGGGGATGCCAGAGCCAAAGCTGTACTGAGATAAGTGACAGCTTTTGTTTAGAAACTGCCAATTTGCCACCGACCTTGTTTAAGCACAGTTTTAACTTTGCCAGAATTGCTGAAGCAGTGCAGGGCTGTCTTCCCAGCAGGGCTCTTTCCTTCCCTGGATGAGGCAATTCCGTACCAGGGAGGCTGTGCCTGCTCCAGGGGCTCTGATGGGATCTGTGGGTCTGATGGAAAAATCGGAGTGGGCCGAGGGGAAGCTGGGCTTGGTGTGCACCTTCAGTGTGACAAGAACAGGGACAAGCTCCAGCACTGCCTTGTCTGTAATGAGAGGAGCTGGGGGGAGCAATTAGTAAGCAAAGAGAGTAGGTTCAGCTTAGATATTGGGAAGGAATTGTTCCCTGGCAGGCCCTGGCACAGGGTGCCCAGAGCAGCTGGGGCTGCCCCTGGATCCCTGGCAGTGCCCAAGGCCAGGCTGGACATTGGGGCTGGGAGACAGTGGGAGGTGTCCCTGCCCATGGCAGGGGTGGGAATGAGCTTTAAGGTCCCTTCCAACTCTAATCACTCCGTGGGTCTATCTGCCTGTTGGATCCCCATCTGTGTGGGCTGGGATATCCTGCCCTCTCCCAGCCCCTCCAAACAGCTGGGAGCAGGGGCACTGAGTCGCCCACCAGTCCCTGTGGAGCCAGGACAAGGGACCTGGGCAGTGTCAGGACCGGATGCTGGGGCTTCCCTGGCACATCCCCAAGCCACCAGCCCAGCTGGATACGTGCAGGGGCCTCAACCTGATCAGCCTGGGAAGCCAGGATGGGCAATGATCCTCTTGGTGCCCCTCCTCCCGAGGGGAGGCGGAGGGGCAGGGGCTGAGCTCTGCTCTGGGACAGGGACAGGAGCCCAGGGAACGGCTGGAGCTGGGTCAGGGCTGGGCATGGAGCTCAGGGAAAGGTTCTTCCCCCCGAGGCTGCTGGGCACTGCCCAGGCTCCCCAGGGAATGGGCCCGGCCCCGAGGCTGCCAGAGCTGCAGGAGCGTTTGGACAGCGCTCTCAGGGATGCCCAGGCTGGGGTTGTTGGGGTGTCTGTGCAGGGCCAGGGGTTGGATCAATGATCCCTGAGGGTCCCTTCCAGCTCAGGATATTCCAGGATTCCGTGATTTCCACCTAGTGGGCAGCTCCCAGACCCACACAGCCCTGGCATGATGTGTGGGTGCTGATGGAGGAGGGATTGCATTTTAGGAAATCAGAGCTTTTTCAGAGGCTGCCCTGTGCTGGGACAGTCGGTGCCTGGTCCCCTCCAAGCAGAGCCCACCCTGTGCACACCTCAGAGCCGCCTCTGCCAGGAGGTCCCCAAATACTTGGCAAGCCTTGATTAGCACGTTGGCTTAAACAAATTGAGTTATACGCCCACAGAGGGAAGAGGTGCTGCACTCCTTCACTGGTGACTTAGAGTTTAATTAATTTTGTTGCCAAATGAGGCATGAAATACAGTCTGAAATACATTGTGGTGGTGAATGTGTAATTGTGCAGGGGCCTGGGAGCACGGCTGAGGATTGGGGATCACCTGAGGCAAGCCAGGCATGGAGCTCTCGTGGCCCCTGAACGGGGCTGTGCGACAACTGAGAGCCCATTTGGGGGGACAGACAGGGGACAGAGCCCCCCCATCACAGCAAAGCAGTGCCCAAAGATGTCACTGTGCCCACAGGTTTGTCACTGTTGGGGTTTTTCTGCCAGAGGATCCAGCTCCTGGGCAGGGCTCAGACTGGTGGCAGGGTCCCCAGGTGTGTCCTCACCGGGGCCGTTCTGTCTCTGCCATCCAAACAGGGGTTTGGCTCCGCTTTGGGGGAGGGATGGCAGCTTTGAGATCCTGGTCTGTCTGTCCCTGTCTTGCAGGGTGCAAGTACATCTGAATGAAGATCAGAAAGGGAAAATCTGAGCCGTGAGGGGAGATTTCTTGGTTCAGCTTTTGAGGGTTTCTGCAGTGGCTGTTTGGATGCTCTTCTCCCTGCCCTGATTAATGTTTCTGGAGGGAAGTTGCCCTCAGTGCCTCACTCCCTCAGTAAAGAAGGGAAAGAGGCAGTCCAGGACATCTGCCCTCATTTTTTAATCCTGAATTTTTCAATTAACTCGCCAGGTAGCCCAGCTCCAAAGCCAGCGGGGAGAAAAATCTAAAAAACACTGTCCATCTGCCTGTGAACCCTGGGAAGCACATCCCCACCTCCAAAGTGACCTCAGGCAACGTCTTCCTCTAAATTTAGCTGGGGATTGCGTCAGGAGTAAGAAGGAGGTGAAGTTAATGTGGCATAAGCTTTTTCTAGCAGGGGAGTTTGCCTGGTTAGACAGGGACTGAAAATAAATAAATGAGCTTCGTATCAGAGCCTCTGGGGCCAGGGCTGGGAGGGAGGGCAGCCTCCAGCACAAAGGGACGTGGGCAGGTGGCTTTTTTCGGAGCAAGCAGGGCAAGGCACAGTCATCTATAAACCTTGGCTTGTCCTAGCTGGGAATAACCTGCCAGGAAAGTGGGTGGTGCTGTCTGAGGGCACTGGATGTGGCCAGCAAGCTCTGGGGTCACCTCTGGCCGTGGCACCTGCCTCTCCTGGGGACTGGTGGCAGCAGGTTTGGTGGTGGCTGCTGGGCACTGCTTGAAGCAGAGCTGTTCCTCCCCTTCTCAGGGAGTTCTGAAGCATCTTCTGCCCATCCTTCCTCATCCCTGGCCCCTGGGGTGAGGAATCAGTAAGGTTTTCCCCCTCCAAAAGCCCTCCCAGGTGGGTGTGTGTGTGGCATCCAGGGAACAACCTGACCTGGAAGAAGCCAAAGTCCTTCAGGACAAGCCTTGGGGTCACTGGTGTTGCCAATCCCCTCTCTTACCTTTCTGCCTCGTCCTGCCTAAGCTGGGGGGGGACAAATCTCACTTTTGGCAAGTGACAAACCCATCCTGGTGGTGGTGAGTGCGTGACCTTTCCTCAGACAGCGGGGCTGGCCTGGGCCCCTGCTGCTTTCTGGGACATTTTATTCTGAAGCGATGTGGTGTCCCTTGCAAAGGCTCCTCCTGCCCCGCTAACATTGTTATACAAAGCAGCAGTTTGCCATCTAATTAGGAAAAATACGCACTAACCTCTACCATATGTTGCTCTTCTCCTTGGATTTGCATTTGAAAGTCCAGCTGAATTTCAATGTGAAACTGGATTTTATCCAAATGATGAATGGCCCGAGAAGCTGTGGGAAGGTGGATGTGCCTCCCCATCACATATGGTTAGTTGGTTGGTTAGTTGGGTTTTTTTTTTTTTCCTTTTTGAAGAAAAGAATTTAAAGCAGGGTTCCTTCATTTCTTGTCCCATGGTTCAAAGTGTTCACACCTTTCCTCCCAAACTGGGTTTGTCTGGCTGCGTGGTCATTCCAAGGCTTGTGAGGTGCAGGAGCTCCAGCTTCACGAGGGAGAGGGATTAGATTTACTCCTAACAACTCGTTTTTGGTGGCAGCTCCACTTCTGGCTGTGCCCTGGGCTGAGCTGAGCCCCAGCGTGGGCAGCAGGGGAGGGGGGATTCTGCCCCTCTGCCCCGCTCAGCTGAGACCCCACCTGCAGAGCTGCCCCAGCCCTGGGGAACAACATCAGGAGCACGGGGAGCTGCTGGAGCCACTCCAGAGGAGGCCACGGAGATGCCCCAAGGGCTGGAGCCCCTCTGCTCTGGAGCCAGGCTGGGAGAGCTGCGGGTGCTCACCTGGAGAGGAGAAGGCTCCAGGGAGAGCTCAGAGTCCCTTGCAGGGCCTAAAGGGGCTCCAGGAGAGCTGCAGAGGGACTGGGGACCAGGCATGGAGGGCCAGGAGCCAGGGAATGGCTTCCCAGTGCCAGAGGGCAGGGCTGGATGGGATCTTGGGCAGGAATTGTTCCCTGGGAGGGTGGGCAGGCCCTGGCCCAGGGTGCCCAGAGCAGCTGGGGCTGCCCCTGGATCCCTGGCAGTGCTCAAGGCCAGGCTGGACATTGGGGCTTGGAGCAGCCTGGGACAGTGGGAGGTGTCCCTGCCCATGGCAGGAGTGGCACTGGATGGGCTTTGAGGTCCTTCCAGCTCACACCACTCTGGATTCACTACATTTCCCAGCCCATCAGGAGCCCCTCCCGTTGCTCCTGGCACCCCCTGGAAGGGCCCTGGCCGCAGCTCCCGGGCTGGGGGCTGAGGCTTTTTGGTTTTTCACTTCAGCTGGAGCAGTGGCTGCTCCAGGCCCCTTCCCACACCGGGTGTGCTTTGGGCAGTGCTCCCCAGGGGGCAGGCACAGAGGCTTTGCTGCTGTCTGGGCTGCTGGAGGTTTTGGGAGCCATCGCCTTGCTGAGGCCGCACTGCACACCCCCACAGGCCCTCAGAGCTGCCTGGACTTCCCACTTGGCTCAAGGCTGGGTTTTCCCCTTGTCTGAGGTCTGTTTAAGCTGAGTTAAGCTCTGTGACAAACTCGGCATTACGTTGCTGAGCTGGGTGAGCTCACATGGCTCTTAGTGACCTTTTACCTCACCTGCCTGGCAGAAAAAGCTCTTAAAAATCACTTCACATCCTGATTATTTCACATCCTCTGTGAATCTGTCATTGGAGAGTGGCTTGGGTGCCGGGCTGGCCATGGTGCTCACAGGGGGAGGGAGCTGTTTGCTCCGGGTTTCTGACTTTTGTTCTCCTTTCTCTTCACTCCTTGGAGATCAATTCAATCTTTAAGACAGTTTTTGTTGGGATTTTTTGTTGTGTTAATGCAGCTGAACTAATATGATTACATTTCCAGATTTGGGTAATGGAATAACAAGTCAGGAAGCTTTTTTTTTTTAAAAAAAAAAAAAAAAGGAGAACTTATGTCACTTCCAAGTCTCCAGTTGGGAAGCTCTTTCCCTTTATCAGTTACTCAGACAGGCTGGGGACTCTCCATCTCTGGAAGTGTCCAAGGCCAGGGGCTTGGAACAGCCTGGAACAGTGGAAGGTGTCTCTGCCCATGGCAGGGGGTGGAATGAGGTGGGCTTTGAGGTCCCTTCCCACCCAAACCATTCCATGATTTCATGTTCTGACCTTTGGGGGCTGTGGCCATGTGGGGACACCCCACCCCTGGGTGCTGCACTTTGTGCTCCATATCCTGGTCAGCCACAAACACAGAGAAGCCACAAAGATGTTCTGGGTGCCCAAAAAGATGCATCTTCCCTTTGCCCTTCGAGCTGCCAGGCCAGAGGGGCCGTGTCCCTCCTGCAGGGCTGTGTTTGGGGCAGAGGCCCTGGCACACCCACCCTGCCTGGGGCAGTCTCACCAGCATCTTGAGGCACGTTGGCTTTGCTCATCTCATCTCTGTGCTTGCTCTCAGGTTCAGAGGAGGGATCTGGAAAACAGCTCAGCCAAAGCATCTCACAATGGCAACTTCCTCTCTAAAAAGAGAAGGATGTTGTGGAGTTGGTGGCTTCCCATTATTTTCCCCAATCTGAGCTTTCTTGCCACTGGTCCCGCAGTGTCTGCAGTATCAGAGGGATCCAAAGCTGTTGAAGGGTGTCCAAAGGAGGGACACGGAGCTGGGGAAGGGTCTGAGGAGCGGCTGAGGGCACTTGGCTCGTTCAGCTGCAGCAGAGGAGACTGAGGGGAGGCTCCTGGGGGCTGCAGCTCCTCCCGAGGGGAGGCGGAGGGGCAGGGGCTGAGCTCTGCTCTGGGACAGGGACAGGAGCCCAGGGAACGGCTGGAGCTGGGTCAGGGCTGGGCATGGAGCTCAGGGAAAGGTTCTTCCCCCCGAGGCTGCTGGGCACTGCCCAGGCTCCCCAGGGAATGGGCCCGGCCCCGAGGCTGCCAGAGCTGCAGGAGCGTTTGGACAGCGCTCTCAGGGATGCCCAGGCTGGGGTTGTTGGGGTGTCTGGGCAGGGCCAGGGGCTGCACTGATGATCCCTGAGGGTCCCTGCTGACATGGATATTCCAGGATTCTGTGATTCTGTGTCAGGCTGTGTGTCCTGCTTTGCTCTGGAATCAGCCTCACGGCTGCTGGAGCTCGCTGTGGCTCGGGATGTCCATGTCTCAGAGCCACGTTGTGTCACCGAGCTGCTCCTGCCCCCCTGGGATGGGGTCCTGGCCAGTGGAGCAGAGCAGGAGTGGGGCTGTGGTGTTTTCCCTTTTTGGGAATGCTGTAAGAAGGTAGTGACTCACTTTCCATGGAGCTGATAGTTACCCTGCTCCTGTCTTGGATTTGTGTTGTGTAGCCAGCGGGATTATTTATAACTTAGCCAGCATCCCGAGTCTATTGTTTCTGCAAAGAGCAGGAATGACTAGATGACTTCCTGAGATTTTTTTTGTTTTTGCCACCCCCTCATTTTTTATTTTTTTAAAAATCTGCTTTTCCTTCCAAGTATTATATTCGCCAGTTGGATGCTTTCCCCCCACATCTTCCCCTCCTGATTGTGCATTTTTGCTGCTGACAATCCCACTACCGGTGTTGCTTTAACTCTAAAATCTCTCCCAGGAAAGGCTGGGGGCTGTTCCCCAGGAGGGCTGGGGCACCTTCCCATGGCACGAGGGGCTCTCTGGCCTCGCAGGTGCTGGGGACTGAGGCAGGAGGCTCTGGCAGTGCCATTAATGGGTGGACCTCTGCACCCCGTGGATGCTTTGGGAGGGGAGGTGCATCCCAGGAGCAGGGTTGGTCTGGTCTGGGATTGCACCATCGAGCTCTGGGTCAGCCTTCTTGTCTCTGCCTGTCTGAAAGGTCACTTGGGACAATCCAAAGGTATCCCTGAGCCCAGGGATGCACGGAGCAAAAGCCATTTCCATCCTGGCACAGCCAGCCCTGGGGACGTGGCACTGGTGGGCGTGGAAGGAGTGGGTCCTGAGTTCCTGTCCTGGCTGTGTGGCTGCTCTCCTGATGGCCATCGGGGCACTGTTGGCCCCAAACCCTGGAGCTCTCCTGGTTCTTGCCCCTTTCTCTCTGCCCACCCACCTGCTGTTGATTCACTGTTGGTATCACGAAGCCCAGCAGCTGTCACCACTTTAATTAATTAATTAAGAAGTCAGTGGGGAGTGAAGGTGCAGGATGGAGAGAAGGGGCAGGGTGGGTTTGGCCAACTGAGATGATCTGAGCCCTTGGGGGGGACCTGCAGGTTGAGCTTCCTTGGGGAGCATCCCCCAGTGCCCCGAGGCTGCCGTCCTCAGCTTCTCCTCACCCAACAGCTCCACTTTGCACCTTCTTGCTTGGCCTTCACGCCTGAGACTCCTGATCTGGGTTTGGCTGAGTCCAATTCCCTTTTAGGCGAGTGTGGAGCCTCAGGGGTGCCCATCCCAGCTGTGTTTCCTTCGTGATCTGCTGCCTGGCCCTGATGTAACGAGCAGCCTGAGGTTGGGGCGGCTGCAGAGGCGACCGGGGGTGAAACAGCTGAAGGGGAAGGAGCCTGGGCTGCCTTGTGGGCAGCAGAGCCCCTGCTCAGGTGCTCTCGGTTTCCATTAGTTCAAAACTCAAAACCTGGGGCTCCTTGAATGTTAGGCTGCTGTTTCTGGCCGAGGTGCCTGGATGCCCCTGCCTGGCCTCTCCCCATCGGTCACCAAGAGCTGCCTTGTGTCCCCTCTGGCTCCTTCCCGAGCTGCAGGGGAGCCACGGAAGGGGCTGAAGTTGTGGTGCTCCCCCTTTCCAGGGCTCGTGGCACTGAGGTGCTGCTGTCCCTGCGCTGGCTTTCCAGGAACTGCCTGGCTCTGCAGGGAAGCGTGAGGTTGGTCCAAGTGGAGTTCTGTCATGCTGGAAACACCACTTGGATGTGAGTGGCTTGGAGTGGAAAATGAGTCCTGAATTCTGTCCTGTGGGGTTTTTACATGCTCTTCACAGAATCCCAGACTGGTTTGGGCTGAAAGGAACCTCAAAGCCCATCCAGTGTCACCCCTGCCGTGGGCAGGGACACCTCCCACTGTCCCAGGCAGCTCCAAGCCCCAATGTCCAGCCTGGCCTTGGGCACTGCCAGGGATCCAGGGGCAGCCCCAGCTGCTCTGGGCACCCTGTGCCAGGGCCTCACCACCCTCCCAGGGAACAATTCCTGCCCGAGATCCCATCCAGCCCTGCCCTCTGGCACTGGGAAGCCATTCCCTGGGTCCTGTCCCTCCATGCCTTCTTCATAGCCAGTTTTGCTCTTCCAGGTTTCCTGTGGTGCAGAGCACCAGCCGTGGGTCAGAACCTGGAGGAGTGTGTGTCACCTGAGATCCTGGGCTTGGGGGAGAGGTGATGCTCTGAGAAGGGTCTGGGAATTGAGGCATATCAGACAAGTGGTGTCTGGAGTCACAAGCTCACAGCAAACTTCTGCAGTTCTCTTTGGTTGCTTGTTTTAGTCAAAACTGGAGGTTCCTTAGGCCTGGCACTTCACTTGCTTCCTGTGAGAGTCGCTCCCAACACCTCCCCAGCCTGAGCGGAGCAGGTTTGTGCATCCTAGGGGATGCCTGTGCTGGGCTGCTCCTGCTGCTGCTTGTCCTCATTCCTGTGAGGTTTTCCAGCTGCCAGGGCACCCTTGTGCTGGCTCCTTCCCAGGCACTCAGGTATTTGGGGTTTCTCCCTTAGCTGGAGCCTGCAGGCACTGAGTGATGTCCTGAGTGAAGTGCTGGTACAATCCCATCCCGTCTGGCTCACTGCAGCAGTGCCCTGGAGCACTGGGCAAAGCCATGCTGGGTGGCTCTGAATTCCCAATTCCTGCTGGCCCTCAGGCTCCTTTAAATTGAAGTGCATGGGAAATAAAGCTGAGTGAAAAGATGGGGGAGCTCCCCACGGTGCCCATGGGCAGCAGGAGCTGAGAGCCAGGCAGGAGCATCTCCCCCAGCTCCCTGCCCTGCCCAGCCTTCCTGGGTCACCTCAGAAATAGAGAAGAGCCCTTCTCCCCCAGCTTGCTTTGTATTTTTAAAATCATTGTGGTTTTTTGTTCTGTTTTCTTTAAATAATTTTCTAAAAAGTTGAAACTGTAGAACTGGATGGGGGTTTTTTTTACCCAAAGAAGAAAACTGAAAGATGGGTGAGACGTTGTGGTTTGGAGCACCAGTTGTAAATAAATTTTTTGGGTGCTCCAGCGTGCCAGGCTTTCCCACCTGGAGAATGAATGCTGCTCTCAGGAGCTGTGTTTGTCCACGCAGCTTGTTCCAGGGATAATCTGTGTCGCTGCACTTTGTGCCCATGGAAAGCTGAGCTGGCTCAGCTCTGGGCCCTGCTGCCTCCCTAGCTCTGCCCTCATTTTTGGGCAAGTCTCTCCATCTGTACAATAGCAGAAAGAGTTTTGTTCCCTGGAGAGGCTTCGAGGTTTAACATTTACAAAATGCTTTGAGATCTGCAGATAAAGGGAAGCCAAACAATAACCAGTGCCCAGGGCTGTGCCAAAGGAGTCCCCTGGATCACCACGGCAAAGCTGTGCAGGATTGGGCGGAGGTGGCTTTTGTGAGAGGGCAGAAACTGCTCCAGCTGCAGCCCTGGTGCTGACCTGGCCTTTAAAGGGCTCCTGGCAAGGAGCTAACAAGAAGATAACATCATGGAATCACAGAGTGCTTTGGGCTGGAAGAGACTTTAGGGATCATCCAGTGCCACCCCTGCCATGGGCAGGGACACCTCCCACTGTCCCAGGCTGCTCCAAGCCCCAATGTCCAGCCTGGCCTTGGCCACTGCCAGGGATCCAGGGGCAGCCCCAGCTGCTCTGGGCACCCTGTGCCAGGGCCTGCCCACCTTCATCTGTAGATCAGAGCATGACTGAGGCACTTGGGTGATTTTTTCCAGGGCTCCCTGGGAACAATCCTGACCTGGAAGAGACTCTGTCCATTTGCTCTCCAGGCAGGGCTTCACAAACTCCCTGGTAAACCAGATCCACCCCATAAACTTCATGAACTTTCCTCTCGCTGCCTGTGCCTGTCCGTGCAGCGAACTCTCTGCAGTCCCCAAACAAAGGCAGGCAGCGGTGGGCAGGACGGGCCAGAGGCACCGGGAGCTGCTCCTCCCTCCCCGGGGCTGGGCTGGAGCTCTGGAGCTCTCGGGCTCAGCACAGGGACCTGGGCTGGGCACAGGGCCCCGGGCTCCTCGCTGCCAGCAGCTGCCAGGCCATGGCAGCCCAGAACGAGCTGTCCAGGGGTACGTGCTCCTGCCACACACCTGGCACGGTTTTTTGGTAAAGGGTGGGAGGATGGAGTGTGAAGGGGTAATTTGTAGTGGGGTCGGTCAGGAGTTTCTCGAGGGATTGGGTGGGCTGGAGGGTCAGGCTGGAATTGTGCAGGGATCTTCTTCCTCACATTCCCAGTACTTTTCGGTGCTGTTGGGCAGGAACTGAGAGCCTTAAAGCTGCTTGAGGACACCCAACCCTGCTGTGGGAGCAGGAACGGCCCAGCTTTGTCTGCTGCCTCCACACTGCATGTGCCCAAGTCCCCTAAACCTGTCACAGCTGTGACGAGGGCAGGGCTGCAGGAGGAGAGGGGTCTGCAGGTTGGGGACACGCCACAAAGTTCAGGTGCCAGCTGAGGGTGTCCTGTGTAGGGTCACCCGCGGTCCCCACGCCGCAAGCCCGTCGCTGGCGCAGTTAATTGCTGTATTGTTAATTGCTGTATTGTTAATTGCTGTGGTGACATGGCCTGGGTGTGGGGTTTCCTTGCCCTACAAGGGGCTCATGGGATGGTTTTTATTTCAGGTGGTTTTAGATATGAATCAAACAAGGCACAGCTCTCTGGAGGTGGTCTGACTTTGATTGGAGTGACTTGTGTGTGTGGAGTTGTAACTTAAGAGGAATTGTTTTGTCTGAACTGCTGCACGTGGTGCCTGCTTTGAGCTGAGGTGGCCTGCAGGACACCTTGGGAAAAAAACCTCTGGGTTTTAAATAAACATGGGCTTGTGTGTAGGTGGGGCATCATCCTGGGTGCAGACTGGGCTCTCTCTGGGATGCCAGGGAGCAGCTGAGGCTTTGGGATGCTGCAGGATCAGGAGGAATTGTGGGGTGGACAGAAGGTGCAAACCCAGGAGCAGGTTCCCGTGAGCACCCTGGGACAGTGGAAGATGTCCCTGTCCATGGAAGGTGTCCCTGCCCATGGCAGGGGTGGAACAAGATGAGCTGTAAGGTCCCTTCCAACCCAAACAATTCTGGGGCTCTCAAGAGAGTTAAAGCTCCGTGCCCGAGGTGAGCAGAGATTGGTGTGAGCTCCTCACCCTGACCACAGCAGCGTGGGCAGGAGCTGGATGTGCAGCCCCAGAGTGTGGTGGATCCTGGGCACCAGAGAGGTTGATAACAGCTTGTTTCCCCTTGATTCTGTCGGGAAATGAGGGGTCTGGTGGAGCAGCCAGGGCAGTTTGTCCCCTCCAGCCTGTCCCCGCTCCCTGTGCCCGTGGTGGCAGCAGCGCTGGGGCTCTGAGAGGCGAAGGTGTGAGGCTGTGGTTTTGCAAACCAGCTGCCAGCTGAGATCTTCCTCTTCCTGTCCATCCTGGCCTGCCCCATCCTGGGGGCTTCTGGGGCATGTTGTGCTCCAAATGGGGAACCGATTTTCTTTGGGTTTCCTGCTGTCTTACATGTTCAGCAGCCCCTGGAAAGTCCAGCGAGCCCAGAACTCACTCAAGAAAAATGCAGGGTGAGAAGGGCCCTTTCCTGCCACAGCAGCCCATGCTGCCGTGCCCTGAGCCACTCCTGAACCTGGGGCAGCGAGGATCTGGAGGGGGCTTTGCCAGGGGCCAGCGTGGCCCTGGGTGTCCCCGGAGCAGAGGTGGGAGCTGCCAGCAGAGCTCACGTGCTGGAGGCAGTCCAGGGATCTGGAGATGACTTTGGTCCTTGTTTTCCTTGCAGCACTAGGCTGGGAATGGCTTTTTTTTTTTCCCCTTCTCATTTTTATACATAGAATTCAAATTTTTTTTATTTCGAACTTGCATTTGAAAACGCAGCCACTTTCCTTCGAGACAGCAGCTTCTCCTCCTCAGTGGTGAGCTCAGCTCTCAGCATCCCAGCAAACTGCAGCTCCAGGTTTTTAACTGCTGCAGCTCTTTTCTTCATGGAGGAAAACATTCCATTGAGCTTCGCATAGTTGAAAGAAAGCAAGCTTGAGCAAAATATCAGAGGAGCTTGTTGATGGTCAATTTTCCTGGACAGCTGTATTGGGATTCCTGATAAGGAGTGTTAGTGCTTGGCTTGACAAAAGCACCAGAGATCGAACCCTCATGTAGAGGAGACACAGACGAGATAATCTAATGGGTCTCTTTTTGTCTCCAGCTTGTTCTGGGCAGCACAGAGCCCTGATGTGTGAGCCCTGGGAGGGCTGCGATGTGCTGTGAGGCCAGGCTGATGGAGCAGGGAGGGGAAACCCCCTCCCACCTTCCCAGGGCCACCCATGCACACCCCAAACAACAGTCAGTGCGTGCCCAGGGTAACGTGAAAGATATCAATAACAATAATAAAATCTGCTTTCCTGAGATCTCTGGGGGGCTTCTGGAGCACTGGGCAGTGGGGTTTTTTCAGGGCTCTTTTTGCTGCCCAGCACAAGGGATGAGACCAAGGAGCAGCAGCCCCCACCGGCCGCTGCTGGGCGATGCCAAAGTCGCACCCAGGAAATGGTTTGAGATGTGCAGGCAGGAGAAAGGTGGTGGTGAGTCCTGGGAAAGAGGAGGATCCGTGCTACTCATTGAGTGCCATCTACTGGCACCTCACCCGTGCCACCATTTGCCCAGGGATGGAGCGGGTGAAGGCGGGGGACGGTCGGTGCCCAGCCTGAGGGGGTGGTGAGGGTGGGCTCCCTTCGCTGCCTCAGCCGTGCCCTCCTTGCCCCTCGCAGCCCCTGCCGAGGGTGGCACGTCCCAACCAGAGCTGGTGTCACCACGACCCATCACACACAGATGGGATCCAGGCTGCCCTTGGCTCCGTCCTGTCCTCTCCCTGGAGCTGCCCCAGGCTCTCCTCTGCATCCCAAAGCAGGTGGCACGTTTAGGTTTGTAAAACCCATCCTCCCCACCAGCTCAGTGCCTTAATCTCTCCACCAGTGTTTGGGCACTGCTTGGAGGCGTGTGTTGGGAGCTGGATTTAGGGACAAGGGGATGAGGGGCTGGAGCAACTTTTTGGTGTCCCCTGACCAGTGTGTGGCAGACAAGGTCTCAGGACTGACTGACAGCCTGAACCCACAGCAATGCTTCAGTGACTCCTGCCAGGCTCACGAGGGCTGCTGGCCCTGCCCCATACACACCATGAGCCTTGGTGGCCTTAAAGCTGATGGGTTTGGATTTGTCTTCAGGTAAACTCTTCCTGTGACTTGTCCTTTTGGCTTTAGGGCTACAAGGGGAATTTGGGCTGTGGGGTATGGTTGTACAGAGATGTGGATCCTTTCAGGGCAAGGGACGAGTGAACATCTTGAAGCGTTTATATTTGAAGAGGGGGAAAAAAGAGTTGTGGTTCATGGAAATGGTGCTTTGTAGGAGCAAGTGGATTGAATTCAGCCCTTTTTAATGCAATTTAAATAATCGATGGTCTATTCAATTACAGAAATATTTGGCAGAGCTCTAAATAGGTCACATCTGTCCTTAAATTGTTCTTCAGGTAAATACCTCACTGTGTGGTGTCACATGGACCAGATTCTGTGAGAGCTGCTGTCTGGGAGGGAGAACTCCTCGGCTGTACATGCAGTTATCCCCAAAACTCTGCACATGGTGTGCTCTGACTCATGGATTTGCTTTAGGGATGCCTTAGGAAGCCTGGCTTGTATATTTTGGGTGTATCCAGCTCCTGAAGTTTGCAGCCCTGAGGTTGCTGGCTGTAACTGGACATGGCCGGGGGCTTTGTTGGCAGCTTCTGTGTTGCTCTCGGGGGCCAGGATGGAATTCTGAGCCCGCTGTGCCCCGAGAATGCTCACCTTGGGAAAGGGGAACACAAAACCACCGACGTTTGTTGTGGTGACCAGAGCCTGGAGGTTACTCTCGAGCAGGAGCCGGGGCTGAGGGAGGGAGGCAGGTGGTGGTGAGAACGCTTTGTTTGGGAAAGTTTTCCTCATTGTGTCCAACAATTCTTCTGAGATGATCCTTCCTGTGGGCTGAATCATCGTCTGGGCCAGCGCTGGCTCTCGGGCCCTGCGGCCGCATCCTGCGCCCTTGGGGCATCCACAGGGGCCCAGCACCCCGCAGGACCACACCCCTGGACTTGGAATCACCACCCCTGCCTGTCTCCCTCACCCCTTTGGGGTCTGCTTTTCCCAAGGAAGCTCGCAGGGACTTGTGCCTTAGTGCACAAGTCATTCCCCACCATCCCTCTCCCCGCTGAGAGGAGGCTCACAAGCAAACTGCCAAGGCCACCCCGGCGGGGTGTACGTGTGTTTGGCCACTTCCCCACGTAATTTCCACATTTTTTGGAAGCCATCCTTAATTTGTGTAATTTTTAACAGCCCCTGGCCTCCCTACCTGCAGGGCTGCAGCAGTGCAGGGCTGGGAGGGCTCACGTACACACGGCTGGCACTGCCTGCCTGTTTGATCTCAAATGCCCCTCTGGCAAACTTGTGGGGGTTTTTTTTGGTCACTTGGAAGTAAACAAGCCTCTGTCCCCGTTCATGTTCCTTGGTGAGTAATGGAAACCAAGTGGGAGAAGATTTCTGTTCCCCAGTGTTCCGGTTGCATCTCTGAGGCTGTAATTTGATTTTACATTGCAAATTAAACAATACTTGGAAAGATGCAAATCAGGGCGGAAATAGAGGTGGGTGCTGCTAAGTGGGGGTGTTGCAGCTCCTCTGTGCATCTGTGGGGGTGTGCAAAACACCCCATGGCCCGAGGAGCACGGGAGGTCACCGCGAGTGTCCCAGGGGAGCCGCTGTGTTTCAGTCCTCGCCGGCTTCAGGCTGCTGAGTTCCCTGGTTCACTCAGCAGAGCGAGTTTTGTCCCTTTGGACAGCAATCCACGTGTGAGTGTGGAGCATCTGCAGCTCTCGTGGGTGTGCAGCTCTGTGGTACAGTAAATGACCTGGGAAAACCAGGCTGTGGATTTATGCTCAGTCTTCTCCCTGAAGCTTTCTGTTTAATGGAATATAACCCCTGGCTTTGGGAATGACCCCGTATCTATGGAATTTCAGTAGTCTTGCAGTAGCAAATGTGTTGATGTTGTTGAATGCGCGAGAGGCGGAACCAGGGAAGGTTCTCCAAGGGGCTGTCTGTGCTTTTATGGCAGAACGGATCAGGAGCAGCCCTGGGGAGAAGGACTTGGGGGTGTTGGTGGGTGAGAGGCTCAACCTGCCCCGGCCATGGGCACTGACCCCAGAAACCCCCCCTGTGCTGGGCTGAGCCCCAGCGTGGGCAGCAGGGGAGGGGGGATTCTGCCCCTCTGCCCCGCTCAGCTGAGACCCCACCTGCAGAGCTGCCCCAGCCCTGGGGAACAACATCAGGAGCACGGGGAGCTGCTGGAGCCACTCCAGAGGAGGCCACGGAGATGCCCCAAGGGCTGGAGCCCCTCTGCTCTGGAGCCAGGCTGGGAGAGCTGCGGGTGCTCACCTGGAGAGGAGAAGGCTCCAGGGAGAGCTCCGAGCCCCTTGCAGGGCCTAAAGGGGCTCCAGGAGAGCTGCAGAGGGACTGGGGACAAGGCATGGAGGGCCAGGAGCCAGGGAATGGCTTCCCAGTGCCAGAGGGCAGGGCTGGATGGGATCTTGGGCAGGAATTGTTCCCTGGGAGGGTGGTGAGGCCCTGGCCCAGGGTGCCCAGAGCAGCTGGGGCTGCCCCTGGATCCCTGGCAGTGCCCAAGGCCAGGCTGGACATTGGGGCTTGGAGCAGCCTGGGACAGTGGGAGGTGTCCCTGCCATGGCAGGGGTGGCCCTGGATAGGCTTTGAGGTCCCTCCCAACCCAAACCTTTCCATGATTCTGTGACAGACATTGTGCTGTGACACCCTCCCATAAAGGGGGTACCACGGGGTCAGGTCTGGGCCACCTCTTGGTTGTTCTGCAGGGTTGGGTTTATCCCAAGCCGCTTCCAGAGGTTTGGGACATCCCCTTGTGCTCTCCCAGCCTCCATGGTCCCTGTCACAGAGCAGTGGCACCGCAGGGCTGTCCAGCCTGGCTGTGGGGTTCCCACTGTCACCTCACCCTGGGTCTCTGTTTCCCTCTGGGCAGAGGGAGCAGAGCTGCCCCTCCAAAGCACGGCTGATCTGAGGGACAGCAGAGAAAAGCGACTCCTCTGACACCTGTTGTGGGGCTGACTCAGCCCGGTGTTATTCTTGGTCCGTTTCCCTTGGACCCTCCTTGTCATCCTGCTTCTTGCAGGGCCGTCAGGCCTGGATGGAGCCTGGGCATGAGGGACATGGGTAGGTTTGTCCTGGAGAGGCTGGGGACCAGGGGCACGGTGGGTTCGTCCCACAGGCTGATGACCTTTAGAAAGCCCTGCCTGTGTTATCCTCCATCCCCTTCTCCCGCCGCTCCTTTGTGCTCGTGTTTGGTCACTGCTGGCCTTTGTTTTTACAGCTGGGGGAAGTGTTTTGAGCTTTAAAGTTTATTTTCTTCCCTCTGGTTGTCGTCACAGGTTTGTTTTCTTTCTCCGTGTGGCATCTTGCTGGCTCTCCCAGGGGCTGGGAGAGGGGCTGGGAGAGGGGCTGGCTGCTGCTCTTGGGGCGTTCCTGCTGCAGGGAGCGGATCCTCCCTGTGTTTGGGAGGCCCAAAGGCCTCCCTGCCTTCACTTCTCTCACTGGATTTCTATCACAGAATCATGGAAAGGTTTGGGTTGGGAGAGACCTCAAAGCCCATCCAGTGCCACCCCTGCCATGGGCAGGGACACCTCCCACTGTCCCAGGCTGCTCCAAGCCCCAATGTCCAGCCTGGCCTCGGACACTGCCAGGGATCCAGGGGCAGCCCCAGCTGCTCTGGGCACCCTGGGCCAGGGCCTGCCCACCCTCCCAGGGAACAATTCCTGCCCAAGATCCCATCCAGCCCTGCCCTCTGGCACTGGGAAGCCATTCCCTGGCTCCTGGCCCTCCATGCCTTGTCCCCAGTCCCTCTGCAGCTCTCCTGGAGCCCCTTTAGGCCCTGCAAGGGGCTCGGAGCTCTCCCTGGAGCCTTCTCCTCTCCAGGTGAGCACCCGCAGCTCTCCCAGCCTGGCTCCAGAGCAGAGGGGCTCCAGCCCTTGGGGCATCTCCGTGGCCTCCTCTGGAGTGGCTCCAGCAGCTCCCCGTGCTCCTGATGTTGTTCCCCAGGGCTGGGGCAGCTCTGCAGGTGGGGTCTCAGCTGAGCGGGGCAGAGGGGCAGAATCCCCCCTCCCCTGCTGCCCACGCTGGGGCTCAGCCCAGCACAGGGGGGGTTTCTGGGGTCAGTGCCCATGGCCGGGGCAGGTTGAGCCTCTCACCCACCAACACCCCCAAGTCCTTCTCCCCAGGGCTGCTCCCATCCATCCCTCCATCCCATCCTCCAGGAGGGGCACAGCCCAACAATTCACTGCTGGTGTGAACATTGGCACCCTGGGTCAGGTCCTTGGCCATGCTCTGGGCACGGGGGGTGGTGGCTGTGCCCCGGTACCACCATGGGCAGCCTGTGCAGTTGTTTTGCAAGGCCTTGATGAGGCTTGGGCTGGCCCAAGTGATTAATTTCCTTAATGATGACTTAAAATAAAGGCAAGCTTTTATTTTGATTACCATAAAAACACTCCCTAGAATGCAGTGGGGACCTTCCTCTACATCTGCAAATGCGATTCGTGTCTGAAGTGAGGGATGGCTGAATTTGCTGGTTGGGTTTTGTTGCTTTTTCCAAAACTTCCTCATCCCTGCTTTGTACATTTATTGTTGCATACAATTATTATTGTTTATGCACCGGGTGGGATTGCTGTGGTGTCCTGTGCAGGGACAGGAGCTGGACTCAGTGATCCTTGTGGGTCCCTTCCAACTCAGGACATTTCAGGATTCTGTTTGTGGGGTACCACACCAGCACCCCCAAAACCAGCCCGGGGGCTGCCTTGGAGCCTGCCCTGCCCTCCAAGAGCAGTTCCAGTGATATCAGAGCATCTTCCAGAAGACCAGGAGTTACTGAAATACTTCTTTGGCTCTTTCTCCTCTTTCTGGCTTGGTTTGGTTTTGGTGTAGCTTTAATTTCCCCCCATAGTTATCCCTCATGGAAAGCCGATGGGGGATGGATCATTTTTCCCCACTCCTTCCCTGGTTCTCTCCCATTTTCCCCCAGCCCCAAACATTTCCTAAAACCCATCTGTGTGTGTGCAGAAACTGCTGAACTGGAATATAGTGCAGGAGATGCCGAGCAGATGCTGAGCAGAGGAATTAACAATCACCAAAGTGGTGGCATCAGCTTTTTGAAGTCAAAAATTATCCCTGAGTGCACATTTGGGGAGGGGGCAGCAGCAGCAGGTGCTTCCCTGGATCAGGGGGGTGTGGGGGGGTGTCCTGGCTTTGGGTTCTGGGTTCATTCATCATCACAAAGATAAAGGGGCAGAATCTGCCCAGAAATCGTGCGGGGATCTGTGGGTTTAACGTGGGTGCTGTTGTGTGTCCCCTTTGGGGATGGTGTCACTGGGCTGTCCTGGTCCACAGCATCTGTTTGTGGAATCCTGGAATATCCTGAGCTGGAAGGGACCCTCAGGGATCATCAGTGCAGCCCCTGGCCCTGCACAGACACCCCAACAACCCCAGCCTGGGCATCCCTGAGAGCGCTGTCCAAACGCTCCTGCAGCTCTGGCAGCCTCGGGGCCGGGCCCATTCCCTGGGGAGCCTGGGCAGTGCCCAGCAGCCTCGGGGGGAAGAACCTTTCCCTGAGATCCATCCTGAGCCCTGACACAGCTCCAGCCGTTCCCTGGGTCCCTGTCCCAGAGGGAAATGCCACCTGGTCCGCTTGATGCCCCTGGACAGGTCAGGAAGTGGCAGCACATTCCCCCCGCTGCCATGGGCAGGGACACCTTCCACTGTCCCAGGTTGCTCCAAGCCCCAATGTCCAGCCTGGCCTTGGGCACTGCCAGGGCAGCAGAACAGCTGAGCCTCACGGTCCCAACCAGTCAGTTTTGGTCCAACCTCAAATTTCAAGGCAGTGAAGGGGACAAAACCTCCCCTGACCTGCCCCATGAGCAGAGCCCTGCAGGGTGGCAGTGCCAGGGACCTCGTGCTGCCCTCCAGGTGTTCAGGGTGGGTTTTTCACCCCCCCTCCCCACCTTATTTTTATTTTAATTGTTTTGTCGTGCGCCGGGAAAAGGAAGTGAAGGAATTGTATGGTCCCGTCCACAATCGACGTCCTGTAAACAGCTCCCGGCTGCCATCCACTCACAGCTGTTTTTTCCTATTTGGGGGTGGATGGGCCTGGTAAATAAACAGGAATTCTGGGAGCTGCTTCCAGCACCCCCTTTTCCCTCGAGGGGCCTGTGCCAGCACCTCAGGGCCTTTCCCAGGGGGTGCCCAGCTGGGTCGTTCCTCACAGAGTGGAGCCAACTCTTGTCAGGAAAAACAACTTTGCTGGTTTGCTTGGGACTAAAGCTAATTACTGGTCGACTAATTTTATTGATTTCCAATCCCTTTTAGCAGAGATTTTGCTGTGGGGCTGATCACCAGAGCGATTAGCACACAAAGCCGCTTAATTTGGAAGTGTTTATCGAGCAGCCTTCTGTCACCTCTGCTTCCAGTCAAAGCACGGGGCCACCAGTGGCCCTGCCTGTGGTGGCTCGAGCCATCCCACCCCCGAGGGAGGCAGGTGGGGAGCAGGACTTCTCTGGCTTGAATAACCATGGCAAGGGGCTTGGAACTAGATGATCTTTAAGGCTCCTTCCAACCCAAACCATTCCATGGACCTAAATATTCCATGAGCTTGAAAAGCTGCTGGCTGTGGGGTTTTTACTTCCAGCTGCTGCCACATCCTTCTCCTGCTCCAACCCTCGGGCGCTGCTGTGGCTGCAGAGCTGGAATTTCCCTCCTGGCCCTCAAATCCCCACCACGGGCACTGTGTGGTCTCTCTTGAGGATGGAGGATGTACCTTCGTGGCAGCTACAGCTGCTTCCAGACCTCCTCCAGACACAGGAGGGATTTGGCCTAAATATTTTTAATAAAATTTAAAATAATAAAGCTTGGCCCAGTCGTTTTGCTGGGAATCAGATTAGGGAGGGCAGATTGTGGAGGCTGGAGGGAGGGAGAGGCTCAGCCCAGCTCAGTCACAGCTCCAGCAGCACAGAAACCCCAGCAGTGTCCCCCAGTGTCACCCCCGGGGCTGCTGTGAGGGTCCCTGGCTGCCTCCTCCTCCTCCTCCTGACGGTGAAAACGAGGTGCCTTTGGGACATTTTGAGTCATAGGAAGAAATTCCAGCAATTCCTCCCTGTGAGGGTGGGCAGGCCCTGGCCCAGGGTGCCCAGAGCAGCTGGGGCTGCCCCTGGATCCCTGGCGGTGCCCAAGGCCAGGCTGGACATTGGGGCTTGGAGCAGCCTGGGACAGTGGGAGGTGTCCCTGCCCATGGCAGGGGTGGCACTGGATGGGCTTTGAGGTCTCTCCCAACCCCAACCAATCCGTGATTTGGGCCTGCAGCTTTCCAGCAGTGCACGCTCTCCTCAGGGTACCCCTTGGAACAGGATTTAAGAGCAAAAACTCTGTATTTGCTTTGCAAATGGTGTCTGAGAGGGCTCAGGAGTAAAACATCCCATTCTCCATCCCTGCATGTCCTCTGGATCCGGAGAGATGGCTGCACACCCCTTGAGCTTGGCTTTGAGCAAAGCAGCTGTCAGGGACTGAGCTTGTTTTAAAAGACCTTTCACAGCTCCTGGGATGTCCTGAGTTGGGAAGGACACACAGGGAGCACCGAGCCCAGCTCCCAGCCTCGAGCCCAGCTCCCAGCCTCGGCCCGTTCACACAAAGGCCATGTGCCCTGGGGCCCTTGGCTGTGCTCAGAGCTGCCTCCAGAGCCACGTTCCCTCCCACACCGTATCCTGGTGCTGTGCTCAGGCTGTTCAGAGCTCAGGGCTCCAGGACCAGCACCTGTGCCCAGCTGGGTTTGGGGGCTCTGGCTGTTGAAACCAGGGCAGCCTCTCTTGGTGTGGCATTTCCAGCTCCCGTGGGTGGCAGCTGGAGGCACAGGCTGGGAGCTGAGCAGGAGGGATGTGGGGTGTGGGATGGATCACAAAACCCTGCCCCCCTTTAATGCCTTTACACAGAATCCCAGAGTGATTTGGCTTGGAGGGACCTTAAAGTCCATCCCATCCCACCCCTGCCAAGGCAGGGACACCTCCCACTGTCCCAGGCTGCTCCAAGCCCCAATGTCCAGCCTGGCCGTGGGCACTGCCAGGGATCCAGGGGCAGCCCCAGCTGCTCTGGGCACCCTGTGCCAGGGCCTGCCCACCCTCCCAGGGAACAATTCCTTCCTAATACCTGAATTAAATCTGTCCTCCTTTAGGTAAAGCAGTTCCCTTTTCCTTTCCTATCACTCTCTGCCCGTGTTTTTTGTTGGAGTTGTGTGTCCAAAGTGGTTCCGTTCCTCCTGGATGGGGTTGGCTCTCATTGCTCTGTGTCACTGGACACTTGTCCAGAGCCCTTTCTAGGGTTCAGTACTGCACCAAGGATGGCTTTTCTGAGCCGAAATGTGGTTAAATTATTTTTATCCCTGCTGAAGCTTAGGACAGCTCTTGTCTATCAGCTCTTCTTGGCTGCGGCAGGAAAACCGTGAGGGAAAAAAAAATGACTGTCTGACAGCTACATCTTATTCTATTAGTATGTTTTAATTAGAACATGAGCAAGAAATGTGTTATGAATATTCATGCTCAGGGTTATTAAAATGCACAATTAATCTGTACGCGGTTTAATAACTGTATTAATGGCGAGAGGAGGTAGTTCCTATTTTTGTCTTTTCTCAATTGGAAAGTGTGCCTTAACTTGGGGAGTTGGGAAATGGGGTTATTTTAAAATCAAGTTGGCTCCTGCCAGCAGCGTGGGCACGCGGGCGTCTCCGAAACTCGCAGAGCTCACGGTGGGAGCACTGGAAGGGTGGCAGAGCCGAGCACTGTTCTGTTCGTGCAGACAGAATTCAGCCCAGTGCCATGGGAGTTCTCAGTCACAGAATCACAAAATCCCAGAGAGGTTTGGGTTGGGAGAGACCTCAAAGCCCATCCAGTGCCACCCCTGCCATGGGCAGGGACACCTCCCACTGTCCCAGGCTGCTCCAAGCCCCAATGTCCAGCCTGGCCTTGGGCACTGCCAGGGATCCAGGGGCAGCCCCAGCTGCTCTGGGCACCCTGGGCCAGGGCCTGCCCACCCTCCCAGGGAACAATTCCTGCCCAAGATCCCATCCAGCCCTGCCCTCTGGCACTGGGAAGCCATTCCCTGTGTCCTGGCCCTCCATGCCTTGTCCCCAGTCCCTCTGCAGCTCTCCTGGAGCCCCTTTAGGCCCTGCAAGGGGCTCTGAGCTCTCCCTGGAGCCTTCTCCTCTCCAGGTGAGCACCCGCAGCTCTCCCAGCCTGGCTCCAGAGCAGAGGGGCTCCAGCCCTGCAGCAGCTCCGTGGCTCTTTGGACACGACCTCCCCTCAGTTCCTTGGCTTTATGGTCTTTTTGCCAGCACTGTGGGTGTTTTAGGGCAGGTCTGTGCACAAGGATGGTGCAGTTGGGGTGCAGAGGATTCCCCTGGGATCTCCATCTCACCTGGGGCAGCTCCTGGGCGATGCCCAGAGGCAGGAAACGCATTCCCCGGTGCCCCAAGGTGCCTCTGACCCTTCCTGGGCACCTGGCTCACCTCCACAGCTGCTGGGGTGCCCTTGGATGAGCCCCAGGGCTGCTGAGCTGTGTCCTTCCCACCCCAGCTTCCCTCTGGTCCTCCCCTTGCCCTTCCTCTCCCTCCTCTCATGTCCAGCCTGGCTGCTCCGTGCTCACAGAGCTGGGGTGTGTGACCGTGCATG
Source organism: Corvus moneduloides (assembly GCF_009650955.1). Lineage (NCBI taxonomy): Eukaryota > Metazoa > Chordata > Aves > Passeriformes > Corvidae > Corvus > Corvus moneduloides. Next base: position 1,164,298 of record NC_045503.1, on the reverse strand, counting down.
GGGTGATGCCATGGCTGGGGTTTGTGCCTTGAGTGGAGCAAATCCCGCTGATGGGAGCTTCTCCTGACACACCTGCCCTCGGCCAAACGTTGGGGTTTTGCAGGGTTGGCCGAGGGCATTGGCTGCCAAATTGTAGCTCCTTAGGAATACGAAGGGAGGGAGGAGTGGGCTGGCAGGGAATGTAGGACAGATGCCAGACATTGAAAGAGGGCAGTCTGCTTTTTCCTGGCTGCATCCCAGAAATCCCTGAGTTCCTAAAACACCTGCAGACTGAAAATAGGGAGATTTTTTGCTGGTGCCTTTCAAGCCAGTGGCTGCAGCGTGGGGAAGGTGCAAGGCTTTATTTTCCAGGAGACATCGGATAGAGCTGGCATGGGCACCTTCAGAGGTGCTTCCAGAGCCTTGGGGTGCTCTTTCCTGCTTTGGTGGGAGAATGGAACCTCACTTCACCTTGGCAGCCACAGGAGCTACCTGGAGGTACAGGAGACCTTTTGGGTTTCCCCAGGGGTTACAGAATCCCAGAAGCCCAGACTGGTTTGGGTTGGAGGGACCTCAAAGCCCATCCAGTGCCACCCCTGCCATGGGCAGGGACACCTTCCACTGTGCCAGGCTGCTCCCAGCCCCAATGTCCAGCCTGGCCTTGGGCACTGCCAAGGATCCAGGGGCAGCCCCAGCTGCTCTGGGCACCCTGTGCCAGGGCCTGCCCACCCTCCCAGGGAACAATTCCTTCTTGAAAAAGAAAGGGTTGGTTTGCTGTGACCCCACTTGGGGTCCCAAAGGGGCCAAGGAGGGGGTCTGGGACCTGGACATGCTCTGGACGAGTGGCTCATCCTCGGCAGCCGCTGTTGGAGCTCTCAGGGGTTTGGCCCCTCTCCAAGGTCTCTGCCATGCTGGTGGCACCACAGGGTGCAGCAGCTCATGCCAGGGGTTTGTCCTTGTCCAGGGCATGTGTGTCCCTCAGCCTTTGCTGCCCGTGCCACTTGCTGTCTCCTCTCCCTCCTTCCTCAGGGAGACGGGGCAAGGTTTTACTTTTATTTCTCAGGAATCTTGGCACAGAGTCCCAGAATGGGTCAGGTTGGAAGGACCACAGTGGCTCATGTGACCCCACCTCCCTGCTCAAGCAGGGGCATCCCAGAGCACAGGGCACAGGGTTGTGGCCAGACTGTTCTGGCATAACTCAGGAGCAGATCTGCAGGGACGTTCGAGGGAGGGAGACTCAACAACCTGAGGAGAATTTCCCTGGACTTCCAGGCACCCCAGCTCCCTGCAGAGCCCACTGAGCGTCCTCTCCAGGCATATCCTGGCCTGGGAATGCTGCTCTGCTGTGGCTGGGGTGGTGGCAGGACCAAGGGCTCTGTGAGAGCTCAGGGTGAGCCAGGGTGGCCCAGGCCCCCCAAAGCCCATCCTGCGTGGGGCAGGGTGGGTGTGAGGGTCGGGACCCCCACGCCTTGGCTTCCCCTCTGCCTCTGAGGCTCCTGGGGCTCCTCCTGGGGACTGTGGTGCTGCAGTCCTTGTCCTTCCAGCCTGAAGGGACCACTTGTCCAAGGATGTCCAAGGCTGCTGATCCTGCTCGTGTCTTCTCCCCGACCCTTGGGGAGCTTTAAAAGCACCCATGACAGCAAAATGACTCAAAGGAGCGTTTCTGCCTCCTGCCTCGCCGGGCTTCGCAGGGATTGCAGATGAATTGCTTTGGAAAAACACATTAGCAAAGCAAAAGTTTATTCTAGGAAGTAGGAGGTGGGAGAATTGGCAGTAATTCTCCCTAGTATCCAAGGTATTATTAGAGGCTTATCCCTGCTCTGCACAGTAATCACATTGGAAATTTTTGATTAGAAAACAAAATCTAAATGAGAATTATGAATATTCATTAGGTGTGGAGATTAATATGCATAATTATGCAAATTAGACAGCAATTAAACACCAGTTCTCTGGGGAAATGATTAACACAAAGGCACAGAAATAGAAGGATGTAATTTGAAAGAAGTTTCTGGTTAAATGAACAGTGAGGGGAGCGGAGGAGACAAATCCGAGGCATGTTTGCCATAATAATCAGCCTTGCCAAGCGAAATGGGAGTGAGCCCTGGCCCCCTGCCCCCGTGTCCTTGCTGCCACTCAGCTCCCTGCTCCCGAAAGGGCATCCTGGGGCACCTGGAAGTGCAATCCCCGCTGGGAGAACCAGCACAGGACGGGTCCCCAGAGAGCCACGGGGCCCTGGTGCTGCCACGGGGAGGTTCTGGTGTCACTCCGTGGCCGCTGTGGCCCCTGGTGTGGGGCTGGGGGTGTCCATGGGTTGGGAAGTGTCCATGGCTGGTGCCATCCTCACCCTCGGCCTTCTGCACATCTGGGATTTCTCCCTGTCCAGCTCAGCAGAGCTCACAGGGTTTGTGCAGCACCTCCAGAGATGATGGACCCCCACCCTGCTCAGCCCCTCTCAAATCCCTGGATTTACCCCCTTTGAGCACCAACTGCTGCTCACCAGCCCCTGCTCAGCCCCTGGAGCAGGAGATGGAGCAGCACAGTCGGAGATCCTGCAGCTGAGTCGGGTCGAGGCTGTTTACCAGGGAAGGTTCCTTCTGTGGGGTTGTGGGATCTGCTGGAACTGTGGGAGCTGTGCTGATGCAGCATCCCGGGGTTTTGTGTCATGCTGGACATTCCCATCCCACTGAAGGGGCTCCAGGAGAGCTGCAGAGGGACTGGGGCCAAGGCATGGAGGGCCAGGACCTAGGGAATGGCTTCCCAGTGCCAGAGGGCAGGGCTGGATGGGAGATTGGGAAGGAATTTTTCCCTGGGAGGGTGGTGAGGCCCTGGCCCAGGGTGCCCAGAGCAGCTGGGGCTGCCCCTGGATCCCTGGCAGTGCCCAAGGCCAGGCTGGACATTGGGGCTGGGAGCAGCCTGGGACAGTGGGAGGTGTCCCTGCCCATGGCAGGGGTGGAATGAGCTGAGTAAGGTCCCTTCCAGCCCAAACCATTCCAGGATTCCCTGGCTCCTCGGGTGCCTTGTGCAGCCCAGGAGCTGCTGCCTGCGTGGCCTTGGCAGGGGATGAAAGGAGCCGATTTCCCACCGCAGCCTGTGCAGAAACATCACAAACCCTTCTGCCCGCTCCTCTGCCGGTTTGGGCTGGATCTGTTTTTGCTGAGGATATTCTTGGGAGGGCTAAAGCTGGCAAGGCTGGGAGCGTGCTGTGCTGGCCCCACCTCCTCAGGGGGACCTCGGGGGGCTGCAGGAGCACCCCTGGACAGGTGGCTCTGGAGCGTTGGACCTCCAGCACTTCCCACCTGAGGATTTCGCCTCTGGGCACTCTGTGCTCAGGTGCAGTGCTGAACAGAGTTTGGTTGTGATCTTGCAGCACCATGGGCAAACTTCAAGTCCTGCTGGAGCATCCAAATGGATGCGATGTGGTTTTGGTTCATAGTTTAGTCCCTTTCACCGTGGGTGAGAGAGGTTCGTGGGTGCTCTCTGGAGTAAAAGAGTTAAAATACTTGTTTCTCCTCTTCCCACTGTCCCACGTTTTGAACCATTTCCAGCCTGTGGTGGGATTTGCTTTGAAGTTTGTGGAGTAACTCCCAGCGGGAGTGGGAAGGTGAGGAGGCAGAGGGGAGGCTCAGTCACGCCAAGTGGAAGTGGTTTATTAATGAAAATATTGTTTTGTTTGTAGAAGGAAGAGTTAATTTTACGAGAACACCTTTGAGGCTTTGCTGATAAAGCAAAGAGTAACCTTTGTTCTTCCTGTTTTTCGGTAGGCTTGGATGAAAGGCCGGGATCAGGTTCCTGGGGAACGGGAGATCAAAACAGCTCCACGTTTGACCAAGGAAGGGTAAGGACAAAGCACAAACACCCAGCTCCAACCAAAGCAAGCGGGGCTTTCCAGGGCCTTTCAGAGCGTTGGGCCTAACCCTGCAACAGCTTTCCTTGCCCCATTTTGGACGTGGGAAGTCTGTAGGGTTTCCTCCATCCCCATCTCCCCAGGCTTTGCTGCCTTGAGGTCTCCTTGAGGTTCCTCCTCCAAAAACCTCTCCCAGACCTGCACTAGGATGGGCTCCTGTGGCTGCTCAGGCATCTCCCTCCCTGCACCCAGTGTTGGCGTGGGAAGAGGGGGCTCAGGGGGTGGGACAGGTCCCCAGAGGAGACACGGGTGGGTGGGTTGAGGGATCTGAGTGGGTTGAGGGATCTCATCTGATGGCAAAGCTTCCTGGGCACCCTCCTCCCAAGACTTTGGGAACCTGAGGAGGGAATCCCTGCAATCCGTCACCCTGTCCAGCCCTTGGTGGGGATGGAGAACTTGGGAAGGGTTTTGCAGGGAAGGAGTTGAGGCTGCAACACCTCATGACTGGGGCCTGAGTATGGGAAGAGAGAAACGCCATGAACTTCATGGAAATGGGGTTATTTTTGTTTTAATGGGTTTGTGTGATTTGTTTTTGCAATGGCACCTTTCCCTCCCCTCCGGTCAGCGGCAGAGCTGGGGCTGTGGTGTCAACTCTCATTTGTATATTTAGAATTTATATATTTATATAAATATATCTAAAAATACACATTTATATTTATCCAGCCTTTTCCTCACCCCTTCACCCCCTTGGTTCAGGGAGGGGCTGCCTGGCTCTTGCCTGGTGGGTGCTGCCCAAGAGCTGCCAGGACATGGTGCCGTGTCCCCTCCTGCCATGTCCCCTCCCAACACCACAGCCACTGCACTGTCCAGCTCTCCCTCAGCATGAGGATAAAATCCTTCCCATGCCTTTTTTACAAGGAGCCTTTGGCTTTGCCCCTTCCTGGGAGAGGCTGGCCCTGGCAGCCTCGTGTTTCGGGACTGGGCTCAGCATCCCCACGCTCCCTGTGACTGTCCCCTGTTGTCCCAGCAGAGCTATGGCGAAGGCCCCCACTACAGCGAGCACCGGGACCTGCCATCCCATAACAGCATCTCCTCGTCACCGTTCCTGGGAGCTGGACTCGTGGGTGAGTGCCAGAGCTGCCTGCCAGCTCCCCGGGGCAGGGGACTCGTGCCACTGGCTGGCCCGTGCTGGGGGGAGCGTTGGGACAGCGTTGCTGTTCCCTGTGCTGGAGCTGCTCCGGGTGTTCTCCAAGCTGTGGTCCAGGGGGGTGGTGTCCAGAGGGTTCCATCAGTGCCAGCTGTGCCAGCTGTTTCGTGTGTGTGGTTATTCCCCTGCTTTATGGTGGCACCTCGAGGCAGTAGTAGGGATTTGATGCCTGCCAGGATGGGCTGAGTGTGCTCCTGGGAGCTGGGAATCACGGGGGGAGAGATGCTCATTGTTAAGGGTTTATTAAGGACTTGGCATGACCCTGCTTGAGTGGGGAGATGGCACCAGCTGACCCCACTGTGGTCACTTCCAACCAGACCCGCTGGGTGACTGTGACCTGCGAGGGGCTGCTGGCCGTGTCCCAGAGCTCTGGGGATGCTCCCTTTGCTGCAGTAGCGTTTGGAGGGGCCTCTTCCCATGTCCTGCCAGGCTCCAGCAGCCTTGCCTGGCTCCTCCATGCCCAGCTCCAGGCAGGCAGCCTGAGGAGCTCACAGGGACTGCCTGGGGACGGTGATCCTTCGTGACCGGATGCGTGTGACCATTCACCCAGATGCCTCTGCCAGCCCGGGGGTGGGAGGAGAGATAAGAGCAGAAAATATCCCTCCTGGAGGGCTTAGAGAGCTCTAATGGCATTAGGTCAGGAATTGGGGTTAGTCCTCCCCACCTTTGCCCACGAAGGGGTGGTTAAAGCGCTCCAGCCCACGCGGGAGGAGCGGGGCCGGGGCAGGGCTCGCTCGTGGTCAGAAGGGAGGGGAAAGAAGAGGGAATCGTGTTTGAAACAGAAAATCCCCCCAGCACAAAATCCCCCCTGTAGAGCTGGTGGCAAAGGGGAAGAGCAGAGCAGGGTTGTGCTGGGACAGGAGCAGCCACACGTTGGCCCCTCCTGGCCTGGCTCAGGGCTCGCTGTGAGCTCTGCTCCCCCCTTTCACCCCTTGTGCTGTTGGGGACAGTGCTTGGGTGTCCCGTGGGGATCCTGTGCAGGGGAGGAGCCTTTCTGAGCAGCTCCCCCTGTCCCTCTGCAGGGGAGGATCGTCCTTCTCTGCCCCAGGAGGATGTCAGTGGAGCATGGAGAAGGTTTTGGGTGGGACAGGGGAGCCCTGCTGCAGCCCAGCGGGGTTTGGAGGGGATGTGCATGGGGGGGCCCAGCCCAGCCCAGCCCAGTCCTGGGGCCAAGGCAGCCTTGAGAGTTTCCAGCTGAGAAGGAGCTGCCTGGGGAGGAGCACGGAGGTTTCCCCTTTGATGTGTGCAGGGAAGAGCCTTTGGCTCCCTCTCAAAGCCAGGGCTCCCGGTCCCTGGCAGCCACCGCAGCTCTCCCTGCAGGCCCGGCCAGTCCCCGGCACGTGGAGCCCCCGTGGGCGATTCCCAGTGGCTCTGGAGCTGAGGGTGAGCGGTGGCCCCGTGGCCAGCAGGACAGTGGCCACACTCTGGCCCCAGGCTCAAGAGGCTGCGTCTCCCCAGGGGGGTCAGGGGCAGCACCAGGAGCTCCACCACTGAAACAGGGAACAGCTGGGGGGGAAAAGGGTTCCTCACATTTCCAAGACCCTTTTGTTCCTAAAATTGAACGTGGTTTAAGTAGAAAGCATCGATTCTGGGAGCAGGTTCCAAAATACATAAATCAGTTTTCATTGTAGAATCAAAGAATCCTGGAGTGGTTTGGGTGGGAAGGGACCTCAAAGCCCATCCAGTGCCACCTCTGCCATGGGCAGGGACACCTCCCACTGTCCCAGGCTGCTCCAAGCCCCAGTGTCCAACCTGGCCTTGGGCACTGCCAGGGATCCAGGGGCAGCCCCAGCTGCTCTGGGCACCCTGTGCCAGGGCCTGCCCACCCTCCCAGGGAACAATTCCTTCCCAATATCCCATCTAACCCTTCCTCTTTGCTCATGTGCTGAAAGGAAGGACACGGGGGAAGAGCAGGGGTGGGATTTTCTCTTCCTCTTTTCCGAGCTGCTTCTGAAGACTTTGAGAGTGGCAAAATGCAAAGGGAAAGGGGCGTGAAAATGGAATAATGCTTCTGTAAAAGCAGAAGAAAAATGGGAGGGAAAGGAGAGTTTGGGAGATGTGTCCCCTTGGTGCCAGGCCCTGGCTGCCAGCAAGGTGCCCCTCAGGGCGGGAAGTTCATGTTAATGGGGTGGTTGAGTGGAACCAGGGAATTTTAAAATTTGAGGAGGTGGAGGGAGCAGATGAGGATGAACATGTTGTGGTAGCTGATGAATGAAAGGTGTCTGAGACATCTAAGCCCTTCTCAGCATTTTCATCTCTTTCCCGTTCGACCTCTGTTTCTTCAAAGAGGATCAGGACCTGCGGGAAGAACCATTTTGGGAGCAGCGTGGATGCTCTGTGGTGGCAGTGGTGGGTTGGGCCAGGAGAAGGGGAGGCTGAGCTGAAAGGGCCCCCCAAAGTCAGCGTTGGCTTCCTGCACTGAGGCTCTGAGCAGTCAGGGTGGTGATGGCTCCTCCTGGGACCCCCATCCTCTGGATTCTGCGTTCCTGGAGTCTGTGCATGTCCCAGGGCCAGGCTGCAGCCCCCCATCCTCTGAGGATGGGCTTTAGGGACAGCGGGCACCTTCCCACAGCAGAGGGACACCGCAGGCTGGCAGCACTTGGTGGAGAAACAGAGCAAATGGTGATTTTTTGCCTCAATTTTCCACATGGAAAAGGAGGCTGTGCTCTGCCCAGCCTTTGGTGGGCTGAGGAGCTCCTGCCAGCCTGAGCTTTGAAGCAGGGGTCACATCCCTTCCAGGGCAGAGCCTTCCCCTGTCCCTGCAGGCTGGTGGCATTTTGGGGCTCTGGAGATCCCCAGGGGGATCCCGGGTGCAGCCGGTGCTCCCCCTCCTGCACGAGCCCTGTCACCACTCCGAGGGGTCTGGCAGGAGCAGGGAGCAAGGAGAGAGGCTGGGAAGCTGCAGGGTGGAGTGGCCCTCTGGATAAGGGAGCAGTGAAATGTATCCATCCAGATCTCTGCCCAGCGTGTCCCTGCGCTGGGAGCTGCTGCCACAAACTCCATGAGCAGCAAACTCCGTGGGAAAGGCAGGGCTGGAGGGATTTGCCTGGCCCAGGAGAGAAGGAAAGCTCTGAGTTTGGGGGGAGCAGGACACTGCCAGCACATCCCTGAAAGCCCCTCCAAGCTGCATCCGTGTCTCCTGCGCCTGTCCTGGTTGGGCCCTTTGGTGTCACCCCAGCCTGAGCCCTCCTCCCCTGCCCAGGGTCCCTGTCCCAGGGGCAGTGAGGAGGGGGCTGCGCAGCCCCTGGGGTGGAGCTGGGCGAGTACAAAGCTCTGATTTAGTCCCTGTTGTTCCCTGCAGTGGCCCCAGAGCAGGAACAGCAGCCAGAGGGATGGTCACTGCTCCTCACCCCAATCCAGCCCAGTCTTGGGGTGGTGACCTTGTGGCTCTCAGGGTGCACACCTCATCCAAAAGCAGTTTGAAGGGAAAAGCACTGATTTCTGTTCAGCGGTTGAGTTTGGGCTCACGGATGTTCTTTGGATGAGCAAAGCTTGGCTTTGGGAGGCACCGTCAGCACGGAGCCCAGAGGGGCTGCACTGGCACAGCACCTGGAGGATGCTCCCCCCACCCAGGGCTCCCCCAGGGCTGTGGGGGATGCCCTCCCTGCTCTCATTAAGGGGACAGCTTGAGGGGAATCTTCAGTCACTTCCCTCTGCCACAGCTTCAGCTCCTCAAGGTGATGGGGAAAACCAGAGCTCTCTGCAGGACTGACTGGGCAGGGAGCTCTGGGCTGTGTTGCACTGGATGGAATAACATAAATTTGTCAAAAGAAGAAGAAAATAAATTAGAAAGTGTCCAAAGGAGGGACACGGAGCTGGGGAAGGGTCTGGGGAGCGGCTGAGGGCACTTGGCTCGTTCAGCTGCAGCAGAGGAGACTGAGGGGAGGCTCCTGGGGGCTGCAGCTCCTCCCGAGGGGAGGCGGAGGGGCAGGGGCTGAGCTCTGCTCTGGGACAGGGACAGGAGCCCAGGGAACGGCTGGAGCTGGGTCAGGGCTGGGCATGGAGCTCAGGGAAAGGTTCTTCCCCCCGAGGCTGCTGGGCACTGCCCAGGCTCCCCAGGGAATGGGCCCGGCCCCGAGGCTGCCAGAGCTGCAGGAGCGTTTGGACAGCGCTCTCAGGGATGCCCAGGCTGGGGTTGTTGGGGTGTCTGTGCAGGGCCAGGGGTTGGATCAATGATCCCTGAGGGTCCCTTCCAGCTCAGGATACTCCAGGATTCCATGATTGTAAACCCCTGGATGGAAACACCGTCAGTGCTCTGAATGAGAAGCATCCCTGGCTGCTGGGGGGGCTCTTTGAACCAGGTGAGCAGGTGCAGAACCAATGTCTGAGCCTTCCATCGCTCCCTCCTCTTGAGTTTTCCAGCTTTGAGCCTTTGGTGCTACTCCTGGAGGACAGGGAATGTCCTGAGGAGTTCTGATCTTCCCAGCCTGGGGTGGGGAGAGGTGACAGGAGCATCCCTGGCTGTCCTGGGGTGGTGCTGGGACACAGCGCGGTGACAAACCGGCTTGTCCCAGAGGGTCAGCAGGGTGAGGAGGGCTTTTCTGTCTGTTTGAAGTCACCAATTTCACATTTTACCATTCATCTTCAGTGGGACAGGCGGGGAGGGGGGTGGTTAAACAGCGAGGAAACTGATAAGCCATAACAGATTTCTTTCTAGTAATTATTTCAGTAATTAGCTGCCTTTCAGAGCAGCGTTCCTAATCGGGTGGGTATTGTCAGCGCCTGTAGATTGGGGTCTTCCTGGACAATGGGTTTAATCAGGGGCTTGTTGCTGCTCCTGGTTTTTTAACTTCTTTTTTTCCTCCCCGTTTTTAATCCCTGGCTGTGTTTTGCCTCCCCTTTTCCCCTAGGCTGGAATTCTAATGGAATTCTAATGGAATTAGCAATGTGGGGCTGGGGGAGTTGCACGGTGGGTGGTGGCTGTGCTGGGGCTGGGATGGTGTGGGGGCACTGGTTTTGCCAGTGGGTGCTGGAAAAACTTGCAGGCAGCATTTTAATACTTTTTCTCGGGCTGTCAAGTGCAAGGCCAGGAGTTGGACTTCGATGATCCCTGTGGATCCCTTCCAGCTCGGGCTGTTCCTTGACTCTGTGGTCTGTGAGAGAAATGGCAAAGCCATGAGTTTATTTAAAAGCAGTTTGCTGCGGTGGAGGCGAGATGCTGCCATGATCCAGGGTGCCAAAGCCAACCCCTGACACTGCCAGAGCTGGTGGGAATCTCTGGGAAGAGCAGTTTTTATTTTTCCACCTCGTTCCCCCCGAGCTCAGGGCAGCTGTGCTGTTGGGAGGAGTCGCACACACAGCGTGGGGGGTTTCTCTGGAAAAGCCCTGGGTGAAGGCAGGGCCTGGGGGAGGCTTCCCAGAGCCCCACACAGCCAGATCCTGCAAGAGGGAACATGCTGGGAGAGGAGAGAGGCTGGAAAGGGCTTCTTAGGCAGGGCTGGAGGCAGCCAGGTGAGGGGCAGGAGAAGGAGCTGGCAGGGGGAAGGGCAGGGAGGGGGATGCCAGAAAGAGCTGGAAATGCTGAATTGCTCTCAGCCAGTGTCTGGGGGCACTGACTCGAGGTGCCTCTGCTGTGCTTCACATCCTTTCCAAAGGAAACCCCCTTCCTCTCCAAGGGATTTATTCCCACTATCTTCTCCTCCTCCTCCCACAAGATCCCTCCATGCCCATCTGCAGGATTTCAGTAATTCTCTTGGGGGCAAGATGGCGTTTGGGGAGATTCCTGGTGGTTTTTTTCCCACCCTGGTCCTTGCCTCCTTCCTGGGGCTTTGCCACCTTTCCTGGTTGGTGCCCTGGGCTGTGGCTGCCAGGGGGTGACGGGTGGATCTGGGTTTGCCACCTGTGCCATCTCCCTGCCCACAGAAACAGCTCCTTCTGCTGGCAGGTTCAGCCTTTCCTTGTGCACCTTTTGAATCTCAGCAGGCTTAGGTACATTCCAATCCAGAAAAGTTTGCCATTCTTTCTTCTGCCTTGTTTTCATAGACAATTGAATGTAAAATTTCTTCTGCTGAGTTTTTACTGCTTTTTTCCCTTGTTATGTGATGATGGAGGGTGCAGGAGCTGGGGCTGGCCAGGGCTGCTCTCTCTTTCCCAGTGTCCCCCATCCCATGGGGCACCCGCAGACCCAAGGGTGCAGCAGATGCTGAGTGAGAAATGAGAGACATCCAGGGAAGGTTGTGGGTTTGGAGCAGAGCTGGCACTGGGTTCAGAGAATCCTGGAAAATCCTGAGGTGGAAGGGACCCTCAGGGATCATCAGTGCAGCCCCTGGCCCTGCACAGACACCCCAACAACCCCAGCCTGGGCATCCCTGAGAGCGCTGTCCAAACGCTCCTGCAGCTCTGGCAGCCTCGGGGCCGGGCCCATTCCCTGGGGAGCCTGGGCAGTGCCCAGCAGCCTCGGGGGGAAGAACCTTTCCCTGAGCTCCATGCCCAGCCCTGACCCAGCTCCAGCCGTTCCCTGGGCTCCTGTCCCTGTCCCAGAGCAGAGCTCAGCCCCTGCCCCTCCGCCTCCCCTCGGGAGGAGCTGCAGCCCCCAGGAGCCTCCCCTCAGTCTCCTCTGCTGCAGCTGAACGAGCCAAGTGCCCTCAGCCGCTCCTCAGACCCTTCCCCAGCTCCGTGTCCCTCCTTTGGACACTCTCCAACAGCTTTGGACCCTTCTGATCTTGTGGTGCCCAGAGTGCCCCCAGCACTGGAGGTGAGGCTGCCCCAGTGCAGAGCAGAGCGGGACAATCCCTCCCTGGCCTGGTGCCCCCCAGGACACGGTGGCCCTTTGGGCTGCCAGGACACACCGGGGACTCAGATCCAACTTGGACCAACCAGGACCCCCGGGTCCCTTCCCACGGCGCTGCTCTCCAGCCTCTCGTTCCCAGTCTGTCCCTGCATCCAGGGCTGCCCCACCCCAGGGCAGGATCCAGCACTTGCCCTGTAAAACATCACATGGTTGGGGATTGCCCAGTGTCCCTTCACCCTTCCACAAACATCTGGGGGCCCCCTGGTTCAGCCCAAGTTCTCAGGTGATGTCAGAGGCTGCTGGACGGGGTTTGGAGCACCCTGGGATGGTGGAAGGTGTCCCTGCCCATGGCAGGGCTGGAACTGGATGAGCTTTAGGGTCCCTTCAAACCCAAACCATCCTGGGATTGCATGATTCCCCACGCCAGTCACACGTGGAAGCAGCAGTGTGTTATCAGACGGGAGACCTGGCTGCTGCTGTCCAGCCAAACCCCCGTGGCATTACCCTGCCTCTCCTGTGCTTTAGGAGCAATCAGGAGCTGCCTGATGCCACAACCTGCTGAGTCCTTTGTGCCCGTGGCCGGTGCTGCTGCGGCAGATCGAGCTCTTAAGCTCTTTTAGAAATTAGGTCATTTAGGAGATCCATCCCCTGACATTTTGACCTTTGTTTACTTAACGTTTAAGCCTCTGAAAGGAAATGGCAGCAGCGCCCAGAGCCTCTGGCTGTCGCTGGAGGTGAGGGAGGGGGAGGCTGCACCGTGCCAGGACCTTCCCATCAGGAGTGAGGCTCTGGGGCTTGGGGGTTGTACTGGGGGAATCCACTCTAAAATATTTGGGTTGAGTTCAAGGCCTCCATGGTGAGGTTTCAAAATGAGCAGCGTCCTCTCTCTCCCCATCTGGCACAGGGTGCCCAGAGCAGCTGGGGCTGCCCCTGGATCCCTGGCAGTGTCCCAGGCCAGGCTGGATATTGGGGCTTGGAGCAGCCTGGGACAGTGGGAGGTGTCCCTGCCCGTGGCAGGGGTGGCACTGGATGGGCTTTAATGCCCCTTCCAACCCAAAGCACTCAGGCATTCTCTGATCCCTTGGCCCTGTGCTTCAAGGGGTCTGGTTTGAGGCATTTTGTTTCCCCTCCCCTCTTCATCTGCTCCCCAAAACCTCTTAGTGGTGTGGGGAGGGTCCTGCCAGCCCCTGTGTCGCCCCAGTGCATTAACCTGCATCTTAGTGGCCTCAGGGCTGGCTTTAGGCTAAGCAGATTGGCAAAATCCCGCCCCTCCCAATTTTGCTCACTAAGCCAGACCGGAGGCAGGATGTGATCTGTGATCCCCTTTTCGGGAAGGGTTTGGGGGTGGGGGCTGCTGAAGTGCCTGTTCCCCACTGGAAGAGTGTCTGGCTTTGCTTTAGGGGGATGGAGAGAATCCCAAAGGACACTGTTGTGCCTGCAGCTGCTCTGGGCACAGCACAGAACCATTCCCTTCCTCCCAGCCCTGTGTCCTTTGCTGTCCTGGCACCCCTGGGTGCTGCTGGCTGAGGCCATGCTGTGCCCAGGGCAGTGACCATGAGGCAGGAGAGTGCCAGGATGTTTTGGAGAGGGAACATCCCACCAGGGGGCTGGGCTCCTTTTTTTTGGCCTTTCAAAACTTTATTTTCAGCTGCATGTGTGCAGGGTGAGGTGGGTGTGAGAGAAGCCCTTGTTGATGCTGAGTGCCAGGACAAGGGGGAATGGCTTCCCAGTGCCAGAGGGCAGGGCTGGATGGGATCTTGGGAAGGAATTGTTCCCTGGGAGGGTGGGCAGGCCCTGGCACAGGGCGCCCAGAGCAGCTGGGGCTGCCCCTGGATCCCTGGCAGTGCCCAAGGCCAGGCTGGACATTGGGGCTGGGAGCAGCCTGGGACAGTGGGAGGTGTCCCTGCCCGTGGCAGGGGTGGCACTGGATGGGTTTTAAGGTCCCTTCTCCCCAAATCACTCTGGGATTCTCTAAAGTTCCCAGGGGCACATGGGCACTGCTGGCACGGGGCTGTTCCCACACCGATCCCAGCGGGCAGCGATGCCCCGGCTGTGAGGAACCCGCAGGTTTTGGGAAGTCGAATCTCCCGCAGGAGAGGGGAGGAAGGTGCCCCGTGCCCGGTGTGGGGCAGAGCTCAGCTCTCGTGCGCTGGGATTGCATTTCCTGTTGTCTCAAAGCGCTCCCACAGTCTGGTCACTCGTCCTGGCCCTTGGTCTGCTCCGGCCCTGCCTCTGCCAAGTGCAGCTGGCCGGGTCTCCGCTGTCTGCGGGGAGGTTTTGGCTCGGGGCTGACCCTGCCAGTTTCCATGGCCACAAGCACTTCCCTGCGCTGCTGCAGCTCCGGGCTTTTGGTGTTTATGGACCAGCTCTCCCAGCAGCTCCTGTTTCAGCAGGAGCTTTTCAGGGCTGTCCCTTCATGGAGGGCAGAGGTGCTGCCTCATGGGAACAGGATTTGTCCACCCCTCCACTTCCTTCTTACCCCAAACCTTGTTTTTTCTCTTCTCCTTCTGCAGGGAAGAGCAGTGAAAGAGCCTCATACTCCACGTTTGGAAGAGACACAGGGATGCCAGGACTAAACCAGGTAATGATAAAATGCAGTGAGATTTTCTGCTTCATTTACTGGCTCCTGAAAGTGAGAGTCTGGTCCTGAAAACCAGGCTGGATTTACATCCCATCTCTGTGCACGGGCTCCTGGAAAGCCTCTGCTCTGCTCCAAAACCTCTGTGGAGTGTTGGGGGTTCATGCTGGTGTGTGTTGCTGGCTCCAAAGAGTTGTCAGAGGTTAGAAAATGTTGGTTGTAGCAGCCTCTCGCTTCTTTCCCAAACTTCTCCAGGCTCACTGGTTTTGTTGTTGTTACTCCTGGTTTGTGTTTGATCAGCCGTGACCCAGCCATGCTGCCTCGCTGGGGAGTTCCAGGGAGTCAGATCCAAGCAACACCTTCCCTGTGCCAGGCTGGCCGTGGGCAGGGGAGCGTTCCGGGAGGCTCCTTCCCCCTCCCCTGCCTGCCCTGGGTTTTCCCTCTCCCTCTCCAGCAGTGTCTCCCAGTTCCCTGGGCAGGGAGGCTCTGTGGGGTGGCTCCTGTCAGTGACTGTCCAGTGCAGCTTTGGCTTCATCGTGAGGCTGTTGATGTGGGACCTGCAGCAGGAGCTCTCTGTGCAGCTCTGGGGCCCAGCATCAGGACGTGGAGCTGCTGGAGCCACTCCAGAGGAGGCCACGGAGATGCCCCAAGGGCTGGAGCCCCTCTGCTCTGGAGCCAGGCTGGGAGAGCTGGGGGTGCTCACCTGGAGAGGAGAAGGCTCCAGGGAGAGCTCCGAGCCCCTTGCAGGGCCTAAAGGGGCTCCAGGAGAGCTGCAGAGGGACTGGGGACAAGGCATGGAGGGCCAGGAGCCAGGGAATGGCTTCCCAGTGCCAGAGGGCAGGGCTGGATGGGATCTTGGGCAGGAATTGTTCCCTGGGAGGGTGGGCAGGCCCTGGCCCAGGGTGCCCAGAGCAGCTGGGGCTGCCCCTGGATCCCTGGCAGTGCCCAAGGCCAGGCTGGAGCAGCCTGGGACAGTGGGAGGTGTCCCTGCCATGGCAGGGGTGGCACTGGATGGGCTTTGAGGTCCCTCCCAACCCAGACCACTCTGGGGTTCCATGATCTCCACAGTCCAGGAGGGGACCTGGCACAGCAGAGCCACCTCTTGCAGACACAGCCCGGCCCCGTTGGGTCACCCCACGTGAACCCCGGGGCTGTGCTGGGGGGAACAACTTTGCTTCCTGTGGGGAATACCACAGGCGTCAATCCAAGCCCGGAGCGCAGTGGAGCAGCCCTAGATAACCTTCCCTGCTGCCACCAGCATCCAGAAATAGCTTTTTGGGAAGGAGCAAGCACCTCCCTTTGATGTGTGGCTCCAAGTGCCCCCTCAGTGCCCAGCGTGGTCCTGGGGAAGCAGTCCCAGCACCGGAGCCAAGGGAGGAGTTTTGGCCGGACAACTTTTGTTTTATCCATGTACACACACACATATTACATGTTTTAATTTTACACAAATTTGTCATAATTTCCTCCTCTCTGAAGTGAGGATGTTTCCTTTGCTGGAGCAGCTGTGCTGGCTGTGCCAGAGTGGATTTCATTTACCACTGAAGCTGCTCAAAGAAAACCGGGCCCAGTGCCAAGTGTTGCTTTTGGATGTGGTGCTTTTGCTGGGCTTTCGTGGAGGAGGGGGAATATAAGGTAACAGAAATGGGGGGGCAAATGGCCGGGAGAGGCCCCGGGAGAGGCGGGCACAGGGCTCGGGATCGGGTGGCAAATCCCACTTGATGCAGAGAGGAGACAAAACCCCCTTGTGGGGGTGGGGGGAGGCCAGCAGAGCCTGTGGCCCCCAGAGCAGTTGTTGCTTCTGGCTCCAGTTTGGGGGAGTGAGGAGGGTTGACTTTTTTTTTGTTTGTTTTCGAAAAGATGAAGAATTGTCTGGTGGAGATGCCCTGGATGGGGATCAGGTTCTTCCCCAAAAATGCCCTGCTCTGGGGCAGAGCTGCGGCTTCCCCCTTGTTTAACCCTGACCCATCTCTTGGGGCATCCCCAGGGAGAGGAAATGGGAAGAAAACCCCTTTCTCTGGGAAATTGCCTCAAAATCCCAGTGCCTCCCCTGCCTGCAGGAGGAGCAGGGCAGCAGCTCCCGGGGTCCCTCCGGGTGCTTTCCTTGGCCGGGCATGGAGCGGGTCTGGAGCGAAGGAAACCTGAGCAGTGGAACAGATTGCAGGAATGTCACCAGCTGTGAACACACAAGCTCCTCTTTCCCTCCCTGACCCCTTTCTGGAGGAGATGGAGTTTGGAAGCAAAGATTTTTCTTTCCAGTTTCTCAAAAGCCTGAAATCCTCCTTTATTTCCATGTGTTGCCCTCGGAAGATGGGTCAAAGCTGAGCTTTTGGGCCTTCAGGGCCCTTTGCCAGCCCGGTGCAATTCCATGTAAATACACTGAACTTCCTCCGAGCTGAGAGGGGCAGTGCTGGAGGAGAGGCTCCGTCCCAGGAGGGAGCACCCCGGGCTCCGGCTCCCCCGGCTCCGCTGCTTCCCAGCGTGCCCAAGGTCAGCCGGGATAAACACGAGGGAGGAGTTTCCTGGCTTTAGAAAGAGGGATTTGGCTTTTCCCTGATAAAACTCAGGAGAAAACCACCCTGGGCAGTGGCAGCACCGTTCCAGGGCTCTGGTCACGACGTGGGCTGGTGACGTGGGGCTCATCCTGCCCTCCTGGACATCAAGGTGACCATGGGACCACGCTGTTCCCCCCACATGGCACCTGCTGGTTTGCATCCCTGGTTTGCAGAGGTTCCTCACTGGGGTCCAGCAGGAAGCACAAGTTGAAAGCCCCTTTTGTTCCCCCACACCTATTCCCCCACCTCCACCCCCATATTTACGGATTTGCTTTCCCTCCTGGCCCCTTGGCTTGTGTTTATTTTTCCCCTCAGCTGAATTGGTGTGAAGGTGACTCAAAGCAGCTCTGTTCTCTCCCAGCGAGTCGTTTTCCAGTGTAATTCCATGGAAGGGCTTTTCTCTCTCCTTGTTTGCAGCCCGGTTTCCTGCCCAGCGAGATGGGAATCGCCAGCCCCAGCACGCTGTCCCCCACTGGGGGCAAAGGGGGGTCTCAGTATTTTTCTTACCCCAACAATCCTCGCAGGAGAGGTGCTGAGAGCAGCATAGGTGAGTGGCTGCGTGTCCCCCGGGTGCCACCATGCCGCAGGGTTGTCACCTGGGCAGGTGCCCTTGTCAGATCTGCCTTTGGGAATGAGGAGCTGACGCTGGGAATGAGGGCGTTGATGTTGGGAACGAGGGACTGATGTTGCCATAGGTGCACCTGGCATGAATTTGGCATCTGCTCTTTGTTGGGGAGGGAATGCATATAAATACCTCTTATCTATGTAGAGATATCTAACTTCAACAAAGGGGTGCTCAGAGGCAGGTGCAGTTTCCCTCTTTCTGGAAAATGCCAGATTAGCTGAAAGCAGCAAAGCTTGAGGTTATTCTAAAAACACCTCCAGCCACACTGCACATCACTCGTCCTTCCTGGAAAACCTTGGGCTGCCTCGGAGGCTGTTTCCGTGGCTGGTGACCCTCCTGGAGCTGCAGCGGGCAGGACTGGCAGGAGCAGGGCGTAGGAGGCAGCAGGAGGTCCGGGCACTGTGCCCTGGGACTCAGGGAATGTTTGCTCCAGGAGCTCTCCCTGCCTGCTCCGGGGTTCCCAAGCAGGACTTGCCCATGTCTGGATCGACCTGGGAGTAACTTTTACCACAGGCTGGGGTCAGGTGTGAGTTTAGCTTCGGAGGGAAGACAAGCTCCACTTCCCCAGAACTTGTGTTTCTTGTCACAGTTCCCCCTGCAGCCTCCAGAGCCACTTTCCTGCTGCTATTTCGGGCTTTCCCCAACAAGTGAAACCAGAAGTGACCCAGTGATGGGTGCATTTTTCAGTGCTTTTCAGAAAAAGGCACCTACTGTGGTGCTGCCACTTCAGCCTGGAAAATGATTCTTTAGCATTCTGTGGGGTGAATTCCTGCTCTGGAGGTACATCCCAGCTGAGTCCCTGGCTTGGCAGGTTGCTGTTGTTAGCACCCTGCACCCCCCAGCCAGGGCTTTCCTTAATTATGAAAAATAATAAAAAATAATTATGAAAAAAATAATTAAAATAGTCATAAAAATAATAATTAGGAAAAATTGAATTCTAAAAAAATTTAGCCTGTGCTTCCCCTTGAGCCACTCCTGGATGTTTCCCTACCACCTCCCTGAATTGTCCCCTTCCCCCAGGACACTGTGTCCCCCTCCAGAGCTGGAACGGGAGGGATGGGCTGGGGTCTGTCCCTGGGAAGCACATCCCTGCCTCCTGCAGCAGTGAAGCTTTCCCAAGTATATCCCTGTATAGGGAGCAAATGAAAATACAGCCCAGCCCTACACGTGTTCCCTTTCTGCATCCTCTCTCTGCAAACCCACTTCAAGTTAAAGTGTTTCCCAAAAAACCCCAATGAGGGGTTATAACATTAAATGTTATTACATTTATGGGCTCAGTCTCTCCCAACAAGCCCTTGCTGTCCTGGGATCTCTGTGTGGCTGTGAAGCCTGCCCCCAAAAGGTGCAGACGAGATTTGGAGGGGCTCATCCTTGGACATTTTCACTGTTGATGCTTCCTTGGCCATGGGACATTTGGGATCTCAGCCCTGTCAGTACCTGCAGTTTCCAACCCCGGAGACTTTTGCTGCAGCTCGTTTTCCCCTCCCTGTAACCCCTCTGAAAACTCAGATCCTCTCTTCTCTAACACAGATGGACAGCCCAAAAAGGTTCGGAAGGTGCCTCCTGGACTCCCCTCCTCGGTAAGTGGCAGCAGCTCCTTCCCTGTTTCCCCATCCCCTGGGAGCCATCCCTGCTCCCTGTGCCACAGCGCTGCAACCCCAAACATCGAAGGCTGAGCTTTTAGCGGGACGGGGAAGGGTTTCCCGTGTGGGAGAACGGGGGAGCTTTGGGAGAGCTGGGTGGGGAAGAAGCCCGGGGCCGTGGCCTCGTGCCCCGCAGCCTGGGCTGGGTTTGACGTCGTGTCGCGAGTGAAAGGCGAGCCCGGGGCTCGGGTGTCCTGCAGCAGGGGAAGGGGAAGCGGCGCAGTTGTGCCGGGGGCAGGCAGCTGAGCCCGCTCCAGGTGTGCGCTGCTTTGCAGGAAAGCTGAGCAGCCTGCAGGAATACGCTGTCCCCGCTCCCGCGGCTGTTCGGGGAGTGAACTGAACAATGTCTTTGTGGCTGGGAGTAATGGGATCTCCAGGAAAGCTAATTGGGGCGGGCTGGAGGGTTCCTGCAGGAACACTGGAGCTGTCTGGCGGCCGGGGCTGCATTCCTGGCTGGAATGTTTGCGTGCTTGGAGGGGGACGGTGCTGTCCCATTGAGCTCTGTCCCATTGGGCTCTGTCCCCAGACCAGGGCTGTGCTGAGGATGTGCCCTCACTCCCTGCCAAAGCTGCTGTGACTCTCTCCCATTCCCAGGGAACACCCCATCCATGGGGGAAACCCCGTGCTGTGGCATTCCCTGACCACTCGAGCAGAGCTGTAACCTCCAGCACAGGCTCTGCCTTTGGAATTGGACCCCGAGGTGCTGGGTTTAGAGGATAGAGGGAGAGGAGGGTACCGAGGGCTTGCCAGGTTGGGCTCGCCAACCTGGGGGTGTTGGAGGGTCTGTGTGGATCCGTGTGAGGCAGAAACTAGCTCCAGTTGCACCAAGAGTCTGTGTTTTTACAGGGAAAACCTGCTCGAGTCACAATCCATGTCGCTGCCTCGAGTTTCTGTGTGAAATTTGGGAGTGTTAAACCCCAGTCGACATGTGGGGAAAACATCGCCCCCGACAAATGGCCTTTATTGGCCTCGGATTTCAAAGTGCTGGGGCTTGGCCCGTCCTGCTGGCAGAGCCCTGGAGGGCCCTGATTCCCACAGGAGGGGCTGCTTGGCATTTGCCACAGCTCAGCCCCTTCCCCGTGTCTGAGTGACACCTGCACAGCCTTTCATAGGATCATGGAATGGTTTGGGTTGGAAGGGGCCTCAAAGCCCATCCAGTGCCATCCCTGCCATGGGCAGGGACACCTTCCACTGTCCCAGGCTGCTCCAAGCCCCAATGTCCAGCCTGGCCTTGGGCACTGCCAGGGATCCAGGGGCAGCCCCAGCTGCTCTGGGCACCCAGTGCCAGGGCCTGCCCACCCTCACAGGGAGGATTTTTTCCCCAACATCCAGCCTAAATCTCCCTCTTTGCCCTGGCTGTTGCCTCGGCTGCCCCTTGATGCCAGAGCTCCAATTTCCAGAGCACGGGCTGGTTCTTGCCTCATTCCCTCACCCTCCCTGTGCTGGGGGCTCTGGCTTCCTGGTTTGTTTTTGAACTTCCACACCTGGGGAGACAGATCCGTGCTGAGGCGGCAGGAGAAGTGTGAAGCAGAAGGAGTGGCCTCAAAGGCAGCGGATCAAAGGCTCTTTCTTGTCTGACTCGCCCATGCAGGAGCCCGCCCCGTGTTATCGCTGGACCCCGTGCAAAATAAATAGGTTAATCAGCATCTTATTAAAATGAAGTGCTTTAATCTGTAATTCCCGAGCTGCTTTGAAAACTCGCCGAGGTCAGCGGCTGCAGGAGCTGAGGGTGGGTGGGTGAGCAGGGAGTGATGCCAAAGGCACCGAGAGGCACCAGCAGCGTGAGGGGGTGCAGGGGCTGTGAGCAGCGATGCCAGGCAGGGACAGGCACAGAGGTGCCTGCACTGGGAACCCAGGGCCTTTGGGCTCAGCGCTTTTGTCCCGAGGAGGCCACGGAGATGCTCCAAGGGCTGGAGCTCCTCTGCTCTGGAGCCAGGCTGGGAGAGCTGCGGGTGCTCACCTGGAGAGGAGAAGGCTTCAGGGAGAGCTCAGAGTCCCTTGCAGGGCCTAAAGGGGCTCCAGGAGAGCTGCAGAGGGACTGGGGCCAAGGCATGGAGGGCCAGGAGCCAGGGAATGGCTTCCCAGTGCCAGAGGGCAGGGCTGGATGGGATCTTGGGCAGGAATTTTTCCCTGGGAGGGTGGTGAGTCCCTGGCCCAGGGTGCCCAGAGCGGCTGGGGCTGCCCCTGGATCCCTGGCAGTGCCCAAGGCCAGGTTGGACGAGACTGGAGCACTCTGGGACAGTGGAAGGTGTTCCTGCCATGGCAGGGGTGACACTGGATGGGCTTCAAGGTCCCTCTGAACCCAAACCTTTCCACAATTCTACGCAGTAGGTGCTGGGTTGGGGCTGTCCTCAGGGCATGGAGCCCCTGGGAGTCTTCCTGCAGCTCAGGAGCTCCTGGCCGTGGGCTGCTGTGTCTGGGCACAGGATCCAGGGCTGGACGTGGCCCCACATCGGCGTCGGTGCCAGAGGAACCCAGGCAGGGATTTTGTGCAAGTCGGTTCCTGCAGGGTTTTGTTGCCACAGTGAGTTCAGTGCCTGGGAGCTGTTTCAGGCTGTGCATTCCCAGTCTGGTCACTGCTCTGTTTAGCCTCAGTCTGCCCAAAGTCCCACCCCAGCTCCTGCATTTAAGCAAGAAAAACAGGGAGGAGAAAACAACCCAAGACCACAAAGCGCTGCGAATCCCAGCGCTGGGGCTGTCGGAGCGGCTCTCGCCGGCCGCGCTGGCAGATTTTAAGCGGAGGAAATGACCTCACCTGGAGGTCCCCGAGGCCGGCGGCGGCGTGAGGGCTGGGGCAGGGCTGGGGCCGGGCTGGGGCCGGGCTGGGGAACGGGCCTGGCCCTCATTTCCAGCTGCCTGCAGCGCCCGGCCCGGCCCCGCACACGGCTCCGTGCAGAGAAGGATGGAGCTGGCTTTTCACAGCCTCCCCTGCGCTGGGCAGCAAAAGGGAAAATCAGCAGGGGTCAGGGCCAGGATTGTGGTGAAACTTGGCCCCCAGGATCCAGCAGGAGATGTTGCGGGGGTGGTGGAGCAGGGTGGATACACGGCAAGGTGAACTCCCTCCCCCCTGCTCTGCTTCGCACCCCTGGTCCCTCCATCGCTGCGATTTTACCCCCCTTGTTTTCTTGGTGGGTTCCTGGCTTGGCTGTTGGTGCAGCTGCCGGGCGCCTGGCCCCGAGCCAGCCCCTGCCAGATGGCGCGGGGCTCTCAGACGTGCTGCACTCCATTCCCTGTCCCGGCTCCCGCTATTTAATCAAATTATAGGAAAAGTCAATTTGCTGGATTCCCGTTCTCCGCTGCCTCCCCCATCCCCCCCCAGCCCACGCGTGGCTCCCTCTGCCCACAGCACCCGGCAGCAGCCTGGACCAGGGCCTGGAATTCTCTTTTTTGAGCGAGGCACAAAGGGCAGCTGCCAGTGTGTCAGGATTTGCCCTTCCCCCTCTCTCTCTTTTTTTTTTTTTTGTCTTTATTTTACAAGCTCCCTGTAGAATCACAGAGTCATTAAGGTTGGAAAAGCCCTCTAAAGGTCACAGAGTCCAACTGTTCCCCAGCACTGCCAAGGCCACCACTGACCCACGTCCCCACGTGCCACATTCACACATTGTTTGAACACTTCCAGGGGTGGTGACTCCACCACTGCCCTGGGCAGCCCCTTCCAGTGCCTGACAAACCTTTCAGGGAAGAAATTTTCCCAATATCCAGCCCAAACCTCCCCTGGCCCAGCCTGAGGCCGTTCCCTCTCCTCCTGTCCCTGTTCCCTGGCAGCAGAGCCCGACCCCCCCGGCTGCCCCCTCCTGTCAGGGACTTGTGCAGAGCCACAAGGTCCCCCCTGAGCCTCCTTTGCTCCAGGCTGAGCCCCTTTCCCAGCTCCCTCAGCCGCTCCTGGTGCTCCAGCCCCTTCCCAGCTCCGTTGTCCCTTGTTGGATTTCTGGGGGGGGGCTTTGGGGTAGTGTTTTTAAACAAGAAGAAGCCTGGCAGCAGCTGCCCAGGGCCATGGTGGAGTCACCATCCTGGAATTGTTCTAAAAACGTGTGGATGTGGCACTTGAGGACAGGGGTTAGTGGTGACCGTGGTGGTGGTGGTGCTGCTTTGATGTTGGACTTGATCTTAAAGGTCTCTTCCAACCTTAAGGATTCTCTGATTCTGACTTTTATTTCCCACCATCAATTTTGCCCCTTTTTGCTGGTGAGGACCAGGGCTGGAAGGGAGCAGCTGGCTGTGGGGAAAAAGAAACTCAGGCAAGTTTCCTTCCCAAAGAGAACCGTGTGTGCCAGGCAGAGCCCAGCCCCTGCCCCACCTCTGCTTTCAGCTGGATTTAAAAAAAATGATTATCGGTTTCAGAATGAATCAAAGGGGATGAAAATAAGCTGTGACAAAAGTTCTCACATCATTCTGAGTGCTATTTCAGTTTCTTTGAATGCCGTTTCGGTTTCTTTGCGTGTTGAATTTCTGCTTTAAAAAAAGAAAAGTCTGTTTTTGTCCTGGCAGAAGCTGATTTTCGGTCAGGGCTTTCTAGGATGGGTTTGGTTAATTTAGAAGGGAAGGAAGAGCTTTTTCTTCTGCTTAATGTTCTGTTAAATCACAGAGCTGAGCAGTGCTGCAGAAATCTGTCCCAGGAGCTGTCCAAGGGCTGTCTGAGAGTCGTCCCCTCCCCTGTGACAATGCCTGTGAGGGGCTGCTCAGCCCCCCCGTGCCTCAGTTTCCCTTCAGCCTGGTTTCCCTGTGGGCTTGGAGCAGGGGCTGTGCTCGGGAGGCTGGCACAGGGCAGGGTTGGCACAGGGGGGTCCTGAGGTGCCCGCTGCCCCCGCCCAGCCCGTCCCCCTGGTGTGGGGTCACTGCAGCAGTGGTGGCTTTTGTGGTTACCCAGAACAAGTTATAACCATGGAAAACGGAACTGGAGCGGAGTCGAAACTTCTGCTGGAGCCGGGCAGGTTCTGGGGACCACGGAGGGTGACAGGAACACAGAGGAGCCCTGTGCCCTCTGCCCTGTCCTCTGTGCCCTCTCCTCTGCCCCCTGTCCCCTGTGCCACCCCCTGCCATGGGCAGGGACACCTCCCACTGTCCCAGGCTGCTCCCAGCCCCAATGTCCAGCCTGGCCTTGGGCACTGCCAGGGATCCAGGGGCAGCCCCAGCTGCTCTGGGCACCCTGTGCCAGGGCCTGCCCACCCTCCCAGGGAACAATTCCTTCCCAAGATCCCATCCAGCCCTGCCCTCTGGCACTGGGAAGCCATTCCCTGGGTCCTGTCCCTCCAGGCCCTTGAAAGGTCAGTTGAGTGAAGCACTTGCTGCTCTGTTGTGGTGGGAGAGGTGGTCAAACACTGCTGAAGTTTGAGGTTTGAAGTTTAAGCTGTGCAGGGTTGGGGGCAGCCATGGTGAGGATGTGGGGCCGTGGAGTCACCAAGCCCTTCTCTTCAACCCCTTTCCTGCCCCACAGGTGTATCCATCCAACTCAGGTGATGACTACAGCAGGGATCCAGCTGGATATACTCCCTCGAAACCTCCCAGCACTGTGTATCCTGGAGCCTTTTATATGACAGGTGAGTTATTCCTCAGAGCAGGGGCAGCTTTGCCCGTTATGGGCCATGGGAGGGATTGCAATATGGAGGGGGCTCAGGGCAGGAGTGTGTGAGAGACACTGCAGTCCCAAAATCATGGAATCCTGGAATTTCCTGAGCTGGAAGGGGCCCTCAGGGATCATCAGTGCAGCCCCTGGCCCTGCACAGACACCCCAACAACCCCAGCCTGGGCATCCCTGAGAGCGCTGTCCAAACGCTCCTGCAGCTCTGGCAGCCTCGGGGCCGGGCCCATTCCCTGGGGAGCCTGGGCAGTGCCCAGCAGCCTCGGGGGGAAGAACCTTTCCCTGAGCTCCATGCCCAGCCCTGACCCAGCTCCAGCCGTTCCCTGGGCTCCTGTCCCTGTCCCTGTCCCAGAGAGTTTGTCCTGATTTGCTCAGTGGGTGATGCTCAGCACAGGCAGGACATGCTGGGGACAGTCCCAGCCCCTCAGCCAGGGCTGATTTGTGTCCCCCCGGGGGCTGGGGGCTGCCTGCCGGTGTCCCTGCCCCACTCAGCTCTGGGTTCTTTGCAGACGGACTCCATAACTCGCCTGACCTGTGGAGTTCCCCGGGTGCCATGAGCCAGTCGAGTTACGGTGCCATGCTGGGCAGCTCCTCGTCCCCGCTCCCGCAGTCCAGTGGCTTCAACAGTTTACATCAGCATGAACGCATGGTAACGTGTCCCATGGCTCTGGCACCTCCTCCCCTGGCACCTGGGTCCTGCCCTGGCTGCCAAAGCCCCACAGCTTTCCCAGGGCCCCTCTCACCGCTCTCCCCCTCCCTGCCAGAACTACCAGCTGCATTCAGGAGAGGTGAACGGCGGACTCCCCTCCGTGTCCGGCTTCTCCTCAGCCTCCACGGCGTACGGAGTGTCCAGTCACACGCCCCCGATCAGCGGCACCGACAACATGATGGGTATGGCCAGTCACCAGAGTGACCCCCTGGCTCCACGGCCGGGCACAGCTCACCTGGAGAGCCAAGGCTTGTGCAAACCTGAGGCATCCAGTGCACCCGGACACCTTTGGTCCCTCGTGTGTCACCTGTGCCTGCAGTCCCTGCCCGGGGAAGAGGCACAGCGAGGTTCTTGCTGCTGGAGCACCCGGGTGCTGGTCTGGGGGTTTACACCTCGTGGGGTGGGTCTGGGAGGAGCCCAGGAGCTCTGGCCTTATCTCCTGGAGGTGCTGTGGCTTAGATGAGTTGCGGAAGGATTTGTACCTGTGTGAAGCTGCTCCCCTGGATCCAGAACGGGAATGTTTGTGCTGTGTTTGATACCAACGTTAACCCCCAGTGCTTTAATCTCTGACCCTGCTGAACCTGTTACAAAACCTGCTACTGAAATAGCTCGTGCTCCCCAGGAAATGAGGATCCCAACACAGATTTGTAGAAAAACCCTTGTTTTTCTATGGAGAAGCAAGTTTGGGATTCATAGACTGAAAGTATCATTAAGGTTGGAAGAGACCTCCGGGATCATCCGTTGGTGTTTGGGGGGGTCTGAGATGCCCCATGGCGATGGCTGTACTGCAGCAGAGATGTCTGATTGCTGTTGTTGGCACTACACCTCCAGCCCAGAGCTTGGAGAGATGTCCCTGCAGCCCCCTGAAGGCTGCCAAGAGAAGGTGCCCGATGCCCCAGCTGCTCCGAGCTGGACAAACATTGAATTTTCAAGCAAAGCACTAAAAGCAGAAAACTTCCACCCCAGAGCAGGTGACTCCAGAGAAGGTCTTGTAGGGTACTGTGTCCTCTGGGGTCTGGGGCCTTGGCAGTGACATCTGTGTCCTCTCTTGGCAGGTAACAGAGGAACCACAGCCGGGAGCTCCGGAGACGCGCTTGGGAAGGCTCTGGCCTCGGTAAGAGCTTGGGGTGGTCCTGACCCGCTGAGGGTCCCTGCTGCTGCAGGGACCCTCTACCCAGCAGGGAATATGGACACATGCTGTGAATGCACCCCAAATCCAGGGCAGCCTCTGAGGGAGGGGTTTCCCCTCTCCATGTGCTGCCATCTCAGTCCTGGTGCCTTTTGGTGGATGGGGAAACTGAGGCACTGATGGGGAATCTGAGGCAGTGCAGGCTGTGGTGGCCCTGCAGCCCCATTTCCAGCTTCGTGCCCTCCCAGCCTGGTGCTGCTCTGCCAAGACCACCCTACAGAGACCTCGTGGCAGGACTTGTAGGTCCCAGTAGTCCTTGCCCTGCATGTGCTGATTCAGACTGGAGGGCACTGGTCTCACTGGGTTACCAGAGAGTTGCCTCTGTCCTGTTCAGTGATCTTTGCACGGTGGCACAGGGGTGCTGGCAGTGCACCCTGCAACAATTCCTGACAGCTCCTGCTTCCTCCTGAGAGGGGACCTGAAGGGCAGAGGCTGCATTCAGGGGTGGTGACAGTGGGGACAGAGAGAGGCCCCGGGGTTATTGGGGGAACTGGGGGGAACTGGGCTCGGCCTTTGTGCTGGCTGTGGGTTTGGGGAGGGAGATGCCAGCGGGGTCCCAGTGGGTGGTGGGTGCCACTGGGAGGGGACAGCTAGCTCAGGGTGGCACTGCTGACCATCCCCCTTCTGTCCCTGCAGATTTACTCCCCCGACCACTCTAGCAATAACTTCTCCTCCAACCCCTCCACCCCGGTCGGGTCCCCACAGGGCCTCGCAGGTGAGTGACAATGAAAAGGGTAAGGGGGGGCCGGGTTTGCTTTGGGGAGCTCCCAGGCAGCGAATTCCCCAGGTCAGACCCAAGTCCTCAGCCCAGGGCTGGCAGCAACCCCAGGACCTTCTCCTGCCCTTCCTGACCCTGTCCCTGAGTGCCCCATCTTGGAGAGGCTGTGGCTGGATTTGCCTCCCATGGGAGAAGCGCAGCGAGAACTGGGAAGCCACCAAGTGGTTCAAACCCATGTTCAGCACATGCTGAAAGCCCATTCCTGGTCCCCTCGGGCAGCTCAGGTCCCGCTGTGCCCAGCAGAGCTGGTGCCCAGGCCCCCTGTGCCTGGGGTGCAGCATAACCTGGCCCCGAGGTCACAGCGAGTCACTGAGACCGGGGACGTCTGGACACCTCCTGAGGTGTGAAGGGCTGAGCCAGAGCAGAGCCCGCAGTGCCACGCGGTGCCACAGTGTCCATGTGGTGCCACAGTGTCCATGCGGTGCCACAGTGTCCATGCGGTGCCACAGTGGCCACGCAGTGCCACAGTGTCCATGCGGTGCCACAGTGTCCGTGTGGTGCCACGCCGTGCCACAGTGTCCATGTGGTGCCACACAGCTCTCTGGTGGCCCATGTAGTGCTGTGGTGGCCCATGAGCTGTCAAGCAGTGCCGTGGTGGCCTCTGCACTGCCACGGGGAATGGTATGGGGCTGTAGTGGCCCATGCAGAGCCTGTGGTGCCACAGCGGCCCGTGCAGTGCCATGGTGGCCCATGCGGTGCTGTGGTGGCCCGTGAGGTGCTGCAGTGGCCCATGCGGTGCCACAGTGATCCATGTAGTGCCATGCAGTGCCACAGTGGCCCGTGCAGCGCCGTGGTGGCCCGTGCAGTGCCATGTGGTGCCACAGTGGCCCGTGCAGCCCCGTGTGGTGCTGGTGTGGCCCGAGCAGTGCTGGAGCAGTGCCGTGCGTGGCGCGGTGGCCGCTGCAGTGCCCCAGCTGCCAGCCCCATCTAGTGGCCGCCATGGCCGTGGCCGGTCCCCAAGCCTGCGTTTGTCCCCAGGCTCGTCGCAGTGGCCACGGGCGAGTGGAGCGGGTGCCTTATCTCCCAGCTACGAAGGGAGCCTCCACACTTTGGTGAGTGGCACCAAAAATTCCAGCTTCTCCTTTTCTCTCTCATCCCTCAGGGCCTGGCGGTGAAGGGTTTTTGGGTGACATCCTCTCCCCTGAACGCTTGGGATCAGCTGGTTGGTCAGGGGTGGATATTGGGGTGGCAGCAGCTGAGCAGAGCCCGGTGCTGCCTCCCTGGCTTGGAGTCCCCCAGCAGCCTGGCACCCTCCCCCTGGCCCCAGCCCAGGCCCATCCCGGGCTCTGGCCCAGCCAAAGGGATTCCTGTCAGGTTTCTGCCTCCCTGCCCTGAGCAGTTCCACTCGTGTGGCCCCTCGTGCCTTTAGGTGATGGCACTGACTGGGGGGGTTATTTCTCTCCATCCCTGCCCTGTGGCACCTGAGTCCAGGACTGGCACCAGCCACTCTGGAGTGCAGGGCAGCAGGAGGCTGCTGGCTTTATGGGATTGCAGTCATGGAATTGGATTGGAATCATGGAATGGTTTGGGTTGGAAGGGATCTTAAAGCTCATCCAGCTCCACCCCCTGCCATGGGCAGGGACACCTCCGACTAGACCAGGCTGCTCCAAGCCCCCTCCAACCCTGGACACTTCCAGGGATGGGGCAGTTAACACAGACCTGTCTCTGTCCTGCCCTTCCAGCAAAACAAAATGGAAGACAGGTTGGACGAAGCCATCCACGTGCTGAGGAACCACGCCGTGGGCCAGACCTCTGCCATGCCCAGCAACCATGGGGACATGCACGGGCTGCTGGGCTCAGCACCACCCCACAGTGCCGCCGTGGGCAGCCTGGGCCAGGCCTTCCCCGCCTCGGTCATGGCCCTGGGGAACAGGCACCCGAGTCTGGTGAGTGTGGGAGCACTGTGGCAGCTGGCAAGGACACGCTGGGGACACGTGTCACGTGCGGGGTGCCCTGGCATTCAGGGGGACGTTGCCTTTGGTGCAGGAATAGCTCAGTGTGGTCCAGCTTGGGTCAGGTGTTGGCAGCGTTGCGTGGGTGACATGCACAGAAGTCACTCCCCATGTTCCTGCAGGGAGAGTTGAGTCATGGAATCCCAGAGTGGTTCGGGTTGGAAGGGACCTCAAAGCTCATCCAGTTCCACCCCCTGCCTGGGCAGGGACACCTCCCACTGGACCAGGTGGCTCCAAGCCCCGTCCAGCCTAGCCTTGGACACTGCCAGGGATGGGACAGCCACAGCTGCTCTGGGGACATTGAGTGCACCCTTGGCACAAGCTCCGTGTGCACTTCCCTTGTTTGTGCCCCTTCTCAGGGCAGGCAGAGGTGGTGAGAGAGCTGCTCTTCTTTCCCTGCAACATGACTGGAAATCCCTCAAAACAACTTCAAGGCATCCCTGGGATATGCAGGGAGGAGAAGAGGGATTCAGTGGGTACAAGAGTGCCAGGTGTCACCAGGAATTCCCTGCTCTGAACGGTTTGGGCAGGCACCGTGTCCCTCTGTGCACGTGGGGAGTGCTGGTGTGTGAGGGCTCATTCCAGCTCCAAGGGAATGTGATGGATCCAGGGTTCCCTGAGCATGTGGATGCTGGGGTCCTGTGCTGGGTCACCTGGGTCCCCTCTTGTCTAGAGGCTGGTGACCACAGCAGCACATTTTTGGCAGAGCTGCTTGCCTGCTGCAGCAAACAGTGACACATCTCCAGTCTCCAGAGAACCAGTTGTGATCCCCTTCCAGGCTCCCTGGATTCTGCTCCTGACCTGGGAATGAGATGTGTGTCCTCTGTAGGCTGCTGCCAGCTGGGGAGCCAGCAGGGCTGGCTCTATCCTGTCACTCCCCAGCTTGTGTAGCAAAGCCTCGGGGCCGTGGGCTCAGAAGGGGCCCTCACCCTTTGCTTCCAGCTCCTTTGGAGCCAAGTTTATGTTGCTGGGATGTCCCTTGCTCTGGTGGCACTTGGGAGGTGGCAGAAAGAGTGGTGCTCAGTGGAGAGAGGACACGTGTCCTCTCCGGTGTGCTGCCTTACAGAGGGGCTGTTCCTCGGGGGGCACAGCACTGACAGGGGCTCTGGGCCGAGTCCGGCTCCTGTTCAGAGCAGGGAGCTGCAGTGCCCCCACCACGGTCCCTGGGGAGCTGTGCTGGAGCAGGCTGGCTCTTCCCTCCCTCATTCCCAAGCCCCAGGTGTGGGAGCGTGAGGGGAGCTGTGCCTCAGCCCGGTCCGTGGAGCCCCGGGGTGTCCCTGGGTGGCTGTGCTGGGCTGACTGTCCCCATTGCCCGCTGGCCATGACACAGCTCTGCTCATTGTGCTGCAGGTGGGAGGAGGCCACCCCGAAGATGGGTTGTCCAGCAACCCCAGCTTGCTCCACAACCATGTGACACTTCCATCACAGCCCAGCTCCCTCCCGGACCTCAGCAGGCAGCAGGACACCTACAGTGGTAAGGCAGCTCTGCACGGGTGCAGGATGGGGCTCACCTGTGCCAGGGGTTACCTGTGCCAAGGGTCACCTGCTGGGAGGTGTGGGGATCACCTGTGGGGTTTGGGTCCAGCCCTGTGCAGCAGCAGCCCGGAGGAGATGGATGTCTCTGCAAGGCTGGTGCTTCCTTGCAGCATTCACGGGGCAGTTTCTACTTGGAGCCTTTTCCAGAGGTTTCACAGAGTCCCAGAATGGTCTAGCTTGGAAGGGACATTAAAGCCCATCCCATTCCACCCCTGCCAATGGGCAGGGACACCTTCCACTGTCCCAGGCTGCTCCAAGCCTCATCCAGCCTGGCCTTGGACACTTCCAGGGATCCAGGGGCAACCCCAGCTGCTCTGGGCACCCTGTGCCAGGGCCTCCTCACCCTCCCAGGGAACAATTCCTTCCCAGTATTCCATCTAACCCTACATGTCTGACCTGTATTTTCCTGTCCCCCTGCCAGGTGTGGGTGCACAGTTCGCAGTGCTCTGCTGTATAGGTTGGGTTCCTGTGTTGGAGGGTCCAGGAAGTAAGGGGGAGAACAGGGAGCGTCAGCAAGGCAGAGCCAGCACCCCTCCATCTTCCCTGAGTGTGGAGCAACAATGCAGGATGAGTTTGGGATGCCAGTGCAGGAGCAGGGCCTGGGGACCCCCCAGCCTGCTGTGTAGGTCAGGCCCCTCAAACCCCGGGTGTGGCTCTGCTCTCTCTGCAGGCTTGTCCGGGGGGCTGGGGCGGAGCAGCGTCTCCTCAGGAACGAGCGAGATAAAGAGGGAAGAGAAGGAGGATGAAGAGAACACGTCGGTGGCAGATAACTCCGAAGAGGAGAAGAAGGAGCTGAAACCCTCCCGGAACAGAACAAGGTGCTCTTTGAACAGGTCTCTCCCTTCACTTTCTCTGTCCCCAGGCCAGGGGTGTTTGGGCTGGGGGGCACTGGGCTTGGCCCGGTTTGGCCTGGGGTCACCCTGCGGCACAGACCCCCCCCAGCCCCTGCCCACCCTGGAGCCTGGTGTGGTCTCACACAGCCTGGGCTCCTGCTACTGCCCCAGGGGGAAGGGTCCCTGCCACCCTCCTGCTGGCTCCTGTCCCTGTGGCCTCGGGGCGTCCTCATGCTCCTAAAGCAGAGGGAGGCACCTTATCCTGCACTCACCTGCAGGCTGTGCAGGGAAGGAGTGAGTGCTCAGCCCCAGGCAGGGACAGTCTGACCCCTTCCCTGCCTTGGGGCATCTCTGCTCTCTGCTTTGGGCTCCTGCATCCTCTCTCACATCCAGCCAGAGGAGTGGCAGTGGCTCAGGTAGAGTCCTTCAGCGTGCTGGCTGCTCTGCAGCCTCGCCACCAGCTCGGAGACCTCACCAGGGTGATGGTGCCCAGAGAGGCAGCACCAGCCCCGCTCCTGCCCTGGAGGCAGAGGGCTCCGTCGTCCCAAATTCCAGCTGGGGATTCCAGTGTTGGCCTTCACCTTGTCTGGGCTGCCCTGCACTCTCCCAGCAACAAGCTCAGGCCTTAAATCACATTGTGGTTTCTTTCTTTGCTGTTTAAAAACAAAACACAACAAAAAAGAGGCAGAAGAAGAGCCTTAACTGCTTCTCTCCGAAGCCCCTGCGTGTGCCTGCGTGTGGCACAGGCCAGCAGGTCCTGGCAGGGCACGTGGGGGGCTCGGCATCTTGGTGCCTCACCGTGTGTTTCTTGTCTGTGAGTTGACCAGTGCTGAGAGTGCACGCGAGGAATGTCCCTGTCTCGTTCTTATTTTAAACCATTAGTCAAGATGAGGATGAGGAGGACGATCTTCTTCCCCCAGAGCAAAAAGCCGAGAGAGAGAGAGAAAGGAGGGTCGCCAATAATGCCCGTGAGCGCCTGCGGGTTCGTGACATCAACGAGGCCTTTAAAGAGCTCGGACGCATGTGCCAACTGCACCTAAACAGCGAAAAACCGCAGACCAAACTGCTAATCCTACACCAGGCCGTATCAGTCATACTGAACCTGGAGCAACAAGTTAGAGGTCAGTGAGGGTCCCGGAGTGGTGATATTTTACGTATCTGATCGGCACGGGGCTGTCTGTCTGTCTGTCTCCTGTGACGTGCTGTGGTGCCTCGCACTGTCTCTCTCCCCTGTGGCCTTGGGGACCAACCCAAGGCTGTCGATGTCCTTTTTATGTTGGTTTTTTTTTTTGCCTTTTTTGCATCCATCCCTGCTGTTCTCTCCTTTGTCCCCCGCTGCCACCGCGTGTGCTGCATGCCGGTCCCGCGGGGACGCCTGTGCCGTCCTGCTTCCCTGCAGCCAGGAGCGCTCCGTGCTTGGCCAGCAAAGTGACAGAAACCCCACCAGGAAATCTCCCAGAGGGGTCCAGCTCTGCCGTCTCCAAGGGCTGCTCCAAGCACAGAGCCCGTTCCTGTCCCTTCTGTGTGCCTGACGGGGCTCTACGCCCCTGTCCCCGCAGTGTGGCACCTGGCAGAGCCCTGGGACCATGGGAGCTGTGCGAGGGCAGCAGGATGCCCTGGGCTGAGCAGCCCTCGCTGCCTGCACTCGCTGGTGTCCGACACAAGCTGGGGGCACTGTGCATTCCGAGCCCGGAGCTGCCAGCGGGCACCTGCAGGCTCTGCCCCTCACCGGGACACCCTCAGGGCACCCTCGCTTCCTTCCACACACGTGTGCACCCATGGGGTGTGCGCCCATCCCAGGGAGGGGAAGCGAGGGGCGGCTGTCCCGCTCTGAGGACGTGGCTGCTTTGTCCCGCACCCCGCAGTGCATGCTCCCGCTCCCGCTCCCGCTCCGGCCCGCGGCGGGCGTGCCGGGGCAGGATAACTCCTTTCTCTCTGCAGAGCTGTCGTAACACGCGTCGGGGGCTGTGCCTGGCTGTGCTCCTCTCTGCTGGCCTTGCTGTGCCTTGATGTTGGAGTCCTTTGTGCCTCTCTTCAGTTTGTAATTTTTTGCCTTTCATAACATGTATATTTTTTCCTGTCTTCTTTTTTAATTTCCCCTTTCTTTTGATTTTTTTTTTTTTTTTTTTTTGAGTTTTTATTTTTTGGTTCTGTTCTTTCCGATCTCCTACAGACAGTCCCCAGCCGTGACCTCTCGGTGGTCCCACTCTACCCTGTACTTGCTGCTCGCGGATGCCAGGCAGGACCGAGGGTGGGGCAGGGCTTAGGCAGAGTTGGCACCGTGCTCACTTTGGTCTCCCACGCTTGTCCCTTTTTAAACCCTTCCTGGAGGCAGCCAGGGAGGTGGCTGAGCCCTGCAGGCTCCCTCAGCAGTTAGTGCAGACAGGCAGTGTCCCCTCTGTGGGTTTGTGCTGCTTTCCAGGAGAGAATCCCACCCTCGCACCCCTCTGGCAGCACTGCCATGGGAGCGGGGCCATCAGGTCCCTGTGTGCCCAGCCAGGGCTGCCAGGATCCTCCCGCTGCCACAGCAGCTACAGGAAGGGAAGGGAGGAGACTGAGGAGTTTTAGGCTGGTTGGTGACCCCCAGGGGCACAAGGCAGCCGAAGCAGCCCCTCCTCACACAGTACCAGCTGCCAGTGGTACGTGCTGGTGGTGGGGAGACAGCTCTGTCCTGCTCAGCTGTGACATCCGAGCCTTGTCCCTGCTGGGGGAGCCACCAGCCAGGACTGTGGCCACCAGCAAGGACCTGCAGCCACTGGCCTGTGCTGGAGGAAGGACGTGGGATCCTGCTGTGGGGGGCACAGGTGCCAGGATGGCCCCATCCCCCTGCCCGTCCTGGGCGCAAGGAGAGAAGGTGGCAGTGCCAGCTGGGGCAGCGAGGAGGGGACACAGGCAGGGACAAGGCAGCGAGGAGAGGGTGCAGCAGGGACAGTGGGCAGCCCTCTGTCCCACACAGGCCAATGCCTGCCCGGGAGCCCTTGCTCTCCCTTCACACGGCCGTACACTGTCCGGAGGCTCTCCAGGAAGGCTCTGACTCTGCCGCCCCTCTTCGCTAAAGGCTTATCCCCACAGGCTGTCCCAGTGTCAGCTCTCACCCAAGGACCCTCCTCAGATAGGTGTCTTCCTGCAAGAAGTTTTGCTCTGGGGGCGAAGGTCGTCTGGGCTTAAATTGGGGGTTTCGAGGCAATGGGCAAGGCCACAGTTCAAGATGCTGCCAGCACAACTTTGTTTCCCCCCATCCCTGCCTGTGTCGGGCATCCCTGGGGAGCTGTCAGCAGTGGGGCTCTCCCAGAGCTTCTGACTGTGCCTGAAAAAGACAATCACCCCTTCTGGTGGGCTTCTGGCTGTGTGGAAAGATCGGGATTCAGTGTCTGCATCCGAGTCTGATCCTCAGAGCAGCCCTGGCTCCTGCTCTCGATGCTGCCCCGGCCCCTAAGAGGGTGCCAGGCCAGGCTGCTCCTGCTGCTGCAGCACCGCCACTGCTCCAAACACCTGCACTGGGAGCTGCAGATGGAATCTGGGAAGGAAATCTTACAAAGAGGGATTTGCTTCCTGCCAAAATCTTTCCTTGGGGGACAAACCTTATGGTTTTGGTGGAGACCCTCCCCAAACTGTGAGTTTTCAGTCGAAAAAAAACAGGAAGGCATAATTTTGCAGAGCGTAGAAGGTGTCGGTGGCGATGCTCCATCACTGCCTGCCCTTGCCCCCAGTGCCCCCTCCAGCCCCCTGGGCACCTGGCCCTGTGCTGGCAGCACCTTCCCCTGGCTCGCAGAGGTGACACAGCCCGGGCTGCTCTGGGAAGCACCCGGAGGAATTGGCTTTGCAAAGTGAGGCCGTTTGGGCCGTTTCCAGTGGACACCCGGAGCACTCCCAGCACGGCAACATAGAGCTCCCCCTCGGTGCCACCCCCTGACTAACCCCTGTGGTGCTATGAACCCAGCAGTACAGACGAGGCCTTGTCACTGGAGGACAAAGATCTGAGGGACCGGGAGAGGAGAATGGCCAATAACGCCAGGGAAAGGGTGCGTGTGCGGGACATTAACGAGGCCTTTAAAGAACTGGGACGCATGTGCCAGATGCACTTAAAAACGGACAAAGCACAGACCAAACTGATCATCCTACAGCAAGCGGTGCAGGTCATTCTGGGCCTGGAGCAGCAAGTACGAGGTATGGTACCACTGGCAGGTGCATTTCGGGGCCTGTCTCTCCCCTTGTCTCTGCATGCTCGTGCTTCTCTGTCCTGACTCCTGCTTTCGGTGTGAGGTGTGTGTTTGCAGTGCCAGCAGCACCTCTGGATGCTGATCTCTCCCCAGCCCCGGCCCAGGGTGGATTTGAGGCTCCTCTCTCCCTCTCTGCTCATGCTTAATGGGAATTTGGCACCTGGATTCCATTAAGCTGCTTTGGAAAATTCAGTCCTCAGCTCTGAGTGCTGGCTGAGGCACTTGGGGGTTCCTGTAACAAGCACATGGAGATGCCCTGGCACAGAGTGCCCAGAGCAGCTGTGGCTGCCCCTGGATCCCTGGCAGTGTCCAAGGCCAGGCTGGAGGGGGCTTGGGGCACCCTGGGATAGTGGAAGGTGTCCCTGCCCATGGCAGGGGATTGGAACAAGATGGGCTTTAACATCCCTTCCAACCCAGACCATTCCATGATGCCATGTTTAAATTGGCGTGGGGGTGCAGCTGGGCCTGGGTTCTGCTCGAGCAGGGGCCTGGCTGGATTCGCTGTGGGGAGCAGCGAGCGGTGCATGGAGCCCATCTCCTCACACGGTCCATGGGCCTGCCCGGGACTCTGTCCCCACTGTCCCTCTGGGGTGCTGCTGCCCACACTGAGGTTGCTCCCCTCCCCTCCTGTTTTGGGCACAGAGCGCAATCTGAACCCAAAAGCGGCCTGCTTGAAGCGTCGGGAAGAGGAGAAAGTGTCCGGAGTGGTAGGAGACCCCCAGATGACACTTTCAGCTTCACATCCTGGTCTAGGAGACGGTCACAACCCTGTTGGACACATGTAAAGGTACCGTTCCCCACCTGTGATCCCACATCCCCAGCCCTGTGCCCACATACCGTGCTCTGCTCCGGCTGCTCAGCCCGCTCCCTCAGCACCAGCCCTGCTTCATTTACCTGAAATCAATGACTTGCATGTGGGCAGGGCCTGGCACAGGGTGCCCAGAGCAGCTGGGGCTGCCCCTGGATCCCTGGCAGTGCCCAAGGCCAGGCTGGACATTGGGGCTGGGAGCAGCCTGGGACAGTGGAAGATGTCCCTGCCCATGGCAGGGGGTGGCACTGGATGAACTTTAAGGTCTACTCCAACCCATTCCATGATTCTCTCTGTGTGTCATGTGCCCCATGGACACCCAAAGCCTCTGGCCCACAGGAGGGTGCAGCCCCACTGCTGGGATGGGGGGATTTTGGAGCTCTCTGAGTGGGCTCAGCTCTGCTCTGCGCCTCCCAGTCCTGCCCCAGTTGGCTACTGGAAACCAGCAACTCCTTTTCCTTGCGGCTCTATGAGATGGAATGGGCAGGTCCCAGAAATGCCAAGAGAGTCAGAGAAGAAATCCCCCAGGGAGACTGTGGCAGGCACAGGCTCCGATGGGCTGTTCCCGTTTTT
This sequence comes from Corvus moneduloides, assembly GCF_009650955.1. NCBI lineage: Eukaryota > Metazoa > Chordata > Aves > Passeriformes > Corvidae > Corvus > Corvus moneduloides. The sequence goes on along the minus strand of NC_045503.1, from coordinate 1,126,964 downwards.
AGAGAACCCAGGAGCATCTGAGCCTGTTTATCCAAGCAGTGCAGAGATGGTGGGGGGATTGAGCAGATCCAGGAGTGGCAGGTCAGGAGCTGATCCCATGGAGTGCACAGAGAGGACACAGTCCCTTGGTGTCCCCTGCCCCAGTGGGTGCCTGGGGATGGCCTGACCAAAACAAAGCTCAGCTGCAGCCCTGTCCAGCCCTGCAGGGACAAGCTGCAGCAGGAGCCAGTTTTATTCTCATTTGGGTTTCTATCACTTCAGACTTTCCTTTTTTTTTTATTATTTTCTTTGTAGATCTTTTTGTTCCTCTGGATATGGAGATCTGTAGGAAGAAAACCCTCGGTGTGACCTGCAACCTTGCTGAACCATAAACTGTAGTACTGCTCATACTGACACACGCAGACGGATCCTGGCGTGACGTAAGGGGTGGAAAAAACACTTTGTCAGAAACAAAACGGAAACAAAAAAATTGCCTTAAGTATAAAGTGCAGAACAGTCAATACATATCACTCAGTTAGGAGGGGGTGGCGTGTTCTCTTGGCTTGTTCACAAGCAGCCAGCAGCAAAATTGTGCCTAAGCTTGATATTTCTTTTTTAAAAAAAAAGAACATTAGTTATGAGATTTTTTATGTAGAACAAATAGCAATGCCTTTTGGTTTTTTTTAGCTTCTTTTGCATATGTTTTGTAAGCAACGAAAAATTTTTTTTTGTATAAAAACATGTCTTGTACCCTCCGCTTTTCTGCTGCTGTTTCTATAGTTAACGTTGCATCTTTAGGATCAACCAGAATATTAAAATTGTATTAAGAGAGACTGGATATAAAGAGAGGAATTCTCAGATTCGGCTCGGAAAGCCACTAAAAGCGAATGTAGCCACAGTGAGGGAATGTTCTTCCTTGCCTGGCTTGTACCTTCCATGACAAAAAGCAAACAAACTCATGTGCTGAATTCACCATCTCTTTGCTTCGGCCACTTCTGATTTGGGAAAAGGAAGTCAAACAGCAAAGCAAGTGGCAGCAGTGCTCCCGCTCCTCCGGGCGGTGGCCGAGGTGCTCGGTGAGGTTTGCTTTATTCCCGGAGATCCCGAGGCCCCGCGGTTCCCTGTGGGAGAGGACGTGGCCACGGCTGTCCCAGAGCGTCGCCGTGGGGAGGATGAGCTGCTGGGAGAGAGCAGGCCCCGAGTGGAGGAGAACCAAGGGACTGAGGCGCTTCCAGGTGAGCAGAGCAGCAATGGATGCACGAGGGAAGCCTCTTCCCACATGCCAGAGCTGTCGGAGGCACTTCCAGGAGCAGCGCTGAACAAAGACCAACTGAACAAAGCTGGAGCACTGGCAAGAGGCGGAGGCAGCCGGAGCACGGCAGCAGCAGCAGGATACAGGGTCAGGAAGCCGGGCAGCAGCAGACCTGAGGATGCTGGAGGCAGGAAAGGAGCAGCGACCTGGTTCACTCCAGCCCTCGGCAAAGCCATGACCAGCAGCAGGATCCCTCCTCCTTGCAGTGGAGCCACCACCCTCGGAAATGCAAAATGCTGGCTCGGGGAGAGGGGTGGCTTCTCACCCTGCTGTCACCTGCTGTCACATCTCCCGAGCATCCTTGGAGGCAAACTGAGCTCAGCACGGTGCCGTGGGATGTGAGTGGCCACTGTCACCTGCACGTGGGCTTCTCTCTCGGCACTGAGAAGGAGGGCAGCAGGAGCGCCTGTCCCGCACCATGTGCTCCAGCAGCCAAGCTGGGCCAGCCATCCCTTCACTCCGAGGGATTCCCAGTCACTCCAGACCACTCTGGTGTGCTCAGCAGGAGGAGGATCCCTGGCAGCCCCTCTGGGTGCCCCGGAGGTGTGGAGCAAACAAAGAGGTGCTGGGCAGTGCTGAGCTGCAGCAGCCTGTCTGGAGATGGCCATGGAAAAACATCCAGCAGGAATCTACTCTTGTTTCTTCCCTCTCCTTCCCCTTCTGAAACATTTTGTGCCTGGTTCCTCCCAGCTCTGCAGAGCCCAGTCAGGCAGGATGGTGCACGGGACATGGGTGCTGGTCTGGGGGGATGTGGGGACCCCCCTCTCCCCTGCAGGGTCTGTCTCTCCCCTGTGCTGCTCCAGCCTGGGCTCCTGGGGAAGCTGTGTTGCTTTGGCACGGGGAAAGGGAGGGACTGGCAAACAGGATTAGGTCCTGTGGCACTTCCCAGCAACCCCAGGCTTTGGCATAACCTGGTGCTCCTCCATGCTCATGGCTGTGCTTTGTGCTCTGGCAAACCCTGCTGGAAGTGCTCAGGGCAGTGCTTATCTCCAACCCACACCTGGGCACTGTGGCCTCAGCACCTAGAGCAGCTCCAAATGGAGCCACTCCAAGTGCCAGGGCAGGATGGGACTGTCCCTGCTGCCCCTGGCCCTGCCCTGGGGCTCCCCAACATCCAAGCATCGCTCTGAAGCTTTTGGGTGCTCCTGGCTTTCCCCAGATTGCTGCTGCCAATGAGTGAGACCTCAGCAGCCCCAGCTCTGTCCCTGGGAAGGCCAGCAAAGCTCAGTGGTTCCAGTAGCCCAGGTTCTTCTTGCCTGTGTCAACAGACACATTTTTGCCTAATCAGCTCATCAGGTTACGACACTTCCCTCCCTTGGGTTCTTCTGGCTGCCGAAGCAGCGCGCAGGGAGATGGATGAGGTTTTCCTCTGTGTGTGACAGCCTTGACTCCCATTCATGCTCTGGAGTGCAAATCGGAGGGCTCAGCAGCTGCTTTTTGTTTCATCCACGAGAGCTCCTGCTGCACTGGTGAGACCGTGCTGGGGCTGCACAGTACCCACTGCTCAGGGGTTTTGGCTGGCTCAGTGCCCCTGTCCCAGGGCCAGGAGGGAGGGAGCGGTGTCCCAGGACCAGGGCGGGATGGAACAATTCCCCAGGACTGGGAGGGATGGAGCAGTGTCTCAGCCCTGGAAAGCTTGAAACCCTACAAAAAATATTTAAAAGTGCTTCCCAAACCCTTTGATTTTGCCCCAAGAATTGGAGATGGCAGTCATGGACAATGGGACTTAAAGGGACTAGTCAAGAAAAATCCATAAATGCAACAAAATTGGAAATCTGAGAAGATTTATGAGTTGTGCACAATTTTGCTGAACTTCTTCATCCCCTCCAAGTCCTGAAGGCCAGGAGGGAATCCTGATGAGCCAGAGCCTTTCTCACCATCCCTGAATCCCCAGGCATTGCAACAAAAATGGGGCTTTTCAGCTGCATTTAGGTGGTTTAAGATGTTATTTTGACAGCAAACCCGGCCAACTTCCTTCCATGGCAAGGCTTGGGTGAAGATCCTTGAGCATAAGCCCTCAGAGCCAGGGTTTGGAGAGATCATCTCAAAAGCACAATGTAGGGGGTGGCAGTGCTGTCTCTGGAGCTGCCTCGATGGCACAGGGTGGGAGCTTTGTGTGCCAGCCCAGTGTGGCCTCAGTGGCATCTCTGCTTTCCAGGTGCTCAGGGAACAACTGGGAAGAGCAGCAAGGAAAAATTCCTTTGTCTTGCCAGCGTGTTTGGCTCGGTGTGAACATGGTGCCTGTAACCTGCCAGGGGAAGTGGCTTTTCTGAAAACGACCACTGCTGGGTGCTGTCCCCAAAAACCACCAGCCCAGCCCCAAAATGTCACCCTGTAGCCATGAAACTCTTGTCTTTAGGTGTTGTGGTCAGCGAGAGCCAGGTCTGTGCCCTGCCCAGCCCACAGCTCTGCTCCATTCCACTTGGGATCTTACAGATCCCCAAACCTGCCTGTCTGCATGTCCCCCACACCAGTGCCAGGAGAGGTGTCACAGGTGGGTGACATGCTGTAGGGTGCCATTTATTCCATTTTCTCTTTCCTCTCTCAGCCTTTGCTTGCATGGCTGCTCCTGGGGACACGTGCCCTCCTCTTTGGGGGTCACTGAGCCCCCCCAAAGCTTCCTTCATCAGACAGGGGGGCTGCCTGCCCTTCTGTGCAGCTTCTAGTTCCTCTTTTCCCAGGCTGCATCCCAGTGAAGCAGCAGAACTGGGACACTGCCATGGGGCATTTCTTATGTCTGGGGTCCCCAGCCCAAGGGCCTCCTCTTTCCCCCCTCAGCCAGCCCCCTGCCTCCCTGCACACAAGCTGTACATGCCACAGTACTGGGGAGTGTCTGGAATCCAGTGTATGAACAGTCAAATTGCAGATTTTTGTTCTTTCTCCCTTTTCACCTGCTTTTGCCCCAGAGCAAAGCAGCTGCAGCCTCCCGTGGGCTGGTGCTCAGGCAGCAGTGGCAGCCTGGCTGCTCCTGCTCACAGCCCCAGGGAGCAGAATTCCAGCTGTTTGCCCGTGACCCTCCGGCAGACCTACTCACAGCCTGCCTGGAGTTGAGCCCCAGCCAGCCTCTCTCGTGGCTCTCTGCTCCCCTGCTTTCACAGCTGTCCCACAGAGGTGTGTTGGCAGGAAGGATGGAACCTAGCTGAGGTTTCCTCAGGAGGCTGCAATTCCAGACTCGGTGCAGAAACTGCTCTCCAAGGTCCTTTGTGTCTCACCAGTGTCCCCACTGAAGCCAGCAGAGCCTTCGGGCCCTTGCTGGGTGATTCCAGTTGTGGGGGCTTGAGAAACAGGAGGCTTTGGAAACCCCCAACCCCCTGAGCTTTGCTGCCAACTTTGGGGCCAGTGGAACCCAAGTTCCTCTTGCAGGCCCTGCTGTGCTATCCTGGGGACCCCGGACCAGCTCCAGTTCCACCCGTGGGTTTTGGGAGGTGAAGCAAAGCTGGGGATGGAGCTGGGCCAGAACAAGCCTTCAGCCCCTAGCCTGCAGTGCTGGCTAACCCAGAGCAAGCCCTGGCCACTGGACTCCCCCATTCCTGCCCGACACCAGCAATAGCAAGGCCTGTTTTCTGTACCCTGAGCTTGCACAAGGTCTTTGCCCTGTTAAATCCTATGCAAATCTTATCCCTCTCCCCTCTCCCGGGGCTCTGCAGATCCCAGCCCAGCCTGTTCACTCTGCTCTTGTCCCTGATTGCTGAGTTGCTGCTCCCTGCTGCCCTCAGGGTCCAGCTTCACTCCCAGCAGCTCCAAAAGCATTTCAAGACCTGTGCCCTGGAGCTGGGAGGGGGCAGATGAGACTGTAGGAACAGCCAGCTCATACTGAGCACTGAACTGGAGGGGGCAAGGCCTGGTCCTGGGGCTCCTTCATGCACCCTTCACCCTCCTGTGCCTTCTGCTCGATGCTGGTGGGGCGCTGCCAGCATCCTTCGTCCCCCCAGCCCCCTGAAGGGAGAAGCTCTGTCCCACCTTGTTGCTGCCCAGACTGCTCTGTTCTAACGCCTGAGCCTCAGGCTTGGCTGGGCTGCTCTTCCTTCAGCTGCCCCAGGCCTGAAGGAGTGTTTGCCTTCCTCCCACGCTCCCCAATCTCTCCAGCCAGCATCTCTGAGCTGTTTCCCTTTGCAGAGGGGCAGCCCAAGCCAGCAGCTGCCCATCGGCTGGGATGCAGGTGGGAGGATTTGGGAGTGGATGCTGCTGGTGTCCCACAGCACAGCGGCCTCTTCCTGCCCTTGGGGCAGGTGTCGGGGGACCTGGTGCTCTGTACTTTGATTTCCAGGACAATTCAGCCCTTCTGGGGAGCCGGCACTGCTGTGCCTTGGCCTGCAGGACTCCCACGGGGAGCTGGGCTCTGGTTAGGAGGGTGATGCAGGCTCCACGTGACCTTCTGCCAAACCTTGTGTGTCCATCTGCAGCCCAGCTCAGGGCCAAAGGCAGTCCTGGTTTCTCTGTTCCCCTGGTTTTGTACCCCTCCTTCTCCTCCGGGCTCTTCCTTCCCACCTTGGCTCTGCGTGGCTGCAGCACCAGCTCAGGAGAGCAAAGGGGTTTCTGCTTCCAAAGGGGGTGTCCTGGTACCAAGGCCTTTTGCCAAAGAGCATCCCCGTGCCCCGCATCCCTGGGCTGTGCCCGGGGGAGCCGTGGAGCTCCTGGCAGCAGTGAGTGGGGACACCACGGGTCCCCCTTCCCGGGCCCACGTCTTCCCAAATCACTTGAACCCACCAGCTTTTGAGCAAACCTTGTAACACGGAGCCACTAGGGAGGGAAGGAGCCATGGCAAGCCACGCACCAGCCGTGTGCCAGGAGAGGGGAAAGAAGCACCTGGTGAGGCAGGACAGGGAGGATCCCAGCCCCACGCGTGGGAATGACCCGTTGGGTGCCGAGGGCTCCGGCTCTCCAGGGAAACAAAGCATTCCTGGGATGTTCTTTCTCTATATTTTTGTAGGAATGGGGGGTGGGAGAGCAGATGGGAGATGCCTCCAGAAGTTGTTTATTTTTAACCCTGTAGAAAGTTTTGGGTTGTTTTTGGTTTTTGGCCTTTAAAATAAAAAATGGTCCTTGCTTTTGATGTTTATGCTGCCTACCTGTAAATCCAGATGTACTTAAGTGGCTGAAATCCTTGTTCTTAAATCAGATACACATTATAGTTTTGAACTATATATATAGTAAATATATATATATATATGCCTAACCCAGCAAAAAAAAAAATAAAAAAATAAAGTATTTGGGGGTGGGAAATACGTTGCTCTTTGAAATGAATCACAATTGGGGGATGAAATTGTGTTTCTGAGTGCCTCAAGATATGAATTGTTTTCATTTTTTTAAATAATTTTATACAAGTGTCAAAACAGCTGGCTGGATTATTTGGAATTTTTAAATAATCCTAACTTTTTTAAAGTAGATTTTGAGAACTGTCCTGTATATAACAGTAATGTAGCAATAAATGTGACATTTTATAACAATATTACTTTTTTTTCCCCCATGTGTGTCCTTCAGATGTTGTATCCCTAGGAATAAAAAGTTGGAATAAAGGCTTTGCCTTGTACTAAAAAACAAAAAAAGAAAGAAAACACCAGACAGGTTTTCAGACGCTCTGGGTGTGGATCCTGCCCCCCTGTATCACTGTTGTTTCCTTGCCTCTGTCCCTGGGGAGCAGCCACAAGTGGGAAATCCAGTTAAATGCCCCCAGCCCCTCCCAGGAGCCCAGCACAGACTGCTGATGAGAGAAATTCATCAAATCAGAGTCGTTAAGGTTGAAAAAGACCTTTAAGATTATCAAGTCCAACTGTCAGCTCACCACTAACCCATGCCCCAAGCACCACATCCATTGGTTGAGCACTTCCAGGGATAGTGACTGCCCCCCTCTGCCCCAGCAGTTCCTGACAACCCTTCTTGGGAAGAAAATTTTCCTGATATCCAACCTAAACCTTCCCTGGCACAACCTGGGGCCATTTCCTCTCATCCTGTCCCTGTTCCCTGGGAGCAGAGCCCGACCCCCACCTGGCTCCATTCTCCTGTCCTTCAGGCTCCAACGATCCCCAGGACTTTCACAGAATTACAGATGGATTTGGGTTGGAAAGGACCATAAAGCCCATCTCGTTCCACTCCCTGCCACAAGTAGAGACACCTTCCACTGGACCACAAGCCCCATCCAACCTGGCCTTGGACACTTCCAGAGATGAGGCATCTGCCTGGAGTAGCCTTCCTTCCCCTGTGTTTTACTGTGCTGCTCTGGCTCGGGGCTTGTCTGCACAGAGCAGGACAAACAGTCCAGACTGACTGAGAAGTGGCTCTGGCAGTGGTTGGTTAAATCTCCCTTAGCCTTGGGTTCCCCCTCTCAGCAGTGAGCCAGCTCTGCCCTTCCCAAGCTGCTCTGAGTGCACGGAATGACAGTCCTTCCTTAGACTCCATCATAAAATCACAGGATCATTAAGACTGGAAAAGACTTTGAAGGTTACCCAGTCCAGCCATTAACCCAGCAGCAGCACCATGTTCACCACTAAAAATGTCCTCAAGAGCCACATCCACACATTTTTTGAACACTTCCAGGGATGGTGACTCCACCACTGCCCTGGGCAGCCGGTGCCAGCAGTTTACAACTCAGATCCAGACAAGGGAGAAGTGTGTGCTTGGGAGCAGCCTGGAAGATGGATGCCCAACAGCTGTACGAAGTGGAGAGTAAAGCAGGCGAGTGCTGGTGTCCAGAGCAGGCTTGGGCTGGGAGAGCCGGTGAGGACAGGAACAAGGAGCAGCACAAAGGAGTTGCTGAGAGCATACAGCTTCCCAAGACCTGAGCAGTGGCCACCAACTGAGGCAGAGCTGGAGGATCCGGCCAGCACTCCCTCCCTGGAGATGAGTCACTATCAGCTGGAGATGAGCTGGGATGAGACTACCAGATCCTGTGGGCAAATGTCATGTCATGCCGGACAGAGAATCACAGAATCATGGAATGGTTTGGGTTGTAAGGGACGTTAAAGCTCATCCCATGGGCAGGGACCCCTTCCACTATCCCAGGTTGCTCCAAGCCCAGTCCAACCTGGCCTTGGACAGTTCCAGGGATGGGGCAGCCACAGCTTCTCTGGGACATCTGCTCCAGTGTTCTGCTGAGCAGGCTTTGAGCAGAGCCTGGGGAACATGATGGAATTGATGGTGATTTTATGACCCTCTCCTGAAAAACCTGGCTGGAAACTCCCTCTCCTGTTGGGGGAGACTGAGTGGCCATGAGAGGAGGGTTTGTGGAGGCACTGATGGGCTCGGGGGAAACCACTTTGGGAAGGGGCCACTTCCCTCCAGCACATGAGGCTGAGCAGCAGTCCCAGCTCAGTGCGGGAACAGTGCCACTCCTCAGGGCCGCTGTCCCCTCCCCAGGTGGGGACATCCTGTCCCCTCAGGGCTCATGCCAGAGATCGTGCTCCCTCTCTGGTGCGAAGACAGGCCTCATGTCCCCTCTGCAGCGCAGGGGCAGCCTGTTCCCTCAGGGCAGCTGGTGTCCTCTCTCCGGTGTGGGGACAGCCCGTACTCTCGGCCCGTGTCCCCTCAGGGCTCATGTCCTCTCAGGGCTCGTGTCGGGGCTCTTGCCCCTCCCCAGCGTGGGGACATACTGTCCCTCCAGGGCTCGTGTCCCCCCTCCAGCGTAGAGACAAGCCCGTCCTCTCAAGACTCGTGTCCCATCAAGGCCCGTGTGTCACCAGGGCTGGTGTCCCCTCGGCTCGTGTCTCCTCAGTCCCCACGTCCCCTCAGGCCCGAGCTGCCGCGGCCCCTCAGCACCGCGCGGGGCCCGTTTCGCTTCCAGCCCCGCCCCGCTCCACCCCGCGCGTGCTCGGAGCGGCCCCGCCGCCGCCGCCGCCCCGGCGCTCGGGGTCACTTTGAGGCGGTGCCATCGCCATGTTGAACCAACTGCTGGGGCCGCGCTACGTCCAGCTGCTGCAGAACTGGTGAGGAGGGACCGGGCTGCCCACCCAGCCCTGAGGCTGCCTGGGGCCTGCCCGCCCCGACCCCGGGTTTACCCGCTCCGCTCGGGCTCTGCTCGCTCCGCCCGGGTCTGTCCGTCCGGCCCGGGGCTCCGCGGTCCCCTCACCGCGTCCTCCGGGCACGGCTGCGCACTCGGCGCGCACTGTGGGAGCCTGAAGGGCTTCCCGAAGCCCTGCCCGCGGCCTCCCCGTTCTCCCTCGGGCCGGGGCTGAGGGGCTGAGGAGCCGGGGAAAGGGCTGCCGGCCCACCCGGCGCTGGCTGTATTTCACGTCTATAAATATAGCAGTGCCCGTGGGTGCCCCTTGCAGGGCTGTGAGAGGCAAAACGAATTGTTCGGCGGGCCAGAACCGAGGGGATGTAGCTGCAGCACTGTATGGCAGTGTGTCTTCTCTTTGTTGAGTAGTAGTCTTTTTAAGTAAAAGACTATGACTCTTTTCCTGTAAAATATCTTGGCTGCCCTGAGGACTGATGGTGTTCCATGTCTGTGAGGTTGTTTCAGTATTTCTGTATCCACTCTGGGCACCACAAGATCAGAAGGGTCCAAAGCTGTTGCAGAGTGTCCAAAGGAGGGACACGGAGCTGGGGAAGGGTCTGAGGAGCGGCTGAGGGCACTTGGCTCGTTCAGCTGCAGCAGAGGAGACTGAGGGGAGGCTCCTGGGGGCTGCAGCTCCTCCCGAGGGGAGGCGGAGGGGCAGGGGCTGAGCTCTGCTCTGGGACAGGGACAGGAGCCCAGGGAACGGCTGGAGCTGGGTCAGGGCTGGGCATGGAGCTCAGGGAAAGGTTCTTCCCCCCGAGGCTGCTGGGCACTGCCCAGGCTCCCCAGGGAATGGGCCCGGCCCCGAGGCTGCCAGAGCTGCAGGAGCGTTTGGACAGCGCTCTCAGGGATGCCCAGGCTGGGGTTGTTGGGGTGTCTGTGCAGGGCCAGGGGTTGGATCAATGATCCCTGAGGGTCCCTTCCAGCTCAGGATACTCCAGAATTCTAAGCTCTTTTCTGATTGAAGTGACTTTCTCAGGTACTTCAGCCATGAGCATCCGCCAAGCCTTTCACAGTGGTAATTTGTTGTTTACCTCTGTGTGTGTCTCTTCTTTAGGACCCCCACTATCCTGACATGGGGTGGTGTGGCCGGTGTTGGTGTGATCTGGGCCACAGACTGGAAGCTGGTGTTGCAGTACGTTCCCTACATCGGCGGCAAGTACAAAACTGAAGACTGAGCTTCCCTCTAATGGTGAGTTTTGTTTGTGCATCTCTTGGCTGAAGTAATAGAACCATAAAATCACAGAATCCCAGACAGGTTTGGGTTGGAAGGACCTTAAAGCTCATCCTGTTCACCCCCTGCCCCTGGGGGTAGAGACACCTTCCACTATGCCAGGTTGCTCCAAGCCCTGTCCAACCTGGCCTGGGACACTTGAACACAATAACCCTGTGTTGGTGTGACAGTGGATGTTTCCTCTGTGCTTGGGGCATGATCATATTTTTTGTCCCAAACTTCTCAATTTGATTATTCAGATTTTTTTTCTTTTTCTTTTTTTTTTTTTAATGGAGCTTCACAGAGCACCAGAAGGATGAAATATTCATTAGCATATGTTTTTCAGGTGGTCACTTTGCAAGTGGTGGGTTTTCCACAACATGGTGTGGTTCTTAAGAGGTCAAATCAAGCTTATCTGGAACATTTGACATACCTGTTTACTTCTGTTCCTGAGCAGAAGGGCTATGAGCTCAGGACTAGTTTTGTGAGTAGGCAAATTCAGACTCCTTTCTGCTCCTTGTAACTGGCATTAAAAGTAAATTGAATTTTCAGAGCTGGTTATTGTATTCCACAAATTCCTTGGAAGATTTGCTTTCTCAAGGTTTTGGTTATTTTCCTTCTTTAGATGTGTATAAGAAGTGCTGTTCTGAATGTTCTGGAAGTCTGACCATTCCTAAAGCTGGAGCAGCAATTAGACAATCTTTCTGTTGGGGCTCTAACTGCATGTTTTTTCTAGTAGGCAGGCTTTGGATTTCTGTATTCCTTGCTGCAGGTAGAAGGGAGTCAGGAGGATTTTTCCCTGTCATTAAAGGATGCTAATGGGAAAACTCTTGAGTCCAGAGGAAACTGTCTATCTCAATGTTTGTTTCTTCTGGTAAGAATAACAGTTACATCTACATGTTGATTAATGAAAGTGAGCTATTTGTGTTCCAGCTTCACTGTGTTTTGTAGGGAAGTCAGTCAGTTTGGAAAGCACAGACAGTACTTTTAAAGTCTTTTTTCAGCAATAGTTGTTGCAGTTTAAACAATTTACTGTTTGCAGACTTGGTGTTGCACAGATCCTTCTGTAACCAAAAGAGGAATGAAACTTGTCATGGAAGTCAGCTGAACTGGAAGCATTTTGGGTCATCGGGATGTTGACAGACAAGTCATAGAACCATAAAATCACAGAATGGTTTGGGTGGGAAGGGTCCTTAAAGTCCATTCAGTTCATGGCCATGGGCAGGGACACCTTCCACTGTCCCAGGTTGCTCCAAGCCCCATCCAACCTGGATGGAGAAAAGTTTTCAAGTGGAAAAGCTCTCAGGTTATGTAGAGGCAATTAAATTACTTTTTAAGGGCTTTCTTTACTTAAAAATGGTCAGTAGTAGGAACATAGCTCTATTCCTGAGCCAACAGTTTGTGTTTTCTGTTGTGGAGTAAGAACATTGTGTCAACCCTGTGGGAAGAGGAGCTGAGAAAGGGAATGTGTCTGTGGTGGCCTGTGCTCCCTTCCAAAGCGATTCCAGGCCTGCACACCTGCACCTGGATCAGCTCCTGTACCAGAAACTTCTTGCCTGGGTACTGGAGGCTTTTGAAATCTCTCATGTTGGCTGCTGTGGCACTGTGCAGGAAGCTCTGCTAACGACTGCTCTGTGTTTGTTGTAGGAATGTTATTGCTGGAGGGAGTGTTCGGAGCCATCCGTCCGCTGGGACCCTGCTTGGGGGTGACCCTGAAATGCCCAATACAGATTCTGCAAGTTGTGGGGTGTGTGTCTCTCTCTCCCATGAACAAACTCATCTTCACTGACCACTTCCTCTGAGCACTTTCCCAGCACCTCTTGCCTTGATGGGAGTAATTTATAAACCTGGTATACAAAATAAACCAAGTGAATGATTTTTGGGGGGTTGGATTGGGTTTTTTTGTGTGTGTGTTTGTGTGTTACCTTCTTAGTCCACATTCTTAAGACCAGACCCCTGGTTTGGTTTTGGGCTATAGAACCATGGAATCACAGACTGGTTTGGGTTGGGACACCTTCCACTATCCCAGGTTGCTCCAGGCCCCCTCCAGCCTGGCCTTGGACACTTCCAGGGATCCAGGGGCAGCCACAGCTGCTCTGGGCACAGTGTTATGTCTTCAGCTCGTTGGACTGTGTGTCCTGAGGCAGGTCTGCCACGTGTTTGCCTCTTTTCCTGTGCAGGTTCCTTGGGAATCAACCACTGGCTGCTAGGATGCTGGGTTTGATGATTTATTTATATCAATCACAGCTCTTGAGCTACTCTTAGTGATGTGTTGATTTTAGGCTCATCATTCCTAGATCGCTGTGGCCTCATGGATACAGTTAGCTTTTCATAGCTAGCATAGTTTCATGGTAACAGATTCCTGAAATTTAGTTTGAAGAAAGGAGTTGGGGTTTTTAACATCAATTCATGGACCCCTTAAATGGTCTGGTTTTTAAGCTTTTCTGGCTTAATCTAGGGGCTTGAGGAAGGGAGGCCCCAAATCCTGGGTGTCTTTCTTTGTACCAGGGTGAAAACCAGGGGTTCAGAGAGCTGCTCAGTTCTTAAGGCGGGGTTTGAGTAGAAAAAGAACCTGTATCCTCAATTCATAGATCTATTTATTTGTGGACAAAAATCAGTGATGAAACAACCCCCAAACATAACCCTTTAGGCAAGAGTTTTTAGCTGTTAGAAAACCCCTCCCACAACCCTTTAGATGAGAGGTTTTAGCTGTTAGAAAAAGGAAGAGTGAGGATTATTTTGCTCTGGTCTCTGCCACTCAGTCACAGATGACTCAGACTCGGGAGAAAAGTTCATCCCTTTTCGCAAAGACCAGAATTTACAAACAAACTTCCTCTGTGTGAGAACAGGGTCACTGTTTTCTCACTGCTTAGTGCCCAATTTCATCTTGCTAGAATGTTTGGCTGTAATGCAAGGTTTGAATCTCTTCAGGGGAAAATCCAAGTTGTAGCTGTGCTGCCTGTGTGTCGCTGTCAGGGCTGTGTCACCTTCAGGGATGTTTCTATGGAAAACTGTTGGAAAACCTGCCCAAACAGTGGCACTATGCAGGACACTTGGACTACTTAATTAACAGTAAAATTTCTTAGTGTTCCTTCAGCAACATCGCTGTTAATTAATTGGGGGCAAAGAATATCATTTTCACATGCAAAAACTGCCTTTGCTGCTCTGCTGTGTCCAGTAAGATGCAATCACAGAATCCTGGAATATCCTGAGTGGGAAGGGACCCACAGGGATCCTCAAGTCCAGCCCCTGGCCCTGCACAGACACCCCAACAATCCCACCCTGGGCATCCCTGAGAGCGCTGTCCAAACGCTCCTGCAGCTCTGGCAGCCTCGGGGCAGCTTCCCTGGGAGTCCAATGGGACAGAAGCTTATGGAATAATGGGATAACGGCGCTGTTTCCTCGGGCTGTCCCACTCCCTGCTCCAGCAGTGCTCTTGACTGACTCGCAGGAGGCCAAAGCCTCCCCTTAACCTCAGGATACTGAGAATGTAGGTTTGTCAACAGCTGCCCCCTGCCATACACTGGGGTGTTGATACTGACCCATTTCCAGCCAAATTATGCCTGGAAAGTGGAGATGCCTGGAAAGTGGAGATTCTGTCAGCCTGTCCTTGCACGGCAGCAGGATTGTAAGCTCAGGTCTGAACAGCTCAGTCCCTGCTCTTACCTGTATAACACACCTGGACAGGATGGGTGTAATTGCCTCAGAAATTCCCTGGGTTTGCCTTGTTCCCATGGGTGACTGACCTGTTCCCATGGCTTAGAATTCTTTGGGAAGCCTGAAGCTGGGGGTCTGTGGTGTCCAACCCTCTGAGGACCCTGGGGTCCCTGACCTGCCAGTCAGTGGTGGCAGTCACCTTTACACAGCCCCGCTGACAGAGGGCAGGTGAGATTGGGAGATACTGAAAGGAGAAAAACGTATTTAAAATCCCAGCCGTGTGCACAGGCAGCACTGCAAGGAGTGTAAGGACCTTGGATTTGTTTGGGGATTGTTCAGCTGCTTGTTCTTCGTGCAGCATTTCCAATGATGGATTTATTGTTAATTAACCCTAGGATTAGTGTATAACTAATTTAATTGCTATATTTCTCCTGCTACAAGAGCAAGAAACACTCTTGAAAATACCTTCTGCATTCTTGGGCAACTCTGTTAAAATTCAAATAATTACTGTTCAAGTGGCATGGGTGATCTTTCCAATTTTTAATATCCTAGCATTGCCTCTCTTCTAACAGTTAATTATTTTCATAATGAGCTATGAATGGCACATATGCTAGAGGAGCAAATTAAAAGACAACAACCTGACAGAGGGGGAAAAGCTTCCCCTTCCAAACCTGGAGAGGGCACAGAGGTTCCTTTGGATTTACAGACATCAAACAAGCTGTGGGTTGATGATGTAGCTTTGAAACAGCCTCTAAGAAAAGGGAGGCTTTGCATTCCTGCCTGCCTGCCTCTTCCAAGTGTTTGTTCTTGTTGGTCCCCCACTTGACTTTCCCGGTGGAATGTGTAAGTAGAGATGGGACAGGGGTTTTTTACTGCAGCCACCTCGGCACTGGGAGCCTGCAACAGCCCTTGTTGGTCTCTTCTCCTGGAAGAGCCTCTGCTGGGGCTCCTGAGTTGGGAATTCCATGGCAAATCCTGCTCTGGAATAAGCTCCTCTCTTGGCTCTGGGAATGCAGAGTAGGAAGCTTCAAACTAGGGATACCTGCAGGGTGAAATCAAGAGTTTTTGTCAGGATATCCTGCTGCTTCCTTCCATGTCTGACAACAACTGATTTTGGTGATTTTTTGGATTATCTGCTCGTCCTGGGGCAACCCGGAATCTCTGGCAGCTGAATCCACCTGCAGCTGGTGGCTATACCTGCAAATACCTCACCTTGGCAGTGTTCCCAGAGGAATACTGGAATATTTTCCCTTGGGCTCAAGAGTTCATTTCTACCTAAACATTTCACGCAGTCCTAGGAGAGAGTGTTTCCCTTGCACAAATTGGTGCCAGTGAAAACTGATTTTCTACCTCCTGATACCTTCGGCTTGAGGTCCAGAGGACATTTCAGGGATCCCCTTCCACATCCAAACCCACAGCTCCACTTGCTCCCAGTTCTGCCAGTTCATTCTTAAAACCACTGAAGGTTTCACCGTGCTTCAGTTTCCCTTTTGCACTCCAAAGCCCCATGTCAGTAAAAGTTTTTGGTTACAACAGCATCAGTTGAGCTGGGTTGTGAGGTTTGGGGTGTTTGATTAAAAAAAAAAAAACTAGGGAAGTGCACTTATGGAAAATAGCGTGGGTTTGATCAATAGTGGGTATTGGAAGTTTTCCATCTCTTTTGTGCAAGATTGCAGGAAATAACAGCAATAGCAGAGCGAGACATTTCCTACCTGTGAGCCCAGAGGTGACAACATGAACTACCAAACCCCAGACCGATCCCTGGGGAGCTGGAATGCCTTCAGGGCAAAGCTCAGCACTGATCAAATTAAAGACACCACCTCCACCCTCTTGGATCTTAAATCTTTCTGAACAAAGCAAATGTAACCCAGCACCTACTGGCACACCTGGCTCTTGGAAATTGTTTCTAGTTTCTATGCCCAAGTTTGGACAATTTGCACCCCATTATGGGGGTGTGGGCTTCTCTCTCATCCGTGACATATCTCACATCCTCCCTCAAGCTCCTCTGCTTTCCAAACGAGGGAGCTCGAAACGAGTGAGCCCTGACTTAGGAAAAAAAAAAAAAAGGTAATAAGTAATAACCAACCATGTGATGTTTAACAGGGCAAGTGCTGGATCCTGCCCTGGGATGGGGCAGCCCTGGATGCAGGGACAGACTGGGAACGAGAGGCTGGAGAGCAGCGCCGTGGGAAGGGACCTGGAGGTCCTGGTTGGTCCAAGTTGGATCTGAGTCCCCGGTGTGTCCTGGCAGCCCAAAGGGCCACCGTGTCCTGGGGGGCACCAGGCCAGGGAGGGATTGTCCCGCTCTGCTCTGCACTGGGGCAGCCTCACCTCCAGTGCTGGGGGCACTCTGGGCACCACAAGATCAGAAGGGTCCAAAGCTGTTGCAGAGTGTCCAAAGGAGGGACACGGAGCTGGGGAAGGGTCTGAGGAGCGGCTGAGGGCACTTGGCTCGTTCAGCTGCAGCAGAGGAGACTGAGGGGAGGCTCCTGGGGGCTGCAGCTCCTCCCGAGGGGAGGCGGAGGGGCAGGGGCTGAGCTCTGCTCTGGGACAGGGACAGGAGCCCAGGGAACGGCTGGAGCTGGGTCAGGGCTGGGCATGGAGCTCAGGGAAAGGTTCTTCCCCCCGAGGCTGCTGGGCACTGCCCAGGCTCCCCAGGGAATGGGCCCGGCCCCGAGGCTGCCAGAGCTGCAGGAGCGTTTGGACAGCGCTCTCAGGGATGCCCAGGCTGGGGTTGTTGGGGTGTCTGTGCAGGGCCAGGGGCTGCACTGATGATCCCTGAGGGTCCCTTCCAGCTCAGGATATTCCAGGATTCTAAGTTACTGCCAACTGAGGACTGGAGGAATCACTGGCTATTGACGCAAACCAAGTTTAATGTCAGACCACAGCAGTGGCTGGAGAGAGCAGACGCACTCCTGTGTGGACACCCCTGCTGTAAAGTCCGACACTGATCCCTTCCCGGCTGCTGCTCTAAGCAGGATTCTTAACAAAAATCTAACATATCATTCATTAAAGGAGAATTGATTCCTCTGACTTGCTTTGGGAAGGAGGCTGCCTTGCGGTGCTTGGTGTTTTCCAGCATGTGGATACTGGAATGGCGAGGAACACGAGCTGCCGGAATTCAGCTGCTGGGTGGTGCCTCATTCCCAAAGCTGGGGTTCCCAGGTGGGTATTCCTTGGCAGCGGGAGGCAGACACCTCTCCTGTCGGTACCACAGTGGGCAATTTGGCCACTGCAGCTGCAGTAGCTGTTGGTTTACACGCTTTCCTGAAGAACTTTTCATTGCTTTGTCTTCACTCCAGCTCCTCGTGTGCAGATTTTCCCCTTTTTTTGGGTTTTTTTGGGGGGGGCGTTTTTTTGGTCCGCTGCTGTTGCGCGGCACGAAGCCCGCGGACCCCCCGGGGGCAGCCCCAAGGCGAGGGGCCGGTTCTCCCCCGGGGCTCCGGGCGGGTCCGCGTCCCCGGGGCGCGGGGCGGGGCCGGGGGTCGCGGGGCCGCCAGTGCGGCCGGGGCGGGCGCGGGGGAAGATGCCCAAAGCGGCGCTGCCGGGACACCGGGGGGGCCCGCGGCGCTCAGCGCTGGGGTAAGGCCGGGACCGCGGGGGTTCGCCGGGGGGAGCGGGGCTGAGAAAGGGGGGGTCCCACGTGGGGGTGGCGGGGGGAGGGACTATATGCGGGCGGAGGGATCCGGGCGCGGCGGGAGGTGGGAGGCGGATCGGTGGGTGGAAGGGGCGGGCGCGGAGCGGTGGGGGCGGGCGGAGGGAGCGGCGCGCACCGGGCGGCGGGAGCGGGGCCAGGGTCCGGCGGCGCCCGCGGGAACGGGACCGGGAGCGGGACCGGGACCGGGAGCGGGACGAGCCGGGGCCGCGGCGCCGCCTCCCGGGGGCAGCGGGAGCGCGGAAGAGCCGGCGGCGGGAGGAGAGCGCGGCGGCCGGGAAGAGCGGGAGGCGGCCGGAGCCAGGCGGGAGCGGGCCGGGAGGAGCCGCCATGGAGCGGAAGAGGTGGGAGCGCTCGGCGGGGCCGCCCCGGGCGCGGGGGGGCCGCGGGAGGCCGGGCCGGGGCTGCAGCCACAGGTGGAGGGGAAGGGAGCGGGGAGCTGCCCCGGCGTAGCCGCGGGGGGGTCGGGGATGCTCGGCCCCCCCTCAGTGATGGGGGAGCGCCGTGAGGAGCCCCCGCGTCCCCTCAGAGCGGCTCATGCCCTGCGAACGCCCGGGGTTCTTTATTCTCAAATGAGCAGCCGGGGTGTTGTTTCTTCTTTCTCGGGGCTCGCTCTGCTGCTTTTTGGGTGTACTTAGGAATTTTGGGGAGGGAGCGTCGGCTGCTCGCGGTGGTGGCCCCGGGGGCTCGGGATGCGCCTTCCCGGGAGTGTGGCTGTGGGGGAGCACATGGCCCGGGAGCTGGAGGGTTTCTATTTATAGCCCTGCATGGCTCATATGGCTGTAGGTGGCCATATGGATCCTCCCCGCACCCGCGGGCTGAGGTGTGAAACTCGGGTCCAGCGGGAGCTGGGAACGCAGCAGGAGTTGTCCCTGTGTCCTCACCTGGCCCTGCTTGTCGGGAAAATCCATGCCATCAACTTCTGCATCTGTCACAGAATCCTCACAGGATGGCATCTCATTCCACCCCCTGCCATGGGCGGGGACACCTTCCACTGTCCCAGGCTGCTCCAAACCCGGTCCAGCCTGGCCTTGGACACTGCCAGGGATCCAGGGGCAGCCACAGCTTTAGCTTCAGGTTTCATTTTTAGAATCAGATTATGGTTGTGAGAAAAGGGTGAGTGAACCAGAAAATGCCATTTTCGAGAGCGTGAAGCTGATTCCGCTGCTGCAGCTCGGAGGCTGAGGGCAGGATGAGACCACCACCAGCAGCAGCTGAAAGCTTCCAAGATCCCTGTTTTTCCCAGAACTTGTTTGTAAAGTTGTAGTGTCAGAGCTGAACTTTAAAAAAAAAAGGGAGAGAGGAGAAGTAGCATGTTTTTATTCCCAAATTATTATGGGTTTTCCCTTTGTATCAATTTGGACAGAGATCAAAGGTAGAATAGAGCTTTATTGCGCTAGTTTTTGGTTTCTGTTGCATTTTGCATTACCTCAGAGTGGCAAATACAGGTGTGGCAGTTCAGTAATGCCTGTGCAAGTTCTGCCTGTTGTTTACCTGGGTGATTGTTCTGTCCAGCTCCCGGGGATCTACAGACACAGGGGGGGTTTGTGGAAAGCCCCCTGTGCGATGTGTGTGTGAGCCAGTCTCTGGCTGGAAATTACACCTTCCTCGAGGTGTGAGTACCTGGGCAGGTTTTTAAAACCAGTCCTCGAACCTCATCCTTAGGAGGGTTTCTGACTGATTTGGTGGGGCTTGTGGGTTGGATTCAGAGTGAGCAGGAAAAATGCAGGATTTCAGGAAGAAAACTGTGTCAGGGATTTTGTCAAAGTGGCAGAGTTGTCTTTGAGAGAGTTTTGGCTCTCTTCAAACTCAGGGTTCCACACGGAGGAAGGAGAATTTAGTGCTGCTATGTGGGGCTCTTTTCTTCAGAGTGTTTTTCTCCTGAAGGTTTGATGACCAAGTGTCAGAAATTTGGGATCGCTGCTTGTCTCTGCCTCAGGTTGTTGACATCACTGTGCTGGGAAACTTCACACTCTTGTGTGAAACTTATTTTGTTGAGAATTCCTTACCTTTGCAGCACAAATGTAAGAAGTTGGAAGGGAATGTTTTTAACACTCCCCCAAGGATATTTTGATCTTTTCCAAAAAAAATTGTGGAGCAGAATGCTTTTACTGAGTCTGTACTTTGCTTTTCCTCTGGTGCTCTGGTTTGCCTGCAGGGAAGCTCATGATTTCTTCTCATGAGAAGGAAACGGCCTCAAGTTGCACCAGGGGGCGTTTACGTTGGGTATTAGGGAAATTTTTTTCGTGGAAAGGGTTGTAAAGGATTAGGACAGGCTGCCCAGGACAGTGGTAGAGTCATCGTCCCTGGAAATGTTCACAAAACAAGTGGATGTGGCACTCGGGGACGTGGTTTAGTGGTGAACACGGTGGTGATGCTGGGGTGATGGTTGGATTTGATGATCTTAAAGGTCTTTTCCATCTGTAACAATTCCATGATGCCCGAGTTGAGCCCTACAGAATCATCTGGTTGTATTTGTGTTTGTCCCTGCATTACAGAGCTGCCACTTGGGCTCTTCTTTAGGGATGTGATGCTTCTGGAAATTTGGGAGATTCTGTGTGTCTCGAAGTGCTTTGTTTGGGATTTTTGGGGTTTTTTTTTGGTATGGTTGGAGTCCAAGTTGCTGAACGAAGACCCCCGCACCCCGTTGCCCTGCGGGGCAGGGAGCATCATCCCTTGGGAGCGTCATCCCTGCCACGTGCTTGGGACAGCCCCGGTGGGAAGGGGCAGGTCGGGTCCCGAGGCTGCTCCAAGCGGAGCCCCGGGATGGGGCTGTGCATGTGTGAGGGTGTGGGGTGGGCTGTGGCAGCTGGAGGTGTCGCCCACCTGGTCTGGCATGGTTTTATGGCTGTGCCAGCCCATCCCAGCATAACCCAGCTGGAGTGTGGGACCCCGAGGCAGGGCTGGGTGTGGATGCTGCATCCATGGATAACGTGAGGATGCTGCGAGAGAGACGCTGACAGTGGTGGGTTGTGCAGTGTCCTGGGGTCCCCATCTCCCTCGGAGCACTGTCGGGGGGTCCTGCAGCCCTCCAGGAACCCCTGGTGCCGGGATTTGCCTGGAGCAGAGCTGGGGAGAGAAGTGAGAGGAGGGAGCAATGGAAAGCAAGAAGGAGAATCACTTTGTGTTCTTCCCCTGCCCCATCCAGCGAGGAAACGAGGCTCTGAGTGTCTGCTTTCCATGACCCTTTTCCCCTGGGTTATTCCTGCCTCCGTTCCTTCCAGAGGAAGGCGGTGGCTGGGTTTGCTCGGGGTTTTTTTTTGTCTTCTGTCCCTTGCTTCCCAAGTTGTGCAGATCCTGTGCAGGCTAAATGGGAGAGCGGAGAGGAGGAGACTGTGATGAGGGAGGAGGGGAGAGGGCCTAGGCAGCCGCTCTCTCCTTAAGGATATAAGGCAGGAAACAAAGGGTGAGCTGCACATGGAGAGCAGGGGCACCTGGCAGGCCTGGCCCTTCAATGGGCTGCCCCGAACGCGGCTTAATCCGCACGGAGAAGTCTGGGAATGAGAGCTGGGGGTGGCTCGGGGTGGGTCCCAGCAGCCAGGTCTGTTTTGTTAGCGGGAGCCAGGCGGGCCGAGCGATAAAGCCCCGGAGCTGGTGATGGACGAGCATGTAAAATCCTTTGCAACTTGTAAACTCCTTTGCAACTTGGCCGTGTCCTTGTCTTTCACACTCGGGGAACTGTGACAGACCCTAATTTGGGAGCCCAGGATCAATCTAGGCTCGAAGCGTCGCTGCCTGGGGGGATGTTACAGAGCAGAGGTTGGGGTTTGCAGCTTTGTACCAATATGTCTCATTTCTGGGCTTCTTTAAAATCTCTGTGCAAAACCAGGAGTTCAGGAGGAGTGGCAGGAGGTAAATTCTGTGTTTTGTGACATTTAAAGGGCGCCTTAACAGGGCTCAGAGTTCCGTGATGTTGGGGGAGTTTCTGTGTGTCCTGGTGTGCAGCCGGAATCCTGCTCGAGGTTTGGGTTCCTCTGGCTCCCCCCACACCTCTGACCCTCCCAGGTGTGTGTGGGTGCCCCAATGTCCTGCATGGTCCTGCCAGGGGGTCCCCAGGAGCTCCAGGGCACCCCACCCCTTCCTTTCTCTGTCACCTTTTGGTCATAGCTTTGCTCCCTGATCTGCTGTTGTCCCAGAGAGCCTGGGGATGATCCTGCCTTTTGCAAGACCTAATCAGAATAAAAGTTTTTCTTCTGAACATTTCAGTGCTTTTCCTTTGGGCCAAGCTTCCCCAGGAAGAGACAGGACTCTCAGTCACTTCAGGTGGGTTTTTTGAGACTCTGAGCAGCTTTTCAGTTCTTCATTGCAAAATGACCACAGCACATACTAAACACACAGAGATGGAGGGCTCTGTTCACTTAAAATCCTGTCTTTGACTGTACTGACTGTTCTGGAAGTTACTCTGCACTTAAATGCATTATTTTTAAACCTGCTAAGACACTAAACCCTAAATTGGAGCAGCAGATCTTGGAAGAGGAAGCAGTGCCATGTTCTTCATGCAGCAGGAGTTTCTCTTCCTGGCTTCACTGGCAGTGACAGCTCTGTCCTAAAGCTGCTGGAGTTGGTTATTCCTCTCTCTGGATTGAGGCAAATAACTCCCTTTATAGTTTGAAAAAGTGATTCACAAATCTGAGGCTGGACACAGGCTCTGTTCCTGGCTCCTTGGTCCTACTCTGTGTTGTCTCCTGACCCAAGTGCAGCTCCACAGGGTCCAGCTGAGGAATAACCAGTGAGGGAGTGTTTCCTCCTCTCCCTGCCCTCCAAAGATGGATTATTTTCCTCAGCTGGTTCGTTTGCATGAGCACTGGGCTGTGTGAGCAGTGGTGGTGGCAGGGAGGAGATCCAGGCAGGATAAGCAGCTTGGGAGCACTTGGAGCCAGGAGCTTCCTAAGCAGATGCTGTGTGGGATGACCACAACCTTTCAGTCTTAACTCCTTTGAGAGACTTCTCCAAATTTCAGTTTTAGTATAATTTATATGAAATTTATCTCAGTTTTTGGAGAGCTTTTAATACTTTGATTCTTTCTGGGTTTAAGGGTTTTTTTAATGTATTTTTTTTTTCATGCACAGTCTGACTTGGCCTAATTGCTTTGTCACTGTCCTATACCAGAAATTCTCTGCTTATGCTGGTTTTCCCCAAACAAAGCTTCAGGGCAGCAGACAAGATGTGAAAATAGACTTTTCTTCTGTTTTGTTTTGTCTCTGTTACGACCCTGGTGAGGTTGTCAGTATCTCACCAGTGTGAGATAAGGTGGTAACTGTCATTTTTGGTCTTAAAATGCCTTCCAGCCCATTAACCTGTGATAGTGTGATGGATATACAGGGAATGAGCTTCTCCTGGATGGGAGCTAGGATTGAATATGCAAGTTGCAAGGTGGAGCAAACCAGAAGTGAGAGTAATTGAGGGAATAAAGAGGTGTTACGATGCTCACTGAGAAGGTGAAGAATACTTGGTGCTTACTATCTGTACAGTCCTACACTGCAGCCATAGCACACTGGCTTATTTTTGCTTTATGAATAAAAAAATAGCTTATGATGTCAGATTACTTAAAAACACCCACAAAAAACCTCCAAACGAAACACCAATAAAGAGTTGGAATAATTTGTGCCTACTCTCCAGGTTGAGTCTTTGTGGAAACCCAGGTGTTACAGAAGAAACTCTCTTCCCTTTTGCCATTAAAGGAAAATTTTCCAGGTTTTGACCTTTATCTTTGCATCACTTTGTAATTCTTTGTTTTGCAGCTTGTCAGCAGTTAACTTCTGCTTTTCTCCTTTCCTGAAGTCTTCAGGACGCTACAAAAGACATAGAATCAAACCTGAATGTACTGTTCAAGAGGCAGGGAGAGGAGACAAGGAGCATTTGTGGTGCTGGTCAAATGCAGCAGTCCTGGGAGAAGAAATTGTACTTGAAAATGGGCATTTACTATGAGAAACAACTGAATGAAAAGTGCATATGTGCTGAGATCCCCCCTGATGGTTATTGTGTGAATTATGCTACATGTGTTTACCTGATCTGAGTCTTCCTCTTGACATATAAAAACATTTTAACTTAATTTGTCTGTTCCACACGAGGAGGAGTTAATATGAAAGCAAAACCACGCATTTTAGAGTTGAATGTGAGCTTCATTCTTGAAAGTTCAGCACGTGTTTTTCAGGAAGGAAATAAAAATTCTCTCTCCTGAGTTGCACAGGCGCTGCTGTGGAAGTGCAGAGGGTTCTGGTTTCCCTCCATGGCTCTTTGGTGTGTTTTTTCCAGCCCCAGTGGGAAGAAGTTCCGGAGCAAGCCACAGCTGGCACGTTACCTGGGCAGCTCCATGGACCTGGGCACCTTCGACTTCCGCACAGGGAAAATGCTGATGAACAAGATGAACAAGAACAGGCAGAGGATGCGCTACGACTGCTCCAACCAAGCCAAAGTAAGACTGAGAGGCAGTGGCGCTTCCCCTCCCTGCTGTGGGACTGCCAGAGCAGTGTCTGGGAGAGAGGGAAAGTGAAGCATTTCATAACTGAAGTGTGAGCTTGGAGTTGTGTCAGAACAGCTCTGTTGGTGGGGGTTGGACAAATCCCAGGGGGTTGGTGCCATGGAGGAGAGTTGTGGTACTGCTCAGCCTTCTGTGTAGAAGGGCAGGGAAGAGACTGTCACCTTCCTCAGTTGCCAGCACAAGGAAGGCATTGACCTCTGGGAATGAGTCCAGAGGAGCCCCTCTGCTCTGGAGCCAGGCTGGGAGAGCTGCGGGTGCTCACCTGGAGAGGAGAAGGCTCCAGGGAGAGCTCCGAGCCCCTTGCAGGGCCTAAAGGGGCTCCAGGAGAGCTGCAGAGGGACTGGGGACAAGGCATGGAGGGCCAGGACCCAGGGAATGGCTTCCCAGTGCCAGAGGGCAGGGCTGGATGGGATCTTGGGCAGGAATTGTTCCCTGGCAGGGTGGGCAGGCCCTGGCACAGGGTGCCCAGAGCAGCTGGGGCTGCCCCTGGATCCCTGGCAGTGCCCAAGGCCAGGCTGGACATTGGGGCTTGGAGCAGCCTGGCACAGTGGGAGGTGTCCCTGCCATGGCAGGGGTGGCACTGGATGGGCTTTGAGGTCCTTCCCAACCTAAACTGTTCCAGGATTCCCTGATCCCCCTCCTTGCAGTGTGAGCTCACCTCTAGCATGATCTCCTCTAGATCCCCACATCTCCTGGGGCTGTGCAGCGGCTCTGCCCTGCCCTGGCCTTTGGTTTAAGAGGAGAGGAGGGATGTGGGTCCACAGGGATGAGGAGATGCTGCAGCTCCTGCCAGTGACTCCTTGGAGCTCTCCCAGGCTGTGCTGGTGACTCAGCTTTGGAATTGATGGAAGGGGAGGTGGCATTTGGGGCAAAAAACGGGAGAGGGAAGAGGACTGTGAGGCCTATTTGTAGAACAAAATAAAAGATTCTCTAGCTGGTAATTCAGATTGTTGAGGTGTAGTCAGGGTGGCAGTGGCAGGCTCCCTGTCTGGATTGATTGTCCCAGGTCATTCCTAAGCATCTTCATCGGATGCTAAAATCTTTCTCAGAACCCCAAAGCTGCTGTCCATGCACCTAAACACCAAATGTGGAAAAGGTACAATGCTCATTTTTGAAATACATCAGCCAGTCAAGAATCATCATCACGAGAGTGCTGGGAACATTTCTTGCAGCCCTGGGTGCTGCAGTGATATTTTGAGACCTGCCTTGAGGCAGAGACCAGCAGCTCACACACCTCTCAGGCTAAAAATTCTGCCCAAAACTCTCAATAAATGTACAAATGTTATCACTGGCTTCTGAATGGATTAGCACCCAGATGGTTCAGAATTATATTTGTCCTGAATACATCTTTTCTGCATCTCATGAATAAATCTGTGAAGCAGAAGTGGTGTTTGCATCCCCGAGAACAAAGTGTGTCCTACAGCCATTCCAAGAGTTGTGTGTTAGATTTTGGGGATGAGGAGCAGTCTTCCTATGCTCTCCCTAACAGAAAATGCAGTTGTGTAGTGCAAAATTGATCATGAGCTTCATTAAAAGCTGAGCTTTGTTCAGAACCAAAGGTAAAAAAAGGGATTCAGCCTCCAGCTGTGTTGGTTTGTTTATTGGTCACAAGTGGATTTAAAAGGAATGGTTTGGAGTGGTTTCTGGATTCAGAAAGCAGCCTCTAAATTCCTGTCTGTAATGTTTTGTATTTTTTAAAAAATACTGTGTTGTAATCCTCTGTTTTAGTGATTACACGTGGCTTCTTCTGACTCCTAAAGTCATTAAAAATGGGAGTAAAACTGATGGGTATGAACTAGAATGGGAGGAGGCTGCTATGTTAAACAGAATGAGTGGAAAACTTTGATAGGTCTAGGGCAAGATTTGAATTTAGTTATGCATTTTTAGCAGCCTAACTTGTATAACTTGAGATCAGACAAGATTTCAAGCCCAGGAACTGTTCCTTGCTGCACATCTTCGTGGCTGTAGTAGCATTTCAGCAAATTGAAACTATTTTTGTGGGCTTTTCCTTTTTTTTTTTGCTTGAAACAGGGCAAGCCTGATTTGAACACAGCCCTGCCTGTGAGACAGACAGCCTCTATCTTCAAGCAGCCCGTCACAAAGATCACAAACCACCCCAGCAACAAGGTGAAGAGTGACCCCCAGAAAGCTGTGGACCAGCCCAGGCAGGTAAGGCTGAGAAACTCCTGGATTTGCTACTGGGAGGATCCCAAAATAATCTGCTTCAATTGTGTGATGCTGAACAAATACTTCCTGGCAGTTCCTGATCTCTGACACTTCAGAAAAACCTGGTCTTTCAGAAGCAGTGGCTTGCAGGGCCCCCAGCTCGTACATCAGAACAAGCCCCATTGCCAGTCTCTAGCTATGGGCTCTGTGCCCTGGGATTTATAAACTCCAGCCTTTGGCTAGATCACAGTTCTGGTGTAGCTAAACTTGAATTTCCTTAATGCTGAAATTAAATGTTATCTACAAAATTATTCAGACATTGTAACCACTTCAGGGGACACTTAGGTTTAGAATCACTGTCAAACGTTGTGATTGTGTTAGAATTGCGTGTTCCATTAAATCCATGTTCCTGCACAGACCCCATCCAATGTGGTGTTACTCTGCCAGTAGAAGGTCATAAATTCACTTAGAATGTCATTATTAATACAAAAACAAAGCGTTTTTCTTACCATAATGTGTATTTGCAAGCAAGAGTACACACCAAAATTAAAGGTAAGGGTGCTCGGGACAAGGAGAGGCCCTGGTAAAATAAGCTGTACTGGTTGGAACACTGGCAGCCTTTTCTGAAAACTTCAAGAACCACATTTTGAAGGCAGTTTTTAAGAATTACATAAACCTAGTTCAACTTGAACCTCCAGGTGTGAGATAGAATTTACCTGAAATGGACTTGGGTGGGATTTTTTGGTGGTTGGGGTGGGTTTTTTTCTGTTTTTTAAGCAGGCTGGCAGGGACTTACCATGGTTTCCTAGGGAAGTAGAACCTGTATGTTCACAGTGTTGTTGCTATTCCTGCAGTTTTTATAGTTAAGGCAGCAAAAGAGAACACTCAAGATAAAATTCCCTCTCCAAATTCTGAGCTGGATTTGTGTTCCTGTTTGAGATACTTTACTGGACTGCAGAATATTTCAACTTTTGCTCAGCAGACTCCGGGTGTTTCTGCAAAACTTGAAAGCAATGCCAAGTCCCATCATGCACTGGCTTAAAAATCCCAGAATCCCAGAATTCTTGGGGGCTCGAAGGGATCTTAAAAATTATCCCATTCCACCCTCCTGCCATGGGCAGGGATACCTTCCACTATCCCAGGTTGCTCCAAGCCCTGGCCAGCCCGGCCTTGGGCACTGCCAGGGCTGGGGCAGCCCCAGCTGCTCTGGGTAACAAAAAAAAATCACCTGTTTGAAAGGCTAGAGAACAGGCAGCCTGTGCTTGGGCTGTGCCCTCATTCTCCTTTTTGGAAAAGTCACGTGGGGTCAGTTGCACTTGGATTTTGACAGGCAGGAAAAGGGGGTGGGATGTGCCTGGAGTGTTTGAGGTGAATTCTTGATTTCTCAAAACCTTGATAAAAATGCGGTTTTTTGCAAGATAGTTGATCCTCCAGCTATTCAGTGATCACCCTCCTGCACCAGGTGCAGAGTTGAAGGTGTAGCAAGGTGATGTATTTGGCTTTCTACCAAACCAGACATTCAGGTGCCTTTAAGCTTGGGGAGAGCCTGTGACTCAAAATCTGGTAAAGAACAGACACAGGGGAAAGGACTAAACTTCTGGAGAAGAAGAAAATAATAATTTACCGTGAATAGAGTTCTTGCATTCCTTAACTTTCTGTGGGCTATGTAGGAGAGAAATAGGGTGTAAAAAAGGCTGTCTCACACTGTGGGCTCGTAGCTGAGGTCAGCAAGCCTGGCCTTGATGCTGCAGCTCGGAGCAGGGAAGGTACCAGGCCCTGGAAGAAAAGAGAGTTTTTCAAGGCAGCAAACTGGTACAGAGGAGTTGTGGGGCTGATTGGCAACGAGGATTGTTCCTGCTGTTGGATGTGGCACGTCCCTTCTGTGGTAAATCCACACTAAACTGTCCCCAGCACTGCTGTTCCCTCTCTGCACAGGAGCAGGGATTTTGTGGAGTTGTCAGTTCTGTTTCTGGTTGTGCCAACAACCACCAGTAACCACCTGCTTTGACTGCAGCTCTTCTGGGAGAAGAAGCTGAGTGGACTGAATGCCTTTGACATTGCAGAAGAGCTGGTGAAGACAATGGACCTTCCCAAAGGGCTGCAAGGTAATCAGACGGTGCCCCTCACTTAGGGCTGGCATTTTGGCACCTGGCAGCAGTGAGTGAAGGTGCTGAGGATGAGCTCCCTGTTCCCAGAGCCTGGCAGGGCCGTGGCCATTCCTGCTGCAGCAGGAGCTGTAGTGCTTTGCCTGGGGGCCCCAGTGCCCTTTGTTCTGAGGAAACACTGAAGCAAAGCTTCTCAGCTTTTGGGGGGATTCACCTTCCAGAAACAGCAGAGTGTCCCAGAATGCTGTTTGGGTTTGGGTTGGAAGGGACCCTGAATCTCATCCAGTTCCACCCCTGCCATGGGCAGGGACACCTCCCACTGTGCCAGGCTGCTCCAAGCCCCAGTGTCCAGCCTGGCCTTGGGCACTGCCAGGGATCCAGGGGCAGCCCCAGCTGCTCTGGGCACCCTGGGCCAGGGCCTGCCCACCCTGCCAGGGAACAATTCCTTCCCAAGATCCCATCCAGTCCTGCCCTCTGGCACTGGGAAGCCATTCCCTGTGTCCTGGCCCTCTGAGCCCTTGTCCAAAGTCCTTTTCCAGCTCTCTTGGAGCCCTTTAGGCTCTGGAAGGGGCTTTGAGGTCTCCCTGGAGCCTTCTCTTCTCCAGGTGAGCACCCCCAGCTCTGAGCCTTGTTCGAGCAGAATGGAAGCATCTCCCCAATGTGGTGGTTTTTATTATCTTCTGGTTGTAACAGAACGAGGAACTGCTCTAAGTTTAAATACCCTTGGAGAGCTGCACAGGTGCTGTTGGAAGCATTTAGGTCTGGGATTTATGTCGTGTGAGCTTTCAAACTGACAGCCTGTGCTTTGCCATTAAAATTTCATTCCCATTGTCCTGATTTCCCACTCCCTGCCTGGGGCAGTGCTGCTTATGGATTTCCCTCCCCCTCGCAGGGGTTGGCCCCGGCTGCACGGACGAGACTCTGCTCTCTGCCATCGCCAGTGCCCTGCACACCAGCACCATGCCCATCACTGGCCAGCTCTCTGCAGCCGTGGAGAAGAACCCTGGGGTGTGGCTGAACACCTCGCAGCCTCTCTGCAAAGCCTTCATGGTGACAGATGAAGATATCAGGTATGAACTGGAAGTAGCACTTGCTGTCCTGGAACCAGGTTCCTTATGCTCAAACAGTGCTTTGCTTTTCTTT
The DNA here is from genome assembly GCF_009650955.1 of Corvus moneduloides. NCBI lineage: Eukaryota > Metazoa > Chordata > Aves > Passeriformes > Corvidae > Corvus > Corvus moneduloides. The sequence continues at coordinate 1,097,263 of NC_045503.1, read as the reverse complement.
CTAAAGGTCTGATGGAGCACTGTGGCTTGGGAATTAATTTGAATGGCTCTCTAGCAATAGAGTAGACAAAAGTTGTCACATTAAGCTGTCATGTGCTTAAAGCCCATTATTTTTCATTTTGGCCATGCTCAGGTACTCTGGAGTTTCAGGCTCACGATTGTTTTTCATGTCAAAGTTTCCTTTTATTGACAAAAGTGTCTGAGTTGGGGTAGCCTTGACTGAGGCACCTCAGAGCAGAGATGGGATTGGAGAAATCCTCAGCAGTGGGATTGGGTTCTCTTCACCTTCCTCTGTGTCAGTAAATGAATTAAATAAAATTTATGGATTGACCAAATGCAAGCCCTGCCTGCTGTGGTGGCAGGGAACAAAGATGCAGTTTATTGTGCTATAGGTTGCTTTAGTAGTGAAATATTGTTAAATCAGGACTGGTCAAACTCAGCTTTAAGCTTTTGATGGAGAACTGAACATACCAAGGGCCTGCAGCATGCAATTTGCATTCATTAAGTGTTTAAAGGCAGTCCTTGCTTTGACTGCTTGATAAATCTTTTGGAATTGCAGGATGACTTTTCTGTGCTTGATTTAGACATAAATGACCAGGAAAAACAGTCTGTTTGTAACTTTGTCCTGTGGCTGAGCTGAAATAGGAGCCCCATGAGCCACAGATTGTTGATCACGTCTTTGCTGTGACTTTGACTTCTTAGGGTTCGGGCTCAAAAGGAAAATGAGCAGAAAGAAGTGGCCTGAAACTTAATTTTCTCCAGTCTTATTTTTGAAAGCCTGTGCAGGGTAGGCTGACTTGTTAGATATTAGTACTAGGTGTTAAAAATTAGCAATAGGCTAAAGAAAAAAAAAGTCAGTTGCTAGATGAGCCAAACTTCAGCCAGAAATCAACAGGTGCAGGACTCATGATAGAGAATACTGGACAAATTTCTAAAGTGTTTTTCATCTTCACTTCCAGTACAATGCCAGGCGGGGTTTCTTTGGGTTTTTTTTTGTTTTACAGTGGAGTTCTTAGAGGCCTTTTGCAGTCCGTGCTTGTCTGGTGCTGGAGGGGACTGGAGACTCTTTTCCCTTGGCAAAGGCAGCCTTGGGGGCTGATGCTGGGTGTCCCTTGTGTTGGGCAGGAAGCAGGAGGAGCTGGTGCAGCAGGTGAGGAAGAGGCTGGAGGAGGCCCTGATGGCCGACATGCTGGCCCACGTGGAGGAGATCGCCAGGGATGGGGAGCCTCCCTCGGAGAAAGAAGGAGCAGAGGAGGAAGGAGAAGAAGAGGAGGAGGAGGAGGAGCAGGACCATGACCAGGAGATGGAGAATGTATAGTCCAGGTAAGGTGATAGTGCTGTGTCTCACCTTAAACATTGGGGACAGGGAGATTTTTGGGAGGAATCTTAAATATTGATGAATCTTTGCTTTTTAGCCTGTGCTTTGAAAGGTGTGGTGGCCTTGGGTCAGGAACAGGGAGGTGGGTGTGAGACCCCACCTGCAGAGCTGCCCCAGCCCCGGGGAACAACATCAGGAGCACGGGGAGCTGCTGGAGCCACTCCAGAGGAGGCCACGGAGCTGCCCCAAGGGCTGGAGCCCCTCTGCTCTGGAGCCAGGCTGGGAGAGCTGGGGGTGCTCACCTGGAGAGGAGAAGGCTCCAGGGAGAGCTCCGAGCCCCTTGCAGGGCCTAAAGGGGCTCCAGGAGAGCTGCAGAGGGACTGGGGACAAGGCATGGAGGGCCAGGAGCCAGGGAATGGCTTCCCAGTGCCAGAGGGCAGGGCTGGATGGGATCTTGGGCAGGAATTGTTCCCTGGGAGGGTGGGCAGGCCCTGGCCCAGGGTGCCCAGAGCAGCTGGGGCTGCCCCTGGATCCCTGGCAGTGCCCAAGGCCAGGCTGGACATTGGGGCTGGGAAGGGTCTGGAGCACCAGGAGTGGCTGAGGGAGCTGGGAAAGGGGCTCAGCCTGGAGAAAAGGAGGCTCAGAGTTCAGCCCCAGCTGTCTCAGCCTGTCTCCATAGGAAAGGTTCTCCAGCCCTAGGATCAGCTTAGTGCCCTCCTCTGGAGGCTCTGAGACAAGAATCAAGAATGCGGTGGGGGGAAAAAAGGGACTTTTTAGGATGAATAGCAGAAGAGCTCCTTTGGAGGGAATGGGGATTTCAGGTAGGAGGAAGATAGATTTTTTTAAGCAATCCTTGGAGCCTGAAGGTTCATTATAATGTGTGATCTGCTTGGCTTTTGGGAGATCCCATCTTACACCTGGGCCCTTTTTTCCCCATTTTCCTGTATCACCAACAGTAGCTTTATTTGGACAGTGAATACCTTGAATTCCTTTCTGCTATCGAGGTCTGTCAACAGGCAGGAGCAGAACAAACTGACTGCTGCAGGTGAAATCCAGGAGATAAGGACATGGATGTGTTGTGACAGGGGGATTTCTTCTTATAAGAAAAGATATAAAAATTCTTTTTGACTTGCAAGTTATTTTTTTCCTCTTTCAGGGAGTTCCATCAGAGAATTCCCAGTATAAACCCACTCAGCAGGGTCAGCACAACCATTCACAGAGCCAGGAGTGCACCACCAGTCCAGCTGTACCCCAGAGCCTTTGGATGGACTTCAGGAAACGTGGAAGCTGAGGGTTCATTCATTGCTGGGGACTTTGGCAGATGGAACTTGACTAAACTCTACTCCCCTTCCTTTTTCTAAAGGGGTAGGGTGATTGGCAATGCAAAAGTGGGAGGGGATAAAGGAATATCACATGGTGGGAGGGAAAATCCTAGGAACTGAATTTGCTGGCTCTTTTTTTATTTCTTTTTTTTTGGTGTTATTTTTTGTGGGTCAGTGCTGGGTGATACGTTTTTAAGCTTTTCTATCAAAGTACTTTTAATGACCCACAGAAACAATTTTCTCTCTAACCTGAGGGAGGGAGATGCTGTTTTACTCCTTGGCTACTCTGCTGTGGGCTACCTGTTTGTACCTGACTGTAGGGAGGTCATTTCATGTCGTCAGTGGTTCATTCCATGTGTGAATTCCAGTCACTGAATTGCCATTTCCTCACAAGACCACATTGGTCTTGGAAGTGTAGTCTCAGAGCTGAGCTGCCAATGCCTCTGCCACCTGAGCTTGGGTGAGGAGGGGAAGTTGCACTCGAGGACTTGGGCTGCCAGCTCTGGGAATTGGGGATTTTGGTTATTCCACACCACGGTTTGGATACAGAGCTGTGTGTGTCCAGACATCCTGAACAGAGTCTTGGAGGCAAATATACCCAACCTGAGGTATATTTTACTTGGGTTTAAGTCCAGTCAGAAGGACTTTCTCAACTGGGGATGGAAGGATGACTCATTTCTGACTGATAATGAGGAAAACTTCCTCCTTTTTCTCTTCTGGTGCCAAGAACCTGCCCTCTGTTCCTCTGTGTGGAGGGAAGGGGATCCATTCCAACAGGTGTGGCTACACACCTGCTTTTGTGTGCAGTAATGTTCTGACCTCTTTAAAAAAAAAAGGAAAGGAAAAAGGTTGATTTTTCTATGATTGATATCTAAAAAACAAATTTAAAGCTTTTTATTAAGTATTGAATCTTTCTTATTTGCATGTGCAGTGAAGTGACCAGCATTTTGTGTCAAAAATTGGACTGATGTGAAACCTGCCTTAATGTGTTTATAAGTATTTGGCTTCACCATGGGTACCTTGATTGATTCCTCAGTCTCTTCCAGTACATCCTTGAGCATATTGGGGTAACTTGTGGCTAAAAATGGATTTCTCTGGGAAGGGAGACAAGGAGAGGGGAGAAGATGAGAGTTGGTAGCTTGGGGAATGTGTTGACTGGGTTGCAAAATTTATTTTAGCCTTAGGGTATCCATTGCATAATCTGTGTGTGGACGTCTCAGCTGAGAGAACACTACAAAGTGGTGGATTAAATATTGTGCCACCAACCAATTGTACAAGTTGTTGGTATCCCATAACTTGGGGAAGAAAGTAGCTCCCAGAGCCTTTATTGTGTGAGAAAGATTAGCAGGAACAGCCAGGGGCCAGGGAATTGCCTTGGGGAGTAGTGCAGCTTCGTGATCCCTGAAAAATATCCCTTGCCAAAGTGATTGATCCTGTTCGCACTCTTTTCTTAAAGGTTTGAAAACACAGACTTGGTTGATATTGCTCATTTGAGTACTGCAAGGAGACTGAATTGTACTCTGCTGCTGCTCTGCCAGGTGCTGCTTTGGGGAGCTTTACCTGGCACTGCAGGCAGCAACCATTATTTTCCTTTCTGAACAGTCTGTTACAGTTATTACTCTGTAAATCTGTCCTCTTGTAAGTCATGGTGTTGAATTAAATGTTTCTCACAAAGAAGAGGTTCTTCTAGTCTGCCTCAAGCCCTTACCTGGAGTTTTGTGCTCTGCCCTTTCCACTTCTCCCAGTGGAGATGCTCTGGGGGTTCTGTTGTGGGCTCCATGCTGAGATTTGGATCTTGAATCTGGGGAATGCGGAGGAAAACTTGAAGAAAGCAGTTCATTCTTGCTGCAGAATCCTCTCCTGTGCCCTCAGCAAGGGAGAGGCTGCCAGGGTGTCCCATCTCTTGGGCAGGTTGGTGATAGAGTCACAGAATTGTTAAGGTGGGAAAAGATCTTTAAGATAATAAAGTCCAACCATCAGCCCAGCACCACCACATTCACCACTAAACCGTGTCCCCAGGTGCCACATCCACACTGCTTTTGAACGCTGCCAGGGGTGGTGACTCCACCACTGCCCTGGGCAGAGTAACTCTTTCTGTGAAAAAACTAAATAAATAAAATTCCTACTATCCAATGTAAAGCTCTCCTGACTCAACTTGAGTCTATTCCCATATGGCCCTTTGAAGCTCAGTGCCAGCAGTTCACATCCCACACCAGAGGTGTCCTTGTGGCCCGAGCAATCTTGTTCAGATGCTGTGTCTTTTTTAAAATTTGTTTCATATCTGGTGGTGTCTTCATCTACTTTTACTTGAATCTAAACCTACCCTAAGTGTAGGTAGAACCAAACACCAGTGATTGAGATCTTGACACTCATATTTTGACACACTGAATATCAGGTTTAAATTGCTGCCAACTCTCTTGTTTTCCCCCCCCCCCACTGCTTTCCCTGTCCAGCTCTCTTCCCTTCAGTTTACAAAGTTTATTTATGTTTTCATTGATACGGAGGAGTTGCTTGTGCAAAGTGCCAGAAAGGGGCTCAGGACTCCTCTCACAGCCAAACAAAGTGAAGTAACTTTACCTGCTCACCAAGGTAAGGAAAACAAGCGTTTCTTTTCACTGACCGTGATGTCATTTTCACGTTGCTGCAATAACAACTGGATTAGTTTGTCTTAGCTCTGGACATAACTGACAGGCGTAAAGTGTCTGCCATCATCAAATCTATCCCCAGGGTGGAGAAAGCAGCTTGCTTGAGATATAACTTGTTAAGCATGTGATCAGTAAATAATGTACTTAAAAGCAGGTGAGTGGAATTGAGGCAAAGCTTGTATTTCATTAATTAATATCCTCTTCTGCATAGGATGTTGGTGGCTACAGTTTTTTCCTCTCTACTCTGTTTTACAAAACTTAAAGATTTAAAGGGAATGTCATTTTCCTGCTGTTTGGGGAGTGTTATTTTTACTGAATTCTAGCTGGATGAAATTTTGTGCAAGCCATAGGATGAATTTGAATGGATATTGGTGCAGTCTGGATTTGGCCAGCAGAGCTCTTGGAGGTGGTTCTGCCCAGGAAAAGTTGGCTCGATTCACATCTGAAATTGAACTTGCTGAACTGGCTGTTGAGCAAGGAAAGGGAGGAGTTGTGTTGCTTGTAAACTGAGCACATCAGGAAGGGAAGACAGTCGGGGATGCCATGGCTGGACTCTGGGAATGCAGGCATGTTAAACCCTGCCTCGGGGGCTCTGATGTCATGGCTGAGAGTTTGGGTTGGAAAGGACCTTAAAGCCCATCCCATCCCACCCCCTGCCATGGGCAGGGACACCTCCCACTGTCCCAGGCTGCTCCAAGCCCCAATGTGCAGCCTGGCCTTGGGCACTGCCAGGGATCCAGGGGCAGCCCCAGCTGCTCTGGGCACCCTGGGCCAGGGCCTGCCCACCCTCACAACCAAGAATTCCTTCCCAGTATCCCATCTAAATACTCGTTGCTGCTCTGTGGGATATGAATGAAGCAGGACGCCTGGAAGGACTCCTGAGTCATGTGCTTTTGTCTTGCTTTAAGGAGGGACCATTCTGTCTGGACTGATACTCCTGGTCCTTGGAAAGAGCGTGGGATAATGTGTTTAAAGGGGGAGGAGGCAGGAGAATGTTTAATGAAGAAAAAGTAGTATTTTTGGTAATAACTCTCCAGTCAGGAAATCCTAGTTAATTGGGATTATGTCCATGAGAACAATCTCCAAGAGTCCAGATGCCCATGCAAATACTTGGATAATACCACTTCTTCCCTATCACATAAAATGCATATTCCTAGCTGTTGTCACTTGGAACAGGAATTTCTGCATCCCCTGGAGCTGCTCCAGACTTTGGGGTCGGTTGAGGTTCCCGGTGTTGCCTATTTTACCTCCCTGCTTTAATGAAACACAGACACGGGAAGGTGGTGTCCTAATTCTGCAGCACAGAAAATAATGTCCTCTATGGGCTGTAGTGAGCTAAAAACTTGGATTTGTTCTCAGATTAGCAGGGATCAACTTGAATTAATGAGGAAAAACCTTTCTCCCCCTCCTCCCCAGGCTGATCCCGTGAGTAGCTGGAGTGTAGGAGAGAACAGCACAGAACAGTGTGTGCTACATGGTATTTACAGTGACAGAACATTTGGGAGGGTGGGGAGAGAAAAACGTTTTGAACTCCAGAATGACCCACCAAATGCACTTGGAATTGTCAGGGCATTGCTTAGGAATCTCATTTACTATTGCTAATTTCTTACCAATACCCGTAATTGCTGCTGACTAACTAACAACACTAACTACTAGTAAGGAATAATACTGACCTCCAATGGGAAAGCTTTTGGTCAATTCATTAAATAAATCTCTGAGTGGGTTTTTCTTACCTCGCAGAGTCACAAATGGCAGTAGTTGGAGACTGCACGGATTTGGGCAATGAGTGACCTGAAGTGGTTTGGCTTCAGTGGCAAAATTCAGAAAAGCTTCACTGTAGGAATCGGGTTTCATTTGCTTATACAAATGAATAGAATCCCAGAATGGTTTGGGTTGGAAGGGACCTCAAAGCCCATCCAGTGCCACCCCTGCCATGGGCAGGGACACCTCCCACTGTCCCAGGCTGCTCCAAGCCCCAATGTCCAGCCTGGCCTTGGGCACTGCCAGGGATCCAGGGGCAGCCCCAGCTGCTCTGGGCACCCTGTGCCAGGGCCTGCCCACCCTCCCAGGGAACAATTCCTGCCCAAGATCCCATCCAGCCCTGCCCTCTGGCACTGGGAAGCCATTCCCTGGCTCCTGGCCCTCCATGCCTTGTCCCCAGTCCCTCTGCAGCTCTCCTGGAGCCCCTTTAGGCCCTGCAAGGGGCTCGGAGCTCTCCCTGGAGCCTACTCCTCTCCAGGTGAGCACCCCCAGCTCTCCCAGCCTGGCTCCAGAGCAGAGGGGCTCCAGCCCTTGGAGCAGCTCCGTGGCCTCCTCTGGAGTGGCTCCAGCAGCCCCAGGCCCTCCTGATGTTGGGGGCTCAGAGCTGGACACAGTGCTCCAGGTGGGGCAGAATCCCCCAAGCTTGAGCTTTTGGAAAAAGGTGAATCCTAAAAAGTTCCTGCATGTTTTTGTTTGCAAGATGAGTGCAGTTCCATGTCCTGGATTAGCCTCCTGGGCACATTTGGTGGGGTTTAGTGATCTGAAGGGCTGTAAAACCTGAAAGTGTGGTGTACCAGCTTTTATTATTTCATGGTTTTGTCTGATCTGCAATTAATTCTTAGCTTTCCATCAAGTTGGCTTCTCCACAACTCCAAAGTCATTACCTGACAGCTCAATTCTTCATTCATCTAATGCATGAAAAAGAGCCCTTTGCTAATGGCTTCCCCCAAGGTGCCTCTTTCATGTCCTGCTGTAGGGAGGGAATCTCTGAAGGTGCTGTGATGGGGATGCCAAGAGGAACAGAGGAAAGGCTGCTCGGCCTGAGGGATCACAGTGGGCCAGGCTTTGGTGACCTCAGTTGGAGCTTGTGCCTCTACTGCAGCTGTGGCACATCACGGTGACATTGAGCCTCATCACCTTGAGCTGTCCCATATGCTGTTCCCTCAGTCAGCGACTTTGTGGGATGATTGATCTCAGGCTGAGGTCATCTTTCAAGTTCCAGATCTTGTCAATCCGTCTGGCTCCACCCACATGCAGTGATTCAGCTCCTGATGTGCTGAAATATTCCCTTAAGCCTTCCCACACAGAGTAAGGGCTTTTTTGTGGTTCTGCTCGGAGCTGCAGCACCTCTTCTGTGCTGTGCTCCAAGCCTGTGCTTTCTGCATGGTATTTGCATGGCTTGGAGAGCTGCAGAAAGTAGAGATTGACCTCCTAAAGAGGAGGAGAAGCAGCTACAATCGTTCTTTAAAAGTATTTTTCCCTCTAAACTTTGGATGTAATTTTATAGAATTTGGCTAATGTGCTGTGATTTAGGCAAATGTTAAAATACAGAGAGCAGCCCTGGGGAGAAGGACTTGGGGGTGTTGGTGAGTGAGAGGCTCAACCTGCCCCGGCCATGGGCACTGACCCCAGAAACCCCCCCTGTGCTGGGCTGAGCCCCAGCGTGGGCAGCAGGGGAGGGGGGATTCTGCCCCTCTGCCCCGCTCAGCTGAGACCCCACCTGCAGAGCTGCCCCAGCCCTGGGGAACAACATCAGGAGCACGGGGAGCTGCTGGAGCCACTCCAGAGGAGGCCACGGAGATGCCCCAAGGGCTGGAGCCCCTCTGCTCTGGAGCCAGGCTGGGAGAGCTGGGGGTGCTCACCTGGAGAGGAGAAGGCTCCAGGGAGAGCTCCGAGCCCCTTGCAGGGCCTAAAGGGGCTCCAGGAGAGCTGCAGAGGGACTGGGGACAAGGCATGGAGGGCCAGGAGCCAGGGAATGGCTTCCCAGTGCCAGAGGGCAGGGCTGGATGGGATCTTGGGCAGGAATTGTTCCCTGGGAGGGTGGGCAGGCCCTGGCCCAGGGTGCCCAGAGCAGCTGGGGCTGCCCCTGGATCCCTGGCAGTGCCCAAGGCCAGGCTGGACATTGGGGCTTGGAGCAGCCTGGGACAGTGGGAGGTGTCCCTGCCCATGGCAGGGGTGGCACTGGATGGGCTTTACCATCCCTTCCAACCCCAATCAGTCTGGGATAATTCTATGAGAACTGTGGGGGTTTTTGGTGGGTGAGCAGGAGGGTTTCCCTGTCTGTGTTCACTAATCCCATCTTCAGGGGTTGATCTACAAAGGTTGGTCTCTACTGCAGAACAAATATTCCAGCTTGGATCTTGCCACTTCTGCCACTGCACACTTGACCTGGAATCAGCAGCAATTGCAGAGTTGTTCCTGGGGGAGTTGGGCTCACGGATCTGTGGTGGCACTGATGCTCTGCTGAACCTCTGCTGCTGTTTCTCCATGTAGGAGACACCTGAATGAGCTGTGACACCTGTTGTGCTTTAGTTCTGTAATTCCCTGTCTGTACATGGAATTGTGTTGTTCTTTTTGGGGACATCTTCTGTAGATTACAGAATCCCAGACTGGTTTGGGTTGGAAAGGACCTTAAAGCCCATCCTATTCCACCCCCTGCCATGGGCAGGGGCACTTTCCACTAGCCCAGGTTGCTCCAAGCCCCGTCCAGCCTGGCCTTGGACACTGCCAGGGATGGGGCAGCCATGGTTTTAATGGTCAGACATAAATGATTACAGGCAGTATAAACAGCTGGGAATGCTGGGACATGGGGAAAGCACCTGGACAGATGGGCTTGGAAGCAGCAAGCAAGTGCCTTCTCTGGGTTTAGCAAAGTTGGTTCTTCTGCATGGTCATGTTTTGATAATGAAATAGAGTTGTGCTGAACAACTTCCCTGGTTTGTAGACTCATTTCCTCTGTTAATGAGAGACACAAGTCTCTTTAAGAACTGCTAATTGCTCAGGTTAAAAAAACCCCAAAGGCCACTTGGTGTCATGCCTGGAATTAAGACTCTCAGAAGAAAGTGTGAGCTAGTTCTGCTGAAAATGGAACAGATCAGAGGCACAACATCTACAAACCAGGTTTGCCAAAGTGCTTAAAATAACAACTGGCAGTTTCCCTGGGTGTTGTTGGACTTGACGTAGAAATTTCCCAAAAGGACTGAGAAAGCACAGAGAGACAAAAATGGCAGTGTTGGGAGTGCAGCTCCCGAGGGGACTTGGAAAGCCCACATAAATCACACATCAGAGCTGGTGATGTGGTGGCCTGCGGTGGCCAGGAGTGTGTTTAGTGTTGGAGCTGCAGCAAGGACATCCCTAAGGAGCCGTTCAGGCACAAGTGCACTCCTCTTGTATTGCTCGAGGTTGCCAGAGCTGGTGTCAGGCATGCCTGAGTTTCCTCCATTATCTGGAAACAGAAGGAGCTTAGAGAGGAGGGGTTGTACTCTTCTGTCTCAAGTTATGGAAACCCCACTATTTTGTTTCAACTTACTATGTTAAATATTCTGGGAAGTGGAGGGGCAAAGGGGGGGATGTCTCAAGATCAGACCTGGATTTCCTGTGTCTTTCCCTGGAAGAGAAGCTTCTCTCCTCAGTGGGTGCAAACCCTCATGCCAAAATTGGCTGGAGCTGGGTCAGGGCTGGGCATGGATGTCAGGGAAAGGTTCTTCCCCCCAAGGCTGCTGGGCACTGCCCAGGCTCCCCAGGGAATGGGCCCGGCCCCGAGGCTGCCAGAGCTGCAGGAGCGTTTGGACAGCGCTCTCAGGGATGCCCAGGCTGGGGTTGTTGGGGTGTCTGTGCAGGGCCAGGGGCTGCACTGATGATCCCTGAGGGTCCCTTCCAAGCTGGGATATTCAAGGATTCCATGCAATAATCCTGGAGCCTGGCAGCTCTCTGAACAGCTCATGGCATGGAGAAGGCAGGTCTGTAGTGGGAGGATTCCCGGAGCTGAGCTGATGCTGTTAGATGTGTGTAAGCACAGGAACTGGGATGGATATGGACACATCTCTGTGAAATTGAGCTGTTTGGGGAGAAAACAGAAGTTGCTCCAGCTTTCTCTGCAGCAACCAGACAGAAGGAAAGGGCTGGTGGGAGTTCACAGCTGAGTCCTCTGGAGAGAAAGCAGGAGGAGAGGAAGAAGAGGCAAATCAGGAGGAGAAGCAGCTTGTTAACTGTTTTCATTAAACTTTTTAGCAGCTGGAAGACGCTGGGTTTAGTTGTCGGGTGAAAGGAGGGGAAAGAATTAAAGAGACAGTTCCTGGTGGCTGTTGCCTTGCTGGAAAGATCCCACAGAAGTTTCAGGTTTCTTTTTCAAAGTATCAGAATGTGAAAGTCTCTGTCCGTAGAAGAGTCACCAGCTGAAGGGCAAAGCTTGGAAGCACAGGGCCAGCCCATGTGCTTGTTTTGGGGCCATGGAGCAGCAGGAGTTAACGTTTCCTGGGATCTGAAATGGGAACAGAGTGGGTGGATTGAAGGGGGGGTTTCTAGCCCAGACACTGATGGTTCTTGCAATTAAAAACAATCCCAAGACAAATGGTTGAATTAATCCCAAAGACAGTGATTGGGAAAGACAATTATGTGTAAATGGAGAAAATTAAACTTGAGTGTAGAGCTGTGGAATGGGAATGTCTGGGCAGGTGCGTGAGCTGGGAATTGCTCTGTGTTTTTCTAGGGAAGGAGTGCAAGTCCTGGCTGTGGAAGGGCCCTGTAAAGCCGTGGCCCAGCTGAGACAAAGGGTTTGGAGGCAGCAGCTTGGCAGTGAGCCGTGGGGGGGACATCCATGGCAGCAGGGCCCTGCTGTGGTGGTGTGATGTGGAAGGGGAGTGGGAGCCCTGGTCTCGGCGCATCCAGGCTGCCGAGGTGTTTGTGGCTCTGTCAGGCACAACCAGGTGACGCTGCTGCTGCTGAGCGTGAACGGCAAAACGGGGCTGGAACCGGACGGTGCCTTCCACCCCAAAGTGCTCCGGGACTCTGTGCAATCACCCTGTGAAACAGAAGCGCAACATCCAAGGGGAAATGGTGGGGGAAAAGACGGCGATTTTATGTTTTCTTAAGTTTAGTAACTCGGGGAGAAGGAGGAATCCAGCGGTCGCGGAGCGGGGCTGTGCCACAGCTCTGTCCCCGAGTGCGCGGAAGGGGCGGAGGGAGCGGCTGCCCGGTACCGGGAGGCGCTGCCGCTGCTGCGGCGCTGGCGGCTCCGCTCCCTGCGGGGCCGAGCGGTACCCACTGACCTGCTCGGTCCTTTCTGCCGAGGGGCGGTGGCACTGCCGGGCTGTCCCCTCCGAGCCGGTTGCCTCCCGCCTCCCTCGGTTTCGGCGGCGTTTTCCAGGCAGCTCAGCCCCGGCTCCGCGATGGGAGCAGTCGTGTCTGAGCTGCGGATGGGGGGAGGGTGACGGTGCCGTGCGCCGGAGATGCTCGTGGCCCCCGGGGATGCTCGAACCCCTCGGGATGTTCGATAGCCCCCCCTCGGTGGTCGGGGTCCCCTTCGGATGCTCGGAACCTCTCGATGCTCAGAACCATCTGCGATGCCGGAGTGCCTCTGGGATGCTCAGTACCCCCTGCAATTTTAGGAAACCCTTCCGGGGATGCTCGGAACCCTCCGGGAGGTTCGCAGCTCCCCGGGGGGTGCTCAGAACGCCGCTCCGATGCTCGGACCCCTCCCATCCCCCTGCGATGCTCAGGGCCCCCTTACCCCACACTCGGACCCCCCCCGGGATGCTCAGACCCCCCCAAACGCTCGGAGCCCCCGGGCTGGGGCGGGCCGGGGTCGCGGCTCCGCGGGGAGGGCGGGGCCCCAAGGGCGTGGCCCGGTGGGCGGGGCACCGGCGGGGAGGGGCCGGCCCGGTGGGCGGGGCCGTGGCGCGCATGCGCGCGGCGGGCGCGGCCCGGCCCATCGCCGGGCGGGGCGGGGGGCGCAGGGAGGCGGCGGCGGCGGCCCCGGGCAGCGGCACCGCCCCGGCCCCGGCCCGCTGCGCTCCGCGCCCGCTCCGCGCCATGCCCGGCTCCATGTACCAGCCCGAGCCCGGGCAGCCGGCCCGCGGCCCGCCGCGCTGCCTCACCCTGCTCAGCCCGCCGCCGCCCGCCGGGCAGGACCCGCCGCCGGAGCCCGAGCCCGGCCGGGAGCGGGAGGGGCCGCCGGCGCAGGGCGAAGCCGCCGCGCTCAGGTTCGCCCTGGACCAGCTCTCGCTGCTGGGGCTGGAGGGCGCGGAGGAGCCGGCGGGGGGCGCGGGGCCGGGCGGCCTAAGGGAGCGGGAGCGCGGCGGCGGCGGCGGCGGCGGCTCCCCGGTGCCGGCCCCCGCCCCGGCCGCGGGCGCCTTCGGCAGCCTGGCCCCGCCGCTGGGGCCGCCCGCGCTGCTGCCCGAGCCGCCGGCGAGCAGGAAGAAGAGCGTGAACATGACCGAGTGCGTGCCCGTGCCCAGCTCCGAGCACGTCGCCGAGATCGTGGGCCGGCAAGGTAACGCGGCGTGGGGACCCGGCGGGACACGGCGACCCCCCTTTCCCTCGCGCCGGACCCCGCGATTCGGGGCAATTTCGGGGCTTTGTCTCCGTGCGGAGGCGGAAACTTAACGGCGGCAGATCCCACGGCCCCGAAAGTCGGCCGCGGGTCCCGGGAGCTGCGCTCCGCGCCAGTCCAACCGAACTGCCTGGAAATAGCAATTAAACTCCATCGGCCCGGGTGGGATCACGCCGGGTGCCCACGGAGAGTTCCCGGGAGCCACGCAAGTCCATGGGAGCTGCCAGGACACGGAGCGAGGCGAGAGCTTTGGTTTCATTGTAGTTGTGCCTCTGCCCCCTCCCCTCCAGCTCCCTATCTCAGACCCGGCGTGTAAACGGTGCCCCTTATCTCAGACTTCGTTTACAAATCCTACTGATAAATCCGATATAAATGGTCATTAACGCGCTCGTTTGTAGGTGGCCGGAGCTCCGCAGGCGGCCGAGGAGCCCCTCGCACCCAGCTGTCACAAAAGGACGCCCCAGCCCTCGCCGGGTGGGTGTGCCTGGAGTGGGCTTTGTCTCCAGGACATACCAAATAAACCAAACTTTCACCTTAAAAAATCAAAAAGAAAAGACCCCAGGGCGGAGGAATTAAGGAAAAGGAAAGGAGCTGCTGCCCGCAGAGATCCCGGCAGGAATCCCCTCGCAGGGAGCGTGACCTCCGGGGTGTTTTGCCCTTGTGGGGTCTGGCACCCCAGCCGTGCCCTCGCCCCGCGCCTCCCACCCCTCCCTGTCCGGGGGGCTGCGAGCCGGGGGTCGGGGGGCTTTTTTTCCAGGGGGGAAGCGGGGAACTGGGCAGCCTCATTGTTCTCTTTGTTAGCCAGAGCCATGCTGTGATGAGCGCGGTGACATCATGCTCGGCGCTTCCCATTGGCCTGCGCCGCCTCCCAGCCGGCCCCGCTTCCCGGCCTCCCAACTTTCCGAGCACCCCTCTCCGGTCCCACCGCCCCGGCCGGGGGTCCCCCCGGGCTGCCGGACCCCGCCGGGCTGGGCGGGCGGCGGGGCAGAGCCGGAGGAGCGGAGCGTGGCACCGCGCCCTGCTCCCGAGGATTCTCCTCCTCTTCCTCCCGGGCTGGATGGAGACCTGGATTTGGTGGCCTCGCCGCCGGGCTCTGCGGAGCCACGGGCTCCGGCAGCGTGAAACCGAACCTGTGCCGGGGGCTGGGCTCTGCTGAGAAGCCCTGGTTCTGCCAGGGGAGGAGGCCGGGGGAATGGCTGCGTTGGCCCGGGAGCTGCCGGTCGGTGCCTTTCCCTGGGCGTTTCGGTGTGGTGAGACCCCGGTGCTGCACCTCCCGCGCCCCGAGGAGTTGGGTGCACAGCCAGGTACCTGCCCAAGCACCTTGGCGGAGTTTGGCTGCTCGCTGAGCTCCACGGGCTCGTGAAACTTTTGCAAAAATTATTACACCAGCTTGAGGAGGGGTGCTTGGGGGGCACCGTGTGGGGTTGGAGGTGACCTGGGGCCGGCTGTGAGCTGGAGCTCTGTGCTGCAGCCCCAGCCCGTGGGCAGGAACAGCCCTCTCCAGGGGTTTCCTCTTGTGTGTCCTGCCCCTCTCCTGGTCTTGGCCTGCTGGGATGCAGCATGGTGGCCTTGCACTGGATTTTTGGTGAGGAGGGGCACTCAGCACCCTCGATCACACGGTGGGGTGGGATGGTTGGGCAGCACGGGGCTGGCAGCAGTGTGTTTGTGCTCCAGCTGCTCTCCAGTGCCACTGGCCGCTGGATTACACCAAGGATGCTCAGGTGTAGCCTGAGCAGGGGCAATACCGAGGTTGTTCCCCAGGGCTCACACCCAGCAGAGCCCTTCTCACTCACCCTGTGCTGCCTCCCGGGTCCTTCTGGTTCCCAGATCCCCCCTGTGAGTCTCCCTCAGTTTTGGCAGCCCCGTGGCAGCGGGGTCTGGCTGTAGAGCTGAGCCTTGGGGTGTTTGGCTGGACCATCATCATCGTGGTGACCAAATGTGCCCTGCTGGTGACACTGCAGGGCTGGGTTGGGTCACCCAGACCATGTCCCTGTCGCTCTTGTCTTTCCCTCACTGCCCGGCCTGGCTGTGACCCAGGGAGCAGAAGTTTGCGGTGCCGCCACGCCTGGAACACAGGAGGGGATGAAGATGTGCACCTCAAGTGCCCTGGAAGGGGCTGGAGGTGGGGCAAGGCTCAGGATCTCTCCCCACACACCGTGTGCTGAGGAGCAGCTCCTGGGGCACTTTGGGACCCGCCCTGCTTTGCCCAGACCCAGCTGCTGTGGCAAGTGGGGACCAGGGAGGTCCTGGCAGCCAGGACCAACACACGGATGTCCTGTCCTATGCAGGCTGAGGTGGGACACAGGCAGCTGGACACAACTTCTCCTACTTCTCCTTTTCTTCAGTTTCTCTCCTCCAGATCCCCTAATTTCACCCTTTCACAAAGAGCAGCAGCAGCCCATCAGGTAAATCTTTGTTCTCTAAAGCAAATTGGTATTTTCTTGCCTGAGCTGGAGGAGTGTTTGTCATGACCCCATGTCCAGATTGGCATTGGTGACACCACAGAGCAGCATCTGCCCACTGGCATCCGTGGCTCCTCTTGCAGCCGGGATCTGTGGCTCCTCTCCCACACGGCTGTGTGGCCGGGCGGGATTCCCTGGCCGTGCCTTCGCCTGCAAGCCCAGTCATGATTCCTGCCGTGGGAGGGACCATCTCCAAAAGGTGCTGTGGGCACCGATTGCAGCGGCGTGGGCTCCTCTTGCCATCCAGCAGCGAGAGCCATGGGGATAACGGGAATCAGCAGGAGCAGGGGGCAGGTGTTGGAGCTGCCCTGGCTCTGGCACGTGGGCGCTGTGCTGGTGTGGATTCCTGCTGTCCCAGCAGCGTCTGCTCTGCCCTCCCACACCAGGTGCCTCCCATGGGATGGAGCCACAGCTCCTCTCCCCATCTGTGACACTCAGGGACTGTCACAGCTCTACAAAAGGAAAGTTGCTGTTTATAGAAGATGCTGGGATGCTCGAAGGGGAGATCCTGGGAAGGATGGCACATGGCACTTCTCGCTGCTAGAGGATGGCTGGCATTCCAGTGCTGGGAGGATGCACAGGGTGACCGTGGGCCTCTCTGGGCCAGCCTGGGCACCTGTAACCTTGCCATGGATCACAGGGGTGCAAGGAGTCCTCTCATTTCGGAGCCCTGGGTTGCTGCTCTGTTGTCTCCTGCCCACGGTGCCACGTCCTTGGAGGCACCTGGCACATCCTCCTGGCTGCCTCCTCCCAGCTGGGTTGTAGCAGAGCTGGGAACTCCTGAGCTTGGTCACACAGATGGGTCTGGTTGCTGCAGGATCTGCCTGTACGTCTGAGAGCTGGCACTGGCTGCACACTGTGTCCCGAGGAGAAGAGCCCAGCCTCCCTGCCCCACTCTTCCCAGTGTCTGGAGAAGAAGCCAAAGTGTGCTGTGCTGGCTTCCCGCAGCAGGGTGAGGGATGAGCTCGTTCCTGTGTGCAGAGCTGGGAGGGAGCGCTCAGCACAAGGGAGAGGAGCTGTGATGGAGGTGCAGCATTTTCTCCTCCATGCCTGGCCCCAGTCCGGGCCCATCCTGTGCCATTTGCCGGTAGCAAAGAGGACCGGGAGCTCCAGAACTCTGGGTCAGAGGCCAGGAGATGCTGCAGAGCTGGGGAAGACGAAGAGCCATGGCTAGAGCACTCCAGGGGTGAGGCACCAGCGGGTTCCCAAGTCTGGGACAGAACCATCCTCCTGCGTGGTGCCACCAGAGGCTCCTCCAGAAAAGCTCTGCTGGTGCTTTTTGGGTTTTACCAGCTCAGAGCTGGGCACTGCCAGCACAGACCTCCTCGGGCAAGCAGAGATGTGGTCTGGGCAAGGGGATGAGCTGGCTCTGTCCTTGTGTGCAGGAGGCACCTGATGTGGGAGCAGAGGCTGCCTGGGCCGTGCCAGGATCAGGGCGTGGATGAGCTGCGCAGGATTCGTCACCTCCAGCGTGGTTTTTGGAGCACAGAGGATCTTCCCAGCCCTCTCCCCCAGTGTTGTGCTGGTTTTCAAGGGCTCTTGCAGTGGTCTCAGCCCTGATCTGTCTGGGGCTTCTCGCAGAAGGCCAAGTTTTCTTTGGTGATGCCGAGTGAGGATGTTCAGGGAGAGCAGCTGCCTTTCCTGGGGTGCTGCCTCCATCACCACATTACCCGGGGAGAACCCCCTGGGATTCTGTTCCTTGTCAGAAGCTGCCAATGTCCCATCCCAGGGCAGGTGGGATGGGTGCAGGCAGGGCAGTTTTGCAGAGTGGAGTGTCATGGGAGCCATGTGGGATGGGGAGAGGGTGAAAGAGGAGGGTGTGGAGTTGGGACAGAAGGTTTGGGAGGAGTGTCCTGCTCACCCCCCATCGGGGCTGTCCCTGCAGGCAGAGCTGGGTGTGGTGGCACGGGGGGGCTGTGATTTGGGGGGTGGGGTGAGACCTCTGGAACGCAGGGATTTGCTGGCAGCTGAGCGTGGATGAGTTTGTGCCCACAGGGACTCAGAGCTCCACCAGAGAGCTGTAACACAGCAGCTGAGCCGCTCTCGGGCTCTGGTGTTCAAAAGGGCTGTTGGGGCTGAAGCATCCCTGGGTCTGTCCCCTCCATCCTGCCCCTGTTTTTGGGGTGTTTTTATTTGGATCTTTAAAGCTGCTGTGGTGGGGACTTGCAGCAAAGTCAGGCACTTTGTTCTGCTCTGTTGCCTTTGGTGCTGTGCAGCAGCCCTTGGCTGGGGGAATGTGTGGGTGCCACCTGGTGCTGCTGGGCTGAGGTCTGGCACTGCCTGGGCTGGGGGCTCGGCGGCACTGCCAGGCAGCTCCAGGTCCTTTCCACAGCCCCCTCCAGCCTGACCCTGATCCTGCAGCAGCTTCACAGGGATGTGGCCGTCCAGGATGGTGTCACAGCGTGCTGGGGTGGAGGTTTGCAGGGACTCATCTGAAATGGCTTGTACTGGTCTGGGTCATTCTGAGCACAGGAAAGATGTGGAGCTGCTGGAGCCACTCCAGAGGAGGCCACGGAGATGCCCCAAGGGCTGGAGCCCCTCTGGAGCCAGGCTGGGAGAGCTGGGGGTGCTCACCTGGAGAGGAGAAGGCTCCAGGGAGAGCTCCGAGCCCCTTGCAGGGCCTAAAGGGGCTCCAGGAGAGCTGCAGAGGGACTGGGGACAAGGCATGGAGGGCCAGGAGCCAGGGAATGGCTTCCCAGTGCCAGAGGGCAGGGCTGGATGGGATCTTGGGCAGGAATTGTTCCCTGGGAGGGTGGGCAGGCCCTGGCCCAGGGTGCCCAGAGCAGCTGGGGCTGCCCCTGGATCCCTGGCAGTGGCCAAGGCCAGGCTGGACATTGGGGCTTGGAGCAGCCTGGGACAGTGGGAGGTGTCCCTGCCTTGGCAGGGGGTGGCACAAGATCAACACTAAGGTCCCTTCCAAACCAAACCATTCCATGACTCCCCCAGTTGCAGTTGCTGGTTAAACCACCAGTTTGCACTTCAAGTTCCTGTGTCTCTTGGGGGCTCAGCCACGAGGTGCCATCCCCCCTCCTGAGCACGGGCAGGGGCAGCCCTGGCTCAGCCGCCTCAGGGGGTGCAGGTGTGCTGGGGGACAGCAGTGTCCTGCTGTGAGGTTGTGTCTGCACCAGTTCCCGGTGTCCCGGAGCCACTGCTCACTGTGCCGGGCGGGGTTCAACACTCCCTGGATCCCAGCCTGGGGAGGCTGCTCATCCTGCCCCTCCTGCCCCTCCTGCCCACTCCAGGCTTTGGGACCTTTGCACGGGAGTCCCTGTGGCCAAGGGGTGTCTCAGGAGGAGTTCAGGCCTGGGGACAGGGCAGGACAGATTGGTGCCCTGCTGTGTCCCAGTGCTGGAGGCTCCTCGCAGGCAGAGTTCCTGGTGCTGGTGCCAGCACATGGCCTCAGGCTGTGGCTTCCCTGGCCACTGCCTCCCTTCCCAGTGTTTCCTGGTGTGGTTCTGGGACAGGCAGGGGGTGACCCCACATCCCCATCCTCCCAGATCTGCCATCCTCTTCTCCTACCCCTCCCCTGGGAAAACCAGCTCCCACCCCGGCTGTGTTTGGTGCCATCCATGGCCCTGGCATCATCCAGCAGCCACGGGTTGGGGGCATTTTTCCTGCACTGCTGGTTTGAGGAGGGTGGAACTGGCCAAGCCAGGCACCCTTTGATTTTTATCCAAAGTTTCTGCCTTTGTCCCTGTGAAGAGCTCATGGGAGCAGCCAGACAAACTCTTCCTCTCTGTGGTGCTGCCGTGGCATCATTTGGGTGCTGCTGGTGTGAGGGAGTGGGGTGAGGAAGAGCCTCACTGGGCCATGTCCCCCGTGGGATGTGGCTCCTGAGCAGCTCCTGTGTGCAGCTCCTGGAGCTGCCAGTGCCTTTGCATCCTGAAATTGCCACTTGATAAGGGTTGGGATGGATCTCAGGGAAAGGTTCTTCCCCCCGAGGCTGCTGGGCACTGCCCAGGCTCCCCAGGGAATGGGCCCGGCCCCGAGGCTGCCAGAGCTGCAGGAGCGTTTGGACAGCGCTCTCAGGGATGCCCAGGCTGGGGTTGTTGGGGTGTCTGTGCAGGGCCAGGTGCTGAACTCAGGATCCCTGAGGGTCCTTCCAGCTCAGGATATTCCATGGTTCTGTGATGCTGCAAAGGATGAATTTGGGACCTTGGGCATGAGGCTGGTGCCCATGGGAGGCACCAGCAGAGCCTCTTCCCACTGCCCTTGGCTTGTCCTGGTTTGCCAGGTGCTGGAGCACGGGCAGATCTTACAGCAGGTACCAGGATAAATCTGGGAGGGGAACATGGGAGGTGCAGGTGCCTCTCCCAGGACAGCCCTGTAGGAGCTGGCACCTGATAATGGCTTCAGTAAATGTCACATTTGATGGTTCTGCCCTGCCCCAGTCCCTGGGCTGTTGCTTTACCATGTGCCCCAGCCATAAATCCACCTGCCAGGGGTCAGTGGTGCTGAAGAGCCTGGCTGTGGCAGCCAGGGCAGCTCCTGCTGCTCACTGAATGAAGTTTTTCACTTCTGGTCATCCACGAGGTGTAAGCACAGCACAGCTCCTGTTCTCCCTCTGCTCTCCGGGTGCTGCTGCAGAGCCTGGGTTGATTTACCTGCTTGGGACAGAGCTGGCTCAACTTCTTGTGCCATTCCAGCCCTGGCTGAGTCACAGAATCCCAGAATGGTTTGGGTTGCAGGGGGTATTAAAGCTCATCCAGTCCCACTCCTGCCAAGGCAGGGACACCTTCCACTGTCCCAGGCAGCTCCAAAGCCCCAGTGTCCAGCCTGGCCTTGGACACTTCCAGGGATCCAGAGGCAGCCCCAGCTGCTCTGGGCACCCTGTTTCACTGTGACTCTGGCTGGTTCCAGGCACCTACCAAGGCTGCTCCATCACTGCCCTCCACAAGTGGTCAGGGGAGAGAAAATACAGCAAAGGGTTCATGGGTTGAGATGAGGGCAGGGAGAGGTCCCTCACCCAGTGTTGTCAGGGGCAAAACAGACTCAACTTGGAGATACTAATTGAATTTATTATTAACAAAATCAGAGCAGGACCGTGAGAAGTAAAATAAATCTTAAAAATACCTTCCCCTTACCCCTCCCTCCTTCCTGGGCTCTCCCTCTTCCCTCCAGCAGCACAGGGAGATGGGAATGGGGATCACAGTCAGTTCATCCCACGTTGTTCCTGCTGCTGGAGCCCTTCCCCTGCCCCAGTGTGGGGTCCCTCCCACGGGACCCAGTTCTCCACACACTGTCCCAGCCTGGGTCCCCCTCAGTGTCACAAGTCCTTCCAGCAAACCTGCTGCAGCGTGGGCTCCTCTCTCCATGGGTCTGCAGCTCCCTGCCAGGACCCTGCTCCAGCTCAGGCTTCCCTCAGGGTCACAGCCTTCATTGGGCATGCCCCTGCTCCAGTGTGGGCTCCTCCTGGGGCTGCAGGTGCCTCTCTGCACCCCTGTGGACTTCCACAGCCTTCACCATGGTTTTCCCTGCAGGGAATCTCAGCTCGGGCGCCTGGAGCAGCTCCTGCCCCTCCTCCTGCCCTGCCCTGGCTGTCTGCAGAGCTGCTTCTCTCACATGTTCTAACCCTGCTCTTCTCTAGACCCAAGGACAGCTGCACAACACCTTTTTTCCTTCTTAAATCCCTGATCCTGAGGCGTCTCTACCGTCTCTGCTGGGCTGGGCCTTGGCCAGTGCCGGCTCCATCTCGCAGCCGGCTGGAATTGGCTCTGCCAGACGTGGGGGAAGCTTCTGGCAGCTGCTCACAGAAGCCACCCCTGTAACCTCCCTGCTACCAACACCTGGCTACAGAAACCCAATATCCCCACCCTCCCAGGGAACAATTCCTGCCCAAGATCCCATCCAGCCCTGCCCTCTGGCACTGGGAAGCCATTCCCTGGGTCCTGGCCCTCCATGCCTTGTCCCCAGTCCCTCTGCAGCTCTCCTGGAGCCCCTTTAGGCCCTGCAAGGGGCTCGGAGCTCTCCCTGGAGCCTTCTCCTCTCCAGGTGAGCACCCCCAGCTCTCCCAGCCTGGCTCCAGAGCAGAGGGGCTACAGCCCTTGGAGCATCTCCGTGGCCTCCTCTGGAGTGGCTCCAGCAGCTCCACATCTTTCATGTGCTGAGGCCCTTCAGCCTTCTAGGCCGCTCCTTCCCCAGCCTCACAGCTGGAAGAGCAGCCCTGCCCTTCCTCAGGGAGCGTCTGGGAATAGGAGGAGGAGGGGAAGGAGTGCCCTGAGCCGTTCACAGAGGAGCCAACCAGGCACTGGCAGCTGCTTGGCTGTGCCCGGAGGAGTCGAGCTGTTTATCCACAGGGATCTGCAGCAGCATTTGCCAGGGACAGGGACAGGGCTCCGAGCGAGCACCCTCCATCCCTGCTCGCCCCCAGCTTTGTGTTGGATGCCCTGCAAAGCTCAGGGGTGGGAGGGGACAGGCGGGGGTCACTCTCTGCTGTGTGCCAGTGGCCGGTGAGCTCCGGTCGCATTGTGCCTGGTTCGCAGGGACTTAATGAAGAGTGGATGCAATTAAGGCTGGGGGTGCAGGGAGTGGGGCTGGGCTGGCAGCCACAGACTGCTCCTCAGTGGAGCCAAGCAAAGTGACCCTGGAGGAGACTTGGGGCCTTTTGCAGCCCCGGAGGAGAGCGGGAGCCTTCGTCTGGATGATGCTGCCAGGACCTGCAGCCGGAGCCCGGCAGGGCCGTGCCCGGGGCCGTGCCTGGGGCTGTACGGGGCGAAGGCAGAGCTGGCAGCACCATCCTGCAATCCCACATCCGGCCATGCTCTGCCTGCTGAATCACGTTCCTCCTGCGGGGGAAGCAGGACTTTGCAGAACAGGGAGAGCAGGAGCCCCGGGAGCACCCCTGCCCCGGGAGCACCCCTGCCCCGGGAGCACCCCTGTCCTGGGAGCACCCCTGCCTCAGCCCAGGCACTGGGGATCCCTCCCTGGGGACAAGGAGGGGAGGGGGTGGGTGGCTGTGCCCCCTGCCTTGGGGAGCTCCGGCTCCCCTCTCACTCCAGGAGTGCATTCCAGGGCTGTTGCTCAGGTTCAGCTGCTGGCTCAGGGGTGTCAGTGCACCTGCAGGATACAAGCAGCCTTTTCCTTCCTTTCCATCTTGACGTCTTTTTTTCCTTGTACCTCCTTGAACACCTCTGGAGTGAATCCAGCTTCTCACCCACTCAGTGGCCCCTCTGGCTGCCTACCCTGGCACCCCTGCCCATGCCTGTCCCAGCCCTCTGGCTGCATCCTGCTGATCCTCAACCCCTGAGAGTCAGAGCAGTGCCAGGAGCCAGGAGAAGCCAGGGCAGCCCCCCAGCACGGAGCCACGAGCCCCATCTGCCTCAGAGGCAGGAGGGACTCCTCTCTCCAAGGGTGTCCATGCTGCAGGTGCAGAGCCAAAGGGGCCTGCTGGTTCCTGCTGGTCCTTTGTGTCCCCATCCTGGGTGAGCAGAGGGTCACTGTGAGATCTCAGCGTTGATGTGTCATTTTCCCCCCTTCTCGTTGCCCTGCAGGCTGCAAAATCAAAGCCCTGCGTGCCAAGACCAACACGTACATCAAGACCCCAGTCAGGGGCGAGGAGCCCGTGTTCATCGTCACCGGGAGGAAGGAGGATGTGGAGATGGCCAAGCGGGAGATCCTGTCAGCCGCCGAGCACTTCTCCATGATCCGGGCCACGCGCAACAAGGTCAACGGGCTGACAGGGGCCCTGCAGGGGCCCCCCAACCTGCCGGGCCAGACCACCATCCAGGTGAGGGTCCCCTACCGCGTGGTGGGGCTGGTGGTGGGGCCCAAGGGCGCCACCATCAAGCGCATCCAGCAGCAGACGCACACCTACATCGTGACGCCCAGCCGGGACAAGGAGCCCGTGTTCGAGGTGACGGGGATGCCCGAGAACGTGGACCGGGCGCGTGAGGAGATCGAGGCGCACATCACCATGCGGACAGGCTCCTTCATCGACGTCAACGCCGACAACGACTTCCACTCCAACGGCACCGACGTCTGCCTCGACCTGCAGGGCAGCACGGCCGCCCCGTGGGCCAAGGCCCCCCACCCTGCCCAGCGCCCCTCGGCCGCGCTGCGCAACGACAGCCTCAGCTCCCTGGGCAGCGGCTCCACCGAGTCCTTCTACAGCGGGCGCGTGGCGGCCGCCAGCCCCACCAGCCCCTACAGCACCTTCAGCGAGCCCCCGGCCCCGCTGGGCTCCGACGAGTGCGACTTCGGCTTCGACTTCTTGGCCCTCGACCTCACCACGCCCACCACCACCATCTGGTCGCCCTTCGAGCGCTCGGGCAACCCCCTGCAAGCCTTCAGCAGCTGCTCCTCCATCAACAGCTCGCAGAGACGCAACAGCGGCCCGGCCACGCCGCGCCACTCGCCCACCCTGCCCGAGAGCGGGGCGGCGGGGCTGGAGCACCCCTCGGCGCGGCGCATCCCCAGCGACCCCGCTGGCGCCCTGGCCTGGCTGCCCGCCCAGGGCTCACTCTCCTCCTTCTCCAACAGCACCGGCTACTCCTCCTCCTCCTCGCTGCCCGGCAGCATCTCGGCCGCCTCGGGCTCGCCCACCGACTCCAGCAGCTCGGATGGGCACCGCAAGAGCTCCCGGGAGTGCATGGTGTGCCTGGAGAGCGAGGTGATGGCCGCGCTGGTGCCCTGCGGCCACAACCTGTTCTGCATGGAGTGTGCCCTGCGCATCTGCGGCCGGGCGCAGCCGCAGTGCCCCGCGTGCCACGTGCCCGCCACCCAAGCCATCCACATCTTCTCCTAGCCCGGGGGCTCGCCCGGCGGCCCCCCCCTCCTCCACCCCAACACCACGGCGTTTTAAGGACTTCAAACTGTTTAAATCGAGCTTTTTATTTAATACCAGATCCGATGGGCGCACGGGGCGGGGAGGGGGGAGAGGCGGCGGCGAGGAGCTGGAGAGGCGCAGAGGGCACGGCGGGGGCGGGGGGAGGCCGAATCCGGGGGGTCGGGAGGGTGGGGGCGAAGGGGCCGAAGAAGAAGACGAGGATGAGGATGAGGAAAGAGGGGCGTGAATTCTGCAAGGAGGAAACTCCGATGTTTACAGAATAGCTTTAACTCTTCACCTGGCTGTGGGGCTGGGGAGGGAGCCCGGCTGTTCTCCACCAGTCCTTCCCAAATACCAGTATTCTGTTTGCAAACTGAAATAACCAGAAAGAAAAGGTCCGGTTGCACTTTTTATTTTAGGACACGCAAGGGTTGTCTTTTATTTTTTTAAAATCATTCTATTATTATTGTAATAATTTTTTTTTGTGGTTCTTTTTGTATGTAGTTATTTTTTTGGATGATTCTCAGTGGTTCTATAAATATATATATATTTTTTTTTTTTTTTGTAATGCAGGTCTATCTTGTATTTTGCCAATGTGAAAACTGCCCAAAAATGTGTGATGTGAGGTCAGGAGGACAAGATGGAGGGGGCACAGTTAACACACCACGTCACAAAACCCAGACAGATTTCTATCTCCATTTTATTTTGTGGTTGGTTTGGGGGTTTTATTTTTTTGTTTTGGTTTATTTTGTTTTGTTTTCTTTCTTTTTTTTTTTTTTTTTTTTTTTTTACCTCTTTATGTATATGTAGGGAATTTATAGGAAAATATGTACTTTATTGAATAAATTTTAAAAACTAAAATATATTTTATTTTAAAAAGAAAATAATGGACCTTTAACCTTACATGGCTAAAGTACTGATTATATATTTGCTGAGCTGACTTGACGGTTATGAAAATTGTATCAAGAGTTTTATTTTTTGACTTCAAAGCCTTCTTAATAAAGACTTTTTACTATATATGAATTCTTGTGCTACCCACGGTGTCTCCCTGCCTGGAGCCTCTTGGTACCCGTTCCCATGTCCTTAGGCCCAGGGAGAAGAACAGGTGCCAGCCTGGGGGCCGGAGCAGGAACCAACGGGGACATCTGCCACCTCCCACAGGTGGATCTGTCCCTGCCCAGGCTGGGTGACCCTGCTCTGGGTCTGCCCTTCTCCTTGTCCCCACAGAAAAGCTCCTGTTCCAGGCACTGTGGTGCTGCTGGACAGGTCCCAGTCCCAAAATCCATTGGTGCCCTGGGCTGAGCCCCCAGCGTGGGCAGCAGGGGAGGGGGGATTCTGCCCCTCTGCCCCGCTCAGCTGAGACCCCACCTGCAGAGCTGCCCCAGCCCTGGGGAACAACATCAGGAGCACGGGGAGCTGCTGGAGCCACTCCCGAGGCCACAGAGATGCCCCAAGGGCTGGAGCCCCTCTGCTCTGGAGCCAGGCTGGGAGAGCTGGGGGTGCTCACCTGGAGAGGAGAAGGCTCCAGGGAGAGCTCCGAGCCCCTTGCAGGGCCTAAAGGGGCTCCAGGAGAGCTGCAGAGGGACTGGGGACAAGGCATGGAGGGCCAGGACCCAGGGAATGGCTTCCCAGTGCCAGAGGGCAGGGCTGGATGGGATCTTGGGCAGGAATTGTTCCCTGGGAGGGTGGGCAGGCCCTGGCCCAGGGTGCCCAGAGCAGCTGGGGCTGCCCCTGGATCCCTGGCAGTGCCCAAGGCCAGGCTGGACATTGGGGCTTGGAGCAGCCTGGGACAGTGGGAGGTGTCCCTGCCCGTGGCAGGGGTGGCACTGGATGGGCTTTGAAGTCCCTCCCAACCCAAACCCTTCTCCATGCTCATCATCCCTCACCTCACTTGGGCACTCCGTTGTCGCTCTGTGCCCAGCTGCACCCACTCTCCGTGTGGCACCCGGTCACCAGGGTTTCATTCTGCCCCTGCAGGGCTGGCCAGGCCACTCAGGCGAGCGGGAACAGCAGGGATCCAGGGCTGTGGGGACACGCGAGCAGTTGGGGGCTGTGGAAAACGGGGAACTACAGACAGGAGCACCCCTGGAGAGCAGCACCCATGGGCAGTGGGGGCCCAGGCAGTGGCACCTGTGGGCAGTGGGGACACCCAGAGGTGTCAGAGCACCACCAGTGCAATAGCCACTGGTTTCCATCATTACTGGGGTCCCTGTAATGAGGAGAGTGGGGGCTCTGCTGTGGGGCTGCGGTGGCGTGGGGGTCCTTGGGGTGCCCTGTGTAAGGGACCTGGAGGGGCCCTAGGTGCCCTTGAGTGAGGACAGTTTTGGGGTATCCTAACCAGGAGAGGCGTTGGCTGCCCTCGAGGGGCTCTTGGGGCGTCCCAGGTGGGAGGGGAGTGAGAGTTTGGGGTGTCCCGTGTCGGGGGTGCCTTATGAGGCTTCTTTGGATGCCCCAAGTGGGGTCTTGGGGTGCCTCTAATGGGGACCCTTGGCTTGTCCCGAATAGAGGTACCGGAGCTGGGAGGGGTCTCGGGGTGCTGCAGCAGGGGGGGACCAGCCCCAGCACCCCCAGGAGTTCCTCCGGCCTGGGGAGGGGCTGGGGGGACAGAACGGGGGGTAAAGAGGGGCGGGGAACATAATCCCCGCTGCCTCCAATTAGCGGCAATTAACGGCCATAAAGGGCTGCAGGCGGGGCAGGGGGAGGACTGGCAGCGGCAGTGGCAGGGGCGAGGGTCGTGCTCTGGCTACGGGGGACCCCATGGCTGCGAGGGCCCTGTACCAGGGGCCCGGGGGTCCCACCCGCGGGGCTGTGAAGGGAGCTGGGGGGGCTTCACCCCCTTCCCGCGGGTCTAGGGGGCTCAGTGCTGACCTGAGGGGCTCCACACCCTGCAGCCGTAGGGGCTGTGGTGGCTTGGGTGTCCCCTGGGTCACCTCTGTGCTGGTGCTCAGCCTGGTGACCACAGGTGACGACAGGGTTTGGTGTCACCTGGGCACCCAGCTGTGCTGCTGCTGGCCCCACTCACCCTGCTGCTCATCCCCTGCCCCCGGCCCCATCCTCTGCCCTGGGAGCTGCTCCAGCAGCATCAAGGACCGTGGGCTGGCAGCAGGATGGGCCCTGGCTCTTTCCTCGTGCTGCTGTGTCACACATGATCGCCACAGCCACGGGACAGCCCCAAAACACGGCCGTTCCTCCCGGTGTGTACAGCATGAGCCTGGGGCTGGGCGGTGCTGGAATCTCTTCCCCATCCATCCTCACAGAGTGAGTGGGATCCTCATGTCCCGTCCCTGAAATGTCCAAGGCCAGGTTGGACAGGACTTGGAGCACCCTGGGATAGTGGGAGGTGGCCTTGCCCATGGCAGGGAGCAGAATGGGATGGTTTTTAAGGTGCCTTTCAGCCCAAAATATTCTGGGATTCTGTGGGGATTTCTTGGACACGAACCCAAAGTTCAGCCCTTCCTTCTCCCTTCCCGGCCTACTCAGTGCTTGGGGATGGCGCTGAGGACCTGGAAATGTTTGCTGCAGCCAAATTTGCAATCTCTGAATTTGCAAAACCAGCAAAGAGGGGCGGTTCTTCAGGGGCTGAGCTCTGCTCTGGGACAGGGACAGGAGCCCAGGGAACGGCTGGAGCTGGGTCAGGGCTGGGCATGGAGCTCCGGGAAAGGTTCTTCCCCCCGAGGCTGCTGGGCACTGCCCAGGCTCCCCAGGGAATGGGCCCGGCCCCGAGGCTGCCAGAGCTGCAGGAGCATTTGGACAGCACTCTCAGGGATGCCCAGGGTGGGATCGTGGGCACCTCTGCCAGGAACAGGGGCGGCAGGAGCAGGTTCCCTGTCCCCAGAGCTCAGGTCATCCCTTGCCAGCTTGGGGCCAGGTGCTCACCCTCTTGCCAGCTGACCGGGTGTCTGTACCAGGGTTTGGAGGTTTTTTTGGGCCAGTTTTCACCTCTCTTCCCCTGTGGTTTTGTGCTGCTTTGTTTGTGCTGAGTGTGGGATCCTGCTCCCTGTGGGGTGGCTCCAGAGAGGATTGTTCCAGGTGTGAGGGAAGTGTGAAGTCCTTCAGGAGCTGGGGGGACACACCCGGGTGCTGGGTCCCGTGGCTTGCCCTGCCCCTGGGCTGCCTGTCCCAGGTGAGAGCTGTGGGAAGGGCTGTGGCACTTGGCTCCAAGGCTGGTGGCCAGATGCTTTCCTGGCTCGTGGCCGTGGCTCTCTGCAGATCCCTCTCCCCTCTGTGTCCCACAGGGTGCCCGGGTGTGGATCTCCAAGCCCCTCGAAGTCTGGAGGGTGGCAGAAATAACCAGAAGGTTACAGGTTACAGGGAAGGAGACGCCGTTCACCTCCGCCTGGAAGATGGCTCCATAAGGGTGGAGCTGTGCAGTCCTGTGGGTCCTTCCTGTGCTCCCCACAGAGTCAGGAATTCCCAGGAGTGGGAGATGGCTCACTCTGCATCCCAAACTAGCCTGGGCTACTCAGCAGGCCTGGGGGGCTCACACACTGACTGGACATGGCCCACCTGGTACCTGAGCAGGTGCCCAGAGCCTGCAGCGTGTGTGGTGCCCCTTGTCCCCTGGCCGCCTGGGGAGCTGCTCCTCACTCCTGCTCCTCCCTGGCTTCCCAAAAGGCCTCCAGCTCAGCTGAGGCTGGCTGGGGAGGGATTCCTGGTGACCACCAGCCCAAGTGTGGCCTGTAGACGGAAGCCCTCTGGCTGTGCTGCTCCCACAGCCCCATCCTGCTTTTGTGGGGCCACCTGTCTCTGTTCAGCCCTCCTTCTGCTCCATCACCATCCCTGCAGGCACTGGCCCACCCCATCAAGCTCCAGCTGCCTTCTCTCTGCAACCCCGACTGCCTCTCGGGTGCCAATGACCCGGTGGCCCTGAGCGACCTGCACGAGCCAGCCGTGCTGCACTCACTCTGCCGGCGCTTCCTGGAGGCCAATTCCATCTACACCTACTGTGGTGAACCCTGAGCCCCCTCCTGCTCCCTGCCCTGGGCACATGCCCTGCTCTATGTCTTGGTTTGAAAGACAGGATTCTGCTAAGGAAGGCAGAAGTCTCCCTTGGAATGGCAGATGCGACCCCCCTTCCCTCTGAGTTATTATAATTTTTAAATCAAGGGGGCTTTTAGGCAAAGATGTGGGAAATAGGAATAACAGTTCTTTACTATCATATATCGATATGTGTATAACCAGTCAAACAAACAGCAATAACTCTGGCAGTAACAGCAAACAATCCCAAACCCAGTCCCAGCCTTCTCGGCTGTCAGGCCCTTTCCCCTCGGGTGCAGTTCCGCTCGCAGCCGGCAGGGGCGCTGGCGGCTCCCGGTGAGCAGGGCAGGTGCGATGGTTCCCCCGCGGCTGCAGGGGGCGCTCCGGAGCGAGCTCGGGGAGCATGCGGCACTGGTGCCCTGGGATCCCGGGAAGGGATGGAACAAAGGCTTCACACACCCCTGGGCAGCCGATCCCGGTGTCCGGCCGGACCCTCGGGAACAGCAGGCTGGAACGGCAGGGACGAGCACAAATCCCGGGTGGCAGACGAGATGTATCCAAACTGCGGTGGGAACCCCCCGGAGGTCTGGGCAGGCAGGGTGAGCAGGGCTACAACGCAGCGAAGGCTCGAAACAACGGCAGGGGCAGGGCGGCCACGGCCCAGCTCCCAGCGGGGCAGGGAAGGTGGGCTTGGGATCGTGGGGTTTCTCTGGCAGAAGGAAAAGCAGCCGAAGAAAGCAGCTTCCTTCTCCACCCAAACGCTGGGGACTGAACTGTCCACACACCCAGGTGAAACAAAAGAGCAGCCAGATGCACCCCACTGCAATGGCTAGCTCTTTTGTTTTTCTGAAGTACTCAGAAGTTTGTCCCCCTAGCAACACGTATGGGGAAAATTCCTTTAGCAGAAAAAAAAACCAGGAGAGCTCCTGAAACCCCAACAATATCAAAGACTGCTTTTTTAATATCCCCCTTCATCCTTGAGATGCACCCTGGTTTGCCTTCTCAGTCCCATTCTGAAACAGGCAGGCCCCTCTGAAAAGGTACCACTGGCGAGTCCTCCCTCAGGGGATGAAAAACTCACCTTCCATCTGCCAGTGGTACGCGGCCCACATCCTCTCACCCATCAGAAAGACTTTTCCAGATGCCATCATCCTGCACTACATGGATGATATACTAGTTTGTTCCTGAGATCAGTCCTATTTAGACACTGTCCTAACTAAGACAATAAAGGCTATTGAAGACACCGGATTTGAAATCCGTGAAGACAAGATCCAGCGAACTTGCCCTTGGACCTACCTGGGACCCTGAATCGGCAAGTGGACCGTCGTACCCCAGCATCTCACCGTCAAAGATAACCCAGAGACCTTCCGCGACCTCCACCAGCTCTGCGGGTCCATCAGCTGCCTGCGTCCACTGCTGAGGATCACGACAGCGGACCTCGCACCGCTCTTCTATCTCCTCCGAGGCAGCAATGACCTTGACTCACCCCGTGCCATCACTCATGAGGCCAGGAATTCCTGGACGAACATCCAGGAAGCGTTATCTTCCTGGCAGACACATAGGACTGACCCCACTCTCCCGTTCCAGCTCATTGTCCTGGGTGAGTCACCCAGGTTCACTGTGTTAATTTTTCAGTGGGACACTGCACAGAAAGATCCACTCCTTACCATCGAGTGGGTCTTCCTACACCATGAGCCTATTAAGACCATTACAACACGTCAAGAGCTGATGGCTCAGCTCATTATAAAAGCCAGAGCGCACCTCCACACCTTGTGGGGTGTGATTTCACACACATTGACCTCCCATTGACCACTGGGGTTCTGGACCATTTTTTCCAGAACAATGAGCACCTCCAGTTCGCCCTTGACAACCACACATGGCCAAATTTCCATTCACCAACCCAGTCATAAGCTGTTTAATTTGGCTTTCCATTTGGCCCCAAAATCACTCCAAAGTCAAACACCCCTAAAGGCCCTGACCATTTTCACAGATGGCTCAGGGGCATCACAGAACTCTGTTATGACTTTGAAAGGTTCAAAGACGCAGAAGTGGGAGTCTGACGTCGATTGTTCAAGGATTCCCGCAGATTGCAGAGCTAGCAGCTGTTGTCAGGGCTTTTGAGAGATTCGAAGAGCCAATTCATCTGGTCACTGATTCGGCATATGTGACTGGTGTAGTTGCTAGAGCTGAACACTCCTTGCTAAAGGAGGTGTCAAACCCAAATTTACACAGGTTGCTTTCAAATTTAATTTACTTCTTCTCCCACCGAAAGCCACCATTTCATATAATGCATGTGAGGTCACACACCGACTTCCCAGGACCCATTGCAGAGGGCAGCAGAAGAGCAGATGCCCTGGCCATGCCTGTGCAGACTGCTAACGTACCTGACATCTTTGCACAGGCCAACATGAGCCACAGTTTTTACCATCAGAATGTGCCAGCCCTCATGTGCATCTTCCACCTACCACGCGACCAGGTGAGGGCCATAGTGGCCACATGCCCCAGCTGCCAGCAGCACTGAGTTCCATCACTGGGCTCCAGGGTTAACCCCTGAGGACTCAACAGCCGCCAGTTGTGGCAGACAGATGTGACCCACTATCCGGCATTTGGCAGGCAGAAATACATGCACGTGTCCATTGACACATTTTCAGGAGCAGCGTTTGCTTCAGCTCATGCAGGAGAGAAGGCCAAAGATGTCACCAGGCACTTTCTCCTGGCATTTGCCACCTTAGGTGTCCCGGAACAAATTAAAACTGACAATGGCCCTGCCTACACCTCCCACAAACTCAGGGATTTTTTCAGTCAGTGGGGGGTGAAGCATGGCACAGGCATACCAAGCTCCCCTACAGGACAGTCAATTGTTGAAGGGGCCCACGGCACCATTAAGCGGGTCCTCGATCAGCAGCAAGGAGGGACAGAGATCAGTTCTCCTATTGAGAAGCTCTGTAAAGCCCTTTTCACGATAAATTTCCTAAACTGCTCATCCACAGAGCCAAACCCCCCTGTATTCTGGCACTTCTCCAATTAGGCCCGAGCTAAGCTGGATGAGAAGCCGCTGGTGCTGATCAAAGATCCTGAAAGCCAACAAATACTGGGCCCTTTCCCTTTGATAACCTGGGGGAAGGGGTATGCCTGCATATCAACACCATCAGGCCTGAGGTGGCTCCCAGGCAAGAACATAAAGCCTTACACTGGCCCAGCAAACACTGCTGCCAAAGACACAGCCGTGCCTGGAGCCGATGCAGAACAACCCAAGGACCAAAGAAACACAGCCCGGAGACGGAGACAATGCAAATCTTCACCGCAGACACTGACCTGCCATCCCACAACCAGAGCTGTGACCGGATAAGCTTACAGCACTGACATGTTCCCATACCCCTGTTACCATTCCCCTTTTGTTCCTAGCTTCTTAGCTAATAAAGAAGGGGGAATGTAAAGAGGGAGGGAATGGAAGGCCGCCCCCCAAAATTGCAAATTTTTAACTCTGTTTAAAACTCTAGCAGAAACACCTGCCAACCCATACTCCATCAGGAAACCCAGCATTTGTCCCACCACCACCCTCTAGATGTTCCTGGTACCACTGGCAGCAGAGGCTTGAACTGTACTGCAGCCAAAAAGAGACCCTGGCAAAGACTACCCCCTCCATGAGAAAATCCATACCAGTGTCCAGAGAAAAAATCCCCTGAAGGATTTGAGGACCTGTTGGGATGACGGGTTGTGGGTGCTTCTGATTGTTTTTGTTGTTTAATGTATAATTGGTTGTTTGGGGTGTTTGGTTCTGGGATCTCTGGGAGAGGCCTCTTTAATTAATACAGAAAAGAGGAGTTGTGGTGGCAGATTGACCAGTGGTACAAGAGACAGAGCGAGTTCTTGGTAAGACAGTCTCTGGTGCCAAACACTTAGCGGTTATGGTGAGGGAAAGGAGCCTCTCCCAGGATGTTCTGTTATGGTAGTGTACCCCAGTTCTGCTTCCCCAGCTGGCTCCTGGTGTTGGCCACACCCCTGTACTTAAGCCTGAGCTGCCACGTGTTCGGGGTCATTTGTCTCTGGAAACCTTCACAAGTTGTAGCAATAATCTGCTTTCTGTGGAACTCTACACAAGGACCCTTCTCAACTCCTTGCTGTCGGCTTAGTATTACTGGGGCCATCCCTGCGTCTGTGTGCTCACACATGAGAGCCATGGGGCTGGCTGGGACCCCAGTAATACCGTGTCACCTTCCAGGTGGGTCTGTGGGGTGGCACAGGGATGGGGTGGCACAGGGATGGGGCTGCGTGGGAGCCCCAGTTCTGGGAGTGGGAGGTTGTTCTTTCTGAGCATCCCCAGGGGATGTGACCCCAGTGCTGACGAAAATCTCTGCTCGCTCAGTTGGCAGATTTACCGGTCTCTGCTCTGGAAAGCCTCGGGCTGCCTAGAGATGGCACGGGCAATCCAGCGGCTCGGCAGCTCCGATACGCGACAAGTGACAGCTGTAAAGCTGTCATCAAAGCAGAAGCAAACAGTAGAAATATAGCCCAGACTCCGTGCCTGTATTCCTGTTCTCTTTGTTCCTCCTGTCCCAGGAGAGACGGGAGAGTCTCTTCTCAGAACGAGAGGCAGGAGCAAGAGGGGGAGGGCTAGCTGGGATCGCTGCTTTATTCGGGGGAAGGGAAAGGGGAGAGCAGGGGGTGGACCCGCGGTAACCAGCCAATCGGACTCTGCTTCGGGGGAGTCTGTGCTGCTTTCAAGTCTTACCCGCGCTTGGAACAAAGGGGATTCAGAGCACATGGCAGGGACAAGTCCGGACATGCCTGGGCAGTCCCGGGGCCGGGCTGCACTTCTGGGCAGGCAGCGACAGGCGTGGGCAAGGGTCACCCACACATTGTTTTCTGGCATCAGGGGTAACATGGTAAGTCCTTGCTCTGTCTCAGCTTGAGTCAGGACCATCCACCAAATGATCCACACCATCATCATCTTCTGAAGGTTGCCCGTTGGTTTGTTGGTCCACACCGTTGTCATCTTCTGAAGGTTGCCTGTTGGCGCTTTTAATGTTGCAAATCCGGGCGAACACACCTTACAGGTACCCACCGCACAGCGGTATCTGTGGAAACACAAGCATACCCGCATACGTGACAAGGTCCCATGGGCCTTCCCACTCGTTAGTGAGCAAATCTCGTACCCAGACTTTCGCTCAGGGCAGGTGCGTTTCGCCTGAAGACTGCAACGAGAAGGAATGATTCAAAAGAACAGGGTTATCAGAATTTGGTGGCACTGTAAGACAATTAATTGTGTATAAAGCTTTTGCCAACCAGCTCTGTGGGGATTCTCCAGTCATTCCCCCTTTTTGTTTTTCCAAAACACGCTTCAAAGAGCCATGAGCACGTTCAGTAATAGCTTGACCAGTGGGAAAATGGGGAATACCAAATTTATGGGTTACACCCCACTGTTGTAAAAACCTCTGCATCTTCTGTGAGATGTAGGCAGGACCATTGTCAGTTTTTACAGAGGAAGACACGCTCAAAACAGCAAAAGCCATTTGCCAGTGGGCAATAGCATCACAACTTTTCTCTCCTGTATGTATGGACGCCCACATGGCAGAGGAGAAGGTATCGACAGAAACATGTACATATTTGTATTGACCGAATTCAGCAATATGGGTAATATCTGCCTGCCCAATTTGCAAGGCTTGCAGACCTCTGGGGTTAACACCTGCCGGTAACGGCACAGCGAACCCTTGACAATCAGGACAAGAACTGATAATATTACGAGCCTCAGCAGAAGTTAATGAAAATTCTTTCTGCAAGGCATGAGAGCCTTGGTGAAAGAAATCATGCGAGGCTTTAGCTTGTGCTAATTTGTCAGGTTGAGGCGTCCTCCATGCAGGGTTGGCCAATTAACAGCTCTGGCATTACCTTCCGCTATAAATCCTGGCAAACTGGTGTGGCTCCTTATATGTAGAACATAATGGGGAGGGACTCAGTTCTGAATTGCACACCACAAAGCTTTCAACAGTGAAAAAAGAACGGCATTATTAACTTCCTTCAAAAGAGAGCAATCAAGACGCTGTGTAGTATCTGCAACATAAGCAGAATCAGTAACGAGATTCAATGGTACATGAGAGAATTGCTGGAATGCCATGGCCACAGCCCTTAATTCGACAAGCTGGGCAGAGCCTGACTCGTGGCCTTCCAGCATCTGCCACCCAGACTCATCCTTCCAGGTAAGGCCTTTCCTGTTCTTCCTGATCCATCAGTAAAGACAGTGGGTCCTTGCAGCGGTACACGGCTGTTTTTTGGCCGCAAGGACAAACTGGTTGATTTTGCCAATTGTAATAACTTGTGGCTGGGCAAATTGTAAGCAATCTGCCCAGAAAAGTTTTGCAATGCACTCTGCAAAGGAGCACAAATTGCAGAACTCCATTCAAAATATTCTTGCTGAATAGGAATTACAATTTTTGCAGGATCTTTGGCCATCAACTGCAGGCACCTCTGCCGGCACTTGATAATCAGTTGGGCAATGAGCTCAAACAGCGTAGATGCTGTTTTCTTAGGCTGGTGAGGCAAAAAGACCCATTCTAAAATGTGCAAAGGATCAGGCCATTGATCACCCTGCTGTGCAATGATGCCTGTAGGATGGAAATCTGGAGTGACAAGAAACACAAGGATATCAATGGTGAGGTCCACCCAGTAGACCTGACGCTTTGAAATCACTTGCTGCACTTCTTCCAGTGCTTGTTCTGCTTCAGGGGTTAACTTCCTTGTCGAAGTTAACTCTGGGTTCCCTTTAAGGATGTTAAACAATGGGGATAATTGTGCGGTGGTCAGTTCCAAATAGGGTCTCAGACAATTTATGGTACCCAAAAGTTTCTGTGCATCATTCAAAGTCCAGATTGATTTTTCAAACTGAAGATTTTGTGGCTGCACAAAAGTATTTTCACTTCCAGATATCTCCAGGGTGCCTGACGTTGCACCGTTTCTGGAGCTATCTGCAAGGATAATTTTGCAGTGCTTTGAGCAGATGTGGTTGGATTTGCAACAGCTCATCTTTTGTAGGAGTTGCTACCAGTATATCGTCCATATAGTGATAGCAACAGGCTCCAGGGAACTGTTCCCTAATACCAGACAAGGCTTGTGCAACATACCATTGACAATTGATTGGGTTCTTTTTCATACCTTGTGGCAACACTTTCCATTGATATCGTTCCACGGGTTTTGCATGATTAACAGATGGCACTGTAAATGCAAATTTTGGAATATCTTTTGGATGCAGTGGAATGGTAAAAAAACAATCCTTCAGATCAACAATCAATATGTCCCACTTAGCAGGTATCATTGTGGGGGATGGCATTCCAGGCTTTAAAGCACCCACACTCTCTATTACTGCATTAATTTGACGCAGGTCATGGAGCAATCTCCATTTCCCTGATTTCTTTTTGATCACAAAGACAGGTGTATTCCAAGGGCTCATAGAAGGTTCAATGCGCCCTTGTTTTAATTGTTCCTGGACCAATTCATGAAGGGCAACTCATTTTTCTTTTGGTGGGGGCTACTGGGTTTCCCAGATAGGTTGTTCTGTAAGCTACCGTAGCAGCGGTGTAGGGTGCTTCATGCCCTTCGGCACAGTGGCCCCAATCAAAAATTCATCCCCACTTTCACCCCCCAGGCTGCCAGATCATCTCATCCCCACACACTGAGGGGTGCTGCAGTGATGTAGGGACGGACAGCGGCTATTTGTCCTTCTGGGTTTGTGATCAACACAGGTTTAGTACTCAAGTAGCTTTGTGTAGAGCCCCCAAGGCCAGCAACAGCAGACCCCACTGGCATTGTAGGCCACAAGGGAGGCCATGCAGTGGCAGATTTGACAGTGACATTGGCTCCTGTGTCTATCAATCCCTTGATGGTTACATGTGATGGAGCCATGCCTTGCACTTCCAAAGTACAAACCATTCTCTGGCCAGAGATGTTTTGAGTCCAATATACTTGAGGTAGCCCCGTTGATCCGAAGCCTTGATCCCCTCGTAGTCTGGAATCTGGTTTTGGGACACAAGACTTAAAAGGCACAAGTTGAGCAGTACGAGTCTGAGCAGGTATGGTAACAGGAGGACTGGGGGTTGACACCATAGCATATATTTGTCCCATGTAATCAGCATCCACAACCCCCAGATGTACAAAGATACCTTGCACTGTCACACTCGAGCTCCCTATTAGCAACGCACTGAGCCCCTGACCCATGGCTCCAGGCGCTGCTAGGGGGGCTTTGTGAACCTGCTGCGAGTCTAAGATGACTGTGCTGGCAGTGGAAGCATCCATGCCAGCAGCTCCTCTTGTCCACCCGGTGGGGTGGTTGCATAAGCTTGCATGGGGTGTGGCCCCTGGGAAGTGTTTGTGTCAGTGCGTGCTTCCCTTTCGCGCTCTTCTTCCCGCTTCCCTGGTGTGTGAGGGGCTGCCCATTCGCATGGAATTTAGATTTGCAGTGCTCTGTACAACGTCCTGGCTTTGCGCACTTAGTACAAAGTTCCACCCCAGGTGTTCCTTTCGGGTTTTTTGGCACACTTGATAATTGGTTCTTGTGGGGACACTGAGCTTTGGTGTGACCTTGTTGTCCGCAGCTATAGCAATGATGCTGTACCTCCACTGCAGCTGCAAGAGAGTCTGCTAGCATGGCCACATGGTAGGGAGCACTTCCTACCTTGGAACAAGCATGTATTATCTCCTCCAAAGAAGGAGAGTCACTCGGCAAGAGATCTATGGCTTTCCAACACTCATCGTTTGCATTATCCTTTGCTAACTGCAAGAACATCTGCTCCCTTGCTGTCGGATCCGCTATCTGTTTGCCTAAGGCATCCTGCAGGCGATCCAAAAATTGCATATACAGCTCATGTGCACCCTGCTTTATCGAGGTGTATCGTTGTGTTGGTGAGGACATATATGCAACCTTCTTAAGAGCCTGCATACCCAAATCATGAGACTGAGCTAAGATAGAAGGATGCAGACGAGTGTGTAGCTGTGGGTTATCCAAAGGAGGGAATCCCAGCAGCTGAGCCACGCCTGCTCCGAAACGAGGATCATACGGAGATAATTTAAAATTGCTCATTGTCATTGCTTCAGCAAATTGACACCAAACAGACTCAAATGTTAAGTACTGAATTGGAGAGCAAAACAATCTTGTTATTAGTTTCACATCAAAGGGAGTCAGATCTTGTGCAGCTAAAAACGACAGCATCTTTGCTACGGCTGGGGATGCCAAACCATGCTTTGTAGCTATTTTGCCCAGTTCTGAAAGCACTTGCCAATTAAACTCAACGTATTGATTTGGTCCCTGACCTCCGCTTCTAATGACAGGGAACGCTCCCATTGCCCCCTCAGAACTCATTTGATTGTTCAGAGCAAAAGGATGCCCAGGCATAGGAATACAGTCTGCCAGTTCGAAGTCTCCTCTGAGACTTGTTGGTGCTTTGATCTGGTTCCAAAAGCTTTCCGGGTCATAAGCAGATACTGTTAGTGAGACTGGTTGTACCGTGAGCACGTATTCCGGAGGATTTGCGGGTGTT
This sequence comes from Corvus moneduloides, assembly GCF_009650955.1. Taxonomy (NCBI): domain Eukaryota; kingdom Metazoa; phylum Chordata; class Aves; order Passeriformes; family Corvidae; genus Corvus; species Corvus moneduloides. The sequence continues at coordinate 1,057,938 of NC_045503.1, read as the reverse complement.
ACGGAGGGAGTATTTCCCTTGCTGGGGTCCCGTCCCAGCGTCTTCCCCGTATCGGTCACCGGGCGCCTGCGCCAAGGGCTGAAGGCTGATCGGCGCATGCGCGAGAGGCGCAGGGCAGGCAAAGGCCGGTCCATTGGAGGAAAAGCGGGGGAATCCACAGCAGGGGGAGCCTCTGGCTTCGGCTCGCCCTCTCCGTCGGACCAGAGGTCATCGGGCAGGTGTGTATAGAACGGAGCTGCCAGACCAGCGGGACCGGGACAGTCGGCCCCAAGGTCCGTCCTTCCTTCCGCCGCTTCAAGTGAGGGCGCGGTGCCGCCACGCCCCACCGAGCTATTGGAGATGGTAGCGCCCGGCGCGGCCCCGCCCCACCCCGCCGCCAGTACCGGCGCGGAGCGGCGGTGGAAGCGACCGGCCGGGACGGGGTGCGCCTGGCGCGGAGCCGTGTGGCACTGCTGCTCCGCCGTGTGGCACTGCTGCCCCGTGTGGCGCTGCTGCCCCGTCGTGTGGCACTGCTGCCCCGTCGTGTGGCACTGCTGCTCCGCCCCGTGTGGCACTGCTGCTCTGCCCCGTGTGGCACTGCTGCCCCGTCGTGTGGCACTGCTGCCCCGCCCCGTGTGGCGCTGCTGCCCCGCCGCCCCGTGTGGCGCTGCTGCCCCGCCGCCGCCCTTGTCCGGGAGCGGCTGCCCCGGCGCCGCGGACAGGGCGGGTGGCTCTCGGGGCAGGGGAGCGGCGGGCTGGGGTTGCTGGTTGCTGATCGCTGTTGGGGTTCCGGGGCAGGGGCTGAGGGCAGGGGTCGGTCTGTTGTAGGACTCATTAGCGGCTCGCAGTTCGATGACTCAGGACACGGCCCAAAGGCGGTTTCTGCCGGCGCCTTTGTCTCTGTGCCCGGGTTCTCACCGGCCCCAGCGGCTTCCCCTGTTCTCTCCTGTCTCTTCTGCGCCTTCGCTTTATCCTCCGCATCCGCGGGGTCCCGCGGTTCTAAGTCCCGTTCCTTTTCTACCGCTTTTAAAGTCTCCAACACCGCCCTCCAGGTTGTGAGCCGAGTTTTTGCAGCCTCATCACCCCGGGAAGCGAAATCAAGAATTCGCAGTCCAACTTTTTCCCAGGTTGCCACCTTAAAGGCACCCACAGCAATAAAGTTTTTAGCACTTGTTTATCATACTTAATGCCTCGTTTGTTTAGCATGAGCGTCCATACATTTACTGTAGCTTTTTCTTCTTGGGATATTTGATTCCCCATGGTCCCCTGTAGCCTACCTAGTCGTCCCAAGGCTTTTGGCACTTCTCCCCAGTGCTCTTTGGCTGCAGAGCTCCGTCCCCTCCGCTCTCTCCCGGCGCTCAATTTTCTTGCAGTTCCTCGCACGCCGCACCGGGTGTCGATGTTGGGGCAGTCACGACACGCGCGGACAGTGCCTCGCATAAAGTGCAGAAGAGGCTTTTATTAAACAAAGCAGCCCCTTTTGTACACTTCTTGTATGTTGTCATTTGTGTTACAGATTCATTGGGTGCTAAACTACTACAATAGACTTACGGGCTACTATCAACTAAAACATATAGTCATTGGCTACCTGTGGCATGAGCATTCAAGCATTCAGAAAAATAACAGGTGTGGATATGTTGCTGTTTTTCTCCTGTTTTTTAACTTTCATGCTTCTGTTTATACTATATCCTCATGGATAAAAACTAACTGCTTTTCTTCTCACGGGCTTTTCTCACGAGTAGAAGTTACCCATGTCCAAATGAAGGTCTGTGAAGGCTGCAGACCTGCTGTTGGCCTCAGCACTGAAGGGCACCATCGTGAAGCAGATCTGCAGCACTGCCCTTGGGAGACTGCTTCAAGTAAGGGTCCTGCTTTGGGGATGCAGCTGTGATACCAGAGTGTCCCTTGCAGGTGCTTTTCCCCGTGTTTTGGTGCCCACTGAGGCACAGAAATGGGTGAGCTGGGGATGAGCTCCGCCTCGAGGGAGGCGGGATGGGAAGGATCCCTCCTGGAGGAGCCTGGGCAGTGCTCTGTCCTGGGACTGACTCTCCCTTTGCTGCAGGACCCCAGCAGGTACGAGTATGGGCAGACCAAGGTGTTTTTCCGGGCTGGCCAGGTGTCCGTGCTGGAGGAGCTTCGTGTCCGGAGCCCGCGGGCAGCCTGCACCCAGCTCCAGCGGCACCGCCGGGGCCGCGCTGTGCCCGCAGCGGAGCGGGGACACGGCTGGGGACAGACGGCAGCGCTGCCGGCTCTGGGCTGGGCTCTGACACGGGTGTCCCCGTGGAGTGGGGCGCAGGCTCTGCCACCCCCTGCCCAGGGCTTTGTCCTCCCTCTGCCTAAGGAGCCCCCCCTTGCCCTGCTCTCTGCCCTCTCTTTCAGGCTTTGCTGTCCCTTCTCTGGGCTCTGCCACCCCTTGCTCAGCTCTGTTTCCTCTATAGGCTCTGCCACCTCCTGTCTAGGCTCTGCCACCCCTTGCTCAGCTCTATTACCGCTGGCCTGAGCCCTAGGGTATATCACCATGTCCCGCAGCCATAGGGAGGAGGAGGAGAGAAGATCCAGCAGGCAGGAATTGTGCAGCAAGATTGATTTATTTAATTCTTTTACAAACTCTTTTATAGACTTTTTTCTTCATAGTCTAATTGGACAAAGGATCAGCCACCCCTTGGGGTGATTGGCCAAAATCCTAAAACATCCATTGTCAAAATATTTTTCTAGTATACCATAAACAAGACTTTTCAAGGTTGCAGGTGTTTGGTTGTTTACAGAACTCTGCTACCTCTTCTGCGTGAGAGAAAAGTCTCTCACGGACTTAGAAAATGGCAAGAAAATCCTTGCTAGCAGCATTTTTGTATCTACACAGCTCTGTCCCCCCTCCAGGCTCTGCCACCTCCTGCCCAGCTCCCTGTTCCCCCTCTTGGCTCCCTGCCCAGCTCCCTGCCATCCCCACAGGTTTGTGAGGATGCTGCGGAGGACCAGGGCTGCCGTGGTGCTGCAGAAGACCCTGAGGATGGTCCTGGCCCGACGCTCGTTCCTGCACCTGCGCCAGGCCGCCGTCACCATCCAGGCCTTCGCCCAGGGCCCGTTTGCCCGGTGCCGGTACCGAGAGGTGGGAGCCCAGCAGGGCGGGGGGTGCCTGGCTCCCCTCCAGGGGTGCCGGTGGTGCCATCGCCCTGTCTCTGCCCCTGCGGGTGGTGTGGCACCACCAGGCCGTGCTGATCCAGAGGCTGGCTGGCCCGGAGGTGCTATGGCCACGTGTGCAGGGCTGTGCTGCTCCTGCAGAGCTGCTGCCGCCGGGCCCGGGTGCGACGGGAGCTGAGCCGGCTGCGGCTCAAGGTGCGCTCGGTCAGGCACTACAAGCAGCTGCACAAGGGCATGGAGAGCAAGGTGATCCAGCTGCAGTGCAGGCTGGACAAGCAGGTGGGTCCCAGGGGGGTCCCAGGGGCAGGGTTTTGTGCTGACCACCTCTTACCTGGCCCTGGCCCAGCTGTGTCCTGGGCCTGGGGCAGGAGCTGATTGCCTGATGTGGGTCCCCAGGAGAAGCGGTGCCTCTGGGCTTTGTTCCCAGGTTTCTGTGCTCCTTGGGACGGGTGGGGCACTCCCCTGGGTGCAGCCTCACAGCAGTGTCAAGTGCTGGGGACAGTCCTGGTGTGACATGTTCCACTCTGCTGCTGGCAGCATCCCTTTTCACCATCTGGGTTTCTCTGCTCTGACTGTGGCTGCTCCAGTTCTGGGGGTGTCTCTGGAGGACGAGGGAGGTGGTGTGATCCTGTCTGGGAGTTGGAGGAAACAGGGCAGGGTAATCCCGCTGTGAGGACCAGCCTGGTGGCGGGGAAGGGACCCACGCGTGAGCTTTGCCATGGCTTTAGAGCCCATGGGGGTGGCAGGTCAGGGACAGCTGCTCTCCCAAGGCCTGAGCTCTGGAGGAGGAGGATTCTATGGCTCAGGGCTCCAAGGAGATGATGGGAAATGGGGTCTCATTACAGAGGGGCAGCCTGAGTGCACGGGGCTCTCAGTGCTGTGACACGTGGGGATGTGTCCCTGCCCCTGTTCCTGACCCCGCCCCTGTTCCCAACCCTGCCTGATGCTCTGTCCCTCGCCCCAGGCCCAGGAGAAGCAGCAGCTGGTGGAGCAGCTCTCAGGGCTCAGGGCTGCCCGCGCAGAGGAGCTGCAGCGCCTGCAGGATGAGTTCTGGCGGCTGCAGGAGGACACGGCCGGCAATGCTCAGATCCAGCAGCTGGAGCAGCTGGAGAGGCACAGCTGCCTGGGCCCGGAGGTCGAGGAGCTTAGGGAGGTTTGTTGGGGGATGCTCCTGCTCCTCTGGGGCTCCACAGGGCTCTCCTGGGAACATGCAGTGGGAGTCCACTGGGCAGGGCTCAGGCTGTACCTCCCTTCTGCCTTCCCGCAGCGCTTGGTGGAGATGGAGGCTGTGCAGCTGCAGCTGGGGGAGGAGAGAGATGCCCTGATCCAGCACACGTTGGAGCAGTCAGGATCTGGAAGGTAAAAGGGGTGCTCTGACCCCCTCATCGCCCGGGGTATGAGCAGGTCCTGCAGGCAGAGGCACATCCCCTCTCCGAGGGGTCACGGCGTGGTTGTCCCCACTCCCCTCTGTGTCCGTCCCCACAGAGCTGCACCAGCAAATGGCACGGGAGAGCCAGGGGCTGCTGTGGGAGCTGGAGGAGGAGCAGGAGCGCTACCGGAGCCTGGAGCAGGAATACGCCCACCTGGAGCAGGACTATGAGACCCTTCCACAGGGTGAGGGCCCGGCCCGGAAATGGGAGCCTCCGGGCAACCCCTTCCCTGGCTCCTCATGCGGAGTGGGCAGTGCTGGCTGCTCTGCTCTGGGAGAAGTGGATTCCCCAGTTCATCTGCTGGGGGTCCCCAGCCCAGGTGCCCTCCCGAGGCTGTCACTCCTCCAGGGGATGTGGCAGCAGAGGATCAACCTCGTCCTTCTCTTCCCCACTTAGCAAAGCACCTGGAGACGATCCCCTTCCTCAGAGAGCTTCCAGGGCTCCGAGAGCAGCTTCTTGTCCTCCTCTGTGTCCACGGCTCCCTTGAGAGACGGCTCTGACCTGCAGGCTGAGGCCAGTGGGGACACTGGGGACAGTGTGGTGGGGGTGACAAGTGGGCTGTGCCTTCCCTTGGCTGTGGGGACAGATGTGCCCCAAGGCAGCTGGCTGGGGGCTGGTCCCCTCGGGAGGGCTGTCCCCAGGATTCACTGGCTGCTCTTTCAAGCCCTGTCTCTGCACAGGGGCTGGAGGAGCCACAGCCTGGTAGTGAGACCCTGAGTGGTGTGGGGAGCCAGGACCCCTTGGAGAAGTCGTATCTCCTCCCCAAGGAGGAGCTGGCTCGGACCTGGGAGGAGCTGCCGAGGTTCAAGGGCTCATTGCAGCTGGAGGAGAAGAAATGCTTGAAACTCCTCAAGTGCAGGGTGAGCTGCTGCCCCGATGCCATGAGCAGGGCTGGGTCCAGGCTGTGTCCACGCTGGCAGGGCTGGGTCTGGACTGGTCTCACCCCGTTTTCCCCTGCACAGAACACAGCGGAGATGCCGGGACCGGGCAGGAGCTCGGGGCAGGTGGTGGGCGATGACCTGAGATACGCCTACGATGCAGTGCAGGTTGCCAACAGGTGGGTGTGCTCCCAGGGAGATGGTCTCAGCTGAGGCTGGCTCCCCCATGCTGCTGGTGGGGCTTTTCCTGGTGTTTAACCAGCTGTGGCCCAGCTTGTGGTGCTGAGCAGCTGCAAATCCTCTTTGGAGCAGCCCCATCCTCCCTCGTGAGAGGCAGGCACCCAGCTGGGAGCGGGGCACCCTGACTCCCCTTCCATCCGCCCTACCCAGCTGTGTTTTCCTGGATGGGGCTGGGGCATCCCACCGTGCTCAGAGCAGCTCTGTGAGCAGGTGGGATGTCCTGGACTCCACAAGAACCTCCTGAGCGCTGGTGGAGCCCGTTCCTGGGCTGTGCCACATGTGCTCCGTGCTCAGAGGGGAAAGGCTGGGGCTGTGCTGCCTCAGGGTGCCTGGGCAGGGGCTGAACCCCAGTTCTGCAGCTTCTGGGGGGAAAGCAGCTGCTGCTTCTGCAGTTCTGCCTCCTCGGCAGCCTCCCAAGGGCTGGGGTGGGGCTGTAATGCCTCAGTTTCCCTGTGCTGGTGTGCAGGCTGCTGGTGAGCCAGCTGAGGGAGGAGAAGCAGCAGAACGAAGAGGAGGTCCAGGGGCTGCACCTTGACATCTGCTCCCTGAAGCAGCTGAGCCAGCAGCAGGCAGCCCTGAGCCAGGAGCTGCAGGGCCAGGAGGGGCTGCAGTACCACGTGCTGCAGCTCGAGAAGCAGAACTGGGTAAGAGGGGCTGGGGGACAGGAGTGGGTTTGGGGCTGACCCCTTCCTTGCCCTGGGATGAGCTGCAGTGACTCTTTAGGGAGCAATGTGGGAGCCCTGCTGTACCCCCAGCTGGGACACAGAGCCCCAGAGCAGAGCCTGGCTGCTTGAGGCACCACCCAGGGTTTGTGAGCCTCTGCGATGAGCTTTTTACAAAAAGCTGCCATGTTGCTGTAATGCTGGAGAGCGAGCCCATCCAGGGCTTGTCCTCCCCCTGACCCCTGGCCATCACCGCTCCTCCTCAGCCTCAGCCCCTGCCCACTCCCTGTCCGAGCTGCTGCAGTGCCTGGGCTCTTTCCACGCCACTCTGGACCGCCATGGGCTGGCCCCCAGAGTGGGCCACCAGGCCCTGTGCCAGCTCCCGTTCCTCATCAGTGGCACCACCCTCAACTGCCTGCTCCTGAGGAAGGACGCGTGCTCGTGGAGCTGTGGCATCTAGCTCAGGTCAGTCCCTGAGTGGGGCACGTGTCCCTGGGGGTGGCGGGAGGTGACCCATGCCCTGCCCTGAGCCGTGTCCCTGGCAGGTACAACACCAGCCAGGTGGAGCAGTGGCTGTGGGCGCAGGGGCTGCAGCAGAGCAGGAGCTCTGTGAGGAGCTGGAGCCCCTGGTCCAGGCTGCCCAGCTGCTGCAGGGGAAGAAGGTGACAGAGGAGGATGCCGGAGCTCTGTGCAGCCTCTGCACGGTGCTGACGCCCCAGCAGGTACTGGGAGGGTTGGAGCTCTTGCCTGCTGGGCATCCACCTTACCCTGGGGCTCCTGGGACCAGGCTGTGCCCAGAAATGCCAGGATGTGCCCAGCCCTGCCCTGTTGACGTCCCCGCCCTCTCGTGCAGGTTGTGAAGCTCCTCCGGGCATACACCCCGGCCGTGGGGCTTCAGCAGCAGCGTGGAGGTGAGCGGGGCCCGGGGGCTGCCCTGCATGGACACCCCCACGCTGGGGCAGTCCTGATGTGACCATTGTCCCCACAGAGGTGGCTGCAGGACCAGTACAGTCCAGCTCCTGGTGGACACCAGCCACCTCTTCCCTGCTCGCCTGCCCTTCACTGCCTCCCCGCTGCACCTGGATGAGCTCCACATCCCTGAGACCCTCAGCCTGGCCTTCCTTGGCCACTGCTGAGCCTGGGGCTGCCCCTGGGCTGCTGCCAGTGCCCCATTTCAAGGTGTCTGCACCCTCTGAAGTTTGGGAAGGCCGTGAGGGCAGGGGTTCAGCACCTTTTGACTGTGAAGTTGTTTATTTATTGAAATTTGTGTGCCTTGTTTGTGGCACAGGCAGGGCCCCTGACAGTCCTGCACTGGGGGAGTTGGCCACGTTTTAATCCTTTGGAGTTAAGAAAAGTCTTTGCAGGTAACTCTGGCATTGAGGCTGTTTGCAGGGCGGTGGGAGGGAGCTCTTTTGGCCCCAGAGAAGGGGTGGGCAGCAGGCTTGGAACAGACTTACCTGCTTCCTGTGAAGACAGGGAGCATTTATTTGAATGACCTGGCTTAGCTGATGTCACACAGACTTTAACTCCTCAGCCTGTTCGGGTTAGGAGTGTTGACAGGAGTCATGGCGGAGCAGGAGCCTTTCTAGAGAGGTTTGGGCTCCTCTTGAGAAGGAGTCAGTAATTGTACACTGCTCCCTGAACCACCCGTGCAGTTCCAGTTAAACACTGCCCCCCAGCCTCCTGTCTCAAGGAATTCCTCTGAGGAATTGCAGTATCTCCTGAACACAAGCCTCCCCTTTCTCCATAAACAGGATCCATTTCAGGAGTAGATGAACCAATCCCATGAAAATGCTGTGTCCTGGTCTTGAGTTACAATGGCTTTGGGAACATGAGGACTGGGAGGTGCATGAAGGTGGTAGGATGAAGTGGCATGAGCGTCAGGGCTCAGAGGGACTTGAATTTAAGTTCAAGAATCCAACTGTTTTCCATTCTGTGACTGAGGTGAGATCTGGTGGGTGGGAAGATGGACCAGTAATACCCAGTCCTGCTCTCTGGCAGTGGAAGCCATTTACCCTTGTCCAAAGTCCCTCTCCAGCTCTCCCGGGGCCCCTCAAAGCACTGAAAGGAGCTCTGAGGTCTCCCTAGAGCCTTCTCCAGGCTTAAAGGAGTCTGGTTACACCCAGTCCGTTTTCCCACTCGAGGTGGGTTTGGGTTTTCCAGTGCCCAGCATCACATCCCAGAGCTCACAGACCAAGTGGCCACCAAGCTTGCTCAGAGCTTCACTTGGACTTCCTGAACAGGGTTTGAGGGCAACTCTCTCATTATTGTCCTGCTCACAGTGGGCAGCTGGTGCATAAATTATTATATTTTAAAAATCCCTTTTTTGTCTTTATTCTTAAATATATTGTAATACAAATATTAATGTGCCATGACTTCAGCAGGCCATATTCTAAAATAACTGATTTTTATGTACCTCAGGTCCTAATTAGTTCATAGAATCATGGTTGGAAAAGACTCAAGTCCAGCTCTCAACCCATGTTCACCACTCAGCCACATCCTCCAGTGCCCCATCTTTGCAGTGTTTGAATGCTTCCAGGGATGTTGATTCCACTCTGGCCCTGGGCACCAAGGCCTGACCCTGCTTTCAGTGAAGAAATTTCCCTAATATCCAATATAAATCTGTCCTGGTGCAACTTCAGGCCGTTTCCTCTCATCCTGAAGCTCCCTGAAGCCTGGTACTGAGAGCGGGTGTGTCCATCCCTGCGTTTCAGAGCCTTTTGGTTGTATTGAGGTACAGATCCCAAAAATTAGTGCCTTTTACGGCTTTCAGGGAGCCCTCGGGGATGGGAGTGAAGGGCAGCACTTGGTTTCAAACTCCCCATGATATTTCTATAGCTGCCAAAAGGCCCCCAGGGTCAGGATTCTGCCCTCCAAAAGGCTCCTGGATCAAGGTCCAGTCAGGAAGATCACTCAGCATTTACCCTTCCAGCCTCAGCTGGGGGGAACTTGTTTAAATTGTTGTTAATTGACTCCTATGAAGATAATGGCAAATAGAAATAAACCTTAAAATAACTTCCTTCCACCTTTCCTTTCTCCTCAGGCTCAACTTCCCTCCCAAATTCTCTACCTCCTCCCCCAGAGCTGTGTAGGGGGATGGGCAATGGGGCTTGTGGTCAGTTCATCACCCCTTGTCCCTGCTGCTCCTTCCTCCTCCTTCTCTTCCCCCACTGTAGTGTGGGGTTCCTCCCATGGGTGCCAGCCCTCCATGAACCCACCCTGGCTGGATCCCTGAGCTTCTGCCCCAGCACAGCCTCTCCACGGGGTCAGAGCCACCGTAGGGCAGATCCCCCTCTCTGGGCAGGCTCGTCCAGGGGCTGCAGGTGCAGCTCTGCTCCCCAGGCACCTCCGGGGCTGCAAGGGCACAGCCCGTGCTACCGTGGCCTCCCAGGGAACCTCTGCTCTCTTTTCACATAGGCACAGGAGCCCCATGTGAAATTATGATGATTAAAGCTAATTAATTAATCCAGGAACCCTCAAGAAATGTTGTATCCACCATGGATCACTGGAAAGGGATGAGCCCAAGAGCCAGGATGGGGTTGGACTTGGGCTTTAAAGGTTCCTTTCAGCCTAAGTCATTCCACAATTCTAGCAAAGCCTGGTGGCAGCCCCACAATTCTCAAGGGTGAAGCAGGACTGTGCCAGACCCCAGGAACAGCCCCAGCTCTCTCTGTAGGTCATCAGGGCCCTGCATTCATCAAATTACATCAATCCAATTTAGTGAGAAAGTGTTTCGGGACTGTGCCAAAAGCCTCACAGAAGTCCAGGGAGGTGCCAGCCACAGCTCATCCCTTCTCTGCTGAAAGAGTCACCCCAGCATGGAAGGCCACGAGAGCAGCAAGGGATGGGTTTGCCCTCAGTGAGGCTGTGCTGGCTGTCCCTGATCACCTCCCAGGACAGGTCTGTCCCAGCTCTGCAGCTCCTCCCGAGGGGAGGCGGAGGGGCAGGGGCTGAGCTCTGCTCTGGGACAGGGACAGGAGCCCAGGGAACGGCTGGAGCTGGGTCAGGGCTGGGCATGGAGCTCAGGGAAAGGTTCTTCCCCCCGAGGCTGCTGGGCACTGCCCAGGCTCCCCAGGGAATGGGCCCGGCCCTGAGGCTGCCAGAGCTGCAGGAGCGTTTGGACAGCGCTCTCAGGGATGCCCAGGCTGGGGTTGTTGGGGTGTCTGTGCAGGGCCAGGGGCTGCACTGATGATCCCTGAGGGTCCCTTCCAGCTCAGGATATTCCAGGATTCTGTGTTCTGTGATTCCATTTAACACCTATCCTTGGTGCAAAGGCACCCTCATGGAGCAGCAGCAGGGACCATCCCTGGGCTATTGGTCCTTGGAGCTGGTTAATCTTGGAGCTGGTTAATCTTGGAGCTGGTTATCCTTGGGGTCGGATATGCCTGGTTTTCACTTTAAAGGTGGAAGTGCTGCACTGGGATGGGAGTGGGGCTGGGGGGGCCCCCAGGTGCCTGTCCCCTCCCAACTCCCCACAGGAGCCACAGTGAAGGGTGTGCTTTTTAATGTCAGTTATAATAAAATATTTTTACAGAGCCCAAAAAATTCAAAATAGTGCAAAACATCTCACTGTCATGCATCCATGGGAGCCGCCGCCGCCGGCGGGACAGACACACAGGCATCGGTGACACTGTGCTACAGGAGCAGAATTGGTCAGTTCAATCACATGCCAAACAGGACAGTCTGGGGAGGGGGCACAGGGCCAGGGGCACCACGGTCGGGGTGCGGGGCCGAGCCCCAGCCTGGCCGTGCAGGAGCAGCCGGTAGAAAAAGGGTGTAAACATTGAACAGAAACGAGAGAGGAAAGTGAAACCCTTTGGTCCCAGGCAAACCCTCTAGAAAAAGGAGCGTGGGGGCCGGTTGGGGTACCCTGTTTTGGGACGGGAGGGGGCTGAGAGAGCTGTATTGACTTGTGGGGTCATGAGGCCGCTGCCTGCCCCAGGACTCGGGGCAAACTGGCCGGCTGGGGTGGCCACCCCACCACCACACACCCAGGCCTCCCAGGCACTCGCACGAGACATGCACACCACTTACCACACAGAAATGGTGCTCACTGGGGAACTGGGGGCACAGAACTGGTGCTTACTGGGGGACTGGAGGGAGGGGGTCTCTGGGGCGGGGTGGGAAGGGTTTTGCTTGGGCCAAGGAGATCCCGTGGGCTGCACTGCTCAGGGATGCTGGTCCCCACCGGCCAGAGCAAAGAGGAATGAGTCCCTCTGCCCTGGTGCCCCCAGCCCTTGCCTCCCCCCAGCCCTGGCACCTTGTGGGGGGCAGTGGGGCAGCCCACGGTGGCAGCAAGGCAGGGAAGACAGGATATGGGCCGGGGGCTGCTCCCTGCTGCTCCCGACCCTGGTGATGCTGCTGCCAGCCAGGGAGGGGGGGACCCTGTGCAGGGCACGTGGGGGCTGCACCCGCCAACCCAACAGCCCCAATAGCCCTTCCGGGTGCAGGACACAGCCTGTCCAGCTGCCCTGTATGTACAGGTATTTACATATGTACAGGTGCTCAGGGCTGGGAGCCGCCCTGCCCTCAGGGCACACCAGGGATGGCGACAAGGGGCCATCGAGCTGTGCCAGCCACTCACCAACACCCGCACATGGCACGAGACACACACACCCTCCCCAACCCTTTCCTTGCGTCACTCGGTGAGGTTTGGGGCTGGGTGGGACAGTGGAGGTTCAGGGATGGGCCACTGGGGTTCCTCCATCTCAGACAGGCTGGGGAAGGGCGAATCGCGCCCCTCACCCAGGCTCGGGTCCAGCCCTTTCCTGCAGCCCCCCAGCCCCAGCACCTTCCTGCGAGGCAGGACGGGGGCCTGGCTGTGCCCGGCACCGCGGTCACCCAGCCAGCATGGCCAGGGAGGGAGGGGAGGGTCTGTCACTGCAGCCACAGCACGCCCTCCCCAGGGCCGCGACGGCGACTCCTCTGTGGCCACTCCTATGGCTTATACACGGCTGGAGGATTCTGTCAGGGGGCCGGGAGCAGGGGGCGAGGGCTGGGGGGCCCGAGGAGTTTAACTGCTGCCCTCCTCGGCCGAGCGCGTGTCCGACTTGAGCTTGACGAACTCCTTGGCCACCTCGTCGTTGTTGCGCTGGGACAGGATGCGCAGCACGGTGAGCCCGGTGTCGTCCATGTGGATGCGGCGGCCCAGGGGCAGCCAGCAGGCGCAGCCGGGGCGCTGCAGGATGTCCCGCAGCTGCAGCACGGCGATGCCCACGGTGCGGTCCTCCCGGGCGAAGCAGTAATCCTTCACACACACCTGCAGCTCGTAGCACTCGGGGCCCGTCTCCGTCCCCAGCGTGCTGAGGGGGGACAAGGGATGGGCAGTGTTGGGGTCACACTCCACCCCTATCCCAGCCCTCTAACAGCCCCTACATGGCTGCTGTCCCCAACCATACCCCTAAAAAAGCCTTTTCCTTTTTACTCCTTCCCCCCCTCCCTGCTTTTACCAATGAGAAAATACCTAAATCATCCCATTGGGGATTAGCAAACTCACTGGGAGACCCCAGGAGGTGCCCACATGCGGGGGACACGTCCCCCAGCCTGTCCCCACGTCCCCAGCCCGCGGTGCCACTCACAACTGGAAGCTCTCGTTGTACTTGGGGGCCCAGCTGTTGTTCTTGGATTTGGTGGCGAATTTCCTCTTCTTGTCACTGAGGTGGGGCCCGATGATGTTGACCTCGATGAAGGGCCGGAAGATGCCCGACGTCTGCCACTTGAGGTCATTTGCGGCCACCACTGCAAGGAGGGGACAGGTGAGGCTCACGGAGCACTGTCACCTGCCAGAGCCCGGCACCCTGGCGAGCAGAACTCACCTTTGACGGTGACTTTGTGCTCGCCACTGCTGGGGTGGGTCAAGAGCTCCACATGGATGGACACCTCCCCAACAGGGTCATCCACGCCAGAGCCTGTGACAGAGGGAGGAGATGTAAGCGCCTGTTCTCCCCGTGCTCCTGACATCCCCTGCCCAACGCTAACCCCACTGAGGAGGCAGGTCACCCACCGCGGGGTGTGGCCCAAAGGGCTGTAGGCACAGCAGTGTGGGTGCAGCAGCTGTGACGGACATGGCAGGACACTCTCAGCACCAGGCTGACTCTGCCATCCCATCGCTGTGAACGCCCCCTTGCCCAGGCAGGGCTGAGGGGCCTGTCTGGAATGAGGCAGAGGACAGTGGCCCAGCTCCCCCTGCTCTGGCCACGGAGGGGTGACAGTGTCATGGGCACAGCACTGGGCAGGAGGGATCCGGCCAGGGAAGCCACAGCCCTACCAGTGTCTCGAGGCTGACCTGCCCCCTCATACCCCTCCACCCCAGGGACCACATCAAGCCCAGGGGTCCCCGAACCTGGGACCTTGGGTGACCTGTGACCAACAGGTCAGCTGCCCCCCATGCCACCCCAGAGCTGTGCATGCACCCATGGTGAAGGATGGGGTGCAAGGCAGAGGGACAGAGGCTCTGTGGGTCTGATGGGGCCATGGAGATCCGGCTCAGTGGAAAGCCCTCAGGGTGGGAAGGAGGACGTGTCTCTGTGTATCACCGAGGGTGCCAGGCCGGAGCGAGGCTGGCGATGGCACATTCCCCTCCATGCCCCCGGCCCCCGCCCCCCATGCTGAGCTGGGATGGAGGCGATGGCGGCTGGGGAGGGGGGCTGGGCATGGAAGGCCAAGCGGGGGTGCAGCCCCGGCCCCCAGCGGGGTGTGATGGAGGCCAAGCAGGGCCCGTGGGGGGCTCATTCCCTGCACCCCAGGACAGGCAGACAGAGCCAGAGCAGGGCTAGTAATGGTCCTTAGGGCAGCAGGGTGGGCAGGAAGGGGACAGGATGTGGCATGGCCTTCCTTAGGGCCACGTGTGCCACGGGGAGGTCACGGTGGGTGCCCACCCCCAGGCAGCAGTGCTGGGGACAATGTGGGGTGCCCAGAGCATGTGGGCAGACACCCCTACTCCCAAGGGGACAGCCCCCGACCCGCTCTGGGGGTGGTCAATACAGCTGAGCACAGTTCCTCCAAATGCCCCCCAAAGCAGCCCTGGGAGCGGGAGTTTGCCCGTTCTGGGGGTCCCCGAGGCTGGCGATGCTGAGGGGTCCCCAGGCCCCCCCAGCCCGTGGTGCCGGGACTGTTACTGGCCCAGGCCGGCGGCAGGCAGGTGCAGGGGCGGGCGAGTAGCACACGTACCCTTCTCAGGATAAACCTCTTCACTAAGGGTAAACCTAATCCCTTTCCCACCATGAACTAGTGGGAAGGAGAGAGAAAGAGACAGAGACACGGCACAGAGTACACAAAGAGAGGAGGAAGGAGATGAAGGAGGAAGGAGATGACAACAGAGAGAGGAGGGAGGAGATGGAAAAGAAGGGAGGAGGGAAGAGATGAAGAAGAGAGGAGGGAAGAGATGAGGTGTGTGGGGAACGGGAACAGTGAGGGAGGGGGGGAAACAAAGAGAAAGAGAGATCAGATCTCGCAGACAGACTGACGGCCAAGCACCCGGACAACACTGCAGCGACACAGGAGTGCCAGGCACCCCCAGCTCCAAGTGTGGGGTCCTGGGGACAGGGTACACCCAGGGGTGCTGGCACCCACCAGACCCAACCCCACGCCCCCGACATGGCTGGCACAGGAGGCACAGACAGGACAGACGTCCCTTGAAGGAGACTCACGGACAGCAAACGCACGTCCCACTCCCCGAGGACGCAGACAAGCCTGGCTGGGGCACCCTGCAGTGGCCCCTGACCACCACCGAGCATCTCAGGGCCCTCCTCAAGCAGCCAAGGGACAGAATAAAGGGCAGCATTTAGAGCTGAGGGCTGATCCTGCCCTGGAAGGTGCCCAGCATCCTGCACTGCACCCCAGCACCCTGGAGCCCAAATCAGGGGGTTGGACACCCAGCATGCCCAGGACAGGCCCTGGCACCGCACCCAGATCCAGTGGACCCTGTAACTGGTCTGTGTTGGGTGCCTGGGGCCAACATAGAGGGGACAAACACTGTGACACTTGGCCAGAGGGTGACCTTCCCCCCACCCACAGGCCCCACTTCCATGCCAGTCCAGCAATGCCCTGGCACTGGGGACCCACTGTTCTTGCTGGGGGCTGGGGAGTGCCAGGCTGCTGCTGGGCACCCACGGCCCCTCTTCACCTGCAAACCATGGGAGGAAAAAGCCCTTCCTTCCCCACCCATCTCTCCCCTGCCGTGAGCCTGGCTGGGACCCCCAGCCCCACTGGGACAGAGCCAAGGTGGGTCCTGGCCATGGGGCAGCTGAGCCCGTGGGGAGGACGAGGGCCCGGGGGGGCCAGGGGGTCCTACCCTGCGACGACTGGGTCTGCACAAAGGTTTTGATGAGCAGATCCGTGGCCTGGGTGTAGAGGGACAGGGCGTAGCGCAGCGACTGCAGGTCAGGGCTCTTCTCCAGGAATGTTTTCTTCAGCCCCACGCCGCCAGCATGGAAGTATTGCTGGAGGGGGAAAGGCCTCAGGCTGCTCAGCAGCTCTGCCAGGGTCCCCCTGGTGCTCCCCGTGTCTGTGCCTCGGGGTCAGAGCCCCAGGGGCACCCGAAGCACCCCAGAGAGCCCTCACCTTGATGGTGTCCAGCGCCAGCTCCACCACAGCACACTGCTTCGGGGTCAGGCTCTTGGCTTCCTCACGCACCATGTGGTCCTGGGGGGCACAAATCCTGCTCTCAGCACAGGGCCAGGACCCTGCTGCCCCCACCCCAGCCAAGCCAGCAAGGGGGCAGTGGTGGGGTCCTGGCAGCAGTGGCACTGGCACCCACCCTTGAACAGAGATCACCCCAGCACCCCCAGTTCTCAGCTTCAGCTCGGTGACCCCCAGCCCTCACCTTCAGCTTGGAGAGCTGCCCCAGCTCCTTGGCCGCGTTGAAAATCATCTGTGTGCCCTGCAGAGAGCAAAGAGACAGGGAGGGCCCCGGTGAGCAGCCAGGCTGGGGGTGGCATGGGCAGGCTGGGCACATCATGCCAGAAGCTTGTTGCAGTTCCAGGGGCTCCCCCAGGCTCCAGGGGACGGCAGCCAGGAAGGTGACACAGGTACCAGGCTGGCAGCCCCCATCTCAGCCCGAGCTCTCAGCACAGGTGTGAGGCTGCAGGCTTGGGGACCCCAGGGCAGGACATCACCCCGGCATCAGGGACTTCATGCCCTGCTCAGCACAAGCAGCTCATCCCAAGAGTCCCATCCTGCTGCCTGTGCTCCAAGCACCCGCTCCTGCGTCCAGCAGGGCCTGGCACAGCACAGCACTGACCACTCGGACATCGGACGTGGTGGGAGCAGAGAGCGAGTGCGAGGGACAGCGGGCACGGGGAGGATGTGGCCTGTATCCCACGGCCACCAAATAGCCCCTGCCACACGGAGCCCCCGGTCTCAGGGAGGTTCCCAGCCCCTTGGTACTCCAGGGAGCCCCCCAGGTGGGAGACCCGGGCTGCCTCTGCCTGCCCCGTGCCCCCATCATGGCTGGGGCCATGGAGCCATTCCGTGGTGCCCACGGGAACAGCAGCCCCCTGGATGGGCAGATCCCGCTCACTGCCCTGGGCTGGCACCTCTCACCGGGCTGAGCACACGCTCCTCCAGTGTGCAAATGTAACGGGATAAACTGGGGCCCAGAGACCTCCGCCACCTTCCCTCTCCCAGCACCAGTAGTTCCAGTCCTTCCCAACACAGAAACCTCAGCATCTCTCCCATTAACCATTACCCTCTGCAGGGGTCTGCCCCCTCCGTGCCCTCATTTTGTATCCCCCCATTAACCCTTTGTTCCCACCCCTCTGCCCACCCAGTTCTGTCCCATTAACTCCACCCTCACTGTTCCCATCTCCCCCAGTCCGTGGACAGGCTGGGAGCTGGGGACACTGGTGTCCCCAAAACAGAGCACGACAGGACACTGTACTGAGCTGGGAGCCCCCAACCCAGAGCACAAGGGACAAGGGACAGGGAGGAGGGACGGGGAGAGAGCAGTGCCAAGTGGGGAGCAGAAGAGCCATGTCCTTACTTCAGTGTGACTGGGCAGCTTCACCCTGCTCTGGAAGAGAACAGCAAGGGACAGTTACTGGTGGCCCCAGCAGCATTCGGCCGCGGCTCCAGGCCCCCCACATCCCCCAGCCGTGAGGGCTCTGGCCCTGTACTCTCCTCTGGCTGTGCCCAGTTCTCCGCTGGTGTCCCTGGTTTGGCACCAGTGCACAGCTGCAAAGGCTCAGCCCAATGCTGGTGCTGGTGAAGCTGTGATGAGTGTGGCAGGTCTCTTCTGAGGGGGGCACGTTTGCTCCCCACCCCATCTGGGGCTGGGAGATCAGAGGGAATCAGCTCCCCCAGCACACTCAGCAAACTGGGCAGGAGCCAGTGTCCCCCAGGAGAGGAGGGGGAGCCGCAGGCCTTGCCCAGACGGATGCTGGCATGGCTCTTCCCAAGAACCAGGATTTGGGGAGCAGGCTGGGGTCACTGCTGGGCCCCCACCCTGTCGTGATGAGCCCCCAGACAGGGCAAGAGCCCATGTACTGGAGAAAGCCCTCGGGGCAGGGCTGGGGCTCAGCAAGGAAAGGGGAGCAGGCTCAGAGGTCCAGGGGATCTCAGCAGCCCCAGGGCCCCCACTGTGCCCAGCAGGGCCCAGCATGGGGGGTCCCCCTCTTCCTGAGCCCCCCACAGTGGGTTGTGGGAGGGTCTCCCATGCAGGGGGTCTCAACCCCTCGCTGTCCCAGCCAGGCAGCTGGGGCTGAGGGCTGTGGGGCAGTGTCCCCCGTGGGCACGGGTGACACCCCACATCCGCCCCACGGGGACTGAACACCACAGAGCCCCCGCTCCCTGCCCCGGGGACACACAGAACTGGGACTGTCCCCAGCACACAGCACAGCACACCTCACCACGACACCACGCAGGCAACAGCACATCCAGACAGCACAACAGAGGAAGCACAGACAAGCCGGGACCTCCACAGCAGGCGGGTGAGAGGCCACGAGTGTGGCCCCGGGGCAGTGACACACACGGAGCCCACAGCTATTTACCTTCTCTGTCCCCTTGCCATGTTTTCTCAAGAGCGTGCCCTGTAGAAGCAATGTCAGAGGTTGAGTGTGGGGTGGGGGGACAGCGTGGGACAGGACACAGGGGCACAGGTGGCAGAGACATCACGAGCTCCTGAAGGACAGCCAGTGGGGGACTGGTCCCCACCAAGATACTCAGTGAGGGCCTGGTGTCATCAGGGTGCTGGATCCCCACTGGAAAGCAGGAAGCTGCAGTGCTGGAGAACTTGTCCTCACACTGGGAAACTGCTGGGATGCAGGGATGCTGAATCCATGAGGGATGATCCTCACTGGAATACAGGATCCAGCTGTGTGTGGGCAGGCTCTGGTGCCCCCACACATCCTGCTCCAGCTCTGGCAGGTGCTCCCAGCGCTGGGGAGGGAGCAGGGAGGGAGTATCTGGGATTTGGGTTTAGCACACAGAGCTCTGGTTTGTGCAGGGCTGGGCCCAGTGACAACCCCACACTGATCCAGGAAAGAGAAACTGTGTGAAATGAGGCAGCAGTGCCACGGGGAAGGACGAACTCAGCTCTCAGGGTGGACCGGGGCTTGTTGGAATCAGGAGAGGGGAGCAGGGAGTCAGCTGGCCAGGAAGCCTCAGAAGGAACAAGCAGCACAGGGAGGGCCAAGCAGGGCTGCCAGGAGGGGTTCTGGCCCTGGCACGGGGTGATGGGTGAACAAGAGGAGCTTGTACCACACAGAGCTGACACTGCTCTGTCCTCAGAGCCTCAGCAAGGCTGGGACCTGGGGTCCCTGTGAGGTCCCCATGAGGTCCCCATGAGGTCTCAGGCTGCCCCCAAGGCCTCCCCAAATGCTGCTGTTGGACACAAAAGGTGTTGGGAGACAGCAGAGGGGTGTTTGTTCGCGCAGGGATGGCACCAGCACCCGACAGCTCACTCCCACTGCTCTTCCTGCATGGGTGCCTGAGTCCCAGCAGGGGTGGGCAGAGGACTGGGGGGGAATTGCCCTTTCCTTGCCCCCAGGGGCATAAACCCACAGCCACAGACTGGTCAGAAGAGGACAGAAGGAAACTGCTCAGTCAAAGCCATGCAAGGACCCAGCAGCGATGCCGAGAAGGGAACCAGGAGTCCAGGCTCCCAGGGTCGTATCCCGACCAGGGAAGGAGCCTCACAACCCATGCCAGCAGCCTGCCCCACCACCGAGCACCGGGGCCAGGGACCACTGTGTCCCCCCGAGAGACTCCTCCTCCTCCTGGCAGGGGCAGCCTCTGCCCTCACCCCCAGCACAGCCAGACCCCAGCCAGGGCCTTGAGGGGAAACTGAGGCACGAGGGAAAGGAAGAGCAGCCCTGACTCCAGGCACGCACCGCTCCCTGCTCGTGCCTCCCACGGCATTTCTCCCCTCAGCACGAGCCCTGGTTTGGCACTGCCATCACCGTCCCCTCCCACCCCACCACTTGCCCTTGTCCCTCCCCACATCCCGGCACTGCCGATCTGTCCAAGACCTCTCCACCCACCACATCCCGGAGGGGCCGCTGGCATGTGCCAGCCAGGAGCCAGTGCCAGGCGGGCAGCACAGGGGTGGGGACCAGGAGCTGGACCAGATCAGGAGCCGAAGGAGGGTGTGGGCAGGGCACGGGCAGCCACACAAGACAAGAACCGGCGAGGCCAGGACCGACACAGAGCGGACAGACAGACAGACAGACAGGGAGCTGCCGTACTTACAATCATCTGCCATTGAGAGGCGAGAGGAGCAATTGGAGAGAACAACCGTGACGTGAGTGTCGGTCCCCGCCTCCTCCATCCTCCCCAGTGCCAGCCCTGGCTGCCCCCCACCCCCAACAGGGCCATGGGTGTCCCCCATCCACAGCACTCGGTGTCACTGCCCTGTCACCGCAGGCCTCCACAGCCCCCGAGGGGCCCCATCCCCACCTGCCTGGTCCCTCCTGACTGGGGGGGCTTTGCCCCAGGAGGGCTCAGCTCCAGGGACCCCACTCAACACTCAGCTCTGACATGGACCCCCAAACCACCAACCTGTCCGGCCACCCTGCAGGCTGGCACCCAGGGACACCTAGGCAGGCTGTCCCCTGCCTGAGGGACCAGTCCCAGCACAGCTTTCTCCAGGAACTGTCTGCCCTCAGGAGAATCATCCAACAGAGCCACGTGTCCGTGCCCCTTCCTCTGCCCTAGCACAGGCCCCAGTGTCTCCAGAGCACGGCTGGGAAGGGACTGGGATGGGGACTGGGACGGGGACTGGGTCTCAGTGGCACCAGCATTCCTATGAGATTTGGCCACCTTTGGCCAAGGGTGTGTGAGCCCGGTCAGGAGTGATGTGGGGCTGACCCGAGCCAGGCTCAGGGCTGTGACACGGTGCCAGTGAGGTGGCACCACTGGGGGCTGACATGTCACCACTGTGCTGCCCCTCGTAGACACAGCACAGGAGCTCCACAGCCCCAGCACGTGACATAAAGGCTGACAGCTCCAGGAACTCCAAAGAAGAGCCTGAGCCCAGCTTTGTAACAGTGACAAAAGCCACCAAGGAGTGACAGGAGCAGGTGTGTGCTGGTCCAGAGCACTCGGTGTCACCCTTTCCTGCCTGACTTTGAGGGAACCACCCCAGGAAGCTTCAGGTGCGGGGGGAGCAGACAAACAGCGATGTGATACAGAGCCTCAGAGTGGGACCATTCCCTGGGTTTGCTCTGCTTCCCTAAAATCCCCAGGAGCAAGCAACAGCTCAGCCCTGCTGGGGAATATGCCCCCATCCTCATGAAACCCCCAGCCCTCAGCAAGACCGACAGGCAGCGTATCCCAGCATTCCAGGAGCCTCTGGATTCACCTCCTGGCACAGGGAGCATGCCCACAGCCAGTGTGGGTGAGTGTGGCATGGGATGCTGCCCCAACTCTGAGGGAAGGATGGATAGGAAAGGGCCAGTGTCCCCTCTTGATGCCACAGCGGAGGTGGCAGGAAGGTTCTTTCGGCAAAGCCATCCAAGAAGGTCCTGGGGCAGGGATGACCTATCTCTCTTCCATCCTTTCCTCAGCCAGGAGCTGGACACAGGTTTGGAGATGTCAGTGAAGTCCCCACCCTCTCAGGTGCCGGTGAGGGCACCTGGCCAGCAATGTCCCACACTGGTTCCAGTCAGTCACCCGTGTCTCAGGGTCCCTGGTCCCTCTCCCCATCACTCACCGTCTGGTCCGTGAGTGGGGGCAGGACAATGGTCTTCTCCATGGTGTTCATCACCAGCTTCCAGAGCTCCTTCAGCACCCGCTTCAGCACCGTCTTCTCGCAGATCTTGGCGAAGAGCGTCAGGCTGTGCAGAGGAGACAGCGCTGGAGGACCCCACGTGTCACCCCTTCCGTGTCACCCTGACCCTGCAGGTCCCTCACACTCCCTGACGAGGCCAGGAGGGGCAGGGTGGGGTTCCAGTTGCCCCCCCCACTCACTTGCTGTCCAGCAGGTCCATGATGGGCTGCAGGACGTTGTCAGCATCCTGTGCGACGCTGCTGCAGGTGCTGGCGGGGACGTTGCCGGTGCCCTTCACCTGGCTCAGGATGTCACCCATCTGCTTCACGCACTCCTCGATGTGTGGCTGGAAACTGGGGACCACAACACACAGGCAGCTCAGCACCTCCTCCCCAGAGCCCCCAGCCTGGCCCCAGCCACAGCTTCTGGACCCCCAGACCTCTCCTTTGCCCGCTGCCCCTGCCCTCCCACCCAGCTGTACCTGGTGGCAAAGACTCGGCTCAGATCATCCAGGACGTTGTTGAGTTTCACCTGCAGCTCCTTGAGGATATCACTGGCTTCTGTGTCCAGCTGGAGGAGGGACAGGTTGGGGAAGCTGACAGGGTCCCTGAACCAGCCCTCAGAGAGGTTTCTGCACCCCAAATGGATCCCTGGGCAGGGTGAAGCCCTTCCCAGTCCGACATGGTGGGAGAGCAGCGTGCCGTGGGGTGGGACGGCGTGATCCCACACAGGAGTGAGGAAGGGGTCTGCTCCCAGCACCAGGAACTGGGGAAGGGGCTACTTCTGGGGGAAGGGAATGATCCAACCTCCCACAGGGCTCCCTCCTGGAACCCCCCCACACTCACGTCCTTCCCACCCATGGCTTCAAACATCTTCTCAAGCTGGACACGGAGCTGCTGGATGTTGTTCATCAGGATGCAGGGCTGGAGGGGTGGGATGGAGAGGGGCGTCAGCACCAATAAATATGGCTGGGACAGCTGCCCACAGCCCCAGGACCCTCCCGCCCTGCACTGGGGGACATCAGGACAGGGATGGCATGGAAGCCACCCTGGCAGCGTGTCAGGAACTGCCATGAGGAAGGGACCAACCCGCCCTGGAGCTGAGGTGACAGCTGGGGCCACCGTGTGGGGACAGCAGAAGGGAGATACATCACCACTTTCTCCTTCTCCTTGGAGCAGTACGAGGCAAAATCCTTGGAGATGATCTCAGCGTACTGGAGCAGCACATTGCTGATGGTCTGCAGCCAAACAGGGCACCAACGAAGACACCCAGACAGCAGCAACAGAGGGGAAGGAGGGAGAGAAGGAAACCATGAGTCCCACAGCAGCGAAACAACCTCGTATCTGGATACATACGGGGACCCCCAGACCCTCTGGCCCCATGAATCATAGAATCATGGAAGGATGGAAAAGCCCTATAAATTCAAGTCCAACCATCAGCTCAGCATCACCACCAGGTTCATCACTGAACCATATCCTCAAATGCCACATCCACATGTTTTCTGAACACTTCCAGGGATGGTGACTCCACCACTGCCCTAGGCAGCCTGTGCCAGGGCTGGACAAACCTTTCAGGGAAGAAATTTTCCCAATATCCAGCCCAAACCTCCCCTGGCCCAGCCTGAGGCCGTTCCCTCTCCTCCTGTCCCTGTTCCCCGCGAGCAGAGCCCAACCCCCCCGGCTGCCCCCTCCTGTCAGGGACTTGTGCAGAGCCACAAGGTCCCCCCTGAGCCTCCTTTGCTCCAGGATGAGCCCCTCCAGCTTCCCCAGTTGCTCCTGGTGCTCCAGCCCCTTCCCCAGCTCTGTTCCCTTCTCTGGACATGCTCCAGCCCCTCGATGTCTTTCTTGTCGTGAGGGGTCCAGAACTGACCCCAGGATTTGAGGAGGGGCCTCAGCAGTGCCCAGCACAGGGGACAGGCACTGCCCTGGTCCTGCTGGCCACACCACTGCTGGTACAAACCAGGTGCCATTGGCCTCCTTGCCCACCTGGGCACACCTGCCTCACGTTCATGCACCAGGAGCCACATGGGCACAGCCACTGGAAGCCAGATCCAGCACAACTGGTCTCCATGGGCAGCTCCATCACCAGCACAGCTGCGAAGGCAACAGCCACCAAGCCTGCATGCAACTCCCTCCTATACTGCAGCAAGCCAGTTTTAATTAATCTATATTAATTAAGCAAATAACGAATCAATTAGCTCATAATTAATTAAATAATCTCCTGTGCTAGCAAAGCTGGGAGTGTCCCAGGGTGTGCTGGTGGTATATTGGCTACCCACAGCCGGATGGAGGGGGCACAGAGAGCCCAGGAGCCCCAGCCAGGGCTGGGACTGGGGTCCCAGGAGTGGTGCTGACCCCTGCCCTGGGAGGTGCCCACCTTGGCAAACCGGCGCATGTAGTGCCCCACGATCTGGGGGTCGGGGCACTCCAGCTTCTTGATGATCTCAAAGCTCTGGTTGAGCTGGGAGAAAACGTCCACCACGGAGCAGGAGAAGAGCGCGTGCTCCGAGGTCTGCTGGAACTGTGGGAGTGAGACGAGGTGTCAGCAGGGCGTGTGGGGGAGATATTGGCCCCAGTCAGGACATACTGGGCATACTGGGCCCCCGAGACTGCGTCCCCAGTCCTGTTCATACCCCATCCTTCTTGTCCCGCTCCAGCGCTCCGTGCAGGAAATCCCGTGACACCTCTTCATTCTCATCCAGCCACTGGATGACGAAGGGCTCGAACCAGCTGGAAGAGAGACCCATCTGTGGTGAGGCCAGCAGCCCTCGTGGTGCCCATCCCCCTCCCCAGCCCCAGGGCTGCACTCACGCGGGGTACTCGGGCACGCGGCTCTTGAAGGAGGGCAGCTCGGTGACGTACTCGTTGTACAGCCACTTCACCTTGAAGTGCAGGTTCATGTAGTCTGCGCTCTTGCACAGGCGGTGCTTCTCATGCTCTGCACAGGGAAAGGGCGTGGGGGTCACTTGGAGTCCCAAATCTGGGGGTTGGGCTCCCCAGGGGCAGCTCCAGGGTAACACGGTGAAGGTGGAAGTGCTTCTAGGGGGGGTTAAGCTAGGCATGGACGATGAGGAGATGAAATGGGTTTGCTCAGGGAACAGGTGAGGTGTGAGCTGAGGACAGCTCCTGCCTGGTTCCCCCCTCTCCAGCTCAGGGTGGCAGGCAGGACTCACCCTCCATCGCGTACTTCATGTCCTGAGCAAAGAGGTTCCACATCACCTCAGCGCTGATCTTCCCCACGTTCAGTTCCTGGGGGAACCTGGGGCGAGGGGAGAGTGTGAATCACAGAATCATTCAGGGTGGAAAAGACCTCCAAGGTCATCAAGTCCAAGCTGTGCCCAATCCCCACCTTGTCACCAGACCAGAGTACTGAGAGCCACGTCCAGTCATTCCTTGGACACCTCCAGGGATGGGGACTCCAAACCTCCCTGGGCAGCCCCATCCAATACTTGACCACCCTTTCCATTAATTCTTCCTGAAGTTCAACCTGAGCCTCCCCTGGCACAGCTCGAGGCTATGAACACGGGGTGAACCGGCCCTCCACGTGGACAGCATCCCTCACACACCTCCCAGCAGCCTCAGCCTTCCCATCTGTAGAATGGATGTTACAACCACTTCCAAAGGCCTCAAGATCCCACTGCCTCCACCTGGGCACCCCCTGCGGGCACAGCAGCATCCCCCTCCCCAGCACCTACTCACTGGTTCAGGCAAGGTGTGTAGGAGTTCTTGTCCTCCTCGATAATAGAGACAATCAGGGTGATGAGCTTGGACCAGAAATCCAGGTTTTTGATGCTGGGGCCCTGCTCCTCGGGGGGCACCTCGCCTTTCTTAGTCTGGAGGGATGGGGACACAGTGGAGACTCCGGTCACCCCAGTGCAGGGCTCAACTTTGTGTCAGGGCTAACAAGGGGGCAAGAGGGAACACCCTGGAGTCCCCATGCAGCCCCCTCGTCTGTCCTGGTCTCAACCCCACAGCTCAAAGCCTGCCCAAGCCTTGGGGCTTGTTCTGCACAGGACTGAGCACTCTGGAGAGGGAGCAGGAGCACGAGAAAAAGGAGAAGGGCGGGGGATGGGGAGGTCAGTGCCCAGCACCCCCCTGCCCCACGCACCGGGTCTGTCTGGTACTCGCGGCTGTAGAGCTCGTGGCAGTTGTTGAAGATGTACTCGTAGGTGGAGTTGAGACAGGCCTTCACACAGTCCTTCACCACCTGGCTGGCTCGAGGAGGGCTCTGCAGCTCCTGGACCTGGTGTGCAGGGAGGGTGTGGTGTTCAGAGCACCCCAGACACCCAGCCAGGAGCACCATGGGCCAGCTCAACCCCAACCCCCAGAGAACCAGGCCCAAAGAGAGCCAGGCTCCCTGAGGGGCTGGGTGAGTGAGGCCCCAGCAGTACCTTCATCCGAAAGAAGGTGATACTGGTCAGCAAATCCACCGTGGACTTGAGATCCTGCAGCCGTTCGGGGCTGCTGGCAGGGAAGTTGTTCTGGGAAGGAAAGAGGGGAGCTGCCCTCAAAACTCACAGGGGCAAGTGAGGGTAAGGGAACAGCCACCTGCTGCTTCGGGTGGGGACACTGAGGCAGGGCAGGCACCTTACCCGGTACATGGAGAGGTCGATGCGCAGGGAGTTGTGCAGCTGGTCCAGGAGTTTGACAAAGCGATCTTTCTGCGGAGAAACGCCCCGGGGGCAGGTGAACAGGGGAAAAGGGGGAGGGACCCACCCCCTCCCCCATCCCTTGTCTCTCTCTGCTCTCAGCCCAGTCCTTGCTCATCCCTCTCCTTCCTTCCTTCCTTCCTTCCTTCCTTCCTTCGAGCCCTGCCTGCAGAGAAGAGCATCTCCTTGCTGGTGGCTGGGGCTCACTTGAAGGCCTCAGCAACTCCTGGGGCACATGTGGCCGTGCCAGGTGTGGTTCAGGATGGAGAGGTGGCACCACGTGTCCCCTGTCATTGCTGGGAGGCTGACAGGCTGCTCTGTCTGCCCTGCCCACTGGAACAGCTCTGAGCCTGGGCTCAGGGCAAGAGTTGGGAGAGAGGGTGCAGGATCAGTAGCCACTCAATTGGGGCTTTCCAAGAGCTCAGGAGAAAGGGTAGGGAAAGGATGTACAGTGGTTGCCCATCTTCAGGGTGGCCCCAGGAGTTGAACATTTCCAGGGACTCCTCACTTGTCCCACTGGGCTGCATCGAGGGACGTGGGCAAGGAACACCCTGTGGGGGGGGTCTCCATCAGGGCTGAGGGGCTGATGGAGCTCACCCAGGGAGCACAGGGCAGAAGGATGCAAATCCCATCTGGGGTTGTGGATTGGATCAGGGGTCAGAGCTGATGGCAAAGCAACTGGTCACAGAACCCCAGACTGGTTTGGGTTGGATGAGACCTAAGGACCACCTTGTTCCATGTCCTGCCAGGGGCAGGGACACCTTCCACTAGACCAGGATGCTCTAAGCCCTGTCCAACGTGGCCTTGAACACTTCCAGGGATGAGGCAGCCATAGCTCCTCTGGGCAACCTCAGTCCTCACTCCCTCACAGGGAAAAATTTCTTCCCAATATTGGCCCCAAAACGTTGTTGGGGAGCATTTCCCTTTGCGTTCCTGCTGGTGGGGAGGCTTTGGGCAGCCATGTGGGCCCCCCATGAGAGCCCTGGGTTCCACCTCAGCACTGGCTGTACCGGGTCAGGGCTGACCCGCAGGGCTCCGGGGAGCCCGGAACAGCGTCTGAGTCCTGGGTAAGGACACGGGGGCGGGACGGGGCAGCGAGTCCATGGCTCGGCCACACCCACAGCCTGTGCTGGCCACCGCAAACCTTTGGCGCTCGCCGGGATGGCCCAGCCGGGCCCTGGGCCGGACCGTGCGTCCCCGACACCCAAGGAACGGCTGCAGCACTCTAACACTGGACACGACGGGTACTCAGGGTTAAAGCGGCATGGCCGGGCACTTTAGGACCCAACCTTAGGCTCTCTAAAAAAGAGAAAAAGACAAGTTTTTAAAATCCTCCATGTTAGAGAAAAGGCGGGTTTCTGGTACGGCTTCCTCCTCCTGCGTGATCCGGAGGCACAGCTCGCTCGGCTCTAGCTACCCCCTGCGAGGTGAGCCAAAGCTGCCCGGAGCTGTGCTCGGCCCTGGCTGTGTCCCTGGCTACCCAGCTCCTTGCTGCACCCGGGGCTGGGCACTGACCCTGGCTCGACCCGTGCGCATCCAGAGCGACCATGTCCTGCCTCTGGGATGGCACGGGGGGAGCCGAGGCGAGGGCTCAGCCCCTCCTCGCCCATGTCCCCGAGGGGCACCCGGCCCTGCCGCAAACTCGCCCCACTCGGCACCCAGCGGTGCTGGCACAACCGGCTGAGTTTGCAGCAGGCCAGGGTCCCCCAAAGCACACGAGGCTGTGCAAGACTCCCCACAAACTGCAGGGGTGGCTCATGGCCACATGCTTCTGATTTTGCCACCAAGGTGTCCCCTCTCCTGGCATGCTGTCACCCAGCGTCCCACTTTGCTCAGGCTCCCACAGTAATTAGGGGAGCAAATTGAGCCCTTCTCCTGGCAAGGTGGTGGCCCTTTTCCTTCCTGAGAAACAAGAGCGGGATGATTTTTGGGGCAAGCAGAGGCTGACACCACTGCTGCCTGGCTGCAGTTTGGAGTGGGGTGTTTTGCACAGCTCGTTTTGCTCCCCGAGCCCCCCACCCCCTCCCACAGAAAGGAGAGAAAAAGAAAAGAATGTTTACGCACCATGGGACTTACCCCGAAATTGGAGGCGGCAAAGCGGTCAGAGGCGTTGACGTTGCTGGAGGCGGTGGTGTGGGCATAGTAGGCGTTGATGTTGGCCAGCAGGGTGCTCATCACCGCCGGCACCCCGGGGCACATGTACTTGGAGGAGAGGCAGGCAAAATGCCTACGGAGAGAAGTGGCAGGTGAGGGCTTTGGGCCATGGGAGGGGATGCAGGGTTTGGGGTGCATGAGTCATTGAATCCAAAAGCATCCCAAGTTGGAAGGGACCCTCAGGGATGATCCAGTGCAGCCCCTGGCCCTGCACAGACACCCCAACAACCCCAGCCTGGGCATCCCTGAGAGCGCTGTCCAAACGCTCCTGCAGCTCTGGCAGCCTCAGGGCCGGGCCCATTCCCTGGGGAGCCTGGGCAGTGCCCAGCAGCCTCGGGGGGAAGAACCTTTCCCTGAGCTCCATGCCCAGGCCTGACCCAGCTCCAGCCGTTCCCTGGGCTCCTGTCCCTGTCCCAGAGCAGAGCTCAGCCCCTGCCCCTCCGCCTCCCCTCGGGAGGAGCTGCAGCCCCCAGGAGCCTCCCCTCAGTCTCCTCTGCTGCAGCTGAACGAGCCAAGTGCCCTCAGCCGCTCCTCAGACCCTTCCCCAGCTCCGTGTCCCTCCTTTGGACACTCTCCAACAGCTTTGGATCCTTCTGATCTTGTGGTGACCAAACTGGACACAGGACTTGAGACGAGGCTGTGCCAGAGGGTGTTGGGAAGGGGAGGGATGGGTGCACAGGTTTGGGGCAAGTCCTGGGGCAGGAAGGTGGGTGCCAATGGCAGCAGGGGAGGATGATGGGGACAGTAACCCTCCACCTAGGGGGTGAGTGCAGCCCCTCTGAACCAGTTGGGAGTAGGGGACTCACGTCATGGCCTGGTAGATGGACTCCACCCCATAGCGCATGGCAAACTCATCCACAATCTCCTGTGCTGTCTCATCAAAGTACACCTTCCAGGCATCATCCCCCTTGGCATCGGGGATCTTCACCACCCCGTTGTTTTGCAAATCCGTCACAAAGTGGAACAGGTTCTGGAGGTACAAATGAGTCCTGTGAGCTCCCCAGGGCGTGTGGTAGCAGGGTGGCATTGCTGGGGAGTGGGCCGTGCCCCCTGTGCCTGCCTGGGCTGCTCACCTCGTGCAGGCAGGTGTACTGAACATGGTAGGGAGCCACCTTCTCCTCGCCCTTGATCTCCACGCTGATGTGCAGCCGGATGGCTCCTGACACTGCTGACTTGTCTGTGCGCTTGTCTGTGGGTGCAGGGAGAGGGACAAGGCGTGAGGCTTCCCTGGAGTAACCCTGCTCACTGCCAGCCCCAAAGAGGGGCACAATGCTCTGGTACAGGGCCAGGGCTGAGGGGACACTCGGCACCGCGTGCAACCAGGCTGAGCTGGGATTTGCCCACATGTCCAGCCACTGGAGACGTGGCCTTTCTGTGCCTCAGTTTCCCCTCTGCAGGGGGCTGGTGTTCTAGAACCTCCTGGGTAAAGGGTTCTGAAAATGACCCTGGGAAAACACTTGTTCCTGATGGCTTTTGATATTAAGTGTTTCTAAGAGCAGACCCTGCTGCATCAGCCATCAGCCTATGGCTGGCAGCACATCCCCCTTGGAGCCCAGCACCGGGGGTCCCATCCCCAGCAGGATGTGTCACACCCCCGAGCCCAGGGCGGGGGTGGGGAGCTGGTTACCGAGGTTGTACCAGACGTCCATCTCCCCGCTCAGGGTCCGGACCTCGATGATGGTCTGGCCCAGGAAGTCGTCGGATTCCCTCTTGAAGCGCTGCTTGACGCGGGACTTGATGTCATCGTCCTCGTCCCACACACGGACCTTGATGCGGTCAGAGGAGTTATGGCACTCGCTGGGGAGGCGAGAAAGGGCAAGCCCCAGGATGAGCAGGGAAATCTTTCCAGCTACTCCCCATCACTGCTTCCCTAAACAAAAGGGACCAGCCCAGCACGGAGCAGGAAGTGGGGAAGAGAGCAGATGCGGGGGCACCAACCCTCCCCGGTGGGCTCTGTGCCACACCCAGGCAGCCCAGCACAGCCTGGATCAGCCCCTGGAGTCACACCCCCATGGCACAAAACAGCACCCCAAGGGTCCCCAGCACCCCCTCCACCCTCAATGGGGGCAGGACGAGGCCCAGCTGGCTCCCCCACCCTACAGGGACATGGCAAGAGCCAGCACAGCCTGGCACAACCATGAGTGGCCAGGGAGGGGAATGGGGAGACTGGGGGTGAACTTACAAATGGAAATTCTCCTCCCAGACTGGGTTGAGATTGCCGTAGATAGTTTTTAGTCCTTTTTTTTTGTCTTTCCAACCTGGACAGTGACATAGGGGTCACTGGAACCTGTCTTATCCTTTGCTTGCAGGCCCTGGGCACAAACCACTGCAGCACAGCAGAGAGAACAGACAGAGAGAGAAGTCAGTGCCACAGCCTCACCAAGACCCCCAAAACAGACACCTGTGTCCCCACAGGGGCTGAAGCTGCCTGGCAGAATGAGGGGTTGAGCAATGGGGACATCCCCATGGTCCCCAAGGCTGAAGGTGACAGGTTGCCTACCCGTGATGCTGATCTTGGCTGACCATTTGGAGGTGCCATCCAGGACGCTCTGCTTGACCGCCTTCATCTGCTGCGTGTGCGTGGTCTTGTTGACCCCAAACACCTCCTGGATCAGCTCAAATATCTCTGGCTTGTTGCGCTCCCGGATCTTCATGCGGTCCTTGAGCACCATGATGATGTTCTGGGTCCGATCCTCTGCTCCATGCTTGGAGCTCTTCTCCGCTGCCCCTGGGAGAGGACAGGCATGGGTGAGATGGGGTGGGGGGGCTGGTGGTACCCAGGAGAGAGACAAGAGCTCTCACAGGTTGGAGTGGTGGGCTTGGGGACAGGACAAGAGGAAACGGCCTCAAGTTGCACCAGGGAAGGTTTAGGTTGGGTATTAGGGGAAACTTCTTCCCTGAAAGTTTTGTCCAGCCCTGGCATGCTGCCCAGGGCAGTGGTGGAATCACCCCTGGAAGTGTTCAAGAAACGTGTCTCTGTGGCACTTGAGGACATTGTTTAGTGGTGACCACAAGGGTGCTGAGTTGATGGTTGGACCTGATAATCTTAAAGGTCTTTTCCAGCCTTAACAATTCCACAATTCTACAATTCCATGCATTCATTAATTCAAACCTGGAGGGATCTATCCCCTGCCCAGGATGAGTCTGCCCTGCCCAACACTTCTCCCATGCCCACGTCAGGAGCGGAGCTCTCCCGGGCTGCTCCCTCCTCCCTCTCCAAGGTGAGAAGGGACGAGGCTGTGGGCCCCAGGTCCTTACTCTGCAGGCAGTCGGCGTTGAGCAGGTCCTGGCACTTCTCGTGGCACTTGACGCCGCACTCGGCACAGCGCATGCCCTGCCGGGCGATGCCCCACAGCAGCCCCTCGCACTCGTAGCAGTAGGTGGGGGTGGTGGCCGTCCACACCTCGAAGTTGTGGGGGGTTGTGCAGGAGATGGGGTACACTAAGGCTTGCAGGGTCTTCTTGTAAACATGGTTTTTCTGTGCAGGGACAGGGGAGAGGGGGGGAGAAATGCTGAAGCAGAGGATGCACTTGGGGACATGGTTTAATGGTGGTGGTGCTGGGTTGACAGTTGGACTTGACGATCTTACAGGTCCTTTCCAACCTCAATGATTGTGGATACAATATTGCTGCTAGCAAGAATTTTCTTGCTTCTTTCTAAACCCCTGGGATACTTTTCTCTCTCACCAAGAGATTAGCAGAAGTTCTATAAACTATGAACACCTGTGACCTTGCAAAACTATGTTTATGGTACAGCAGAAAAATATTTTGACAATGGATGTTTTAGGATTTCTAGCCAATCCACCCAGGGGGTGGCTGATCCTTGTCCAATTAGACTATGAAGAAAAAAGTCTATAAAACAGTTTGTAAAATAACTAAATAAATCAATCTTGCTGCACAATTCCAGCCTGCTGGATCTTCTCTCCTCTCCTCCCTAGGCTGCAGGGTACAGTAATAAATGATCCCACAATTCTATCCCTGGATGCATCCATGAGCATCCTGGATACTCAGGCATCACCAGAGGATGCTGGTGGGGCACAGACTCTGCACCTCCACTGCTGGCCTGGCCCTCGAGGCTCAGTTTCCCCCTCCCAGCCATCCCCAACCCAGCCCACCCCAGCACCTACCAGCTCCTCATTGTTCAAGGTGCTCGAGGCCAGCGCGGATGTGATGCCCGCTTTCCTGGACTGGACCAGGGACTGTGGGAAAGAAAGAGAGTTCCCAGATCCAGCAGACCATGAGAGGTCCCTCCTCCACCCCCAGCTGGCTGTGAAACACCCAGGACAGACCCCAGTCCCAGACAGGGAGGGGTCCTGGCTGCACGGGAGGCAGTGGGGACAGCCCAGCCCCCACTGATGCCAGCACCGCTGTGCAGTGGGACTGGAACCAGTTCGGCAACCCGTGGCATTCCCAGTTCAGCTCCAGTGCGGCAGAGCCTCTCACCACGTGTCTGAGACCCGGGGAAGATGGGGTAGGGGGCACTTACCATGGCCTGTGGGCAGCCAGGGCCAGCAAGGGGGGAATAAAGAGCCATTAGTGCAAACACTTCCCAGGAGAGCCCCTTCCCTGCCAGAACCGGTGGGAATTGGGGCAACACCCCCGCCTCCAGCACTGAGCAGTCCCTGGTGGGGGGGACTGTGTCCCCAAGCCACAGCACTGGTTGCAGCCTGCAAATCCCAGCAGGGAAAGGCAGCAGCCCTCCCAAAACCCCACACGTTGCCCACCCCATCACCCCCCACCCCCAAAACACCGACACAGCACAGTGCAGAAGCATCAGCGGCTGCCCAAGAGGGCTGGGTGGGGGCACCGGGTTGGGGGCAGCAAGGGGGCAGGGGGATGGCTGGGAGGCAGGTTGGGAACAGGAGGGTGGCACCCCAGGGAGGGCACACAGTGGAGCTGACAAGGTGTGAAGAGAGGGGGAAGGAGGAGAAGGACACCTGATTCTGAGGGCAAAAGGTGTCTGGTTTCCAAAATTGCTGTCTCTTATCATCAGGGGCGGGAGGGGACCAGCAGAGTGACCCTGTGCAACAGAGCCCAGGGGCTGGAGGGGACCCCATCATGGGGGGCCCATACACTGGGGGTCTCCAACCCCATAGACTGGGACAGTGGGGACAGGAGCACAGGGTCTGGGCAACTTGGAAAAGCCACTGCCAGCCCTCCCCTGGTATGGGGATCTGTCTATCCAGCACCAGCGTGGTCCAAGCTGCAGGGACCTATGGCAGCTGGGACAGGAAGGGACCAGGGACACGGCACCAGTAAAAAAATGGGAAACCAGATGCAGCCGTGGGAAACCTTAGGCTGATGCTCGGGGTAGGGACCAGAGCTCCGTTAAAGAGAAGCACCCTCGGGTAAGGGAGAGCCCAGCTCCCCACTGCAAGGAGGGCCAGGAGCCCCCCAAAGCAGCGTGGGATACCCCCGCCCCCCTTTGGCAGGGCTGGGGGCTCGAGGGCTGGCCGGCAGCCCCCAAGGGCGCTGTCTCTTTAACCCCTCGCACCGCGCTCACCAGATCGCTGACTAGAGGGAGAGATTTGCGTCCAGGCTTAATGTCGGGCATGCTGTTAATGCAGCGCAGAAACCTTACAGCCGCCCCCCTGCCGCGGGGAAGGCCCAGCCAGGCCACAGGAAAGAAAACAGAGAACACAAGCCATGTTAGAGGCAGCTGGGGAGCGGGGCACGGGCGGCGCAGTCCGGTGGGGCGCAGCGGGAGCGAAGCCGGCAGCTGTGGGGGGGTGCCTTGGGGGGAACCTCACCAAATCGCTAACTAGGGGGATGGGCTTTCGCTTGCGAATGTCCGGCATGCTGTCTATAATGATCAGCCCGCCACCAGGCCTGCAAGAGAGAGGAGAGTCAGTGGGGAAGGGGGAACTGAGGCAGGAAGGGGCCCCCTGTTGTTGCCCCGTGGTCACTCAGCGCTTTGTAGAATCGCAGAATGGTTTGGGTTGGAAGGGACCTTAAAGCCCATCTCATTCCATGCCCTGCCATGGGCAGGGACACCTTCCACTAGATCAGGTTGCCAACCTGGCCTTGGACACTTCCAGGGATCGAGGGGCAGCCACAGCTGCTCTGGACACCCTGTGCCAGGGCCTCCCCACCCTGACAGGAAAGGATTTCTTCTCAATATCTAGGACTTGGTGAATACGACTGCAAAGCAACCCCTGTGTGGTCTGGGACCCACCCATGGGATCCCCATCCCCACCACCAGCCCAGCCAGGGCAGGGATCACTGGATTAAAAACTGAGGGGGAAGGGGATTTTGGCAAAAACTGTGATTTTTCCCCACGTGAAGCACGACAGTGAAACCCAGGAGAAAAGCTGCCCATTTGGCTTAGTCAGCTGTGGCTTTGCAGCGTGAGGCTGGGGAGCTGGGGTTCCCTCTGGGACCCCAAAGGGGAGCGCTGAGCAGGTGAGCCTCGAGTCCTGCTGCAAGGGAACCCAAGGCAGGAACAGCACCTCACAGCCCTGTTGGGAAGAAATCCCTGGAGTGATCTGGGGGTTCTCAGGCAACCTACCAGGTTCTGCCCAGGTCCATGGCAGAGGGCATGTCTGCAAGGGCAAGACAGGACTGAGACCTCCAGCCTGTCCAGGTGAGACGTTCAGGATTGCCCATGACACCGCTCCATGAGGGAAGCAGGAGTTGCCACCCCACCTC
The DNA here is from genome assembly GCF_009650955.1 of Corvus moneduloides. Classification (NCBI taxonomy): domain Eukaryota; kingdom Metazoa; phylum Chordata; class Aves; order Passeriformes; family Corvidae; genus Corvus; species Corvus moneduloides. The sequence goes on along the minus strand of NC_045503.1, from coordinate 1,022,957 downwards.
ATCCCCATCCCAACTCACCTCCTCGCTCTCCCCCTTGGCAGCAGCTCTTGGGGTCACAGAGCAATGTCATGTCTGCTGGCTGCTCCAAAAGCACTGACCAGCCCTAAAATTCAGCTCCAAAAATCTGGCCTCCCTGCCTGCCCACAGCTCAGCAACCCTTCCCCACACAAGCTCACTGCTGAGCTCATTAATCACATCCTAATGAGGAGGGGGCTGAGATCCTGGGGGGCAGAGTGTACCCAGCTTCCCCTTGTACTCACCCGCCTTTGAACCACAGGGATTTTTCATCACCTTCCCCGCGAGCCTGGAAAACAAGGGACAGTGTCAGGGCACAGCAGGAGCCACCAGCATGGGGACAGCCCCCCAGGGCAGTGAGTGCTCACAGCACCGCAGGAGCACGGAAGGATGAGCAGGGTGGGCAGAGAAAAGTGTGTTCCAAAACCAAGGGGGCTCTTCCCAGCGAAGAGCTGGCACTGGGAATAAATATCTTCAGGAGGCCGAGCTGGGTGAGCAGTGGGTGGGCTTCAGCGGAGGGGCTGAGGCTGGCAAAGCAGGGGGATGGTTACACTGTGCAAAAATTCGGGGCTTGTGGGGTTGGAGAAGCATCATACAGGCTCAGCAGGTCCTCAGGGACCCACAGCAGTTGGAAAGAAGAGCAGGGAAAAGCTAGAGCACATGGAAGAGGGTGCGTGTCCAGGGATCATCCAGCAGTGCCACCTCCCCTGCAGGGAGGGGATTATTTTGGAGGAGAAGGGCGGAGAGAGACCATTGCCCCTCCTTCATGGGCAATCCCTGCACACACACACACACAGGGAAGGCACACATGTGGCTGGGAGGTGCCAGGTGGACATGCTTACCTGCAGGCAGCCTACATCCCTTCCCTGCAGGAAGGGGAGACGCGGGTGCAAGGGCCATGGTGGTGGACAACTGAAAAGAGAAGCGGTGGGGAGGGGGATCGAGACCCCGGGGAGCGAATCCAGAGCCAAAACAAAAAGAAAAGATGGAGGATGGAGTCTAAAAACAAAACAAAATATTGTCAACTCAACAGAGGGGAGAGGGCGGGGGGCTCGCACCAGCACACGCATGCAGCACACACGGGGGGTCCTCAGCACTCCCGGCCCCTCCAGGATGTCCCACTTGGTGGGAATGGGGTTGTGGGCCACCACTGTTGGTACCCCCAGGTCCGTGGATGTCCCTGGAAGCTGCCCAGGTGTGGAAAGGGGCCGTGCCCCCAGCCCGGGGCCGCAGCGGTGGCCAGGGGGTCCTCACCTCCTGCAGCTGCATGCAGACCTTGTTGAAGGCTCTCAGCCAGTTGGCTTTGGCTCGTGCTTTGGGGTCCTGCACCTCCTCTTCTGCTGGCTCCCTGCAAGCACACACACCCCCTGTCACCTCCCAGCATGGCACCAGGGAGGGGGGAGCAGCCCCCACACCCCCAGCAGGCCTGAGGCTGTAATCTGGGGATCCTGATGGGCCTTGAGACAGCGTGGCCATGGCAAAACCCCCTCTTGGTACCAGGAAAGACCTGAAAAGGCAGCAGGTCCCGCTGCAAAGGGCAGCACAATCAGGGCAGGATGCCAGGGAGAAGCCAGAAGCTTCCCCGCCCTCAGGAGACCCTGCCCTGGGCACTCAAGTGACACCCAGGGGACAGTTGGTGACACAAGCGTGTGAATTAAACATCCCTTGTCCCCCACCTCCCCAGCACAACATCCTCTGGCCACTTCCTGGGGCAAAGAGCACCCAACACACCGGTGGTTCCAAGCCCAGGGAAAACTCTGCCTGGATATGCTGGATGTTGTGGGGTTTTTTCCCCTCTCCTACAAAATCAAGACATGGAGGAAAAGAAAAGAAATCCTCCAAACATACCAGTCTCCTGGAGAGCCTGGTGTGATGTGACACTGGAGAGAGGAGCCCAGAACCACGCTAGGAAGAGGCCATGGGGTGCTCAGGAGATGAACCTGCCCAAACCTGGGGGGCTTTGTCTGCTAATCTGGGATCCTCAGTGCTAACCAGGGATCCCCAGCATTAACCTGTGGTTCCCAGCACTAATCCACAGTCCCCAGTGCTACTCTGGGGTCATCAGTGCTAATCTGAGGCCCTTAGTGCTAATCTGGGGGTCCCAACACAAGCTGGGGTTCCCAGCACAATCCACAGTCCCCAGCACTAGTCCACGCTCCCCAAATCCTAGCACAGGACCCCCTGAGCCCCCTGCCCAGTGGACACTGCAGGCAGACATGACCTGAGGCTCCTGCCAGGTCTTGGGCTTAAATATCCATTTCTTTTAAAAACAACTCATTACACACTGTTTTAAATTAGAGATTCCCCATTCCTGGTCTGTAATTTAAACTAAACAAAAGGCTGAAAGAGCCCATCACAGTTCACCTCTGCACAGAGGAGTGACACTCACTGAAAATGGAAATGGTCAATAATGATATTTGAATCCTTTGTCCCCAAGATAGGAATCATTCCCATGCTGCACCAGGAACCTGACCACCAGTTAATTCACCTGTACAGCACAGGAGGCCATGGATGAGCTTTTTCCAGGCCTAGGGAGAGGATTGACTCCCATGAAGGAAATCTCCTCCTCTGACCAAGCTCCACCCAGGGTGCCAAGAGCCTGTGCCAGAGGAGAAGAATCACAGCCCCAAGACCCCATTCCCCCAGCCCCAGGTTCGTCCCAGGTTACGAACCTGCAGCCCTGGAGCCCCAGCAGCTTTAGCCATGCTTAGCACAGGGGGTGGCTGGGCCAGGGCAGTGCCCAGGGTGCTGGCTCTTGCCTGGGTAGCACAAGGTGGGCTTCCCCCATGGCTCAGGCACCTGGCAAAGCTCCAGACATGACAGAAGGTCCCTGGTCCTGCGCCAAGCACCAGCACCATGCCTGAGCCACCTCCAGAGCATCCTCAGTGCCTCCAGGCACAGTGCCATCCCAGGGACACCACAGCCCAGCTCCCCCCTCCTACCTCTCAGCTGGTTTTGGGGGCTCAGTCTCCGGGGCTGCCTCTTGCATGGGAACTTCCTCCTCTGCCCGCTGGGCCTGGAGGGCCTCAGGGGCTTCCTGGGGGGCAGAGATGTCCTTCTCCTCCTTCCTCTCCTCTTTCCTCTCCTCCTTCTTTTCCTGTTGCTGAGGCTTCTGCTGTGGGACCAGCTGGGGTGGCTGCTGCTGCTGCTGTTGCTGCTGCGGGACCTGTTGCTGCTGCTGCTGCTGTGGCAGGGGTTTCTGTGGTGGTGGGTATGTTTCATGCTCAGGGGGTTCATAGGTGTCCTGCTCCCGCAGTTCCTCCTCCTCCTCCTCCAGTTCCTCCTCCTTGGGGTAGCCTTCCTCAGTCTCGCTGTAGTCCTCAATGAACTCTTCCTCCTCCTCCTCCAGGTAGAGATCATCATCATCCTCCTCCTCCCAGCGCGGCGAGTCCTTGCGGTAGCTGACGGAGCTGTGGCAGGAGTGGTAGGAGTCCCCGTCCCTCTCGTCCAGCTCCGAGTCCCTCAGGCTCTCATTCTCGAAGTCCTCGCTCAGCTGGGAGCTGCCCTGGCTCAGCTCGGCCGATGAGGCGTAGCGGCTGCTCCCTGTGGGGCTGAGGGGCGAGGGGACACAAGGACAGGGCTCCCGTGGGTCCGTGTCACCCCAGGCAGAGCCCCAGGGCCCCGCACCAGGGGCAGGAGGATGTGCAGCTCCCATCGGGAGCATTGGGCTCCTCATCCTGGGAGCCGAAGGCACAGAACCAGGAGAATCCTTGGGCTGGAAGCAGCCCCTCAAGCAGGTGCACTTGCAGGGTCTGACCTCCCTGCCTGCGCCTGGGCTGAGAGTGGGGATGGGGGTGACAGTGTCTGTCCCCTAGGCTCACCCCAGCCAGGGGTGGGGGCAGCAGCACCCCCAGCCAGATCCTGCCTCCTGCTGCTGCCGGACACCCTGTCCTGCCCCCGACACACAGATTTGTCACCCAACCTCTACCCTGACGTCTCAGTGCTCCCTGCAGCCCTCCCAGGCACCCCCACCCCAGGACACCCCCTCAACCCCCTCACTCCTCTTAACACCATCCCTACCCGAGGCTCCCCTCTCCACTCTTCCTGCCAGGCCAGACCCCTTCCCCCACCCCATGTGCCCCCCAGCTCTTCCAGCCCCCTCCTCTCACAGCTGCCTGCACTGGGGGGCCCACAGGGGCCCTGTGCCCCGGGAGGCTGCCAGGGACAGGGCAGCCCCATGGCTCTGTGGGGACAGGCTGACAGAAGCAGACATGCAGACAGGACAGGGACATGCCGAGGAAGAGGCCGACACCACGTCTCCAGCACTGGCAGCCAGGGCTCAGGGGGTGTGTGAGGGGACAAAGAGGAGGGGCTGGGATGGGCAGAGCCCAGAGTGGCTGAGCCAGGCTGTGGGAAGCCAGGGGACACGGCAGGGAAGAGAGTGCTGGGGGATGGCTCAGGCTAGTCCCAGCTGGGAGGGGTACTGGCATTATCCAGGTACCTTAGGAAGGAGCATTTGGGGCACAGGGATACAGGAGACACAGCTCACACCTGGAAACCCCACACCTCCCCATCCTGATCCTGGCCAGAGCTGGGAGAGGGGCCCTTGGCACACTCCAGGATCCCAAATCACTGCATGAGACTTTTGCCCAGACAGGCACACCCTGGCAGGTGACCAGGAACAGGGGGTGGCATTTGAGTCCCCAAGGGCCCAGTCCCACACCTGCTGGCACGACAAGGAACGAGCAGCAGTGCTGCCAGACAGTCGCAGTGCCAGCAAGTGGGACCAGGATGCTGGGATGTCACCCCATGAAGCGGGGTGCAGCAGCAAGAAGGAACACCACAGGGCTGGGGGGACACCTGGAGCATCCCAATGCTGTCCCTGTAGCAGGCCGATCCGGGGCGGGGAGCGTGGCACAAGGCCGCCCTTGCCAGGACTGGTGTTGGCCTCACCATGGCTGCAAGGACCGACCACAGCACTCTGCGACGGCACACGGCACACGGCACAGGTAGCGACCCACCTATCCGATAGGTCTAGGGACCGCCTGCTCTCAAGGGAAGGCTGGCGGCTGGTCCGCCTGCTCGACTCAGAACCGGACTCAGCGTCGCTGCGTCCGTTTGCGGCAGAGTCTACGCTACCATAGCGTCTGCCAGGGGAGGAGAGGAACATGGTCAGCGAGCTCCCAGGTGCCACACCGCCGCCACCCGCCACCCCCTGCTGCCGTGGGGACGCTGGCAGGGAGGCTCTGTCCACTGGATGGGGCTGGCAGTTTGGCCCGGGCTCTGCCACGTCTGTGTCCCCAGCCAGCCCACACCCCACTGTCCAGCTCCCAGCAGGGACAGCCAGGGGTGGGGGGCCCCAAACCCACTGAGGACAGAGGAGGGCAGTGACCAAAAAGAGTTTGAAAACTTCCTAGTGAGAAGGAAAGGCTTGGTTGGGGCTAGCACCACCCCACTCTTCCTCACCTCAGCATCCTTCCCTCTGTCACCCACAGCACCGGGAGCGCCATCCCTGGTGTCACCCTGGGGACCTGCTGGCCTCTGGCACCTGCGGGGGGGGTTGAGAGAGCGGGTCCCAGGGTGAGCTGGCTGTGGCCACACTACCTGATGGGAGCCTGGTCCGAGTAGTCCATCTCGTAGCTCTGCATGGAGTCAGTGTAGGAGTCACGGGAGCTCTGCTGCTGGTGCCTCATGGGGTACTGGTGCACGGAGGCGTTGGGCTGGGACGTGGTGTAGTAGGGTGGGGGGATGCTGTTGCTGGTCTCGCTGCGGTAGTCACTGTCCCGGTCGTCCACGGTACTGTCGGGGTCATCGTCTGCAAGGGGCCACAGTGAGTGGGGCAGGGGATGGCCCAAATCTTCCCCCCACGCTGCACAGACCCTTTAATGCCACCACTGTGTCCTCACCACTGTGGGACCGTGCTGGGGAGGTGGGCCCAGGGCAGGGTGAGGGGGGAGCTGACGTGTTCACAGCGCAGGAAGGGTTTGGAGGGATGAGGGGAAGGCGGAGGGGGAATTTGGGACATACAGAAGGGGGAAGAGGACGGGGGCAGGGACCCTCCCTCTGCCCCATCAATGTTCCACCACAGAGGCAAAGCCCGAGCTGCTCATTGCCACTGGGAAACCCCAAGGGCACAGAGCCCCATGGTGCCATGTCCCCACCAGCCCATGGGGACAGCCCTGCCCAGGACAGGGCACCTGGTGACACTGTCCTCACCCAGTACAGAGTCATGGCACAAGGCCACAGGCTAGACCTGAGCTCCAGGTCCCCTGAGCCCTGGGCCAGGCAAAGAGGGATGTGCTGGGGACCCCCAGGCTGGGAAGAGACAAGTGGGCAGGATACTTACTCTGCTGTTCTCCCCAGCCAAAATAATTCCAGTTGCCTACAAAGAAAGGGGCAGAGATAATAAAGATGGAGGCAGCTGGTTAGGAGGAGCCAGCATCTCCCCAGAGGGCACACTGGGTTGGGGACACTGCCCTGGGGACAGCATCCAGGATGGGGCACACTGGCACTGGGACAGTGCCTGGGCCTGAACATGGTGACACCAACCAGGACTGGAGACCGTGCCTGGGGTGGGCATGGTGTCACTGACCCTGGCTGAGGACAATGCTACAGCCAGGCATGGTGGCACTGACAGGAGACAGGGCCTGGGGCTGGGCACAGGGGCACTGAACCATGTATGGCCCTGGGGTGGTTACAGAAGGGGAAACTGAGGCACGGGTTGGGACAAACTGAGCTGCCACCCCAAATGCCTCTGCAGGGCCCCCATCCAGCAGCCCCCAATCACCAGCCTGCTGCCCCTCGCCGCGGGGGGACCATCCTTACCAGCCCCACTGCTCCCATGCCCTGCTCCCTCCACCCACAGGAAGGCTCACCCACTGCAGAGCAGGGAGACAGCAAAGGAACGCCAGCAAACACGGGAAGGAAAACAGGAGTGGGGATGGGGACAGGGTATGGGGTGAAGCTGAGCCCCACTTAGGGTGGGGTCCAATGCCCCAAAGCAGATGTGGAGCCCACCCCTTAAAATTCCTCAGTGTGGGATTGGGGAGAAAGGAGGGTGTGGGGGTCCCACAGCGGGGCAGGGACAGGGCAGCACTTACAGCACTGCGAGCCATGCACGGGCAGAGGCTTTTCCTGCTCCTCCTGGAAGGCATACTGGGGAGAGAGGGGCTGGTGAGGGCTCCTGCTGGCAGCACTGCCCCTGCCCCCTCACCCAAGGCCTGGCTGCACTCACATCATCCTGGTCCCGCATCGCGTTGAGCTGCTCCAGCTTCTTGGCCCAGTACCTGGCCTCCTCCTCAGGGATATCTGCAAGGGCAAAGACCCCAGCTGGTGCACAGACCTCGCCCAAAACAGCCCTCGAGCTTTTGGGGCCACAGTATCAGACCCTCAGCCCCAGCTCCAAGGCTCATGAGCATCCTTGGGGCTGAGGGCAAGGAAGGACACGGGCCGGGCCTGGGGGCCAGGGATGGGGTACCCACCCAGCGGCAGCTCAAAGCGGGTGTCAAGGAGGATGCGGTGGAAAGTCGGATCCTTGGTGCCCGAAATCTCGTTGTCGGTCATGATGACCTGGGAGTCGAGCGTGAGCCATTCCCCAGGGCCCTCCTGTGGGGTGGAAATGGAGTGAGGAGAGCTCCCAGACCCCTCTTTCCTGGCCCCACAACCCCAGCACACAGAGTCTGGCCTCAGGCAGAATGGGGAAGGCTCTGCTTAGCCCAAAGGACAGCTGGGGGTGGCACAGGTCTCTTGGGGTTCAGCAGGGAGATGGCTGTGCCCGGCTCCCTACCTCATTGGACTGCCGGATGGTCCGGAGGGGGATCCACACCGTGCCCACCATGGTGTCCCAGATGAGCCCCTTGTTCCACACCTCCACAGTCAGGCCCAGGTCCAGCCGATTGATCTCACTGGGGACAGGAAAGGTATCAGGTCATCCCCCATGAAGTTAACCCCCCCTAGGTTACCCCTTCTCAGCAGCCCTCTGGGACCACCCCAGCTTCTACCTGTCCCCTCGGGCCCAGGACTCAGGTGAGCCCCCCAGACCCGGGGTCAGGGTAGTGGGGGGCTCCCTGTGTTATTTATGGGGGTGAGGGGAGCAGCAGGGATGGGGGAGCTGGAGGGGACCCCTGGACACTCACAACATGAAGTCCTGCTCCCAGGAGGGCAGGTTGCCCCGCACCGCGATAGTCGTGCTCTTGACATTTTGCACCTTCAGGGTCACGTAGGTGTTAAATTTCTCTGTGGGAACAAGCAGAGGGTGAAGTGACCCCCAGTGTGTCCCCAACTCCCGCCACTGCCCACTGCCACCCACACACGCTTCCCTCAGCACGCCAGCCCCAGGATGGATCCTACATCCAGGGCTGGTAGGATGTGAGCCCCCCGCACCTGTCCAGGGCACCCCCATCTCCGTGTGTGTCCTCCCAGCTTGCCAAATGATGCCTCCAGAGCTAAGGGTCCCCTCGCCTCCCGTCCCCAGCCCTTCCCCTGATCCCACCACATCCGACCAGCCCAAGAGCCGCCCACCCTCTCCCCTCAGGTGGGCAGGCAGGTGGGGTCTCACTTACCTTGGGGCCCATCATACTTGGCCTTTTTAACTGTGGGGACAAAGGGAGAGAAGAGAAACAGGCTGAGACCCTGGGGGAAGGTTGGGGATCCCCACCAGGGTGTCAAGGGGGTGGGAAGACCCCAGTCCTGGTTGCCCCCCACACCCCCCCCCCCCAGCTGCCAGGTGGGAAAAGTTTTGGGATCCCCAATGCCAAATGAGGGTGGTGGATCAGACATGAGATGGAGGTGGGCATCAGAGGGGAGCAAAGGCTCCCCCAAAAAACCTGCTACTCTGGGACAGCTTGTAACCCCAAATGACCAGCCTTCCTCTGTTGAAGGAATGTTACACCCCCCCCCCCCCTTTTGATTTGGGATTTATTTGGAGAAACAGATGATGTTACCATCCATATCCAGAGGGAAAACCTGTGGTCTGGGGGGCCCTGTCCCCCATTCCAGGCCCAGTTGGGTGGCACTGGCCCAGCAGGACCAGGGTTAAGGCTCTCCCAAACCACTGACCAGGATTTCCCACAGGAAACCTGGTGGGTCGGGGGCCTGCCCAAAACCAGCCCCAGGGGTGGTGGAGACAGCCCCTCAAAATCTTATACGGCCCCAAAACATTGCCACTGCACCGCAGCCCTGTCTGCCCCCGGGGGCACTGTGGGGCTGGTTCCCATCCTGCCCATTGGGGTGTGCAGGGGGCCCTCCGATCCTGCTCAGCTCCAGGGGAAAACCCCCCCAGTCCTGGCTGTCCCCCCCCAGCTTTACCCAGTCGGGTAGGGGTCGGTCCCCAACTTTTGGCTGCAGTGGGGGCGGGGGGGGGCACAAGGAGCTGAGCACAGCCAGGTAGGGACGCTGCCAATGCCGGGGGGGGTGGCGGGGCCGAGGGGTGTCCTCGGGGCTGCCAGGAGGGGACCGGGCGGGGAGGGAATGACACAGCACCCGGAGAACGGCTAAATGACGCGGGTGCCAGCGGGTGCAGGACCAACGTGACCGAGGAGGGATGAAAATAGCCCTGGCGACATCAAAGGTAATTTGATTTCGGAGACGTGCCACTCGCCAGCCGCTTATCAGCCGCCACCAGCGCCGGAGGGGACGCGGGGCTGCCGCCAGAGCCACGTGCCCGGCAGGGCTGGGAGGTGGCACCAGCGGCCTCGGGGAAACTGAGGCACGGGGAATCATCGCCTCGGAAAACAACTGGGGACCCTTGGACTCGGCTGCCTGCCCTGTGCCACCGAGAGCTGGGTGACACGCTGGGTGGCTTTTTGTCCGAAGGAAGGCCACCAGCCACGTCACCGGCAGCCATGTTCCCAGGGAATCACAGGGCTCCAGGAGCTGCAGCTGCACTCAGGGATGGGGAATTCACACCTGGGGGGTGGCACAAGGCGCCAGGATCCCAAAGATCCTCGAGTGACACCAGGCTGGGAGCCTGGGGGCTGTCTGGGGATGGCTGGCATCACTGAGTGTAATAATGATGTAAATTAAATATAAGGTATTTATACATTATATGATACATATTATAAATTGATATTATTCTATTCTAATAGAGCATTTGGAGCCAAAACCTGCCTGTGGCTGACAGGGATCCCCTTCCCCCGGGCCCAGGGGCACCCAGTACTCCTCACCAGCTGCTGCTTCCAAAAAGGAATGGGAGAGCAGAGGAAGGAAAAGCTCCAAAAATACCCAAGATGACAGGAACAAACAATTACCCAGGGAACACGTGGCTTTCCTGGCTGTCATCTCCTGCCAGGGAGAAGTCCTGCTGTCACCATCTGCGGGATGTGCTGCCCTCACACCCATCAAAGGGTCCCCAAAGCTAGCACAGGGGTGGCGAGTCCTGGGGTGCCACCCTGGGGCTAAATTCTACCTGAATCCCCAGGCAAGGAGTTGAGGACAGTGTGACACTTGTGTGACACCAACAAGCTGGGATCTTCCCAGGCTGGGGGGATCTGGCTCCTCTCTGGGGACATTGACCAGCTGGGGAAATTGAGGCAGGAGGCAGCTGGCAGAGATTGGACTGGGAATGGCAGGAAAACTGGGCTGGGCTGTTAGCATGCCACAACAAGCCTGTCTGTCTGTCCACCCCCTGTCCACCCCCTGTCCACCCCCTGTCCACCCATCCTGCTGTCTGTCCATTTACCTGTCTCTCCACCCACCCGTCCCTCCGTCCATCCACCCATCCATCTGCCATCCATCTTGCTGTCCATCCATCCACTCACCCCTCTGTCCATCCAGCCGCCCCTCTGTCCATCCAGCCACCCCTCTGTCCATTTACCTGCCTCTCCATTCACCCAATCTTTTGTCTATCCATCCATTCACCTGTCTGTCCATCTACCCGCCCCACCACCCACCATGTCTGTCTCCTGTGTGTCCACCCATTTACCTGTCTCTCCATCCACTCCCCTATCTGTTCATCCACCCATGCCTCTGCCCACCCCACTATCTGTCCACACACCCATCCCTATGTCCATCCCCCGATACATCTATCTGTCCATCCCTCTGTCTGTCCATCCAACCCTCTGTCCATCCCTCTGTGCACTCCTCTGTCCATCCTTCCATCTGTCCGTCCATCTATCCACCCCTCTGTCTGTCCTCTCCCTCTGTTCCTCCACCCCTCTGTCACTCCCTCCACCCACCCCTCAGCCTCCGTGCTCGCGTCTCCCATCCCCTCCATCCATCTGTCCCTCCGTCTCTCCATCTGTCTCTCCGGATGCCCGTCCGCCCGCCTGTCCATCTGTCCGTCTGCCTCACGCCACTCCAGACACCCCCTCCTGTCCCCACTCACCCCACAGTCCCAGGTCACTCCAGTGCCTGTCACCCAGGGACACCCCATGGCACGAAGCCCCCAGGGGCTGCACGTGGCCGCAGCCCCCCAGGAGGGGCAGGGAAAGCTTGGGGGAGGCTCTGGGGTGGCACCCCCGCCCCCGGGACCCCCAGAAATAGCATGAGAAGCGTGACCAGCGAGTGGTGACGGGGCACTGGGGGAAGCCCCAACCCACTCGGAGCTGTTTCTCAGCAGCCACCCCCAGTGCCGCCGAGGGTGTCACCACATGTGACAGTCCTTTACGTGGGAGTAAAGAGGCGCCCCCCCCGCCAGAGGATGGTACCCCAAATCTGGGGCTGGCTGGGGGGCACATGGGGGCATGCCAGTTGTGACACTGCCAGGGGAGAGGGGGCTGTGACAGCACCTAAAGGACAAGGACATGGCAGGGGGTGGGAGGGGGCACAGCCCCCATCCTGAGGAATTCAGGCAGCACCAGGAGAGCCCCATATTCCTCCAGATTTCACCTGGGGTGGGGAAATCCCAGACACCCTATGCCCCACCTTGTCCCAGATGTCACTCTGCCACCTCCATCCTATGACCCCATGACACACAAGTGCTACCCCATCCCCATCAGGGCCTTGGGAAGAGGGTAGAGGGATCCTCTTCCGACTTCTACTCCCCCCTTACTGAGCATTCAATCCAGAGTGACCAGCGGGGCTGAGGCCCAGCCAGCAGGACTCATCTGTGCATCGAGCTGGGCAAGGCTCAGTGTGCTGGGTGCGGGGATCCCCTCCCTGTGCACTCCCCCCAGTTCATCCCAGTATAGGGTGACCAGCACCAGATCCCCTAACTGGGCAGCAGATCCCCTAACACACCAGCACCAGACCCCCAGGCTCCTACCCTGACCCCCCCAGCTGCCCTGGCTTCCACCAGCATCACCATGCCCAGGTGGGGCAACACCTGCAGGGGCATAGGGGGCTGCAGGAGGTGGGGCTGGGGCTCGGGGTGTAATTTGAGGTGGGTATTTAGGGGTTCACAGAGGGACGTGGGGAGAGATTGTGGGATTTGGGGTGCATGGGGTCTGTTTGGGGGAGTGAAAATGTAGAGATACATAGATGGGGAAAGATGATGTTTGGGGTTGGAGGGATTTTAGGGGTCGAGGGTGCTTGAGGGTGGAATTGGGGGGTTGGGGATAGATGTGGGGTGCTGGGGGCACATATGGGGTGTTTTTCATGAGGGGGTGTTTGGGAATGCAGAGGGCTGTATCTGCAGGATGGGGGTGCCTGAGGATAGGCGTGAGGGGTGGGGTCCTGGGGGGGGTTGATTAGGGGGGTATTTGGGGAGAGATGGGATGGTGGGGGTGTACGGGCAGGGGTGTTTGGGAGGTGAGCACGTGGGGGTCTGCGTTTGAGGGGGGTGTGGGAAGAGACGCGGGGGGGGGGGGAGCAGGGTGGGAAAAAGGGGGCTCCGAGGGGGCGGGAAGCTGGAGATTGATAGCCAGGAGCGGCTGGGTGGGCGGCACGGGGGGATCCCCCTCCCCACGGCGGGGGAGGGCTACGGAGGGAGCCCGAGGGGGGCTTATAGGGGAGCCCCCTCCGTCCCCGGCAGTGGGAAGTTATGGGGGGAGCTCCCTCGCCACGGCGGTGGGAGGTTATGGGGGAAGCCCGGGAGTTGTTACGGGGGGAGCCCCCTTCCCAGGGCGGGGTGGGAAGCGGCGGGGGGAGAGCCAGGGAGGGTTATGGGGGAGTCCCGTCCCTCCCCTGCCGTCCCCATGGGGCGGGGGGAGGCGCAGGGGGAGCCCCGTCCCTCCCGGCAGGGGTTTAGGGTCAGGGTCAGGGTTCGGGGGGATCCCGGGGGGTTCCGGGGGGATCCCTGTGCGGGCAGGGCGCGCCCACAGCCCCGTCCCTCCCCCACCCCCACTCCCGGCTCCCGCGCCGCGCGCGCGCCCCCGCCGGTTCATTCATAAATCCACGCGCCGGGTGCTTGTGAATGGAGCCGTTCCCACGACCCCCCCGCCCCCCTGCTGCCCACACTCCCCTCAGCCCCGCCGGCCCCGCCGGCCCCGCGCTGCCCCCTCCCCGCCCCGAGCAGAGGGGCTGCGGGACGCGCCCCCCGCCCGGTCCCCGCGGCCCGTGCCCTGTGCCCCGGTACCTCCGACGCAGAGCAGCGACATGGCGGCGGTGTGGGTGCCGGGGGGCGCGGGGGGCGCGGGGGGCCCTGGCCGCCGCCCGGCTCTAGCGCGCCGCCATCTTCCCTCAGCACCGCGGACAGCGCCTGACGTCACCCCCGCCCCCGCCCGCGCGGCGCCGCCCCCCGAGCCCCCCCCGAGCCCCCCCGAGCCGGGGCCGCGGCGGGTCCGGGGTCCGGCGGGGCGGGACGGAGCGCGGCCACACCCGCACCGCCCGCGGCACGGCCGGAGGCTTCTGCCCGCATCGGAGGGACTGTGCTGCCGGGGGGGTGGGGTCTGGCTGGCTCCTACAGCCTTGGGGGGCTGTCGTGCCCTCCTTTCCCTGGGAGGGTGGGGTCGTCTGGCTTGTGCAGCTCGGGGCGGGGGGGGGGGGGGGGGGTGTTGTGTCCTGCTTGCACAGCCTTAAGGGGGGGGTGGTTTTGGGGTGCAAAATTTACCTCACCCCCCCCCGGGCAGCGCTGTGCATGTCCAGGGATGGGTCTGAGCAGGTGGGGGCACACTGTCGTTGTCACTCCCCCATTGTTGTCCCCTCTCTCGTCTCGGCCACCAAATGTGACATCCCAAAGAGATGCTCAGCTCTGGGAAGTGATCCCAGCTCAGGGGCTGCAGAAGCTGCCGTGGTCCCAGACAGGGACCAGCACCCAGCTCCGGATGCTGACCCTCATGGAAGGGGTCCCACATGAGGGTAAAGCAGAGACCTTCACCTCCATCGCTGGGGGCACGAGCTCAGACAGGGTTTCATCCTGTCCCCGCCTGCTTCCTCTTGCCGTGGAGCCACGTGATGGACTCACGCTCCCATCCTGCTGGTCCTGGTGGCTTTGTGGCACAAGCAAAGGTGTCACCATGTCACTCCCATGGGATCATCGCATCTTGCAGGGAGCCGCAGGAAGTGGGGTCAGGAACACCAGGGGCAAAAGAAGATGCCAAGGGGCACTGAGGCACGGAGCAGCAAGGGAAGATGTGCACACAGGGTACCTGTGCGACTGGGTGCCCCGGCCTGACCCTGCTCACTGGTCTCGCAACACTAATGAGGGGTCCCAAAAGAGCAGCAGGGCCTGACCTTCCCAAAGCAGTCCCAGGCCTGGGGTGGGTCAGGCCCCTTGACAGTGCAGGACGGGAGCCACCGGTGGCAGGGAACATGGGAGCTGGACATCCGTGTGTGCCCTCACACACCTGCACACCCCCTGTCCCCCCCACGTGTGCACACAGCCCCTCCTGAGGTGACAGCCCAGGCAGGGTGACCCAGTTTGGGCAGCAGGGAGGCCCACGGGGCCGGGCTGCAAACAGCCCTGCTGCCATCTCCCTCCCTTTTCCCTGGGGGACACTGCAGCGACACCGGGTACGGTGGGTAGCAATGGGCAGAGCCCTTCCTGCCAGGGAAACTGAGGCACGGAGAGCTGGACTCGCACCAATGACAGGCCAGAGGAGGCAGGATCACCCTGGGCAATGCTGAGATGCCAAGGCAGGGCCCCCAGGTGCCCAGGCTGCAGCAGCTGGCTCAGCCCTGCCCCTTCCCCACCACATCCATCCTCCTGGCTCTCTGCTTCCCAACAGCCCTGCCCCAGGAATGGCAGAGCGGGCACATGCCAGGGTGGGTGCCAGCACTGAGGCTACCTCCCCCCACTCCTCACTCTGGGTGGCTCTCTCCCTTCTGCCCCCCATTGCCTGTCAAAGCCCTCCCAGACTCCCCTGACGATGGACCAGGACTGCATGGCACCCCAGCCCCAGCACACGGCATTTCCACAGCGCCCACCCTCGCAACCGCATCCTGGCAGGAGGTTCAGGGTCCCCCAGATACCCCCAGAGCCCTTCCCCACAGGCAGGGATGTGCCAGAGGCTCTTCCCAACCCCACCAAGGCCTCTCGATGTATTTTTGGGTGCCAGCTCATAGCATCTCCTCCTGCTTTCTGCCAGCGCCGTGGCCCTGGGGCAGCAGAGCTGCTTCCAGCAGGACATGTCTGCTCCGCTCACCATCAGTGCATGGTCCACGTGTGCTGGCACACGTGTGACACCGACACACGCACTCGTGTCACTCACACACACACACGTGTGACACCGACACGCGCTCGTGTCGCACACAGACACACGTGTGACACCGACACGTGCTTGTGTCGCACACACACACACGTGACACACACAGACACACACACATGTGACACTGACACGCACACACACACGTGTGACTCCGACACACGCGCTCATGTCACACACACACGCACATGTGACACTGACATGCACTCCTGTCTCACACATACACGTGTGTGACACTGACACACGCACTCCTGTCACACACACACGCTCGTGTCACACAGACAAACAGATGTGTGACACTGACACACGCACTCCTGTCACACACACACGCTCGTGTCACACACACAGACACACAGATGTGTGACACTGGCACACACTCCTGTCACACACGTGCACACACACACACACGTGTGACACTGATACACGTGCTTGTGTCACACACACACACACGCACACACACACACACATGCCTGCCTGCGTACACACACCAGTAGTGCAGGCACACACACACACTCACATTCTCACACACCACCCTTTCCAATCCAAACAGCAATTCTGGAAGATTCCAAGCAGGAAGATTTTCCTTACTCAGCTCAATCCATCTGACCCCCCCTGCACCCACTGCTGCCCAATGCCACCCTCCTGCCTCAGTACCCAGCTCTGAGCTGCAACCACGGCTCAACTTTGGGTTTATTTTCTGCCCCAAACCCTTGTTCGGATAAAAAAAGTCTCATTGGAAAGGGAAGTGTTCGTGAGAAGCTCCAGAGTTCTTTTCCCAAGAAAAGGCCTGGCTTTTGATCAAAAATAAGGATAAAAAAACTGGTAGTTAGAAAAAAAAAGTAAATCAGGAAGTAATCTCCGTGCCTTGAAATTAATTATTTCCAGGAGCTGAATTCCTGCAACTTGCCCCTCATGCTGCTTCCCTTCCCACACAGCCATCTCACCCATCCCAAAATCCTTTGGCACTGTGTCTGTGGTGGTGCCCGAGCCCCCCGGACCCCAGGCAGCAGGCTGGCTCCATCCCCAGAAGCTTCTTGTCTGAATATCCCCAAATGTCATCAAATCTCCAGCTCAGCACAAACCCAGCTTCTCCTGTGACTCCTGGGCCTTGAAAGCCAAAAAAAAACTCCCAAACCTCCTCAAAAACTTCCTCAATCCCTGCAGCAAAACCCTGGGGTTGGAAAGTCTGCAAGCAGTGGGGAGGAGGGCAGGGGGCACAGGGGGGAGGCAGGGCACCCAGCAGGGACCAGCTTGTCCCACTGCACAGCACTGGGAAGGATCTGACTGTCCCTGAGGATAACAAAGCCAGAGCCAGCTGTTCAGCCACGCATGGGGGTGGTCAGCCCACAACCCCCAATCTCCAAATCAAATCACAATTCCTGGGAGAACGGATGATAAGTGGACATGATGACGTGGACAACTGAGAGCCTTGAGCACTCACCGGGGTCAGAATTGCCTGTGGCAAGCCCAAAATCCAGGATGGCTCATCCCTGGGTGGGGAGCAGGCTCAGAGGGAAGGGGGCAGACGTGATCCCCACTGGGATCCTTTGGAGAATCCCACAGTGCACGTGGAAAGAGTAGGGCCAGAAGGATGTCACACCCTGAGGCACCTCTGACTTCCTTGGGCCAGGTCATGCTGAGACCAGGGTGACAGGGCCAGGAACCGCCAGTGCCCAGATCCTGCCCCCACACTGGGAGCAGAGATCAGCCCACACCGCCCTGCTGGTGCCTGGCTCCCCCAGACCCTCAGGTGAGATACCCACACACCCTGTTTTCATCCCTGAGTTTGTACAGAGCCAGAGGGGAGAAGGAGAAGGAGAAGGAGAAGGAGAAGGAGAAGGAGAAGGAGAAGGAGAAGGAGAAGGAGAAGGAGAAGGAGGAGAAGGAGAAGGAGAAGGAGAAGGAGAAGGAGAAGGAGGAGAAGGGCCCCTCCATCTGAGCACACGTGTGTTGGGGGACACAGGACAGCTCTGGAACAGGTGACATGGGAGCCCATCACCCACACAGGGATGTGTCAGGGTCCCTGGAGGGGGGCTGGCGGGTTGTAGGGGGTACCTGCAGCAGCCCCTTCCCTGGGCAGACAGAGCCAAAGCAACTCCCAAATCCTCCAAGACCCGGCACATCCCTTTGCTGTCCCACCCTCCAGGATCCGTCCGTCCCGCTGACGTGGGTGCTGTCCCTCCGGCGTGTCCAGCCGCTGGCACAGCCTCTGCCCGGCAGTGGCCACCCACCAGCCCACCCAGAGCAGCCGACCCGCCTCCCCGGGGGCAGCCCAGGAACTCTGGGACTGGGATTATTCCTCGCCTCCATCCAGCTGCTTTTCCCCAGGGCTGGGAGCTGCTCTGAGTGCTTTTTGAGGGAAAAAGGGTCTGTGATGGCACTGGGAGCAGGGCATCATGCCAGCCACCTCCTGGAGTAGCCGGTGGGGATGGAGGTGCCAGGCATGGCAACAGCACCGGCGGCCGGGGGCTCGGTGAGGTGGCAGCTCTGCTACGACGTGAGGGCCAAGACCTGGTGGATGGTGAGTGAGGGCGGCCGGGTCAGGGGTGCAGGGTCAGCTCTTGGCTGTTTGATTTTGGAGGGGGGAAGCTGATCTTGGGCAGAAGAAGGACTTGGGGCCAAGGACAGGGAGGTTGTGCCATGGCCCTGGCTGGGACCAAGGGAGGGAGGGTTGGGGTGGAACCCACTCGCCCACCCACGTGTGTTCAGGGATCATCTCCCTGTTTCAGGGGTTTGGATTTCTATTGTTTCCCACTGATCCCAGCCTTGCCCTGGCTCCCAACCTGGCTGTCCTTGCCCCAGCTCACTCCAGGTGCTTGGCTCACGTGTTTTTGGAGAAATCTTTGCTGCTGGCAGGAAACAGCATCTCGCTGCTTGGCAGTGAAGGGCTCTGCTGGTGTGAGCCCCATCCCACCTCTGCCAGCCCCATCCAGTCCCTTCAGTTCCTGTCCTTGAGATGGTGCCAGCAAGGGGGCCTGGGTGTCTGTCTGTCTGTCCATCCCCCAGCACCCACCCTGGCCCAAGGCAGGGGCTGTGAATGGCCTTAAACTGGATTTAAGACTGCTTTGGGCACAGCCCTGGACTGGTTTTGGGAAGCAGAGAAATCTCTCTGCAGCTTCACAGCAAAACCTTGAGCCGGGGGATTCACTCCCCAAGCTCCCGAGAAGCCATCACCCTCTGCAAGGGACCCCACAGCTCTCCCAGGACAGGATAACTGGGAAGCAGACATGCTGAGCAGACTCCTGCTGGAAAGCACGAGCTGACACTCAGGCTTGCAAGGGAACCCCGCAAACCCACTCAGAGACAAACCCTGGGGACACTGGAGTGTCCCCCTCCTCATGCAGGGATGGTGCCTGGCATCATGCCAGCTCTGCTGCTGCTCAGGCACGGAGCACAGGGAGAGGAGACAAGATCCTGCCCTGCACGACCCTGCCGTGGGCAGCTGCAGTTTCCAGGGCAAGAGGCTGAGCCGGAATCAAAGGGCTGGAGGTGGGGGGCACTGGCAGCGCCCGTGCCCAGCGGGAACGCGGTGCCCCTTCCCTCGGGATCACCCACGCTGCCCCAGCATCCCACTGCCCTGCCCGATGCCGAACAGAGCCGGGGCTTCAGAGCAAGAAAATCGGGCCTTTGAGGCAGCCCCCGCAGCCCCGCGCTGCCTCCGGCCGCAGCCGCTGGCGCGGGCAAGCTGGGTCGCGCCAGGACACGGGGGCGGTGGGTGACGCTCGGCCGGCCGGAAGAGGGACTGGCAGCAGCCCAGGGCCTCTGCGGGGTGTCAGGGTGACCCCACTGCTGCGTGCCCCGTGGTGCACCCACAAACGCTGGGTCCTACCCGGGTAGCTGGTGCCGTGGCGCTGCAGAGTTTGTGAGGGCTCGGAAGGGGGGATGGGTGCAGGCGCAAACGGGAGCCTAAAGCCCAGACTGGACCCAAATTAATCGCTCAGCTCACATTTCCCAACGAGGGACAAGCACATCAGCTGCCTGACCCACCTTCTGTGCCCGCACCCCTGGGAGATGCCGGCAGCCCGCAGGACTGTGTGTCCTCATCCTGGGTGCAGCAGCAATTGGAAAAACACTGTTTTGCTGAATCAGGCCTGAGTGGAAATGCTTTCACCAGAGACGACAGATGTGGGATCCTGCAGCCTCTCCCTGACTCCCATTTTGACATCTCTGGCTGGGAAAGTGCCCTGGGAAAGGCTGGAGCATCCCAGGAGCTGGTCCAGGTCAGCACACAGTCCCAGAACCAATTTTGCCCCACAGGTGCTCACCGCTGCACCCACCCTGGCCTGCTGGGGGGCACCTGAGAAGGGTTTTCTCAGCATTTGGGGTCCCCCGTACAGGTGTTTTGTGTTACTCTGTGGAAAACAGAATCAAATGAACCTTTCTTAAATGGCCCCAGCATCCAGCATCCAGGTTTTGCCTCAGCCCCTCCCAGCACACCCAGCTCCCAGCACGCATCCATCCACCGGGAAAGAATGTGTGATGGATTGACCAAAGGGGAAAAAAATTAATCAGGCTGGAGGTAGCTATGAATTACGTGGCTAAAAATACCTCTGCGGCATCTCCTGCCGAGACGTCCCTGAGCAAAGCCCCAAGGAGCCTGAATCTCTGCTGACACCCCATCGATCACCCCCTCCTCGCTGGGCAGGGCCAGCATCCACACACGAGCGCTCCGTGGGCTCGGCTGGCTCCGGCACAGCCGATTTACTGCTGAGCCCCGGCAGCGATGCAGAGGTTGATCCGTCAATGCTGGCGCACGAGTCCCTGAGTCAGCAGGTATCGAGCACAGGGCGAGGCCGTCCATCCATCTCAGGGATGAGAGGCGCGGGAGAGAGGCAGGAAAGCTGCTCTCCAGCATCCTTCATGGAATGGCTCTGTCGGGGACGGCTGCGGTGGGGTCCGCAGGTCGGGCGTTCACGGCCGCAGCGGCAGCGAGGTGGCTGGTGGTGCCTGGGGTTGGTGCCAGCCATGGCCCCTCCATGGCACTGTCCGTTTCAGGGACAGAGAGCACCAGGATAGTCACTGGTGGGTAAAACCAGGATCCTGCACCCCTCCATCACAACCTGTGCCCGGTGAGATGGGGGTGGCGGGATTTGGTGGGACATCCAAGTGCCATCGCAGCAACCCATGCCACTGACCTCTTCCCAGGCACCGTGGTTCGGCTGGATTTCTCCCAGTTTCCAGGGGGAATGGTGCTCCCCGTCCCCCCGGAGCCAAGGGCCCACCCCCACAGGGTCCAAAGCCATGGGGCTCAGCCCACCGGCACCTCCCCAGAGAGAGCACCAAGATGTCCCCAAGGCGCGGGTGGCTTCTCCAGGGCAGACCGAGCCGGGGCACTGCCCAGGCGGGGAGCGCCACGAGCCACAGGCGCCCTGCGGGGACTCGCCCGTGGGTGGGCACTAGATGGCAGCAGAAGAGCGCGCACGGCAGCAGGCACCGGCACGGGCACGAGCACCGGCACGGGCACCGGCACCGGCACCGGCACCGGCACCGGCACCGGCACCGGCACCGGCACCGGCACGGGCACGGGCATCGGCACCGGCACGGCAACGGGAATGGGCAGGGCAATGGGCACCGGCACCGGCACCGGCACCGGCACCGGCACCGGCACCGGCACGGGCACGGGCACCGGCACCGGCACGGCAACGGGAATGGGCAGGGCAATAGGCACCGGCACCGGCACGGGCACCGGCACGGCAACGGGAACGGGCAGGGCAATGGGCACCGGCATCGGCACCTGCACGGGCACGGGCACGGGCACCGCCACCGGCACCGGCACGGGCAGGGGAACGGGCATGGGCATGGGAACTGGCACTAGCACCGGCACGGGCACGGGAAAGGGCACGGGCAGTGGAACAGGCATGGGCATGGGAACTGGCACTAGCACGGGAACGGGAACGGGCACGGGCACCGGCACCGGCACAGACACGGGCACCGGCACAGACACGGGCACGGGCACAGGCACGGGCACGGGCACACTCAACCCCGGCGCCGGGCGGCAGCGCAGCTGCGTCCTGCGGGACTCGGGGCTCCCCGCGGGGCGCTGCGGGGACAGTCCGGGATGAGCCCGGGGACATCGGGGGTTCCCGCCGGCCGTCCCCGGGGTGGGACGCTCTGCTGTGGGACGCTCGGAGCAATTTGGGGCAGCTGAGGAGGGGAGTCGAGGTTTGCGGGCGACGGTGGGAGGGCATGAGGACAGGGGACATGGCAACCCTGTGGCACCGGACACGCGGCGTGTCAGGACCCCACGGCGGCTCTGTGGCGGGGGGACACGTGGGGTTCCAGGGGACACGGCAGCCCTCGGTGCCGGGGGCGGGGTGTGGGGGTGCTTGGGGAGGGTGCCGGGGGACACGGGCGCCCTAGCCAGTTGGCACCCAGTGTGTCCTGTGGCACACTGACACCTCCTGCCTGGGTGCCACAGCTTTTGAGGGCGCTCCCCTCACACCCCAACAAACGCACCTCCCAGGGGCTGCTCCAAAAGGCAGGGAAGAAACGAAATGGTTTTGCAGGAACACCCCAGCACCCAGGAAGAACCCAGAGCTGTGGGAGAAAGGTGCTTTCCTGAGCAGAGAGGGGAAAACCACCCGTGCTTGTGCACAGAGGTGCATACACACACACACGTGTGCACACGCACACCACACACAGAGGCACACGCATGTGCCAGCCCCCGTGCACACAAACACGAAAATACACGTGCATGCACACACTGTGCACACCCACACACGCAGCCCCTTGCACACACACCAACCTGCTCTGGCACACCTGGGCACGGGCAGGTGCCTGCACAGAGCCGTGTGCCCTCCCGTGCACGTTTGCAGAGCTCACACATGCACACACATCCCTGCAAGCACTCGCACACCCGTGCACACGCACGCACAGCCCTTCCCAAGGTTTCTCGTTAAAAAGTACCCGGGTAGGTAAATAGGGGGCAAGGCTGGGGGCCACCGGCGGGGGCTGGGGCCGGGGCGGCCGCGCTGGGGGGGCTCAGCCCAGCTGCTAATGACCCACGGCTGGTGCCAGCTCTCTAATCCGTGCAGAGGTTCAGGACAAACTGTACCAGCGATTATATAAACCGACTCGCCTCTATTTATTTAATTCCCTTTTATTTATTTACCGCTCAGCCAATTGAAGGCAGGGGAGTGTTGCATCCCCCAGCCCTCTCCCGCTCGGGCCACCCGCCAGCCGGCACCGAGGGCTGCCGTGTCCCCTGGAACCCCACGTGTCCCCCCGCCACAGAGCCGCTGTGGGGTCCTGACACGCTGCGTGTCCCCTGCCACAGGGTTGCCGTGTCCCCCGGCACTCGGCGTTGCCACAGGGCTGCCGTGGGTCCCACACGCCGCGTGTGCACGCGCGGTGCTCAGCGTGTGCGTGGCGGTGGCCACGGAGTGTGCCGAGAGCACAGCGAGGTGCCCGTGTGCACATACACCTAACGGCGCACCTGCGTGTGCACACACATCTGCACACGCACAGGCATGTGCACGTGCCCACGTGGCCACACGTGCACTTCCATCCACATGTGCATCCGTGCACAAACACCCCCATGTTTGCACACCAGCACCACGCAGGCGGCAGCTGCTCTGCAAGCTCCTGTCCCCCGACCCAGGAGGTGACACGAGGACACGAGGCCCCAGCCATGTCAACAGCCTGCCGGGGCCCAGACTGAGAACTGGGGGGGCGGGGAGGAGGAAGTCCCATGGGGAAGGAACAGGATTCTCTCAGGGTCCCCCATGCTCCCCTGGCACACGGTGGCACAGGGAGCTGGTGGGCTCCCACCCTGATCCCCTTCTCCTTTCACACGGGGGGGCTCGGGGAGCAGCAGAAGGGGGCACTGGGGGGATGCTGGACTGCATCCCGCCTCGTCTACCCCCTCCCCACAGCATCGCCCACCCTTCCCCTGCCGTTACATAAAGGCCCGATGACAGTAAATCAAGGGGCAAAACGTCTCCCTCGAATTAATAACTGACTTCCTGCGGTTGCAGATTCACCCTCAGCGCCTGTTTGTACCCCCCCTTCCCGCCCCCCCGCTTGGGTTAATGCTCCCAGGCGCCGTTTGCCATTAACCAGCTCCAGCACCATGCAGAGTGAGAGGCTGGGGCCCAGTTATCCCAGTCCAGTCCGGGCAGGGATGTGGTGGGATCCCTGTCTCCATACATTCTGGTCCCACTTGGGCAGAAGTGCAGGACCTGTGGTTCTGCCACCACTTGCCCGGTGCCCTTGGCCATGGCACCCCATCAGCTCCTGTGCAGGGCCAGGGGCTGGGGACACGGGGAATAATGGGACATGGCCAAGGCTCCCTCCTGTCCTCACACCAGGTACAGGGTCCCCCCACACCCCCCCCACCTCCCTGCAGGCTGCCCAGACAGGGTCTGGCAGAGCCTGGTAATCTCCCCATTGCAAACGTTGCCACCCCTGGATCTGTGTCCTTCCCCCAGCAGCCTCTCGGTGCTCCCTGCGCTCCCATTTTGTAACTGGGAGCAGGCCCTGCTCGCTGGGAGCTGGGACTGGAGCTGGGGCCAAGCCATTGTGCTGTGCCGCCGACTCGTGCGGGAAGAGCGGGTGCTCCCGGATGAACCCGGCTGGCGCAGCCGTTTCCTGGTGCATTTCTTCTATATTCCGAAAAAAAAAACCAAACAAAATTCTTCTTAAACTAGTTAAGGTTGCTAAGAGACAACAATGTGCTTTATATGGTGCCTTATTGACAAAGCCCAGCTCTTAATAAGCTCCGAAATGAAGGGCGAGCAGCTTGGGAAGCCCACACGGCAGGGCCGGACGCCGCAAGCAGCCGCCTCCTTCCTCCCGCAGAACAGCCCTAACCCCGCCTGGCAGTGCCAGGGAAGGGCCCTTCTCCCCCGGGGCTGGGGCTGGTCCCCACTCTCACCCCCCATCAACTCCCCCAGCAGCCCTGGCCACCACTGGGGTCCAGCCATGCCCCGCTGGCATCTGCAGCGTTTTGGAGCCGCCTGTTTGGCACAGGTACAGTGCCGAGAGCCGCCTCCGCACCCGTCTGCCAAACACCCACCAGCCCGGAGATGCTGCGGCTCCCTCGGGAGGGGGAACGGAGCTGGCTGGATCCACGCTGCCCATTCCTGGGCATGGCGGGTGCTGGGTGCCGCAGCCCCGCTGCGGGCAGCGGACCCGTCACGGGTACAAGAGCAGAGCGTGGCGTGCGGGGCCAGGCTCGGTGCTGGCGGGGTCAGGCTGCGCTCCTTGGCACAGGTGCTGAGCACCGGGGCTGGGCCCAGCTCTGCCGCTGGCGTGTGCAGGCAGGAGCAGGCAGGCCGCGGTGCCAGGCAGGGCTGGCAGCCAGCTGGCATGGCGGGGAGGCTGCGGGCTCTGTGAGCAGTGGGCACCACCCTAGAGCTGGTGAGGGGCGACGGGGGGACAGGCCGAGGTCAGCCCTTCTGCCATTGACCCGCTGTGCTGAGCCACCCGCAGCGTGTCACCGTGCTGGTGTCCGCAGGGGAATGGCTCCTTCCCAAGCAGCAGCCTGGCTGCTGGAGACCCCAGCATGGGGGACGAGGAATGGGCAGGAGGTGATGAAGGTGACAAGGAGCTGGTTGGGGACACAGCAGGAAGTTTTGGGCTGAGGCCAAGGGCGCTCTCAGTACTCCAGTATCTGGCCCTGCCGGCCCTCCTATGCCACAGCACCCTAATTTTTCCCTGCACAGATGATGTGGGTGCTCCACGGTATCCCCACAGTGGGATGAACCAGGCCCCAAGCATCTCCACGGCCCCAGCTCCAGGTGCTGGCTCAGTGCCCAAAGCGGTGCCAAACCCACCCTTGGCCCCACCACAGCCTCAGCCCCTGAGGAAAGGGGATGCTGCAGGCTCCTGGCTGCTCCCAAAACAGTCCCAGGGGAAAAACACGTGCAGGAGCACACGTGTGAGGAAGAGGAGCGTTTGCGGGGGGTGGATAGCACCCCACTTGCCCAGGCCCCGGGCACTGGGGCATCCGTCAGCACACGGAGCCTGGGAACGTCGGTGGCTGAGTTGACTTTGGCTGGGGCCGCTCCCGCCTCTCCCTGCCCATGGCGGCGTTTCCCAGAGCCAGCCCCCGCGGCCTGGAGGGGATCCAACACCCCCATTCCCCCCAGTGGCACTGCCCCTGGCACACTGGGCACCAGAGGGTGACGGGCACAAGCAGCAGGATGGGGGTGCCACCCCACAGCACCTCAGGCTCGCCCGTGGCTCCCTCCCCGGAGGGCTCAGTGCCCCTTCCCCCAGCACTGGGGCCAGGTAGGGGCCGGGGCCGGATCCGTGCCTGCCTTGGCCACGTCCCCAGCTTTTCAGCTTAGTGCTCAAATCAGCTTGTGAGGTGCCGGCTGCTTAGCACCCAAATCCCCAGCCAGGGCTAAAAATAACCCCCCAGGCCTGGCGGGTGGCAGCTGGCACCGCTCAGCACCGCCTTGGCACCGCCATGGAGGGGCCCTAGAAATGCCACTGCTGGAATGGGGCAAGGACAGGGACCGGGAGGCAGGAGCTGGCCTCATCCCTCACCTGGGCGCCCTCACCCACCACGGGCTCAAGGCTCCTGTCCCCAGGGATAAAAGAGGTGTCAAAGGGGAAGGTGACCCAGTATGCCACCAGTTCCTCCCACTGGCACGCCTGGGAGTGGTGCCAGGTAAAGTGGCCTTGTAAGCAGGGCTTTTCCCCACTGGTAGAGTCTCTGCAGTAATCCAGGAAGGGGTTTGGGGGGAGGCTTTAATGTCCTCATGCTCCGTTTGTGACATGGGCACTGTCCTCACACCCCCGAACCACCCCTGTCCCCGGCACAGCCCCGGTGCCCAGCCAGCCTGTGATGAGTTTGTGCAGCCTCAGCCCCCAGGGGAGGAATTTGGGGGTGCTGCTGCTGGGACCCCTTGGCTGGAGGGAGCAGGAGGTTGTGGCTGCTCCTCTGCAACAATGGCCACAACCGTCGGAGGGGGAAGGCTGAACTCAGGAAGCCTCAAGCTGTGTCCCTGCAGCCACCGGGTGTTCAGCAAGAGTTGTCACCTGCCTTTGCGCTGGCCACGGGGCAGCACCTGCACACCTGGGGGACAGGGAGGGGAACAAAGTGCCCCCGAGCTCCCTCCGGCAGCCCCCGGCGGCCTGGGCTGTGCCGTGCCTGTCTGCAGCACGCTCGGAACATCGCCGGAGCCGTCACCGGTTTAAAAATAGCGTCTCAGCAGAGTGCAACCGCGTTCCCTAAAAGCCATGTGGTTCAAGTTAGAGGATTAATTGGAAATGCTTATTTTGATTTGCAAAGTGATTGGATTTTTCCAGGGCATTTTGAAAGGAAAAAAGTCTGAATTTAATTATCACTATTCCAAAAAGCACCATGGGACTGAGTGTTTGAGGTCGTCTCATGTTTGCTTCACACCCCGTTCCAAAATGCAGGCGGGCTGCGGGGACGTGGTGGGACGTGGTGGGGGTGTCCTGCTGTGTCCCACTCCCGCTGTCAGGCCGGTCCCGGCTCCCGACCATTCCCGGCTCCCGGCCATTCCCGGCTCCCGGCCGTTCCGGACCCGAGGGAGTCAGGATGACCAGTGGCCATCGGCCGGTCCCGGCGTGCAGCCCCCAGCGGGATGAGAGCTCGGGGGGAACCGTGTCAGCACAGGCCAGGCCTGGTTTGGGAAGGGTTTTCTTTCACCAAGTTGCTTTGTTTTTACCAAAATGGATTTTTAACAGTAATTGCCTTTTTCTTCTTTCTCAGGGAAAACATCATTTTCAATTACATTTCTCTGGGTTTCCATTGAAAAATGAAAAGCAAATGCTCTTTCTTGCTGGCAAAATGTGGAAAAATGTCTAGGAATATTTTTGTCCAAATGAAAACAGTTTCAGTTCTTTTTCGAGATCTCTTTTTTCCTGAAAAGAAACCACAGTTGCCTTCCCAGTTATTCTAGTCGGACTGGTTTCGGGACAGACTTCCCAGCTCCGAGGCTGGAGCTGGGTTGATGGTGCTGCAGGGCTGCTCTGGGGTGCCAGTGCTGCCGTGGCCCCTCCATGGCTGGTGGAAGGATGGGGCAGGAGTAGGGTGACACCTGCACCAGCACCTTGGCAGCTCTGGGATGCACCAGGCCAGAGAGACCAATGCTCTGTGCGGCAGGCTGGGGCTGCAGGGTCCTCTCCAGGGATTTGGGAATGTGACCTGAAACCCACATTTTTGAGACACTTTGGAGCCCAGAGACTCCACTGTGCTCCCCACAGCCCTGCTCCCATCTCGGTGTCAGACACAGGTGCAGCATGGGCGTGTCTGAAGGGTGTCAGGGGTGTTTGGGGTGTCCAGGTTATCTGGAGCCCAGGGCAGGGCTGGGATTCGGGACTCAGTTTGGCACACGACGAACACAGCAGAGCACCCAGAAGGGCCTGCTCTCAGCCAAAACCACCCTGGATTCAGAAATGGTGCCTCCATTCCTCCAAAATACCCTTTATTTGGAGGCTCTTCTTGCCTTGAAGTTCCCCCTGGCAGGTCTGGGCCTCAGAGCTGGCTGGGATGCAGGGCACACACGGATGCAGGATGCCCCACGACGGAGGCTCCGGCTGCAGGAGCTGTTGGCTCCGTGCACCCCACAGTCCTGCCAGGCCGGAGGAAGGGGAATACAGAAATCAATGTTCAACATTATCACTGGGCTGAGATTTGGCTCGGCTTCCCGGCCCGTGACGCTGCCTTCCCCCTCCTCCCCACTCTGGGAGCACAGCCAGGATGGCCGGGCAGGTGGGGAGTGCCAGCGCGGGCATTCCGGTGAGAGCCTGCGGGTCCCGTGGGCTCCGTGCTGTCACACCTGGGCTGGGCACCTTTCCCACCACCCGCCATGCTCAGCCAGGGATGCTCCTTGGGCAGAGCTCACCCACGTCCAAAGTGCCACGGGAGCCAGGAGTGCGGTGCAAGAGCCCCTATCTCTGCCGCGGCAACAGCCTTCACCCCAAAAGGCCCCAAATGTTGATTTAAAAACCTTCAGGAAAATCCTCCCGCATGGGTCTGATTTGCCCTTGCAAGTAAGGAGCTGTGCCTCGGTTTCCCCGCTCGGAACACAGAGGGACCTGGTGATTCTCCTGCAACTCCGTGGGAATGGCACAGCAGGGACACATCCTGCCTTGGGCCCCGGGAGCACAGATCCCCTTCTTCACCTCAAAAGAGCTGAAGGGTTGGGCTGAGCCCCCAAGGCAGCGTTCGAGTGCAGCAGCTGGGAGGCTTCAGCCCCAATCCTACGGGAGAAGGAGCAGCCCCGGCGCTGGCAGCCAGCGGAGGATGTTTGCTCCCGCTGTCACGTGCCTCCCACCACAGATTTAGACACCGGAGCAAGCCAGCCCCGGTGACAAACACGGTGCCACTTGGGTAAACACAGCCCCTCGGAGGCGATGCATCCGGGGCCACCATAGGGAGAGACCCAAGAAACCAGAAAAAGGGGGGGAAAAGCAGGAGGGAAAAAAAAGAGAGAAAAAAGAGGGGGAAAGTAAAAAGAAAAAGAAAACAAAAGGACAAAAAAAAAAAAAAAGGAAAATGAAAGGCAAAAAAGCAAAATGAAAAGCAAAATGAAAGGCAAAATAAAAGGAAAAATAAAGGCAAAAAAAAAGAGAGGCAAAATAAAAGGCAAAAAAAGAGCCAAGCAATTGTCTTTAAAAAAATATTTTCCTCCTGGCTCGCTGCAGAGCGGCTGGGCGAAACGCCGGGAGCCGAACGCCCTGTTTTCCTTGCTTCCTATTAAAAAAAAAAAAAAAAGAAGCCAAAAAAAAAAAAAAAAAAAAGAAAAAGCACCACCCAGCAGCCCAAAGCGGGGATACAAAGTCCACTTGTGGCCCTGCGCTGCACCCTCGGCCCGGGCGGCAGCTGGGTGCTGGCGCAGGGCGCCTGGCACACAATGGGGGCTGTTGTTGCCGGAGCGGGAGCTGGCGGCGGTTCAGGGCCGGGCAGAGCATGTGCCGGCGGCCAAGAGCTGGCGTGGCTGGTGTTAACTCTCCAGGCCCTGCTCCGAGTGCCCCGAGTGCGAAACAGGCAGGGAACAAATCCAAACCCACCGAACTCCCTCGCCCTGGCACGGGGCAGGTGGGGGAGCCGAGCTGTTGGTCCCCGCGCTGCTCGTTAATGCGCAGCCCCCAGCCCTGGGCCCGGCCATAATTTGGGCTTTATGAGCCAAGGCTGGACCAGGACCATGAAAAAGCCCCTGTACCCCCTTCCCAGGGCTATCCAAGGCCTCCACCCTGCACAGGGTGCCTGGCCCTGCGCACTGACCCCACGGGGTCTCGCAGCACCCACTGGGCACCTGCCCGCGGGGCAATGCCTGGGCCTTGGGGCACTGTCACAGCCAGCAGCACCCACACCCCCTGAGTGCCACCACATCCCCCAGGGAGCCTCCGGCAGGTTCACAGCATCCCTCGGCGCCTGCTCCATGTGCCCAGGCTGGTGCATGCCGGGACACTGCGGCGCGGGTGCCACGCCAGCTCTGGGGGTTCCCCGCCACCACCCTGGGGTGCTGCAGAGTGGGTGACCCTGCAAACCCCACATTCAGGCAGGACACCCCATCTCCTGGTGCACCTCAAGCGCCTGTGCTAAACACTCTGGCCACAAGCCCCCCAAGCCCATGGTCCGTGAGCTGCAGGTGGGGGCCGCTGCCCCCCCACCAGTGCCTCACGCAGCCCCCCCAACCACAAACCCCATTTTCCCTCCCCGCTCTGCTGAGCTGCCTGGTCCCGCTAATAAAAAAAATAATAAGGACATGGAAAATTCTATAATATCCCTTTCCAGCTTCTTGGATTTGGCTTTCGTTAATTCGAAGCAGACCCCGGGGGGGCGGGGGGGCAGAAGGGGGGAATCAAATCAAACCAGAATCACGGCACGGAAAGCCAGTTTTCACAAAAAAAGACCCAAGCCAGCAACCCCAACATTTGAATGCAGCAGGGAAGGGAAAAAAAGTTTAATATGTGCTTAAAAACAAACGAGCGGTGGTATCATTTTTAATTAGGAGCCTATTTTCAAAGCCCTTATTACTTACAGTACGCTCAGCATCCGAGTAATTTTCCTCTCTCATAAAATCGTGGCAGGGAAGGGGGAAAGGGAGGGAAAACGAGAGAAAGCGAGGAGGGAAGGCCAGGAGGGAAAGCGAGGAGGGAAGGCGAGGAGGGAGAGCGAGGACGGAAGGCGAGGAGGGAAAGCCGAGCCCTTTGTGCGGCCGAGAGCTCGGCGAGGCGAGCGTCCATGACAATTTGTCTGCAGTAATTGGTTTAGCTGCAGACAGAGGCTGGCAATGGAATCTGCGAGTTGCCAAACTTTTCCCGGGAAAGGGACTCTTTCCCCAAAATCCCTTTTGGGTATTCCCCCAGTTTGTGTCGCTCCGGGACACGTCGCTGTGCTCCGGCACAGTTGGAAGCTCCTTCTGGAAAACTAATATAATAATTCTTTGCCATTCCCTTCAAACTTTCTTCTTGCAAATTCCAGCCCAGTTTTCTCCTCTGGCAAACAAAATCCTCGGAGAAACCATTTCCTACCACAGCAAAGGCCTCATCTAAGGGCCGCTGGAGGGTCCGGGGCCAGCGCTGGGCTCCAGGGCTGTGCTGGGAGTGTGAACCCCACACCTGGCCCCAGTGTTGAACTGGTGCAACTGGGTAGTGGTGGTTTTCCATTGCTGCTGCCAGCGTGTTTGCCCCTGGCAGTGCCCTGGAGTGCTGGGCCCGGCACACACCGTGGGAAGGGGGCTGGGGCCGAGCCGGAGGTGCTGGATCCGGCGGCGGGAGCAGGTACCTCGTTACCTCCCCGCGCTTCTGTTTGCTTTGGCAACTGATTAAAATTCCCCCAGGATTCCTTCCCGCTTCTGTAGGGGCTCCAAAACACCACCACCGGCTGCTTTTGCCCGCCCCAGGCCCAGCTCCTGGGGACTGAACCCCCCCTGCAGGGGACAGGGCGCCAGCTGGGTCCCCAAAACCTCACTGCGCTCGCCGCACCCACCACCCGCCACTTTCACTTTCAGCTCCCCAAAGCTTCCCTGCTCCTCCGCCCTCCCCTCCAGCAAAGCCATATTTGGGGGGATTTTTGTGCTCCCCCCACCCCTGGGTGCTGCTCCCCTTGGCACGGAAACATTCTGGGGGGGCTCCCCTGGCACTGGGGCACTGCTGGGCTCAGTGTGGTGGTGCAGAGCCACAGCCCTGTGCCGAGGATGTCACCGGGGTCACGGCACTGAGGTGCTCCTGCTCCCAGAACGGAGCTGCAGGGGCCGAGGGGCTGCCGTGGCAGTGTGACGGTGACATGGAGACCCCCCTCTGCCAGCTCTGTCTGCAGGGAGGGGACAAAAACCAAACTGGGATTCACACGCCCCGAACAAAGAGTCGGGGCCATTCCTCCCACTCCAGAAATTTCCCCAAATTCCCCAACACCAACACGACAAACCCGCCCTGGGAGAGTGGCCAGATTTGATTTATGTCTTTTTGCGGACAAAGAAAAAAAAAAAAAAACAAACGAGTGAGGAAACATTTCCTGGTTGCATTTGGGGTTTGGTTGTTGTTGGGAGGGGTTTTTTTTAATGAGTGAAATTTCGGTGTTTGCAAGAATTCCTGGTGCCTCCATCCACACGTGGCTGCAAAAGTCCTGGCCCAAGCGCACAGAGCAGGGAAAGCAGCAGCACCATGGGCCCCGTGGTGGTGTTTGAAGCTATTTGGCAACCCCCCCCAAAGCCCCTTTTTGCTGTAAAACCAAGCTTTAGGGTCATTTTGGGGGAGATTTGCTCCGGTAAGGTCACGGTTCCCTTTGCCGAGCGGTGTGAGAGCGGGGAGAGGGCTCCACAAGCTCTTTGAGGGCTGGCTTCCAACATATCCCGGGGGGAAAAGGCGATGTTTGAGATGATGTAGAAAATACAGACTGGGGGGGAAAATTGGGGATTCTTTTTTTTTTTTTTTACATTTAACTTGCAGCCAAAAAAACCAATAAAAAGCCACAGCAAAAATCCTAAAACCCCTTGAAATTCCTGCAAAATAATTCCCTGAAATCTGCTAGCAATTTTTAAGCTGAAATCCCCCCCTCATCAGCAACAATTTGACTAGTTAAAAACCTGCTTTAGAAAGAAAGAGAAAAGAGGGAAAAAAAATCTCTTTTCATTGCACGTTTTGGCTTTGAATCGAGCCAGGCCAGACCTCTGCCTGTTTGGGACCCAGGCCAAGAGCCATATGCAGGAATAAAGTAAATAAATTCTGGTCAAAACCAGAATATTCTCCTTAAAAGTTATTTTAAAAGCAAAGAAAGGCAGCAACAAAACTATCCCAACATGGATTATTTCCCTTTCTCTCCCTCTTTCCAGAGAGGGACGTGGCTCGGCCGTGCCGTTGCACCCAGTAGAATGGGACCTTGGAAAAAGCCCTGCAAAAATGCTAAAAATGAGCCCAAGAAAAGGGTTAATGAGGCTGGGGGATGTTTCCCCGTGGCGATGGGGGGGCATCCAGCCCTGTGCTGCTCCGCGGGTATCTGCACCCCCTTGGCTGAGCCCAAAAGTTGGCATCGAGGTGTCTTAGCAGCACAAATCAACCATGAAATGCCCTTTAGAAATAAAATCCAGCTTTGAGGGGGGGCCCCACAATTTTCCACTTGTTCCAAGCACTGGTTTTATAGACGGGGAGTCGTGAGCCCACGAACAGGCCGGGATAAAAACCCAAGGAATGAACAAAGGGCCTGATCCAGCCACTCCCTGGAATCGGGGTAACTCAGCTTCCACCTCCGGGCTTTAATGCTTGCGAAAAACCACTTGGAGAAACAGAACTGCGCCCCAAATCCGCCCCACACTTCTTGTTTTATTTGAGGCAGCAGGGATGGCCTGCATGGGAAAATTAAATTGGGTTTGGATTCCACCCCCATCCTCAAAACGCCATTTACAGGCAGCCTGGAAACACAAAAAAAATCAGGATTTTTGTATTTTTAGTCTTTTTCTTCCTGGGATTTACACTAGGAATTGGGGTTCAGGCTGAGGGGGCTGCAGTGAACAGGGGGGAGTGGGGACGGTTGCTGCAGGGTTTGGTGGCAGCTCTCCGGCCCCATGGGCAGCACAGCCCATGGCACCCCAAATCCTGCAGCACCCCCGGGGCTGGGTGACCCTCCAGATGAGGAGTCAGGATCTGGGGTGCCCTTTGCTCTGCCTCTGGCCCTGCCAGTGCCAGGGGACAGGTGCCACTCACTGCACTGAAATTACTTCCACCCTCGGCCGGTGCTGATGAGTCCCCGCTGACAGAGGAGAAATGGGATCAGTTTGGGAGGACAGACTGCAGGATGAATTTGGGGGGACACAAGGTGTGGAAGCCCACGGGGATGTCTCAAAACCAAGGGCAGCAGCCCTTCAGCCCCAGCTTTGAATCACCCAGGAAATACTTTTAACAGCATTACAAAAATAAATAACTACGGCAGTTGTTTATTTATTATAAATAAATAGAAATGATTATTTATAATAAATAAAGAACTTCTTTATCATTAAGAAATAAATAACCCCTTCCCCATCACCCTGCACACCAGGGCCTCGCAGAAGGGAAACTAAAATCCCAGCCCTGCTCTTTCTCTCCCATTTTCCCTCTTCGCCTGCCCTGGCACCACCAGCCTGGCACGGCCGGGCAATCTCCCACGGACTGAACCCAAATATCCACGTTCCCCCCAAAACACGCCGGGCTAGGGGAGACGAGGAATCACTGGAGAAAAATAAAACCCTGGCAGGAGAGAGGGAGCTGCCAGCGGGCACCACGGCGGCCTTGGAAGCGGTTAAAAATTGGCAAATTCTTCCCAGGGTTTATTTTTGCGCCGTATCGCGCTCGGGGCCGGGCAGAAAATGCAAACTGTGCTCTGCGAGCGGAGTTACCGCCGAGTTTACATTCCTCGAGGCTTCTGGAGCTGGGACGAGGCGAGGGAACTGCTCATTTCAGCCTTTTTTTTTTTTCAGCTTTAAAACAGGGAAGTGGCTTTTTTGGGGGGAGCAGATGGTGATTAAAAAAAAAAAACCCTAAAAGAAAAAAGTTCTTGAGGTTTTAAATTTAAAGAATTTTTCTTTTTTTTTTTTTTATAGACAGCTGGAATAAAATTAGATCTCATTTCCATAAGGCCGATGGCCGTACTTGTGTCTGACAAATAACTCAGTAAATATATGCACGTATAGAATATAGATATATACAGGATAATACAATACCCTGTGAACGTACAAATTAACATCCAGTATCTTGGTATGCATGTGGCGGGTTTAGCAGGCAAAGGGGATACGGGGGATGGACAAAATAAACCTCCAGTGTATCCAAAATCCCTGCTAAATTTGAGCTGAGCCCTTGTAAAAATGATCAGGCTCAGAGTACCCCCCCCAAAAAAAAAAAATATAAAAAAGAGGGAGAAAATCATGGAATAAAAACTAGTGGAATGACTGAGTAGTTTGCTTTAATTTTATTTTTTAAATATATAATAAATTATTTAGCATATTATTTATCACATTGAAACCATTTGAGCTCAAGGCAGACAGAGATTATGTTCCTGTTTGTTCAGGACTACGGAGCGTGCCGAAAAATCCAGGCACATGGTGCACGCTTCGGCCCTCAGCAAACTGAAAAAATATCTAATTTTTCTTGCCTTCCTGTAGAAAAATATGGTTATTTGAAAGGATTAAGAGATTAAAGGATTACTCGATAACAAGGGTTAAAAATCCAGGTCCAGACACAAAAGGGGTCAATAGAAAGGAGGGAATCGCTCTCCCCCCACACACGCCCTTCGCCGGTCCCGGACCAAACCCAGTGCCTGAGTCGCTGCCAACTTTTGAGCGGGACTGGGGAGGGGGCAAAGCCCCCAAACCCCCCAGCCCCGGCCGCAAAGAGGCCTCTGGCTTTAAGAGATGGGGGGGGGAATCCGGGGGTGTTTCTGGGGAAGGGGTGAAGGGAAGGCTGGGGGAGCAGGGATGGGTGGGGAACCCTGCAGGGGATGGAGGGGCAGGGATGGAGGATGCTCGAGAGGGCTGGAGTCGGGGGGTGACACAGCCGGGGGGGTGTCTGCCCCCAGGGACAGGGGGGTGGCAAGGAGGGTGACCAGGGCAGGTGTCTACACCCGGGGGTGGGGGTGGCGCGGGGCTGACATAGGGGGGCTTCTGCCTCCGGGAATAGGGGTGGCAGGGACTGACCACGGGGGTGTCCACACCTGGGGCATCGGGGTGACCGCCAGGGTGTCCGCAACCAGGGGATTGGGGTGACCAGCGGAGTGTCCGTACCCGGGGGATCGGGGTGACCGGGGGGTGTCCGCACCGGGGGTGGCGAGGGGCGTCCGTGCGTCGGGGATGGGGGTGAGGGCGAGTGTCCGCGGCGCGGGGCCGGGGCCGGGGCCGGGGCCGGGGCCGGGGCCGTGCGTGCCCAGGGGATGCCCGGGCTGGGGGCTGGCGGCCAGGGCTGCGCGGGGCCGGGGGTGCCCGGGGGATGCCCGGGGCGGGGGCGGGCGGTGGGCCCGGCGCTGCCCGCGGCTCCTCCCCGCGCTGCGGTAGCTCCGCACCGGGGCCGCGCCCCCCCCAGCGCCCCCCCCGCGCCGGGCAGGGCCGGAGGGGCGGCCCCGCAGCCAGCCGGCCCCGGGGGGGCCGCGCCGCAGCCCCCGCCACCTACCCGCACCATCCGGGGGCCGCCGTCGCGCTGCCGGGCGAGCGGGGCCGGAGCCTTCCTCCTCCTCCTCCACCTCCTTCTCTCCCTCCTCCTCCTCCTCCTCCCTCCCCGCCCCCGCACCGGGAGCGTCCCCGCCGCAACGCCGCCGGTGCCCCGGGCGAAGGGAGGAGGCAGAGGAGGAGGAGGAGGAGGCGGGGGCGGCGGCGATGGGGCCGGGGCGCTGCGGGCTGCGAGGAGGAGCCGTGCCCGGCCGGAGTGGGGCTGCGCCGGGGGGGCGCGGGGGGGATGCCCGCGCTGCTCTGCCGTAGGCGCCGCCCGCCCGCCCCGCTCCCGGGCTTTATTTTTATTTTTTTTTAATTTTTTTTTTTTTTTAATTTTTAGAAAATATTATTTTTGCTTGCCTTCCAAAAATACCCATCGCACCCCCCCCGCCATCCCCCTGCCCCGCCACCCCCGCAGCGCATAAGGCCGGGCCGGGCGCGGGCCCCGCGCTCCCGCCGCCCGTCACCGCCGCCCCGCGCCCCCCGCCCCGCAGCCCGGCCCCCCGCCCGGAGCATGGCCCCCGGCAGCGCGACGGAGCCGGAGCGAGGGTGACCGCCCGCGGGGGACACTGTGCTCTGCCGCTGGCCTCGGAGGACTTTTATTATAATTACCATCATTGTTATTATTGTTATTATTATTGGGTTTTTAATTTTTTAATTCTTTCGCGGGGCAGCGGTTTTTTTTTTTCTCCTCCTTCGGCGCGGTGGAAAACACACGTTTTAGACCAAAATCCCAAACCAGCCCATCCATCCTCTTTGCTTTGCGCTTCGCAGCAACTTGGAGCCCGTTAATTGCACTTGGCGATGGTAGGTCCCATGACACTTTCGTTTTCTCTTCTACTTCCCCCCTCTCCCCTTCACCCCCCCCCCCCGTGTGCGTGTGTTTGCGGGTGCCCCCACGAGCAAAAGTTGCTGCCGGGGAGGGGGCGGCGGGGCGAGTTTAATACGGTGTCAGGGCGGGGGGGGCGCGGGGCGGCGGGGGCGGGCGGGGGGAAGCTGCCGCCGTCTCTCCTCCCCCTGCCCACCCGCCCCGCGGTACCGGGGGGCGGAGGCGGCGGCGGGAGCCGCCCGGCGGGGAGGTCGCGGCGCGGCGCGGGGGGAGCCTCCGCAGCCCGCGGAGGGCTGGATGGAGCTGAAAATGGCCGCTAAAAAAGGGGCGGAGAGGCCGCCAGCCGCACCGACTTGAACTTGGAAGTGACGCCCGGGAGGGTCGCGCTCAAGTCCGCGCTGCGCGGGGCCGCCCTGCCCGTACCGGGGAGGGAGGGGGGGAATCACCGTCCTCGATGTGAGAATAAAAACATTTCCCCTGGCCCCGCTGTGCGGGGCTTCTCCCGCTTCTCCCCCTGCCAGGCCACGGCGGTAGCGCGGCGGCGCGGCCCGAGCCGCCCCGGAGGATGCGGGATGCGGGGAGCGGGCCCGCCCGGCCAAGTTTGCGCGGAGCCGCCGCATCCCGCGGGGACGGGGATGTCCCTGCGGGGGGAGTGTGCGGGGTGAACCCCAACCCCCGGCGGGGATTGGCCGCGGGGGCCGGCAGAAGTTGAGAGTGAAAATCAGTTGTGCGGGGAGAGGCGCTGCGGGGGCTCGTCCCCACAGAAGGGGTAAAAAAAAAAAAAGGCCAAAAAAAGCGGTTTTCTTCTTTTTGGGGGGCAGAGAGGCAGCGCTGGAGCCGCGGCCCCGCGCCGGGAGCGGCCGCGCTGCGGGCCAGGTCCTTGAAGGGAGCGGCGACCCCCGGTGCGGGAGGGGAGCGGGGCGCGGCCCCCCCAGCCCGGGAGGTGCCCGGGGATCCCCTTTGTGTTCCGCCCGTGGCGCTCCCCGCGCGCTCTCTAATTAGCGTCATTAGCGCCCGCGATCGGCCGGGGCCGGGGGGATGCGGAGTGAGAACTTGCGGTTTGGAGTTTGCCGGGCGCAGGCTCCGCATTTTTAATCTCCTGCTCTCTTTGTGCGGGGGGTGTTGCGGGGCTCCCCGGGGCCATGGGGGGGGGGGGGCTGCCCGTGGCGCTTTCCCCCCGCCCCGTGGCACCGCGATGCTGCCGGTCGTTAAATAACGCGGGGAGGGGGGCGGAATGAGCGTCTCCGCGGGATGAGCGCGGTGCGGCGGGGGCAGCGCGGGGCCGGCGGGGCGGCCCCCGCGCCCCGGGGCTGGGTGCGGGGGGTAACACCACTGCCCTCCCCCCCCCCCCGCGCCGGGGCCGCTGCCCAGAAGTTGCACATGAATCTGCAGGGTTTTTTCTCTCCCATCGCTGGATTGGCTCCGTTGAGTTAAAAAAAATAAATAAAAAATAAAACCCCCAAAACACGCAAAGCCGGGCGCGCTCGGCGCTGGCCGCGCCGGGGCGAGGGGGGATTCGCTGTCCCAAGGGGGGCCCCGTCCCTCCTCCGCCCCCCCCCGCCCCGCAGCGCCTCGGCCCTGCGAGCCAAAGGGGGTTCCTACATCTTTAAATGGGATGTAATATTTTGGGATGGGCTTTTTTCATAACGTCACTTCATTCCTCGCCCCTTTTTTTTTTTTCCGACTTTTTTTTTTTTTTTTTTTTTCATTTTCTCATTCTTTCTTTCCTCTCTCTCTCTCCGCTGCCCGGGTCTCGGATGGAGTCGCTTCCCTTCTAACTTCCCCGCCGCCCGTGCCTGCAGGCTGGGTGCGGACCCCCGACCCCCCCCGGGGCGAGGATGACCCTTCTGCCTCTTTAAACCGCCCCCCCAAAACCCCCAGACAAACAACAACAACAACAACAAAAAAGAGCTTTATTTTCCAAGGGGGGGGGGGGAAATTTTGCTTTTTATTTTTAAATTTTTTTTTTTTTAGGGTTGGTTTGTTTTGGTTTGTTGGTTTTTTTTTTTTTTTTTTTTTTTTTTTTTTGGCGGGGGGGTGGAAGTTGGAATCTTTTTATTTCCTCCTCGGCCCCCCCTCCCGCGGGGCCGCCCCCCCGTGCCCGGCTGCCCCCCCCCCGGGCCCCGCAGAGCCGCTCCGGAGGAGAGAGAGAGAAAAAACGCCCGGACTGCTCCAGCCTCCGAAATGACTCAGTAACTTTTACGCCTCGAGTCTCAGCCCTGCAATTAGGCACTTTCCCAGCACGGCTCGGGATGTATTCGTCTCCTCTCTGCCTGACCCAGGTAACCGGGACCCCCCCGCGTCCCCCCCCAATTTGCTCCTTTCGCCGCAACAGACTTTAACAGTTGCAATACAAAAAAAATAAGAAAAAAACAAGAAAACCCAAGAAAAAGCAACACCCCCCTCCCTAAAAATAATCATAACAGAGAAAGGCGGGTTGGGGCCGTGCAGGGCTGCTCAGAGGAGCCGCGTTCCCCTCTTGTCCCCCTCCTTCGCCTTTTGCAGGGTTTTTTTATGGTGTTTCTGGTGCTTTTTGGGTTTTTTCAGCCTTCACTTTCACTTGGGGCGTGGGGGGGTTGGAAGATTGCGTTGTGGTTTGGGTTTTATTTTTTGTTCGCTGCGCCCAGAGGTGGGTGGTGCGGGGAAGCCGCCGGCTTTGGGGGCGAGGGGGGACACCGTGGGGTGCAGGGGGTCCTCGGTGGGTTCGGGGAGCCGGGGGGGGGGCTCGGCGCTGCAGGCTCGGGCTCGGCCGTGCTGCCTCTTGCGTAGCGTGAAACTTTTCCTTCCCCCCCCCCAGCCTAGCTGCACATGGTGGGGTGCAAGGGGTGGGGGGGACACAGGCTTTTTGTTCAAAATCCTCCAAGTTTGGGACAATGTGCACCCGGCCGTGCCACGCCGCGCTGGCGGGCGAGAGGGCAGGGGGGGTCGTACGCGGCAGGATGTGGGGGGCACCCTCTCGGTATCCGAGGTGAGGGGCGATGCCAGTCCCCACCGAGGTGTCAGGGTGACGAGGGTGAGCCCCGAGCCCTGCGGGGGGACACTGGTGTCACCCCAGGCCACACCACCATGGTCTGGCGGCACGCGGCAGGGTGGCCGTGCCAGGGCCCACGGTGCAGGCGAGCGAGGCGTCCCCGAAATCTCCCCCCAACAGCCGGTATGGCCACAGGGGGGAGATTCAGGAACCCCCCCCTTGCCCACAGCACGACCACTGCGGCTCTGCCTTTGCATTGTGCTTATTGATCGCTGATATTTATTTAATTATTGAGCAGGCAGCTTTCCCCGCCTTGTAACCTCTTCCCTGCTGGCAGCCACTGCCCGCTCCGGGCCTGGCCTCGTGCTGCACTCCACGAGGGCTCTGCTGTGGGCAGGGGGTGCTGCTGCAGGACCCCCCTGCCCGTGCCAGACTCCCTCCTGCCAGATGCCCTCCCTTGGGCCGGAGCTGCGGGCTGGGTCTGGCTCCACCTCGGGGGCTTGGGCTCCGCTGCCCGTGGGGGTCCGTGGGGGTCCCCTCGTGGCACTGTGAAGTGAGGGGGCAGTGCGGGGTCCGGCCCCAGCTCTGCCCGGACGCAGCGTGAGGCTGGTGAGGGCACGGGCAGGGGCAGGGTGGGCAGCACCAGGGCTGCTCAGATGACCCTGAGGTGGTGCTCCCTGTCGTGTGGTTGACTTGGCAAGGGTCACACCTCAATCTGGCTTATTTTCTTCTCTGTCTTTCTTTTTCTCTTTTTTTTTTTGGTTCTTCTATGTTTTCCTTCTCTTTTTATTTCCTTTTCTCTTTCTATTTTTTATTTGCATTTTTTCTTTTTTCCCTTCTTATTTTTCTTTTTCATTTTTCCCTTCCTTTTTTTCTTTTTTTCTTTCTTGCTCTTTTCTTCCTTGCTTTTTTCTTTTTTCCTTTTTTCTTTTTTCTTTTTTTTTTCTCTTTTTTCGTTCCTTTTTTTCCCGTTCCTTGCCATCCCACCTTCCCCACCCTGACTCCATCCCTCCCAGGGGTCCCACCACCTCCCAACCCTCCCAGTCTCCAGCTGGTGCTGGGTTGGCAGCGCCTGTTGTTGCCAGCTCACAGTGCTGGTGTGATGTGGGAAGCCGTGCGGTCGCTGGCCGGGCCGGGGCTGGCAGGAGCCCTTCTCTTCACAAACCCGTGCTGTTCCCAGCACTCCTCCTGGCCGACGGAGGGGAGCTGGTTTTTCCTCCACGGATCCTCTGCCCCACTGCCTGCGCTCGGGGAAGGCTCTGGTGTCCTCCCCCTCACCCTGACACGGCCTCAGCTCCGATCCAGCCCGGCTCGGATGGGACCAGCCGTCGTCCCCCGCCGCCAGCCCAGCCATTCCCGCTGCCGTTCCCATCCCACCCGCGCGGCGGGCAGGCTCGCCCGGGC
The DNA here is from genome assembly GCF_009650955.1 of Corvus moneduloides. Classification (NCBI taxonomy): domain Eukaryota; kingdom Metazoa; phylum Chordata; class Aves; order Passeriformes; family Corvidae; genus Corvus; species Corvus moneduloides. The sequence continues at coordinate 981,683 of NC_045503.1, read as the reverse complement.
TCGGGAGCTGCGGATGGTGATGTGGATACATTGGAACGTGCGCGGGAGCCGCCCTGCCTCGGCCTTTGCGCATCTCCGCACCACCACCGCTGCCAGCCCCTGGAGCCCGGCGCGGCCGCTGGGACCCCGGCGACCCCTCAGGCGGGCGCCCTTCCCAGCCGGAACAGGCCCGAGCTGGAGAGCCCGGCGGCACCAAAATAGCCCTGGCAAAGGCATCGCCCGTGACACGCTCCTGGCCACGGCCTCGGCCGTGTCTCCCGTCAGGCAAGAAGGGTGGCTTTGTGCCCTCCTCAGCTCTGTGTCCCTGCTTGGGGACTTCCTCCCGCTCCCGCAGCTCACCTCTGTCCCCCTCAGGGACAGGCCGGGAAGTCAAGAGGGAGCTGCCTAGATTAGCAGGGAAGCAGCACCGGAACCGCCGCCACGCACGAGGCCTCACCCTGCCCACGGGGAAGCGGGACGAGGGAGGGGGCAGTGTCCGGCTGCCCCGGCTCCAAAATAACCCTGGAGCTGAGCACCTGCCAGGGACCTGCACGTGTGTCCCCTGGGAGCTGCTGCTGAGAGCCGAAGGGATTTCCAAAGCCGTAACGGTTATCCTTGGCTCCTGGATCTGGATCTGCAGTGGGGGGAGATTTGGGATACATCTGGTGGGGGAATATTGCAAATTTTGTGACTTGTGATGCTCCTACATCTCTGGCTCGTGCCTGGCACCTGGCAGTACCCCCAGCACACCCTCAGCCCCCCACCCTGGTACCTGCAGGATAGGAACGAGGTGAGATGGGCACCAGCCTCCAAGGCAGCTGTAATGTTGGAAGCCAGGCATCCCGTCAGGGTCTGGTCAGAGACCCTCTTCCCTCTCCCAGGCTCCATACTAGGGGTGCAGAGCTGATTTTGGGTTGGCAAAGGCAATGCACCCGCGCTGCCTGACCGAGAGCCGGCGGCCGGGCACGGACCCCTGCGTGTGCCATTGTCAGTGGCTCAGGATCCGAGGGGAGCGCCTGGCTAAGCTGGCCTGGCACAAACCTCGGTACCGGCGAACTGGCACAGCTCAGGGCCTGGGGATGGAGCTGGGCTGCCAGAGGCGTTGCAGCCACGTGGCACGGTCACAGCCACATCTCCAGGCATCCGAGGGGATCCCACCTCTCTCCAGCCACAACCGGGCTCCAGACATCACTCGGCTGCCACCACTGCTCCAGGCACGTGGCTGGAGCAGGGAGCTGCCTGCTGGGCACATCTCATGGGGCATCCTTTGGCAAGCCCCTTTCCCAAAAAGCGCCGGGATTTTTCAGCGCCGGTGCTCGCCCCCTCCACCAGTAGCTCTGGCGAACTGGTTTCCAGCCGGGAGCTCAGATCGCCTGCCAAAGGATGGGAGCAGCAAGCCGGGCATGGCGGGGGAAGAGAGGGAAGGTTGCAACACACTTTCAATTCTCCCATCTGCTGAGTATTGTTTGGGAAAAACAATGAGGCTGTTCTTTAAATGCAACCTTCGGGAGATCCTCGCTTTCCCCGCGGCGCCCGCCGCGCTGTGCCCGCCTGCCCTGGCGAGCCCTGCCCCGCTGCTTGTGCCCGCTGCTCCTGCCTGATCCCATCTTAAATCCTCGCCCGGGAAACACAGATCCTGTTTTCAGTGAGGTTTCTGAAGCTGGATCGGAGGGCTGGAGTGGGCATGCGGGGAGGTGGATGGGATAAAGCCAGCTGCATGAGGGGCTGCTGGCCGGCGCTCACGCTGTGCTGCTCTCCCCCTCATCACCTTGAACTTGTCTGGGGCCTTGTGCAGTAAATCAGCCACCCCTTTCCGAGGTACCTGCCGATTCCTCCCCTCCCTGGGCAGCTTTGCCCTGCCCACGGTTCCCTCCCTGACCGTGGTTCAGGTCCCTCGTGCCCGCAGTTCCCTCCGTGCCAGGGCAGGGAGTGATCCCACCGCGTGGCCAGCGCTGCGGGTGTGCGCACGCCTTTGCAGACTGCTGAACAAAGCCCAGCTGCCAGAGCCCAGAGCACTGCCCGGAGCTCTTGGAGCAGTTGGGAATAGCTCCCTTTGGTGCTTTTCTATTCCCCTGAGCCTGGGAGGGCTGGGAATGGATGCTGGGAGCCGTAGCCTGATCCTGTTTTGACCCGGCGGTTTTCCCCCCTTGCAGGGGTGGCTGTGGCCAGGGCAGTGCTGGCATGGCAAGGCTCGCTGGGCAGAGGAACCATGGCAAGGGCCAGCCCAGCCAGCCACGCTGCCCTTATCAAGGCACAGCAAAGAGCGAGAAAGGCGGCTCCCCAAGGAGCCCTGGGCAGCCCTGGAATGGGGAGCTCAAGAGCCCAGGGGAGAACTGCCACGGTGGCACCAAGGGATCTGTCCCGACACAGGGCTGTGCATGGCGGGGAGGCCCCGAACAGGGATTTGGGACTCACAGGGAAAGGGAAGGACAGTGTCTCCCACCTTTGGAGGTGGTGGAGGCAGGTCCCTGCAAGGCAGGGCTCCGGAACGGCCCTGGGACAAGGACAGCTTGCCCTGTTTGCTCACCAGCCTTCCTTGCCCGATGCTGCCTGTGCCAGCCATCCCTGTGCCTGGCCCCTGGACACTTCCCTGCAGCCCAAGGGGTGCCCATTGTCCCCCCATCACTCCCGTTGTGCCTGCACCTGTTCTAGCCACAAGCCAAGCCCTTGGTGGCAGGACGGGGATGGTGACGGTGATGGGGAGCATCCCCAGAGTCCCTCACTGGAGGGGAAGGAGAGTTGTGGGGGAGGCAAAATCCCTCCCTGTGAGGCTGGCACGCTGCCTGCCACCCCCGGCCGTGCTGTGGCTCCTCTGCGCAGGGATGGCAGTGCCAGCACTGAGCATCTCTGAGGGGGATGGCTGCCCCTGGGAGGGGGCTGGGGGGGCTCCTGTCCCCATCAGTCCTTGCACCCAAGCTGGGAAGTGCAGGCAGGGCCCTGGGGTGGCAGGGATGTGCTCCTTAGGGACCCATGGGGAGAGGATTTCTCCCACAGCACCTTGGGGTGTGCCGGGCAGGTCGAGGCAGGGTGGCGAAGGCGATGGGAGCAGCCAGGGCATCAGTGGGTGCTGAGCCCTGCCAGGATCATGTGGCATTGCTGATGACGTCCCCACAGCATGGCTGAGGGCTGCCAGTGGGGCTGAGTCTGAGTGGGGCAAAGCTTCATGGTGGGCCAGGAGTGCCCAGTGCCAAATCCTCATGGATTTTCGGTACCAAAGTTCTTTTGGATGCACCAAATTGGTGCAGACAAAAGCCTGAGCTCAGTTTCCCTCCCTGCCCTGGCAGCCAGACACCCTGAGATCTCACCCTCGAGGAGGGTGTGCAGACTCCTGGGATGTGCCAGCTGCAGGGAGGGGATGCACAGGGTACCCCCGGGCATCCCAGGGCCTGGCTCGCACCCGGGCGGGCGGCTGGGCTCGCCATCCGTCACGTCGGCCCTGGGCAGGCATCCCCCGCGGCCGGGCGCTCTGTGCCAGCTTGGCCGGGACCCAACGCCCTGCGCCGGCCGCCAAGACCCGGAGCTTCCCAAGTCCTGGAGAGGAGCTGGGAAAGGATCCCGTGGCTCAGGTGCGGCAGCGCTCACATGCTGGGGGACCTGGGGCCAGCCACTGCCAAGGATTGATTTCTCGGTTAACTCACCACTGCTCTAAAAGCGCATTAATCCTCCTTCCCCGGCCAGCAGCCAGTGCTGAGCAGCTTTTGGGCGAAATCCCCAGGTCTGGGCTTCGGGCTGCCTGCCGTGGACGTTGCCCTCCCCACCACCGCCACCGCTCCAGCAGCACTGCCTGGCACGGGAACACCGGGATCCGGCCCTCCTGCTGACCCCTCTTCCCTGGGAGCTTATTCAAGTCCATAGCCAGGTGGATTTTTTTTTTTTAACTGGTGGTTTTATCTTGTTTTTTAAGAAGGCTCTCGCTCTCCTTGCAAAGGGCCCCTGCATTCCCTTCACGGGGAAACGGTATTTGACCGGCTGTTGTCCAAAAAAAACCCCCAACATGTTTCTGATCACGAAAAACCAAGAAATATTTTTGCTTTCAAAGGAAAAGAAAAAAAAGCCCATGAGGGAGAAATGTTGATTTTCCACCCAGACATTTCCCCTTTCCCCAAACCAGCCCTGAAAAGGAGAGGCCCCACTGCTCCCTCCTTCCCCTAGGATTCCATCCTGGGCGTACAGTCCCGCCAGGGGCACGGTGGATGTCACCCAGGGCTCATCTGGGTGCTGGCGGCTCGTGGCAACACCAAGTGTGTGCCCCCCTCTCTGCTCAGACCCCCTTTTCCATCTGCTCCCACACTGCACAGGCACGTGGGGCTGCGGGGAGGACGGCGAGCGCCGGTGACCTGCTGGCTGTCCCCAGGGAGCCACCCATCACTGTGTGCTGCAGAGCCGCCGCCGCCAGCCCGCCTCGCCCCGCTGCCACAGGCGACGAGGCCGCTTGGTCCCACGGTTGCCTGGCGGGAGCTGTGATGTGTCGGATCCTGCACCCCCTCCCACCGGCCCTGGCTGCTGCCCAGCGATTTGGGAAAGCGAGACGGCGCGGGCTGAAATGTGACCCCCGCCACGCTGCGCCGCAAAATCTCCTTTAGTAACCTGTGCGCCAGGACAGCGAGCGCGCGGCGTGAATACCAATGAGGGGAAAAGTGCCGAGTAAAGGGTTTTTGATGGAAATGGCATCGCATGAGAAAGAGAGCGGGAGCGAGAGGGCGAGTGCGCGCCCGGAGCCTGCGCCGCGCACGGGCACGGTGGGGCACACACGTGTGCGCACCTGTGGCCCGCGAGGCTGGAGGCTGAGCGTGGCAGGGTGCCAGGGTCGTGCCACCCCGGCGAGAACGGGGGCGATGGGAATGGGGGTGATGAGCGGAGGGGGCTGCGAAGCAGCACTTGAGGGGACGCACTGCAAGGGGTTGCCACGGGCAGCGTGTCCGCAGGGGCCGGGGCACTTCCGTGGCACAGCGTGGCCCTGGCCAGGGGGAACGGCTCCCGTCCCCCGGCGCAGTGCGCTGCTGATCAAAGGCGCAGGCGGGGAGGGAGCGGGCCTGTGTGAGCAGCGCCCTGGCCGCGCGCCACCCCACCTTCCCGCTCCGCTCCCCCGGGAGTTTGTTAAACAAATTTCTCTAATTGCACAAGCCAAGGAGTTTGTTGGAGAAAAAAGCCGGGGAAATTCCCCTCCTCTGGGCCACCCCTTCCCCGCTTCCCCCGGGGCAGCCGGCGCAGAGTGAGCAGGTCCTCCCCACGACCCCCGGCTCTGCGGGAGGCTGTGACCCCGACGCCTGCGGGGCGCAGCTGCGGGCTGTCCTCATGTCACCCCTGCCTACGCAAGGACGTCCCCTGCTCGACCTCTTCGCAGCCGGGTCACGCTCATTCCCTCCCGTCCAGCCCCCGGGGTCAGACCCTGTCACCTAACGCGGTGACACCCAGCACCGCCGTCTGCCCTTCCCGGCTGGCGTTCTCCATCGCTTGGCTGAGCACCCCTGGAAACGGCCTTTGTGAGCCTCCCGTGGGCAGCCCCTGACATCGAATCCCGTCGGATTAGCGAACGTACGGGATAAAAGCCTCGGCTTGGCGGCAGTTCTGTGCCGGGTGGGGGCTGAGGCGGTGGCCCTGCCAAGAAGGGACGATGCGCGGCCGGGTCCTGCCCCGGCTCCCGCTGAGGTCATGGCTATAGATAGCCCGGGAGGGCGCAGCGCCGAGGGCAGGATCCTCGTGCCCTTGCCAGCTGCACCGAGAGCCCTGTGGGCACCCGCTGCCTGGGAAGAGACGCTGCCAGGGCGCTGGGGCTTGCTGATGGATGGGTTGGCTGGGCCAGCCACTGACCATCGCCAGGTGACAATCTGGTGCTGCGGGCTGTGACCCCACACCTGCAGGGATGCTCAGACCCAGCCACTCTCCATCCTCTGTGGTGACTGGGGTCCTGCAGCCTCCGCTGACGCAGTGACCTGGGGTGGCTTTTTCCGTTCCTCCCCACCACATTTCCTTCTTCCTCTGCTCCCGAGCAAAAGCCAGGCTGGGGCACCCCCCATCCCCAGGGTGCACCCATGGGTGCAAAGCTGCTGGGTCAGGGAGTGCAGGGCCAGGGTTTGCCCCCTCCAGCCCCCCAGTCTGGGTGCAGCTCAGCTCCCCACAAAGCCAGGCAGGCGTGTGCCCAGGGTGCCCCCGCCAGCCCCATGGGGCCCTGGAGCGCCGGGGTGGCTGGGGAAGGCGTTGTTGATGAGGGCACTAAAAATAGAGTGGGACTGGGATCTTAATGGGACTTTGTGGGAAACCTGGAAACATTTTCTCATCCCCATAAATGAGTCCAGATGCATTAACGATGACTGCATCGCATCCTGAGGTACCGCCGGAGGGAACCGGGACGCGCTCACCAGCTTCCTCGCCTTGCGGTGGGGAATTGGTTGGAGAGAGGAGTCACATTGGTTGGAGAGCAGCAGCCGGGGCGGAGCCGTGACCGCTGTATTCCATGTGGGGACAGGGACTGGAGCTTGCCCAGCATCACCTTGGTGAGGACCTCAGTCCCATCCCATGGTCTCTGTTGCCAGTGCCCGTGGGTGCTCAGAGCTTTGCGTGCGGTGGGCAGCGTGCAATGTGCACGGGTTGGTCACGGTACCGCAGCCCCGTGAGCCTTCTGGAGCCCCCAGGCCCTGAGGTGGCCAGTGGGGGGAGGGTGGGGTGATGCAGGAGGGCCACCAGTCCCAGGGCCAGTGGTGCTGGTACACCCCAGTGTGCCCTGCAGTGGCATCGAGCTGTGGGATTGGGCCTGTCGAGGGGTTTTTTCGTGTTCCGTCGCAGAGCTGTGACTGGGGTATTGGCTCCCGAAGTGCCCGACCCCACTGGGGGACCTTGGACTCCCCCAGGGGATGGCTCAGGGCCAGCCTGGGCAAGTAGCCCAGGGCGGGTGGCTGTTGGAGCCCACGTCACGAGGCAGGTTGGCACGGCCGTCTCCGCGGTATGGCAGTGTCACTCAGCGGTTACAGCGGCAGCCTGGGAGGCAAGGGCAGTCCCGCCCTCTCCTCAGTTTACATCCAGGTGGGGAACAGCACCCGGCACGGGAGGAGGGCACTCGCCCCCTGCCCCAACCCGGGCTGCTGACCCATCACATGGGGGACAAGGGGACCGGCCGCAGCCACCGGCCTCCGTGCCGGGCACCGCCGGAGCCCAGCGTCCCGAACAGAGTCCCTTTGTGCAGGTCAGCCCCCACCCACTTCTGTCGCTTGGGAGGCATCCAAAACCCTCCCGAAATAGGACCCAGCCGGGCTCAGCCTTTGAATCTCCCCAGGAAGGCTCTGCTGAGCTGCTGAAAGCGGATGAACACCCCCCCTTCCACCCCGTTGAACCAGTCCCATCCTTCAGTGCTCGGGGTGTAGGGCCTGGCCAGGCTCAGAGGTGACCCTTCGGGGACACGCCCAGCCCCTTTGACCTCCAGGCACCACCCCGTGCCTCAGTTTCTCCATCTCTCTGTGGAGGGTCCTGGCAGGTTGACCCGAGCACCCAGGGAGCCAATGAGATGCTGGAGGAGGGGCTGAGTCTTTGGCACATCCATGGCACAGCAAAGGCACTGGGGCTGTGGGGGGGCCATGAACTCTTCACCTCCAGGGCCCTGGGCTGGCCGATCCTCCTGCAAGGTTGCCGATTCCACGGCAAAAGGCCGGGGCTATTTTTAGCCACTGACTTGCTCCAGGGATTGGATTTGCAGCAGAGTGAGCCCCGCAAGCCCATCACAGCACTGCCCATCGTGGGGTGCAGAGATACCCCCAGTGCCAATTCCCCCAGCAGGCACCCCCAGGAGGGAGCTGGGGACACCTCTCTGCACCCCTACACCTTTAATGGTGCGTGATGGGGGGGAATTAATCCCCCTCAGAAAGGCCAGGACAAAGCAGGCAGGGCTAAAAATACGTTGGGAGGGAAATAAAACCTCCTGCGTCAGGGGCTAAAGCCGGGCTCACAGCCCTGGGCCTGGCCCGGGGGGCTGGAGGGACCCTTTCTGGTGGTGGCTCCTCCCCAGAGCACACACGGTGTTGCCAGCCCCAACACATCTGCCTCAGTTTCCCTCTGTGCTCCTGGGAACATCCTCCGTCCCTGGGTCACACCCTGGCAGCTCCCAGGCTGAGACCCTGGGATCTGGAACGGGCCAAGCGCTGGGTCTCGGACACCGCAGCCCCTGCCATGTGCCAGGAGCAGGGATGTGGGCATGGGCCACCCCCAGGGCCCCGCGCTGAGGCAGGGCAGGGTGGAGGAGCTGGCAGCGCCAGGACCCGTTGGCACAGCTTTTTTTTTTTTCCAGTTCCATAAAATATTTCCCTTCCTTGGAGCCCCAGGGGAGTTTCGGCTGGGAAGCCACGTGGCTCTGGTGCTGCTGGCCACGGGATGCTTCCTAGGACGAGGGGACATCTCCTTGGTCCCCCCGGTGCTGCTTCCAGACCTCTCCCAGATCTCAGCAGCCACCGTCGCATCCTGCCTCTTCTGTGGGCTGGCCTGGCAGGTGACGTGCCTCAGTTTCCTTATTTTTGGAAAGGCAGCGCCTCACCCTGGGGGCAGGTGGTGTCACCCTGGGAAAGTGGCTGAGCCGTCGGCTCCCAAACCCCAAAGGTGATGCACAGAGACGGCACCTGGGGAAACTGAGGCACCTGGGGAGTCCAAGTGACTCTTCAGGAAGGCAGCGAGGGGCTTTGGGCTCTCACACCACCGAGTCTTCCTCACCAGAACCCTCTTGAGTCCTCCACCACCAGTGCTAGCCGTGTTGCTGCTGGATACCATCCCTGGGGCATCCGTACCCCTCCCTGCACGTTGGGCACGCTGCTCCCCAGTTTGGGGTGCATTTAGGAAACCCGGGGACCGGCAGTGCCAGTTGTTGCCGGGGTGGGGGTGCACGCAGGCAGACCAGAGTCGGTGCTGGGCATGGTGTCGGGGCACGCAATGTGCCGCCGGAGAAGCCCCCTCCGGCTCCATCCCACCTGGGCCACCCCCAGCTGCCGTCTGCGGGGCGGGCTGTGCTGGCTGGCGGGGGCCCAGGCAGCGCTGGCACCGGAGCCCGGGGCTGCCAAGAGAGCTGCTTTTCTTCCTGCTGTTTTCCAAAGCAACTGGCAGGTTCTCTGCCGCCGCGGCCTCCTGTGACCCGCGGCCTCGGCGCGCTCCCCGCGCCCCCGCTCGCAGCCGCAGCACCTGCGAGGGCGAGCGCCGGCACCGCTCCCGCCCCGGCACGTAGGCGCGGGCAGGTGGGCACCGGCCCGGCACCCGGGGGCGGCGGGGACCTGCGTGCTCCAGGGTGGCTCAGAGGACCCGGCGGGGCGTTTGTGGGCAGTGCCAGGTGTGGGGACCCCAGGGCGGCTCAGTGAGGAGTCACCGCAGTCCCGGCTGCGTGGTGAGCACCAGGGGCTGTACGAGCCCGCCCACCCCCTCCTGGGCTGGTCCTGAGCGGGGCTGAGCATCGCGGCAGTAAATGAGGGGTGGGAGCCCCTCTCTGCCGCATCTCTGCTCACCTTTCCAGCAGAACCCGTAGTGGGAACAGTCCAGCCCACCCAGAGCCCCCAGCCATGTGTGAATGTTGGCTGGGGGATGCTCTTGGCTCTGAGGGGGAAAAAAAGCCACAGGGTCTGGAGAGAGGAGCTGCGAGGAGGTTGCACGGTGTCCTGCCTTCACCTCCACCTGTGCCAGGGGTGCCAGCCAGATGCCCTGGGCGCCGAGGCTCTGTGCTCCGGCGTGGGCTGCAGAAGGGGTTTTGCAAGTGAGGGGCTGGGTCAGCCAGGAGCTGGGGGGGGGGGAACGTGGCTGCGACAGAGTGTTCTGCCCCACGGGCAGCTATGTCGGGGGGCCGGGAGTGCACAAGCAAGGCCAGCACAGCTCGTACCTCCCCTGGGAGCCTCAACTGCCCCCGTGCCCCCTCGCCGCCCCGCCCCAGCGCAGCGCTGCCGCTCTGCCGGGCCGGGGAAGCCGCGTTCCGATGCGGAGCAGGCCGGGACGCCCGGCTGCGCCACACCGGCGAGCAGCAAAAATATGAATAAGCTCTTGTTAATAAATACTTTATGATGAATCCAAATAGATTTCCTCCTCTGGAGCAATTATTGTAAAATGGGCTCTAATAGGGTGCAGGGCGGCCCCGGGAAGGGCTGGGTGCCTTTCAGGGCCTAAGTGCCTTCTTCCATCCCCTCTAATGAGCACTTCCCAATCATTTGCATCTGTCTCGGCAACAGGTCTCATTACCAGGTTAACTCATTACCCAGAGCCGCTTCGGCGAACAGTTATAAGCGGCTACCGGAGGCTCCGCGGTCCATGCCAAGGGCATCTGCGGGCTGTGGCGAGGGGAAAGTAAGTTCCCGCTGTGCCCCTTTCAGGTACCGGGATTTTCAGGATTACCGGAACCTCTGTAGTCGCATCCCCTCCCTGCCGCCACGCCAAGGCTTCCCATGGGGGCACGGAGCCCGGCGCCCGACTTGCCAGCCCCTGCCCGGGCTCGCAGGGCCGCGGGGAGCGGGACCTGGCAGGAGCGGCGGCCGTGGGAGCCGGCAGCGGTTCGGAGGTGTGTGGCTGCTGCAGGGGCGGCTGAGCATCCTTTCATGAAGTAAACGCTGTGTGGTCCCTGCAGGGCTGCGATGCAGAGAGGTTGACCCGCGTCGCGCCCTGCCCGCGGTGGGGATGGCATCCCGCTGCTCCCCGCAGCCGAGGCCGCGCTGGTGGGGAGCAAAACCGACTGCCGAGGTGTCTGACCCCTCCCGTCCCGCTCCTCCTCCTCCGCCCCTCACCCCAGCGCCTCCCCCGTGAAAACTGCTCGGGAATTTCCTGAGGAAACGTGTTTTTTTTTTTTTTTTTTTCATTGGAAAATTCAGGCTGTTTCACTGAGCCCGACCTGTTTGGACAAGGCGCTGGAGCGGAGGATGTTCGGAGGGTGGCCAGCCCATGCCGCGGTGCCCGTGCCAGGTGCTGTGTCCCTGCGTGGCACAGAGCATCCCCCCCTGCCCCAGGGTGGAGGGTCCCCGGAGTGCAGAACCCCGGTGCTGCCGAGCCGGCGGCAGAAGCAGGGGAAGAGGCAGCGCCTCAGCTATGCCCCTTCCCACTCCCTGGCGCTGCCAAACCCTGGGCTGCGGAGGAGTTAATCCTCCGTGGTATGCCCAGCTCCACACAGAGCATCCCTCCTTCCTCTCCCCACTCCACCGCAAGACAGAGCCGGGCTTGACCCGTGCCTCAGTTTCCCCTCACAGCACCTGGCACGGAAAGCCAGCGCTCCAGCAGCCCCTGGAAAGGGGGTGCAGGGGGGCCCGGAGCAGGGCCGGCAGCACCCGACGCAGGCGTGCTGCTGCCGCCTCAGTTGCAGGGCTTTACAAGCCTGGGCTGGATGAGGCCCAAGGGCAGGCTCTGCTGCCAGATTCTCATCCGGAAATGCCCCGGGAGCAGCCTCGTCTGGGGTATTGCAGCACGTCTCTGCTTCCCAGCCCCGCAAAGGAAAAACAGCAGGAGGAACACTTAACCAGTCCTTTGCCGGCACTCGGGCTGCTGGATGGGGGGAACGGGGTGCGAGACTGGGACGGACAGACAGTGCATCCCTGCCTTCGCCTTCCCAAGTGGATCCGGCGCGCAGCTGGCTGGTGCCAGCCGGGATGCTGTGCCCGGCTGAGGGGCTCGCTGGCTGCACGGCTGGGGACGGTGCCCAAGTCCCGCAGCGTGTCCCCTCAGCCCCCAGCAGCAGCGTTCCCGTGTGGTTGTCCTGGTGCCCCCCGGCCGCCCTCGCCTGCCCTGCTAAAGCAGCTTAACCGCGGCATCGCGGCGCGGGATAAGCCGGGCGGGAGGGAAAGTTGGCGAGGGGCTGATTGGCTTTGGGTGCAGCTCCCGGCCTGCCGTAATCCCGGGCAAGGGGGGGGTCTGCGATGGCTCCGGGGACACCGAGGGCTGCAGGGGCTCCTGCACGCAGCGGGTTTTTGGAGAGTCTCAGTTGTGGGTCCGAGTGAGAACTGCAAATTCTCGGCACCGTGGCGGGGGAAGGCACAGAAACCGGGGTTTGCTGCTGCTGCTACCCCGGAGCAGAGCACCGAGCACCCCCGGCTCCTGCGGTGAGCACAAGCAGCACCCAAGGGTGCTGCCTCTCCCAACCCGGATAACCTGGTTCCTGCCACGCTTCCCCGCAGTGGTGCCTGGGGTGGCAGGTCCCAAGCGGGAGAGCAGGGATGGGGACAACGGCGTGGTGTCCCCCTGGCCCTGTGGCCAGCCCTGCCGCCGGCTGCCTGGGGAGGGTGGCGGGGCCAGGGGATGGCAGCAATTTGTAGGGCTCGTCTGAATAACCGGCCACCAAGGAAGATCAGCCGCCCACCGCCCCGGCCAAGTATTGTTTTTGGAACTCACTGCTGCTTTTTTCGGCTCCTGTCTTACTTTTCTTTGACCTTCTTCCCTGATTTAAGACACATGCCCAGCCCTTGCCCAGCTGCACTGAATTAGCGGCTGCTGCTGGGGAGGGAAGTGGGAACCAGACCCTGTGGCCGCCCCGAGAGCAGCCGGCAGGGACAGGTCCCCCAGGCAGAGACGGCTCCTCCAGGCAAAGAGGGGTTCCTCCGGCTGGCTGAGTCCCCTGGGCAGGGACGGGTCCCCAAGGTTAGGAGGGGCTTGCCAGCAGATTTGGATCCCTGCTGGTGCAATGGGCTCTCCAGGGAGGGGACAGTCCCCTGTCCCTTGTTGGGCATGGGAGGGACACCTGTGGGGTCACAGCTCTGGGTCCAGAGAGGGGCTGGTGGCTCCCAAGGGTGGCAGGGTCTGTGCCTGTGTCTGGGATGTTTAGGGGATTAGCAGGGCTGTGCCGGGGGTTAGGGCTGGCAGTTACTGGTGTCCGTGCTGGGTTCAGGGACAGTGGGGTCTGTACTGGGATGCCTGTGCCAGGACACAGCAGGGTCTGTGTAGCGGTCAGTGGTTCAGGGGACACCCAAGGCTGTGCCATGGGACTTGTGATGGCTGTTGGCAGGGTTTGTGCTGGGGTGGGAGTTTTAGGGTTAATGGGATCTGTGCTGGATTTGGGAACCAAGTAGGAGTTAGCAGGGTCTATATGGGGCCAATCCTTGCCAGGAGCCTGTTTCAGGGGACATTGTTCCCTCCAGGAAGGGTCACTCTGGGACACAGCTGCTTCAGCCAGGGAATGGCATTGCTGCTCTGGGATGAGTGGGACCAGATCTGGAGCACTTGCCCCATCCCACAACCACGGCCCTGTCCTCTCCCAGCTCCTGCCCATGGCCACCTCCTCACCCCAGAGCAGCACTTGCCCTTGGCACCCTTCCCAGGCAGGGGCAGTTGTCACCAGCCACCCCCCTGCCAGCCCTGACACCCTGCAGCAGGAATCCAGCTGAGCTCCTTCCTCCTCCTCTGCCCCACAGTCATGAGGGACACCAAGGGCCAAATCCTGCCCTTGGGGAGCAGCTTGGTGCCACCCTGGCTATGCACAGGGATGTTCAACCCTCTGCCTGCTGCTTTCCAAGCTCTGCTGCTCCTCACCAGGAAGGCTCCCAACACCTTTCCATCCCATGGTGGGGTTGTGGGCCGCCCCAGCCAGGAAGCACTGATTTTCCAAATTGGAAAAAAAAAAAAGGGATGCGGGAAGGAGGGGCCAGCGAGGGGGATGCATTTTCCTTGTTTTCTTTTTGGGGCCGGACTCATCCAGCAGCGCTCGCCAAATGGAAAAAGGCAGTCAGAGCACGCCTTGTGTGCCGGGCCAGACGCCAGCCGCCGGGCTGGCTGCAACTGGGGCAAACTGGGGGAGTTTCTACTGGTCCAGAGGGAGTGGAGAGGTCCAAGGCACCCACAGCTCAAGCGGGAGCACCCGGCATGCTGCAGGCGTGGGGGACCCGGCACTGGGGTGTTGCGGTCTGGCAGCACCTGACGCTGGCACAGCGGCTCCGGTGGGCACGGTGTCAGCTGGGATTTCAGGTGGGATTTCTGCACCTGGTGGGAGCAGATCCTGGCATGCAGATCCTGTGAAGGGGAGAGGGTCCAGGTGCTGCTGAGGTGGCCACGCTTGTGCAGGTGCCTGTCCCCCTGTGGCACTGCTGGCTCCAGTTTGGCCTAGCCACTCCCAGTGGGTTGTTGGTCCGGGAAAATTGCAGCCAGTGGGATTTATGGAGGTCTTCTGGGATGGGGATAACCCTGCTGTGTAGTGAGGGGATCCCCATCCCTGGTGGGCATGTGCCTCTGCCACAGCTTTTCCTTCTGGTTGCACTGGGACGCAGTGGGAATGAGCCTGGCAGGTCCCCAGGGCTCCCCAGCCACCCCAGGAGGGAGCTTGGAGGGAGTCAGCCAGGAGTGACCCCCTGTCCCTCTGCTCCCACAGGATGAGTTCCACCCCTTCATTGAGGCGCTGCTCCCCCACGTCAGGGCCTTCGCCTACACCTGGTTCAACCTGCAGGCCCGCAAGCGCAAGTACTTCAAGAAGCATGAGAAGAGGATGACGAAGGATGAGGAGAGGGCGGTGAAGGACGAGCTGCTGAGCGAGAAGCCGGAGGTGAAGCAGAAATGGGCCTCGCGCCTCCTGGCCAAGCTGCGCAAGGACATCCGGCCCGAGTGCCGCGAGGACTTCGTGCTCTCCATCACAGGCAAGAAGCCCTCGTGCTGCGTCCTCTCCAACCCCGACCAGAAAGGCAAGATGCGCCGCATCGACTGCCTGCGGCAGGCGGACAAGGTGTGGCGGCTGGACCTGGTCATGGTCATCCTCTTCAAAGGGATCCCGCTGGAGAGCACCGACGGCGAGCGCCTGGTCAAGTCGGGCCAGTGCAGCAACCCCATCCTCTGCGTCCAGCCCCACCACATCAGCGTCTCCGTCAAGGAGCTCGACCTCTACCTGGCGTACTTCGTCCGTGAGAGAGGTGGGTGCTCGTCTGCCTGCAGGGCAGAGTCTGGCTGTGCCCTGCCACAGCTGGCTCCGGGGGGTTTGTTTTAGCTTTCCCTCCCCGTCTGTCCCATCCCCATCTCCAGCTGGGGACACTGTTCCTGGATGCTTCCCTCTCTCCAAACTGCTTCTCGGGTGGGTGCCCCCCACCCTGGCCCCTCTCCCCCAGCCAGGACTGGTCCCAGCTGCCTGGGAGGAGGAGGAGGAGGCAAAGGTCTCTGAGGATGCTCCTGTCTCAGAGCATTCCCAGCATGGAGTTT
Source organism: Corvus moneduloides (assembly GCF_009650955.1). Lineage (NCBI taxonomy): Eukaryota > Metazoa > Chordata > Aves > Passeriformes > Corvidae > Corvus > Corvus moneduloides. The sequence continues at coordinate 966,602 of NC_045503.1, read as the reverse complement.
TGGGGGTTAAACCAAGAGCTAACCCCACATCCTGCGCCTAGCTGAGGGGAGTGGGCGGGCAGCGTGGGCGGGGAAGGGACAGCCTGTTCCTGGTGCATCCCCAAGGGCTGGAGCTGGGAGAGGTCCAGCAGTGCCCATTTGCCATGGGCTACAGTGCCAACCCCTCAATGCCAGAGCAGGGACAGGAGCAGCGAGGCCGTCTGGGGAGGGGGCAGTGATAATGTTGGTGGGGGCAGCTCCTGCTGTGCCCTGAGGAGATGCTGGTCCCAGCCCTTCACCTGCCTGGGGGTCCCATGGACTTGCTGGGAGAACTGGCTGCTTTCATTGCAGCAAGCAGGGTCAGACCTGCTCTCAAAGCCGTCGGTCAAAAGGGGGAAACTGAGTCACGGTGTGCGGTGCAGGCAGCAGGTCTCGGTTTGGGTCCCCGAGCCACCATCCTCAGCACTGCTTCATGTCACCTCCCTGCGTGCTGGAAGGGAAAGCTCATAAGAAGGTATTTTACCTGGGCAGGTTTGTTTTCCCTGGCTGGTGACATGCTGGCACAGACACTCTGCCAGCAGCTGGGGTCCCCCACAGACCCTGCCAACCCCCCAGTACCCCCAGGTGCACAAGGGGCCAGGGGAGATGCTGTGTGATCCCAGGTGAGGGCTGGACTGTTGTGCAGGGCTGGTTCACAGACAGGGGGGTCGGTGACTTGCAGCCTTAGGGGCAATCAAGGGGCTTATGGCCACCTCTGGCCAGGCCAGGCTACCCAGGTGTGCGGGGACCAGGCAGTACCTTCTGCCTTTGCCCACAGCGCTTGGTGATGCCCCCCGGCTCCGTGAGCCCACCCCCGTCGACACCACGGCAGGGGGAGCGTGGGACTGGTGGCTCTTTGCCTGGCACTGGCCAGAGCCCAGGGACAGACAGTAACACCACAGAGGCCACCTTGATGCCGGCAGTGCCAGCAAATCAGGTGCCAGCGTTGTGAATCATGGTGGGCACACGCTCTGCCCAGCCATCCATGGGATATGCTGGGTGTCACTGGGGAAACTGAGGCAGGGCGGGCATGTGACCTCCCCCACTACCCAGGGGAGGGGCTTGGCAGGACTACCAGGCCCTCGTGGCTTTGGGGAAAAGCGAGGACACAGCCTCCAGCAGGGAACAGCCAGGGCCAGACCCTGCCCCAGGGCCCAGGCGGGACCCCGGGCTGGTGCGGGGCACAAGTGTGGTTGCACACGCGTGTGTGGCCAGGACCTGCCGGCCCGGCGGTGTCTCCCGGCGTGTGAGCACGTGTGCTGCCAGCACCGCGTGCCTGTGCCCACGCCCGTGACTCGCCCGCTCCGGGGCAGCGTGGGACCCAACGGGGCCTGGCACCGCTGCTTCCCAGCAGGGCACTGGGGAGAGTGGGTGCTCTGCTGGGAGTGGGGGAGCCCAGCGTGCAGGCTGGGGGCTCTGGGTGTGCTGTGCACCTGGGCAGGGAATGGGGTGTCATGTACTGGGCTGAGACATGGCCATGCTGGGCTGAACTGGGATGGCGTACTGCGCTTAACTGGGGTGCTGCATGCTGTGTACTGACTGGCATGGGGTTGCTGCATACTGGGCTGGACTGGGGGCACCCTGTGCTGGCTCAGCTGGGGGTGTAGTGTCATACTGGGCTGGGGTACCCTGGACTGGGCTGAACTGGGAGCACCCTGATGCTGGACTGGGAGCCCTACAGTGGCCGAGCTGAAGGCAGGGACCAGGACCCCCACTGCATCTGCAACGGGGTCCCCATATGCCACCTGGTGTGCCTCACTGGGGTGCCATGCCGGCAGGTTCCCTGGCCATGCCGTGTCCAGCTGCTGTCCCCGGGAGGTGGCTGCCCCTCTGCCACCCCCCACCCCCTCACCGGCGACCTTGACCCCGGTGTCTGGGTCCCCAGCAGCCGCAGTCACCTGACTGTCTAATTGGGAACACAGCGGCTGTAAATACTCCCTGATAAGGCCTGGCAGCCTCTCACTTTCACTGTTAAGGTCGCTCTGCCCCTGGTTAAGGGGGACCAGGATGGGCCAGGAGCAATGGCGTGGGACCCCTGAGGTGCTGCAGGGTGCTGGGTGCTCGGCATGGCCCGGTCCCAGTCCACAGTGGGCACGTTCTGTCAGGCTGTGGCTGATGGGAGGGGTCTCTGGTCTCCCACCTTGGTGGGGAAACTGAGGTAGGGAGGGACACGGAAGAAGCCACCACATCGATGGGACCCTGCATGGCACGGCCAGGCTGGTGACAGTACTCGATGGGTGCTGGGGATCACTGTACCACCGCCTTGTGGGCTCAGTGAGCTTCTCCCTGCCCGACACGCTGCCCTCCTGCTCCCTCCTGCCGGCTCCCTCCTACCTGCTCCTGCCCGGCACACTGCCCGTTCCTACCTGCCCCCTCCTGCCTGATTCTGCCTCTTCCCTCCTTCCTGCTCCCTCCCGCCTGCCCGCTCCTGCCTTCTCCTGCCTCCTCTCACCTGCCTGCCCGCTCCCCCGAGCCACCCGCAGCATCCCCAGCCCTAAGGAGAGGGGCCTGGGAGGGTCCCTCCCGCGCAGGGCCCCCCTGGCCGGGCAGTCCGGGCTCCCCGCAGCCCCCGCGGCCCCCCGTTATCAGCCCGAGCACGTGCGCCCGCGCTCCCCCGCCCCCGCCGCCCGGTTTTGCCGATGTCAGCACAATTTCCCAGCCGCTGCTCTGGCAACGCCGGGGAGGGGGGGGATGGAGGAGCCCCCGGCCCTGCGCTCTCCATCCGCAGTCTGGGGCAGCTCGGCAGGGGCTGAGCGCCCGGACGGCTCCCCCAGGCCGATGCCAAGGGCGAGCTCTGCCCCTCGGCTTTTTCCCCTATCCTCGGCTTTCAGTGCCCCCGGGATGGGCAAACTGAGGCACGACCTGTGCCGGGCTGGGGGGAGGCCCCGTCCCGGCCCTGCCGGCCCCGGGGATGGCCGCGGGGTGCGGGGAGAGCTGAGCGCCTGGGCCCTCCCCAGAGCAGCACCGGCCCTGCTCCCATCTTGCTCCCATCCTGCACCCAGCCCTACGACCGCCACCCCCGGTACCTTTGGGGAAGGATAGGATTAGGATGGGTGCGGGATGGGAGCAGGGCTGGATGCAGGATGGGTGCGGGAAGGGCAGGGGATGTGAGCAGGGTTTGATGCAGGATGAGTGCTGGATGTGAGCAGAGCTGGTTGCAGGATGGATGCAGGATGGGAGCAGGGCTGGATGCAGGATGGGTGCGGGATGGGTGCGGGGCTGGGTGAGGGCTGGGCTGTGCACACCGCAGTGGGGGAGGGGACGGCGCTGCAGCCCAGAGCTGGGTGTGCGGCGGGGGGGCGGGGGGGCTGGGGGGGAGCTCGGAGGTCGCTGGTGAAAGTCAAAAGCATTGCAGTAAAATGGTAATCAATCTCCCCAGCCGATGGTGCCAGGACCTTCGGAGCATTACGGAGAGATTCCTCCCAGCAGCTCCCGACGGCAGCAGCCAGTGGAGGGGGACATTGCCCCCCCCCGCACCCTCCCGTCAGTGCTCCCCACCTCCACGGGCTCTCTTGCTGCACCCTCACCGTGGTGCCTCCATCCCTGTATCCCCATCCCTGCATCCCCCCGTTCTTGCATTCCCACGCTGGTAGCTCCCATCCTTGGACCCCATCCCCCCCAGGCTCCCAGAGCGGGGGAGAGGCAGAACAGGGGCAGTGCTGGCCCCTCACACCCTCTGAGGTTCCCTGCCCCCCCCCGCAGCCATCATGCTCAGCGGGGCAGGAGTTGGGGTTCTGCCCTGCTGTGAGCTTTTCCCGGCAGTGCCCCGAGCTGAGCCCCCAGGCCGAGTGGGGTGGGAGCAGATGGGTGCCCAGGGCAAGCAGGCAGTGGGCCCCAGGGTGGCATCGAGCTCCTGGCAGCCCCGGCCATGCCTCCGCCAGCGGACAGCACCTGGGGGGAGGCGGGGACCCCCACGCTGTGCCAGCATCTGCGTCTCCCACCGCCTGGCAGCCCCTTATCTCCCCCCACCAGCCTCGCCGCTGGCTGCGGCGCGAGGCAGATGGCACCAATCTGCCGGGGAGCCCGTGCCAGGGCTCTCATCCCAGGCGCGCTGTGGCCGTGCCAGGCCGGCCGTGCCAAGCGTCTGCTCAGCCCCTCCAGATGGAGGGGCAGGCGTTTCCCTGGGCACCGCCGCTCCGCCAGCCCCCGTGCAAATATTTATTGCCAGGGTCGTGAGAAGATTGATGGGGTTCACAATATTTGGGATCTGCCGTTCACAGAGCTGGGCACCAGCAGGCAGGCAGGCTGGAGAACCCCCCCAGCACACAGATGAACACGGGCAAACCCTCCCCCTGGTCCAGGTATCTCTACTCGCAGTTAAACAGCCAGGGAGGCCAGGGTTGAGGGGAACGAGGTAGGCAGAACCCAGCAAGTCCAGGAGGAGACCCCCGGGGAAAGGGCACAAGTGTATGAGACAGCAGAGAATCCGCAGGGGCTGGGTGCCTGCCCCCAGAGCTGCGTGCTGCAGAGGCGGGATGGGAGGGGGCTCCCCAGGGTGCCACGCCCCCGCCACCCCTGTCTTCTGCAGCGTCACTGCCCGGGGTCCCGCCGTTCCCGAGCCCGGCCCCGCTGCGAGCCTGGCGCTGGCACGGCCGGGGCGGTTTCCATGTGCTCGAGCTCTCCGGATCGATGTGCCGGCGACCTTGGGGAGGTCAGGGCTTCCCCGGCTCTCCCGCAGTGCGCCGAGCCGGCGGCGTGCCGGAGCCGGACGGCTTCCCCGCAGTGCCCGCTGCCAGCCCCGGCCCCGCGTCACCACTGAAGCGAGTTGCGCCGTGCTCAGCGCGGCGGCCCCGGCAGCGTGAGCGGTGCCTGCCGGGGACCTGGCACACGGTGCCACGTCCTGTGCTGCCGGAGGGGACAAGGGGCCAGAGCGGTTCCGCGCACCGTTAGGCACCCGATGAATAAAAGATGAGAGAGCTTCTCTCACGAGCACCTGCCGTCCCCCGCCCTCGCCACCCGCCGTCCCCCGCGCTGGCAAGCGCCGTGCCCTCCCCGGGGCCGCAGTTGCCATCCTGGCCGGGTGCCCGGCTTCGTGCTGCGCTGGCAAGGGACAGCTGGGGCGGCAGATGCCCACGGTGCTCTCTCCCGCCCGTGGCCGCGGGAGGGGGGAGAACAGACGCCGGCAAGCCCCCGGTGTGCCCCTGCGCCCCCGATCAGGGCTGGCACTGCCAGTTGGGGCATGGGATCGGTCCCCTGTCACACTGGCCCCTGCACTGGGGTCTTGGCCCTTGGGAAGGGCTTGAGCCTGCTGCCGCAGCCCTGCGTGGTGGTGGTGAGGCAGGGGCTGGTTTTGGGGGAGCATCGGAGGGGCCATGGTGGGGGCCCATGGGACTCTGGGGGGAGGCTGGCTGTGCTGTGGGGCTCTGCCATGGGGCTGGGATTGGCAGAAAGATAGTGGCAGCATATTTCCCTTTCCCTGTCCCTGTTCCTTTTCCTTTCCCTTTCTCTCCACTTTAATTTCTTCCTTCCTTTCTCCCTCCCTCCCTTCCTTTCTCTCCTTTCCCTCTCCCATCCTCTCTCTTCTCTCCCACCCCCTCCCAGCAGCTGCACCCCCAGGTGCCCCCAGCTCAGGGCGCAGCGGCTGGATGCCAGCACCCCGCAGGGGAGAGTCCCAGGGAAGGGGGGGGCTCAGCCTTCCCTTTGTCTGTCCCACTCTCCCCATCCCTTTGCCCGCTGCCATCTGTCCCCGCTCGCCTCCGCGGGCGCCGGCAGCCCTGGATGGAGCCCAGGCCTGGCAGGGCTGAGCGAGGGGGCGGCCGCGCCGCCCGCCTGGGGGGGTTCCCCCCGGCCGCTGCCATCTCCCCGTGCCGGCCGGGGTCGGCCGAGGACAAACCCGCTCGCTCCCAGCGCCGCTCGCTCGCAGCCGCCGGCCAACGTGCTCGCGCCTCCCAGGCTCCCGCCCGGGCCAGCTGGCCGCGGCCGGCGTACGTGGCAGCGGGGCGCGTCCGTCCCCCCCGCCACCGCCCCGCCACCTCGGGGGATGCCTCCGGCCAGGACCTCCCCGGGGCTTCGCTCGGCAGAGGGAGGAGGAGCTGCCGCCCCCGCAGCGTTCGTGGCTAAGGCCCAGCAAAGTCGCCTCACCCCGACGGCCCCGCAGCGCTCCGGGCATGGCGGGGGGCACCGGGGGCGGGGCGGGATAGGGAGTGGGGAGGGGGGGTCCCGCGCCCCGGCGCGCCGGCCGGCCCGGCTGAGCCAGGATTTACCCGGCACACGCGGCGGTTCAGGGTATTATATAAAGGAGGTTACACAAGCAGGACTGTTCCGGGTTTATGTAAGGGCCACCCCAGCCTGGCGGCAGAGGGATGGACGGTGGGACGGGCAGCGAGGCGGGCAGTGCCGCTCGGACCTGGGGATCGCTGTGAGACTGGGACGAGGAGTTCTGGGGGGGGTCTGACAAGGCAGGGCCCCCAAATCACACCCTCCCAGAGCCTCGCTCGCCCCAGCCCTTGCAGTGGGATCTGCCCCACGGCACACTGGCTCCCTCCGGTCTCCAGGGGTCTCCCATCCTGACCAGGCTGTTCACTCCGGGCCATTCTGGTCCGCGCTGTGGTCACGGCCAGCCGGAGGAGTGCAGTGACACCTGAGCAGGTGCTGGGGCTTTGTGGCCACGGAACATGGGGGCAGTTCCCCCCCAAGCCAGCCCCCAAGGGAAACTGAGGCACGGGGCAGAAGCCTGCAGGCAGCAGTGCTGAACCCTCGCCCATCTCCTGCTCTCAGTTGGCAGAGCTGGGGAAGAAGGAGGAAGACTGCTGCCCTCGATGGGGGGCTGGGACTGCTCACACCGGCGCCAGCAGCTCCCCCAGCCCCCGGCATCCTCCAGCCTCTGCGCCTGCGCCCGCGCCGTTGCCGGTAACACCGTGCCCTGTTACCGTCAGCTCTCGGGCACCGAGCCAGGGCTCTCCCGCAGCTGCGCCAGCCCCAGGGGGCACCCGGCCTGCAGTGACACCCCCCAGGGCCGGCCCTGCTGCCCGGGGGTCGTTCCCACGCGCTGAGACCGCGGGCGGGTGTCGCTGTGGGGCCCGGGGGCACCGTGCCAGCCAGCAGGGCCGGGGTGCGGGATCCGTAATTCAATGGGTGGCACGGGGCCAGGCTGCCAGCGCGGCCCGGAGCCCAGGCAGCTCGCGCCCCCCCCGGGCACACACTTGGCTATTTTTAAAAAAGAGATTGGATCGACCTGTTTGGGCACTGAGCACTCTCCTCCACCTTGCCGGAGACGACCCTGGCACTGAACCTCCTCCCCCCTGAGCGCCCCACAATGTGGCAGCAGGACCACCCCCACCTCCATCCCCCATCCCGGCCCTCCGAGGGGGTGTGGAGGGCACAGATCACCGAAGCAGCGGGGGCATGGGGGGAGCTTTACAGGCTTTTCTCCTCTCTGGTGCAGTCGAGCCACTTGTTGGGTCCTGGATCTGGAGTCTCCCCAAAACACCCCTTGTGGGGAGCGAGGCCTGGGAGCCCAGGGCTCCCTTCGCCATTTTAGCGCGCGCCAGCCGGCGCAGGCGGCCGTCACATGGCGGTGAGAGCAGCGCTTGGCCCGGCCGCCCCGCCGAGGAGGCAGCCAGAAATCTGCTGGCGAGCTCGCCCGCCCAGCCACGAAGAGCGCCGGGGGTACCGGGCCCGGGGCCCCGGCCTCGCACCCTCTGCCTCCATCGGCCCGGACACGAGGGTGCAGGGAGGGGCCGGCCCTGCTGCCAAACCTGCGAGCTCGGGAAAGTCCCCGCTGCTCCTCGGGCTGCTGTGGGTGGGAGTGGAGTGCTCGGTTTGGGGGCAGGTCCCCGGGGTGTCCCTTGGGAATGGGCGTCAGTGAGGTGGCGTTGGCGGTGCTGGGTCAGGGTGGTGCCGTGGGACGGTGTGGGGGTACAGGACATGAGGCCCACCCGGGGGGGCACCCGGGTGAGTGCCTGGGTGCCCTGGGGGAACAGGGACCAGACTGGGGTGGTTCGGTGTGGGCAAAGGTCCATGTGGGGCACCTCAGGACGAGCAGTGGTGGGGGTCCCTGGGCTGAGCCAAGGGCTGCGTGGGCGCGCCTCAGAGGTACCAGGCGAGGGCACGGCCTGGGGGGCTACCCAGAGGCCGAGCACCCCAGGATTGGGCAAGTGGGTGCTATCTGGGAGGCAAGTGGGGCCCCAGGGAGCCCTGAGGCCACAGTGGGGGGCTGTGGGGAGCCGGGCCGGCCTCAGGCTGTGACCGCCAGCCTCCGTCCCGCGCCTTGGCCGGGCTCCACCACTAACCACTTCCAGAGCCGCCGCCAGATTTGTTGTTTCTAGAGGCGAGGAGGGGCCGTGTCCGGCCACGCGGTGCCCCTGGATGCGCGGGGGGTCCCCGCTGCCACTCCCCCCTGTCCCGGCTGGTTTGTGCCCCGCTCACTCCCACCACCCGCGCCCCGGTACTTGGGCACACAGCCGCTTCAAAATGGGGGAATAAGGTTAGAAAAAGAAAAATGGAGAGAAGGGAAGGAAAAAAACCCTGCGCCTGTCTCCAGGGGGAGTTTCTGCTCCCTAAAATGGCTGCCTGGAGGGAGCCAGGGGTGCGGGCACGGGGGGGGCTGGTGGTGGGGAGCAGCTTCAAGGCAGGATGCCATGGGGCTGCCAGCGTGGTGCCAGGCTGGCACGGGGTGGGTGGAGGGGAACGCGGCAGCTGAGCAGGGAGACAAAATGGCTGATTTGGCATCGGCATTGAGCAGCACCAAGGGGGTGTGGGCACACAGGGCTGTCAGGCTGGGAGGTGGCACAGTCCCACTGCCCCCATGGATAGTGTGCCAGGTGGGCAGCACACAGGGGTGGCAGGGTGAGGGGTGGCATGGTGCCCACATGGATAACTTGCCCAGCCAAGGATAACCAGCCTGGGAGCCACATGTGAGTGCAAGGGACTTGAGGGGAGAAAAAGGGGGAGAAAAACAGGGAGAAAGGGAAGAATCCCAAGGCGAGCACATGGGCCGGCAGTGGCAGCTGCGTGGTTTTGATGGTGTTTTTGGATTGTCTCAGCCCTTTCCTGACATCTGCCAAGACTGCCAGAGAGAAATGCTGAAGGCCAGGGGGTTGGAGGAGGATGGAGAAGCAGTGGGAAGAAGGAGTATGGGGGAGAAATACATGGCAAAAGTCATGGAAGGGCTTTGGGAGCAGCCAGGTGAGGAAGGATGCTCCTGACTGCAGTGTCTTTGCCGTGCCAGGCTGCTGAGCTCAGCATCTGAGCCGGGATATTTTTAGCCAAGAGAGAGCAGGGCCAGACGGGGCTCCAGGGGTCAGCGCCGGTGCTGCCCCAAGCCCTGCTGCCCTCCAGGAGCTGGGCAGAGGCAGGACAAGGTGCCACAGGTTATGCCATGCTGCAGTTACGCTGCCTGGTGGGGCAGCACTGGGTCATGGATGTGGCTGGAGAGAGGAGAGCAGGCAGCAGGCTGGAGCAGGGCCAGGTGACCATCACCCAGCCCAGCACCGGGGGTCTCCGCCCTGCGGGCAGCGGTGCCCAGATCCTGCATGTGGGGCTGTCCGTGCTCCTGTCGCTGGCGGGGAGGGCAAGGGGGGGCTGGTCGGCGACTGTTCCTCAGTGACTGGGGATATGCCAGCTTGGTGGTGGCCCTACTGCGTGGTGAGAGCTGCTGGGCAGCCTGTGCCTCAGTTTCCCCCAGCAGGGCAACGAGGGGGCAGTCAGCTGGTGGGCAGCCCTGGCTCACACCAGCATGGAGGCTCACACTGGCACGGGGGGCTCACAGCAGCACGGGGGGCTCACCCTGGTGGGTTTTCCTCTTGCAGATGCAGAGCAGAGCAGCAGCCCCCGGACAGGCATTGGCTCGGACCAGGAGGACAGCAAACCCATCACGCTGGGTGAGCGCAGCGGGCAGGGCTTGGGCAAGGGGACAAGGGACACCCCAGCCTGTCCCTGGGGTACCTGCCATTGGGGGGGAGGGGGGCCCATGACACACAGCCAAGCCCCCCGTGCTACGGCTCTGGTGTCCCCCAGCCCCAGCCAGCCGCTGCCTGGCACCTGCAGCGAGCTGGGCATAGCCTTAGCCTTGTCCTACACCCAGCAGAGTCCCACTGAGGCCACAGCCCTTGGGGACAGCAACTGCCATGGAGGTCCCATGGTGGGGGTGCAGCCCCAAGCCCTGCCAGCACTCTCAGCCACAGGGAAACTGAGGCACTGAGCAGCTCCAGGGCGTCTTTGGCAGAGGGGACTAGTTCGGGTGGTCTCTTGCTGGAGCAGGGAGTGGAGTGGAGGCTGAGGAGGGGGGCAGATGGGGATTTGGGGGTGTTGGGGTGCCCTGATGCATTGCCACAAGGCAGTGCAGGATGAGAGGGGTGCTCCTGTTGTCTCCTCAGCACGCCCTCCTCTCTCCCGCACAGATTCGACAGACTTCCAGGAAAGCTTCGTCACCTCGGGGGTGTTCAGTGTCACCGAGCTCATCCAGGTGTCCCGGAGTGAGTGTCACTGTGATGCCACAGCCCAAGCCCCCACTGCCTGGGCACACCAGTGTCCCAGCAGCCCCCCCACCCCACACTGGGCTGGGACTCCCCTCCCCACCAGGCCCCCCTGACCCCCATCTCTCTCCCCACAGCGCCGGTGGTGACGGGCACGGGGCCAAACTTCTCCCTGGGAGAGCTGCAGGGCCACCTGGCCTATGACCTGAACCCCTCCAGCACCGGCATGAGGAGGACACTGCCCAGCACCTCCTCCAGTGGGTAGGTGCCACTGGGGCTGTGCCAGGGCTGTGCTGGGGCCAGCCCGAGCTCGGCCATGAGGAAGGACGGGGGCAGCCAGATCCTGCCACGGCCTGGCACTGACCCATGACAAGCTGGGAGAGCTGGGGGTGTCCAGCCTGGATAAGAGAAGGCTCCAGGGAGAGCTCAGAGCCCCTTCCAGTGCTTAAGGGGCTCCAGGAAAGCTGGAGAGGAAGTTTGGACAAGGGCCTGGAGGGACAGGACACTTCTGGCTTCCACTGCCAGAGGGCAGGGCTAGATGGGTTCACTTCCCTATGAGGGTGGGCAGGCCCTGGCACAGGGTGCCCAGAGCAGCTGGGGCTGCCCCTGGATCCCTGGCAGTGCCCAAGGCCAGGCTGGACATTGGGGCTTGGAGCAGCCTGGGACAGTGGAAGGTGTCCCTGCCCATGGCAGGGGTGGCACTGGATGGGCTTTGAGGTCCCTCCCAACCCAGACCAATCCATGATTCTGTGACCCTTCCCTATCCCCAGGAGCAAACGGCACAAGTCGGGGTCCATGGAGGATGACATCGACACCAGCCCTGGGGGCGAGTACTACACCTCCTCCAACTCCCCCACCAGCAGCAGCCGCAACTGGACAGAAGACATGGAAGGGGGTTGGTGTCACCTCGTTACCAGTGCTCTTCCAGTGCCCCGGGGCCCCCATCCTGCTCCCAGCGTTCCGCAAACCACTGCCAGAACCCCCTGTGACCATCTGGGCACTGCCCGTGCCCTGGTGTCCCTATGGGCCTTCAGGTCACAGCACACACTGGCTGTGGGGGCTGCGCTGCCACCCTCAAGTCCCCCAGAACATCCCTGTTTTTCCAAGGATCTGTGGGGTTGCTGTCAACCCCCCCTATGTAGGCACAGGCTCTCCATAGGTGCCCAGGT